>NC_139845.1:19066293-19666293 GCF_963691815.1 Echiichthys vipera
TAATGCAGCTACAGGTGTTGGATGTAGTCACCAATAAGCCATTTAAGGATAATATGTGCAAGAGATATACAGAGTGGCTCTGGTCAATGCACTCACACCATTAGGAACAATTCAGAAGCCTGCAGCACATCTGTTCTGTGAATTGATCCTGCAAGCATGGGATGCTGTATTTTCATAGCATCATCAACGGATTTAATAAAATGCTGCATATCAAATCATATAAATATGGTACAGTGTTTTTATTATCCTTATTTGCAAATAAAACTATTTTATTAAAACAAGATTTGATTTTCCAAAAGTCTTTTTCAGTGTTGTCTTATATTTGGGCAAATATGGTAGTGTGTCAGCCAAGTGCACTTGACAAGGGAACTTGGTATGGAAATACTGGAAATGTTTTCAGCCCATGTTAAAACATTTCTACATTTTAGAGGAGGCATAGCTTAATTTAGTTCACTACGTGCCGGTTAGGTGGACTGCTTTAACCTGAAGGCTGAATGTTTCATCCGCAACTGAGCCCTGAAGCATGGCAAATCTCTGGATCCACATTTAACTTCAGAAGTGGAATCATGCCATTATGAGTATGATGGTATTGTACAGGTAGGCAGTATAAAGAAGCACACCCAGTAATCACTGGAAACCATCCTCACCTGTCTTAAGGCTTTTCTTGCAGGGCTACAACTGCATGAAATGTTTTCTTTTAAGTAGTGTGCATACATGAGAACGAAAACAGTAAAAAAGCATGTCTAATTAGGCTTCGTGGGAATGATCAACACAGTCGGAACTAATCTGTGACCAGACTGTTCGGTTGAGAATACTAGTATATAAAATTCATTAGCACACGCCAATACAAGTAAGTTCTACCAATTATGTGCGACCAAAGGAATTTGCTGCGTCATATAATAGTTAGGCCTTAGTAATTTGCCAAACAATAGTGTTTGGCAGTTAAAAGAAGCACACAGCCTCAGTGGTAAAGCTATCACCACCCACACAGCTCTTCTTGTTAAGGCAGGGCATGATGTGAGAGGTTCTGGTTTGGCAGTGCAGCAGGCGAAGCCGAAAGCTGGAAAGCAAAGTTGAATCCCAGCGCGCCACTGCCTCCATCCTCATGCTGCATTAGGGTAACAACAGGCCTGCAGCAGAAAATCCTATCCCCAAGTGGGAACAGCTCTCCATCCCTCATCCCTGCTTAAAATGGGATACCACAGTTCGTTCCATCACAGAATGACATGCTAATGCTGCAAAAGGCTGAGCTGTTGTGGTTATCTGGCGTCACTAACACCAGGTTTATGATTCTGTAGGCTATATGCTAGGTTACTCCTCACAGAAACCTTGTAACTTGCTAGGCTGCAGGGAAACCGCAGTAGGTCAAGAGTAACTTTTCACACCAATCCATGATTACACTCAAGAAATAAGTTCTACCTTAGGGCATCATAATAGACCAGTGAGCAAAATGTAAATATTGGAAAAGTTACCACAGCACTTTAACCCAGGTGACCACAGCTCGTATCTTCTTTCTGGATCCTGTGTGTCTATTTAGACACTTTAATCCTACCCATGATCTTTTTTCTATCCCTGACCAAGTAGTTTTGTTGTCTTGACCTAACCATTCTTTAAAACAGTGACGGTAGTGGAGCATTTCTACTAAACAGTGTATTGACAAGTGACACCAAGGAGTCCTGACAAAGCGTCCAAATGTAACAAATTGAGATGAGATTAGGTTAAAAGTTAAAGCCATTGTGATGGGACCTTTTCAAGGATGCTTTACTTTGTAAGTTAGTTTTACTGAACCAATGTTTCATTTTGAGTCATGAATTTGTTTTATTCATGATTATCCCATATTGATAAAAACACTATACTGGAAATCTCAGGTTCTTAAATTGAAAATGATGTCAATGTCAGTTTCAATGATAGGGTGGGTCAAGGGTTACATTGTCAGTGGTCTTATAGCCACCTTATAGCATAGCCAGACCATACTCCAGTGCTGTAGTAGGGTCTTCCGCTGATCAATCCGGTGTGGGGGTGGGGGGTCGGACTCTGACTTGTATTTCTTTAAACCAATCACAGTCTTCTCCCTGGGCTCAGCAAAGCAGACAGGGACATGGCAATATAAATAGCAAAGGGCCGAACATCTGATATCAGGATTCATCCCAGCACTTTGCATCCCGTTAGATAGACTACATTGTCAGTACAAAGTGTAAGGCAATCCTTTACAATCCTTGTAAAATTACAGCAAAGTCAAAACAGCCTTTCATCAGGGACACATGATTAATATCCACAGAATACAGTTTGTTTACAGTTTATTTCACAAAATGGAAAGGGACTGTGTTGGTGTATGAATGGATGAAGGACAACTAGGCGTAACTACTCAGTCTACACTGACAGTGTGACTGACCGCTGTATGATACACTCAAAGACACATATATGGATTATCTGACAACCACAGATCAATTTGTTCCCACTGATGTAGTGGAGACTCTATCTGGGGCAGGGAGAGAGTCCTTGGTTATGACTGTGTTGAATTTCATTAGCCAGGGAGTGGATTTTCCTTGAATGTGAAGCAGCATAGAATGATGAATGACAGTTGCTTGGCAGGATGGAATGCTAGTCACAAACACAGATATCATATTCAGAAGTCAGAAAAACCTTCCTCCTCCACCTCTCTCTGTCTCTTTTTCTAATAATTCACGTAAACAAGTTCAATAATTCAGTAGCTGCAGCCGGTACCTGCTGAGTACCAGACAAACATTCATCTTGTTGGGCTATGCAGTAGGAAAAAGGAATAACAGTCGCATTATCGTTGCTGTCATATTTGCAGGGAACGGCTACAATGAGGTCAGGTTTGCCAGGTGACTGTGTAACATGAAAGGGTCGAACCCAGTTGTTTAGGAACACTATATACCTTTGTCTTTTCTGCATCTTATGATTTTGGCTATTCACTACTTCACTTAATGAACACTCCGTGATTGGAATTGGCATTGAGAATCGTGTAATTTCACTGGTATTGGCACCGTCTACTGAACTTTTGGTATAGTGTCATCTCTACAGTGAAGATATGTGTTTCATGTCCATGTGTTTAGATGTTACTGCGTTACGATTTTAAAAAGAGCTACTTTTATATCAAATTTACCTGACGCGGTGTATTGGACTCACACCCCTGAGGAGATTTGTAGGCTTCGTCCTGTGGAATGTCCGTGTCAATTTCAGACCATATCCTGTAATTTCCCAGCGGTCTAAATGTCATCTGGAACGATGAGTTAAATTACTGAGGGGCACAGTGAATATTTAATTCCCTGCCTCCCCTGGATTGTTAAGCCTATCTGAATGGGGCTTCATGTCAAGACTAAACAGTATCTTTCTCAACATATATGAACTCTTGTTCTGTTTTCTGTTTGTATCACTAACTCAACTGCTGCTACCACATGTTTTAGAAGATACGGTTCCTTGTTGCTTTCGTAGTGATGTTTAATGGGAGGACTGGAGGAGATGGAGAGAGGATTGTGACCCTGAAAATGGGCCATCTGGGCTTTAATTTTGCCAAAACGCACACACACACACACACACACACACACACACACACACACACACACACACACACACACACACACACACACACACACACACACACACACACACACACACACACACACACACACACACACACACACACACACACACACACACCCTCGAAAATACTTAACCCGCACACCCAGACAATTCCTCAGCATAACACACAAATGGTAAAGAAGGAAGACAGAAATGGAAAAGCATTAATGTTTACAGTTCTCTTTTTGCCACGGCGGTTTGATACATGTCTGAAAGTCTCCATCCAATGAAGACCAAATTGACATCAGCCCACTTCCCCTCTGGCTTCCTCCCCACCGCTTCAGAGAGGAGAGGCCCTCCATTTTGTAGCAGTATGTCACAGGGCTGCTTTACTAATCTTCTGGACCCAACTGGCTTTGGTCTTAATGAAGGACTGTGAAAACGTCAACAAAACACTGCCCAGAGTCCTTCCTCTTGGAGCTGGTTATGCAAGGCTGAGTTTTGAGTTCAAGAAAGATGCTATTTGTCCCTTGGGCATATATGGGATATGTTTTAACTTTGGCTATTTCGTTTTAAGATTAAACTTTTTTTTTAAATGCGTCACTGCCTGTCTACCTGCAGTCCTCTCAGGGGACCACAGCTTTAAAACAACAATGCTACTGAGTTATTATGTTTTTCATGTACTGACAAGCAAAAAAAAGCCTTCACTGCACCTCATCATTCAATCAATAACAATGCCAAAGCCATATTTGGCAGCAAAGCTAGACTGTGATTAGAAAAACTAAATGCATTTAAGAGGTTATTAAAACAGTGGACTGGGGAATTAGTGAAGATAAAACAAAGCATATTCTTTCATTCTAGTTTCTCATTAGTGTCATCACTTCCTTTGTTTTTTATCCTACTCAAAATCAAATGCATGTGTCCGAGCAAAGCAAATCTTTTAGGCTCCCACTGGAATCACTGATAAAGTAATTTACATCCCTGAAAATAGAACAAAATACAGAAAGTCCAGCCTTTTGAATCTTCCACTACATTATTAAATTACAATTAAAGGCTGTAATAATTAAAAAGAAGTTGTCAATTTGCCAATTTGAAAAATTAAAGCTGCTCTAATCAATAGTTTTATGTTAATTAGGGAACAAATGATGCAGGTAATGTGAGGTGCTGCTTATAGTGATAAACCTACAGCTCTTTTGGTAAAGTCTCAAACAAAATTAGAAGAGAAGAAAGAGATGCATTTAACTTTTAGAGACCGAACCAGAGATCAAATATGTGTGAATATAAGTGAATATTGTACATAAAGATGACTTCAAATGAACTATCTCTGTCTGCTGGATGTCTTTGCCCACATTCCCCATAACAAATTTATTGGGCAATAGTATATCAGTGCTGTGCTAACAGCTTGTTCTGCTGGCCCCAGCATTGTTTACATCCGTGTTTAATTTCTAGCAGTCTTCTTTTGGGATAGAACTTTGACATTGAGAACTGGTAACAAAGACAATTGATTAGGAATCAATAAGAGAATCAATAAAGAATAAGACCGATAAGCAGAATCAATAATAGCATTTGTATCAATAAAATCATATCAATTCTAATCCCTTGTTTTTATTCTTCCCTGTCTTTGCCAGGGCATTGAAGCATATCTTGGCGTGTCACTGTCTCCTTGACCATTGAAACAGTGTGAAACCATTGGTGTATGTTGTATCACATAACCTGTATGTGTATGTGTACTCATTTGTACAAAAAGGTGCCCCACTCATAGAAAAACAGTTCCAGAAACTGTACAGCAGACTGAGTCAATTTGGTGTAAACCATCACAGATCTTTAGGTCTGCTCAACATAAGATTACTGTCAACAGTTTTGGTTCTAAATGTCAAACTACAGTGCGTGTCTAACTCCCCACTCATGTCTAATTAGAGCTGTCAGCATGCACAAGCCATGTGAAGGAGAGGACAGTTGCAGGAAGGGAGACAGGATGCTTTGGTGGCTACCACTGTAAGTGATACACTTGCACTGTCATCTCACAGACTCTGTGGTTAGCCTGTTGACACCAAGATGCTCACTGTTGTCACTTCCTCTCACATTCTCTGTGGTATCATCATGAGGCAGCAACATCAGGACTCAGACCAGCACAAGAGGGGCCTGTGATTCTGCTGTTTGCTCCTGAGCTCAGGGAGAAAACTGGCAGATTAACAGGATCAGGGAGGCGAGGGAGAACAGGACGTTTGATAAAGGAGAGGAAAGCAAACAAACTGCTACAGGTGGATGACCACTGATTAAAAAACTAGAATTACCACTTTGTGGTTGTATGCCTTCACTAACCAGTCAGGTTTACATCCAAACTGTCCAGACTTACATATTATATGTAGTGAGGATTTTGAAGGAATTTAAAAGGTAATACGTGTATTTTTTGGTGAAAAATGAATGCTTCACACACATCTTCAACTCAAACTGAGTCAGGGATAAAGATGCATTTTAGGTCAATCCAAAATCATAATGATTCCTGCCATGGCCGTCACCAGTGAGGACGCATAAAAAAAACCATGGCTCAGAGCTTTGGCACCGCACTTCAAAGCAGGACAGCATGATTACAGATCTGGCTTTCTTGGATAAAGATTTGGTGGCAATCATTCACAATTTTCATTGTGAATGATTGCCACGTAGTGATTTGATCAGTTTTCACATTCATTTTTTACCAATACCTGTCTGCTAAAGACAAGGTTGTGTGTGTGTGTGTTAGTGTGTGTGTGTGTGTGCGTGTGCGTGTGTGTGTGTGTGTGTGTGTGTGTGTGTGTGTGTGTGTGTGTGTGTGTGTGTGTGTGTGTGTGTCTGTGTGTGTGTGCGTGTGTGTGTGTGTGTGTGTGTGTGTGTGTGTGTGTGTGCGCATGGGTGTGTTTAATTGCATTTGCAGAGGCTGCACACGCAGAGATGTGCACACATATATACAGCGCTAAACTAACTAACATATCTTACAAAATAAACAAGAGTTTGACATTGTCTGTACACAGACAGGCGGATGATAAACACATATGCACACGGAAGACGGAAAACAGACAGACTCTATCTCTGTTGCCATCTCTCACTCTGGTTTACATTCAGGGCTCCACCAGTTGTTTGCACTGAGCCTGCTGTAAGTGAGCCAGAGCCAGGACGCCACACGCGTCCAGTGTAATAATGGCAGCCAGCCTGGAAGGGTGACGGGGGAGATGTGAAGCCCACACCAGCCTGCAGCTGCCCTGAGGTCTTTACCATTATGTAATAAGTTAGAATCAAAGATGCTAATAGCCAAAGCCCTTTGAACAGAGCTCATCCAGATCAGAGAATGACTGATCAGAGAGATGAAAGAATCCCCCCTGGCTTCAATAACAAGAGGACAGCCTGTCCCATCACCATGTAAGCATTTTCTCTCTGACTTTTAACAATTCTGGAAGACAGGCTGTAAGGTTGACCTTTTCCTAGTATTCAAAGTCAGTCAGTGATGGGAAACAAGGGGCAAAAGTGGAAGTCTTGGCCAATATTTCAGGAGTTTCATTGGAGCCAGAAGATATACGGATAACAAAACCGCTGGAGCTAAATCGGTGTCAGACCAATACAGCCAATTGACTGTTGTTACTACTATACGCTATGGCCCTACTACACCTCCTAGTTGCCTTAGTAGGCCGTTATCATTTATCGTTATGATAAGCTAGATCATTCATAAATATTGCTCTACACTGCTTAACCATGACGCTGTATGATGACATAGTTGGAGGAAGTATTAAAAGACCAAAAATCCTGTGTAAAGAGGAAAGTTGAGGCAGTGACACACAGGGGACTTCCACAAGGGAGACCTGACTTTGCGTCCCATGTAAAACGTGGACTTTTTAATTAACTTTCTAACATTGTGTTCTTTAGTATTTTAACCCAAACTAAATATTTTCCTAAACCTAAAATATAGTTTTGTTAGCTACAGTAATATCAGTTTTATTTAAATTCACAACGCAACTCCCAGACCATTAGAAAGTGATGCCAAGGGGTCCTAACGGCGAAATACATAACAGACTTCTAAACCTACTGGTAGGGTTAGCAGGCACCCTCTATTAGAGTGATTACCACTCATTACAGCCATTTATTAAAGTGATAATGTACCCAGCGGATGACAGATGATCCGAGATCGATACAGTGATGACCAATAAACTCTCTACAACGTGAACTTAAAGTTAAGGTAAGTAAGTAAATTTATATCTGGCTTTTTTATAATTTTGCAACTTACTGAACAGTGCAACCAAAGTATTCCCTAAATAAAAACAGGCTATTGCCCTAAAAGATAAAATATATAACAGAGCATTTAGGCCAAAGAATCTCTCTGAACAGATTTGAATCAGTGTGCCAGGTACAGTGGATATTTAACTAAAGCTGCCTAAAGCACCTGTTGCCTCAGCTGGCCTGACTGTTTAGGATGCTGTCTCTTTAGGTGGTTCAAAAGGTTGGTTGTATCTATGATTACCATCCAATGTGCGCACCTTGTATGACTGTGTATGTGTGTGTGTGTGTTTGTGTGTGTGTGTGTGTGTGTGGCAGCTTTGGGCAGAAGTGATGTGCTCGCTCCTTGTTAAACATATAAGGAGTCCGCTGGTGCACGGGACTTTTATCTGTTTTTTTAGGCGCATATTTTACAGCTTGTTACACACATTCTGTGAATAAGTATCGACAGACAGTGTCAATGTGACGCGACAGTCTGGCGCTCAGGTAGTGTTAGGCCACGTTTCGTTATTATTTACTGATGAGACAAACTCGTCACTGCCTGTAGTTCGCTATGATTGGCTGATCAGCATGTCTTTATGGCGGGCATGAGGCAGACTAGCCAATAGTGGGATTTGGCTGAGGAAAAAAAAACCTGATGCATCTGTGCAGAGAATAGAACAGCAGTGGCGATACTACAATCTATCTGCTTTGGCGGATCGTCAGCAAGTTCTAATCCTTCACAATCTAATCAATCAATCGTCACATCTCCCACTTATAGCTGTGACTAAAAACAACTTAATCAGAGTGGTGAGAGTGAGCCAAAAGAATAAAGTTGTGGGATGTAAAACCAAAACAATGAGCTGAAAGATGCTAAAAAGCTCCGGAACTGAGGGCACCTTCAGTGTGGGGTGGTCATTCTCTGTGTATTCATCTCTATGAGCCAGGCTTCACAGTCATTATTATACAGATACAGCTTATAGCTGCTTTAACAAAATACATCAAGTCAAAGACTCTCCCTCACTCACACAAACACATGCACACACTGCGCACACACTGAACCTGACCTACATACTCTACTGGACGCTCTTTGTTCATCATGCCAGCAGCAAACTGTGAAGCTCCACATCAACCATCACTGCTGCAGTCTGGCTTGTCTCATTCATAAAAAAATATCACTGTGCTTTACCTAAAACTCACATATGAACCTCATAAATTACTGCTCCTGTCACACAGAACCTTCATCTCTGGTCATGGCCTGTTTCATAACACCTCCCACACCGTGAGTTTTCAGCTGTGAGAGTTTCAAGATGAAACTTAAGTCTTCTTTAGTGGGATAGGGGTGTGTGTGTGTGTGTGTGTGTGTGTGTGTGTGTGTGTGTGTGTGTGTGTGTGTGTTTGTGTCAAACCCAAGAAAACATTCATCAATATGAGACAGAGTTTTATCGTAGTGTATACTTATTTGCTACAACTATTTATCAATAAACTATTCATGTACCTCATTAAGTCAGAATTAACAAATTAATAAAAGCTTATAGAGTGGAGGAGAAATATATTATATATATATATATATAACTCTTTTTTTAACATTACATTTCATCTCAGTGTTTTATTTAGAGAAAATGAGAAGACAAAACCTACTTAATATTTAAGGTTGATTAAAACACAGCAACACCTTCAATAACACTGATTAGTATAAAAGTTGTGAATCTTACACGCTGACCTCAAAGAATATGTACTGTCTCTTCTTTGGAATGTGTTTCCAGAAATGCAGCTGTAACTTTTGTTACATGTGCGTGCACCAAATAAAAGAGGCCTGGTACTCATTTAGATCTTGACCCATATTTTTATATTTCAAAGACTTTGTTTTATTTCCAATTTTTTAGGAATGATTCAGATGGAGGATTTTGTATAAACCATGACATTAATTTTATTCTAATTCCAAACACACAGATGGATTTTATCTTCACGAATGTTACTATTAGAGCATTCATCAAGGGCTGTTATTTTTAAAGGAGTGGGCATTTTTTAACATGCTAGAAACAGGTCTACTCTTTATTTTTTATACTGCGGGACGGGATTATCATTAACAAACAACACATAGACTTGTTATACTTGTCAGACTGTAACTCCTGTCCTGCTGCATGCTGGTCATTTGAAAATCAATTCAAAAGATTTCCAAAGAGAAGATGGTGGAGATGGTACAGTAGTGTGTTCTAATCCTGCTGCTGCTGATAGTTTAGTGCAAGAGGTTAACTGAAATCACAGCATCTGTCAAACAGTACTAATCTCTTTGATACACACACACACACATACACACACACACACACACACACACTCACACACACACACACACACACACACACACACACACACACACACACACACACACACACACACACACACACACACACACACACACACACACACACACACAAACAGTGACTGTCTCCCACCCAGACTGACCACTGCCCCTCTCTACACCCCCCTCTTGTGGTTACACAATGACTGAGGTCAGGTGCATGCTGGCTGGGGATGAGCTTCCCTCCTCCACATGATAACCTGAATTATCAAAGTGATCCTCAACCTGTCTGGTCCTGTGGCTCACTGAGAGAGCTATGACTCTACTGCTGGGTTTAATCCCAACGGAGCTACATGCAGGCTACTGTTAGTCATTTGTCATACGTCATGTAGCCTGTATCTTTCTAGTGTTTCAGTACAATCACATTTTGGCTGCTGGACAATGTGAAAGTTAGACGTTTAAAAAATGAAATGCCCCTGTTTACTTAAATTTCAAGAAGCTGTATCCGTTATAGTAGAAAGTAGTTTAGATTGACGTAATTTTCTGCCGCCAGGGGTCTCTCAATCAAAACAATAACAAATGATGGAGCAATGCTGTCAGCTTGTCACGGTTATGATTCCTTCAGTTTGCATCGTTCAGAAATGTTTTTTTCTGGGAGCTGAATCATCCACAGAGGTCTCTCCTCTCCATAACAAATGGATCTGGTGTTTGCAACGGTAACACCGAATGAAAAAAATGTTAACGAACATCTAAAAAGTGTTTCCTCTAGTTTGAACATTGTTGGAAACATCTGGGATAATGTAAGTGCACAACTCAACCAAATACTGTGTATAGAATAGTGTAAGTTGTTTTTATTTTTTTCATTTTAATGAGGCAATTATACATATTACATCTTTAAGGAAAAACAAAAGTACATCCCCTGATGATTGATGTAAGGAGGGGAACAACTATCACCATCTGTACACCCTTTTGAGAAGACGTGAAAATCTGCAACACATACTATTACAAAAAAAAAGATTACAGGGCTTAGAGTGCTCTGTTCCTGAGAAAAAAGCTTCTGGCTGCTGGTCCTCTTCAGCTTCATCTTCCACAGCCAGATAGCAGAGACCAGAAAAAAAAAAAAGCAAAGTGCAGAGGGAGACTATTTGTTTGACGGAGAGGAACGGCCGGGGATTAAACTTGAGGCAGGTGAAGAGGAAGTGTCAAAACAGAATTAATGTAGCACCCCAAAACTTAAGATTATAGAGATCTGAGGAGCAGACTTAAAGTCTGACCTTAAACTTCACACAGGAGAGAAGAAAATGGTATGGCTCAGACTCTTGGCTTTTATTTTGTACCAGTGTAGCAGTTGTCTCACTTTTCAGCTCTAGCTGCTGAGCTACTGCTGCAACTTTGCCTTGATTTGTAAGATAAAGTTGATGGCTAAGATGTTGGTCTCCCGCACATCCTCCAGAACACTTCATGTTTATCCTCATCAAACCATTCAATGAGTCCTTGTGCCTGAAGCTAAGGCACACACCATAAAGAGTGACTTATTAAATGGATTAAAGCAATCATTGGAGCATGTTGTTTTCACTGATATCACATCAGGATATCAGCCCGTTCATCAAACCTAAAGCCTGGACAGAAATTGTACTTCACTCTCCTCATTTTCTCAACAGCCTTGATCCAGGATCATCTGGATTATGCTATAAAAACCTATTCTAAATCAAAATCAGATCTTGTACTCCCCCCAGCTTACACTGCCAATATCAGTAACAAGTCTGGGTGAGGAGATAATCCTTCATTCTGCAGGGTCCTGACAGGACGACAGCATTAGGGATATGGATCGCTGCTCACTGAGTGGCATGCATGTTGTGAGAGGGAAGGAAATCTGATACGGGAAGGGTTGTGACCTGTGCCAGCCGTCCACACACACAAACACACACACATACCTGCACGGTTTGTAAATAGTTTGTTGAAGGCTGATCGACTTAATTCTGGCACACCTTGCTGAATAAGCTTACAGTTCAAGGCACATCCCATCCCACTGGAGATAATAAATCTGAATCTCAAATTTAATTTCCTACCTATCTTTCCTTTTTGTTCTGCGCTCCCCCATGCATCTCTCTTTTTGTCCTGCTTCCAATCCAATTAACTAACTGAAGGTTCAAGCAGTGAATGCTGATAAATGCTGCTAAAAGAATGACTAATTTGATTTTGATTGAAAACAAACAAGCTCCATCTTGATAGAACCAGGCTCATCATTTTTCACTCCGTTCATTCCAACCAGATCAGGTCGCGATCAGAGCTCCCAAGCCTCAGTGGGGGGAGGACAGGGAGGCGCGTGTTTGCAGCGCAGCTCTTGTGTTATCTCATCGATTCAAACAGGCTGAACACAGCACCGTGTCTCATTTCAACATGAGGCTGATAAATATCAGCACACTGGTGGCATGCTGGTCATCCCCAATCTGACCACATAGACTCGCACACATGAACCATGAGCAGCAGCAGCAGCAGCAGCAGCATACACACACACACACACACACACACACACACACACACATACATGCCTACACATACCCTGAAGCAGTAGTTTTTGAAAGAAGAAAACCTTGAATGAAAACCTCAGTGAGTCACTGCAAAAAGAGGAAAACAACAACTCGTAAAACACACCAACAGTTTTCTTAGTTATTCACGCATATAAAAGTGTCATCATGACAGTAGCCCCGCCCTCTAATGCTATGTTTCACTCATCTAATACATGTGTTTAGCGATACTACAGATTGACCTTGCCGCAAATTCCAAAAAGGCAGTTATTATGCGAGTAAAACCCGAAGTGAAGGCCTTCCTTCTGAGCCCCTGTGATTAATGGCATGGCCGTGTCTGCATAGTTCAGTGCTGATTGGATTTACAACAGCGTAATTGATGGGTGAACTCCTACTGTGAGACAAAAAGTCAAGACAGGATATCCTCCTGAGCTGCAAGCGTGAAGATTCCCAGGGTGCGAGGATGGAGAGAAGTCGAACGGAATAAGAGCCAAACCATCTGCTGGTAAAATGAGCGGAAGATTTGTGGAGATTTGTGAGAGGTGAGTCTCAGGTCCCCCTTCCTCTTGGCGGCCCTGAGATTGGAATACAGATTGAAGACGGAGCTGAGAAAGGGAAGAACTGAGTTGGTGTAATGAAGGACAATGGCTCCATAGACTGTGAACAAAGAGTCTTTCACACACCTGAATGTGCGCGCTGAGTTGAGATGAGATCATAAATTAGTAGATAGAGAGGAACATAGGTGGGGATTGAAGGGCAAGGGGTTGTGATGAGGGGAAGGGAGTCTTGCAGGGGCAATGAAGGAGTGAATGAAGGGAAAAAGGGGGTTGTGTTTGCCTTTAGGGTCTGGGTGACACCATCCAATAGCAGCAGGCAAGGTAGCTTGTGTGGACAAGGAACAACCTGAGGGTCTGACATGTGTTCCTACTGAGAACACAGCATTCGGGGTAAAAAATGCAGTGGAAAAAACAAATGAATGGAGATGCACAGATAGTACTTAATGCACTGTGCTATCACCTTCCTGGGAGACGTAAGGTGTTAGCCTTATGCTAAGTGCTGACAGGTTAAAGAAATTAGGTATCTGTCCCATTGATCTCAGGTATGCACGTTTGTTTTCTTGCCTTTGGGCGGCATGGTTACATGCTTGACTATTTTATGTTGTTTTCACATGAAGACATTCTTTATTTTCCCTTAGCACTGCAACCTGCTGCCATGGAGTATGAGTTGTAAATAGTGGCCATTAATTTATGGACACCAAAAGAATGGTCCTTTCTTCCGGTTGCAAGCTTGCATGCAAATTGTAACTGGTGTTTATAGCAGACCATGTTCAAATGTTATGATTTAATGCAAATGGAAGTTATACAATGACTGACCAGTCCAGCAACCTTAGGAATAGGACAATGGACAATTGGAAAATTCCACACCTTTTAATTTAAGTCCAATGCCAATGCTCAATGCCAAAGAAGGAGCAGTGTGCCTGAGAGGTAGCAAGGTTGAAGGTAAGGGAGATCTATTACGATCTCAGAAGGTTGGGTTAATAGATGACTGTGCAAGAACAAGTGTGTTCCTTAAAATACCTTAAAGGTAGTTTATATGCTATAACTGACTGAACTGTTCAATTGTATGCTTAATCTATACTGAAAATACTGGAAAGAAACATTGGCGACTCCAATAAATTACTTATAGTGTCCTCCAGTCAGGAATGTTTGACAACTCAATGGAGAAATTCTGATCAGAGAAAGAAGTAAAAACAAATTGGCATGTTTCATAAATCACATTAAATTAAGTTATGTTGAACTATGAATCCCATCCAAGTCCTCCTTTTCTAAGAGAGCTGCGTGGGTGGCACCAGTATGAACAAAGTTCCCTACTCCTGGACATGTTGCCATGTTTAAACCACAAGTACTACAAAACTGATGATTCTGTTCTTCTTGAACCAAATCCAGTAAACCCCACTGTTATGCTCTGCATTTTGTAGTGGTCAAATATTTCATAGTCTTCTCCTATAAGTAATAATCAAATACTAAATGGAATTGTGGTCCGTTAGTTTTTTTTTTATAAATCAGCAGTTCTGTTCTGATATACTGTGTGGTTATAATGCAAAGCATTAAAAGATGTCAGCAGTATTAAAGTATAAGCAGGAGAAAAGCATGAAAGGGGGCTTGCAAAACTGCTCCTATTTTATGAATGAAGCTTTCTTGGACATTTACCCCTTTATGGGAATACCTGTCAGGATATGTTTCTAGGAGAGCTACTGTTTTTCATTTTATTGCAATCTGCGGGCAAATTCTTTCCGACAGGTTTTGGTCCAGTGGGACATCTCTCTCTCTCTCTCTCTCTTGCTCTCTCAGATGGCAAGCAACCCGTTTAGGCCTATCGCTGACTGTTTGTAGAGTGTGTGTTACCAATGGTTATGTGATGCCAGCACCTTGGAATAGTGAAAAGAATTGCTGAATTTGAGATATATTTATCTGTCTTCCTATGACAAATGTGCCCAGGGAGGTTTTTCAAATTATACTTTCAGAGAGGGAACAGATCGGGAGTAACTGTAAAAACACTCCAGTAACTTCTGAGGTTGCCACTTCTCCACCCTGGTGCCAAGTTCCTTGAAACCCATGCTCACCATTCTCCAAACACCCCCAGGCAGTTTGAATATGTCTACATGAACTGTTTGAGCCCCAGGCCCCATTAATTCAACAATTCATTACAAAGAAGCCAAGAGGTTCTTCCAGACCTGTATTTGACCCCAATTCTGGCGGTAAAAATAAAGTTAGATTGCTGTCTGCTGACAAGCCTCAGTAACCTATGTGCCTTACTGCAGCCCACAGGGCTTCCTGGAGCAGGGGCTTAAAACTTTTTCATCTTCAAGTGAAGATGCATACGACACAGACCCAAGTTTGATAAATGTTTGATCATTTGATGAAGTCGAACGGAACGGATTTGATGTTTGATGATGTTTGCCTAAACCATCGTACTTGTCAAAGTCCTCTATTGCAGGGGTCTCTAAAGTCTGAGACTGCACGCCTCAACTCAGACAAAGCTTGGAAAATATTTCCCCCTCACCACCACAGGATGCACTCAGCAATAACAACAAAGACTTCTCAATCACCAGGTTTGTTCATGTATGTTTTCAAGATTACTAACTACAACTGTAAAATTTGCCAAATACTCCAGCGGAGTCTAATGCAGCACTAAACAATGTAGGAATTGTCTGTAAAGGTGAGCAATGACAGCAGAGAACACTGGTCTCAGGGGTTCAAGATGTGATGTTCCCTGCATGACAAATGCAGACTAAAACATCAGCACTAATGGCATCAAGGTAGAAATAGCTGGGATCAAAGAGCACAGCGATCACTCCAGTTCTCAGATGACCAAAGATTAAAAAGCCCCTCTGCCCTCTTTGTAACAAAGCGGCTCTCAACCAGTGTAACCCGACATAAAAAACACTGGAGACTGAAAAGAACGAACAAATGAGAGAAATGCACAGCCAGTGTAACCCGACATATAAAACACTGGAGACTGAAAAGAACGAACAAATGAGAGAAATGCACAGCCAGTGTAACCCGACATAAAAAACACTGGAGACTAAAAAGAACGAACAAATGAGAGAAAAGCACAGAGGGAAGGAGAGAGTATTATCAAGCATGTGTTTTGTTCTGTGTGAAGAGTGACAGGATAACAGAGAACAAAGCGTGAGGAGGAGTGTGAGGAGAGGAGAGGCAGGGAGGAACAGAGAAGGACTCAAACTATAACAGAAGCAATGTTTCCATCCAACTGTCACACAAATTAATTAATGTTTTACATTTTTTTCACCATCACAGAAAATAAAATCCAAATATCCCATATATACTCTGATGGAAAACACAAAGAAGGCTGAAGGAAATAAACTCCCAAACGTCTTAAAACTAACTATCAACTGTACTGCTAAAGCTAACT
The DNA here is from genome assembly GCF_963691815.1 of Echiichthys vipera. Classification (NCBI taxonomy): domain Eukaryota; kingdom Metazoa; phylum Chordata; class Actinopteri; order Perciformes; family Trachinidae; genus Echiichthys; species Echiichthys vipera. The sequence continues at coordinate 19,082,824 of NC_139845.1, forward strand.
GCTAACTGCCACACAACAGCTCATTTGGAAAAATAGAAAAGTTTTGCCCAAGTGGTGTTTTTTCCTGCAGCTCAGGTATAGTGCAGTCTATCACAGAACTTGACAAAGTTGCTGCGCCGCTATACCATGGGTGACCCTAACTCGACCCTGAACATAACCCGGGCCACAGTCGGGGCTGGAAGGGCAGCAGAGGTAGGGAGGTATCCACTGAGAGACCACGAGAGGCCACAGTAAAGGGAAAATAGACAGATCAGGGCTTCATGTGAGGAAAGAAGAGCAGGGAGAGCGGGGCGGTTGAGCGAGCTAGAGAGACACATAGAGAGGAGAGAGAGAGGCATGAATGGCAACCATGTCCAGTGAGAGTGAAGTGAACCAGAGCAGAACAAGTGTAAGTTGAAGATAGACAGGGAAGCAAATCCTTGTTCATATACATCACTTAACTAAAGTAAAGACTAAAATTCACGCACACGCACACACACACACACACACACACACACACACACACTCACAGGAACACAAAGACTGGATTGTACGCCATCACTGGCATCGCTCTAGAGCTAGGAGTTTTAAAAACTTGAGTAGAATAATAAAAGTTGTGAGTCAAGCCTCTCTGGAGCATTATTCCTCCGGCCGCGGCATGAAAAATACCCTGAATCCTCGTGCTGCGGTGGAGGCAGAGTGAAACTGGATCAGGAGCTGAAGCAGCAGCTCAGCAGGGGATGGTGTGTGGGTTCAGAAGCCGGGTCTTTAATGAGGTGTCTGACTGATCGGCTCGGCAGCAGCCAAACTGACACGCCCACCCATCCAACCTCTGTGTGGCCTGAGCAGCACCCAGGACAAACCACCAGGGACCATCAAACAGAGGCTGCAGTCCTACCAAAGCTGCTCGCAGCTCATTATCTGCCTGGAATTAGAACATTTGTCTACTGCCAATGCCTTTTAATATCAACAGACCATGTTTAACTTAAAAGATTTTGCAGACGTGCTTATTCACAGCAACTTGCTAAGACTTAGAGTTGAGGATGCACAAGATGTTAGACAAAGAGGAATAGGTGATATGAGTCACAGTGCCTGCAAACATATGCAACACACTTCCTGTGAACATACAGTATAGTCTCAACATAAGAACGAGCAGAGCAGAAATGGATCGGGGGCAGGGGGGGGGTAAAGGTACGTCAGAAGCCTGTCGATGGTCGATCAGCTTCTGAAACTCACTCCCCCCCACACCTTTCACATGTTGGAATTGGGGAGGCTGCTTCCAACCATTTCACAAAACCGAATACTTCCACCTGCTGGCATGGACAGTTATTTCCTCTCATACAAACGTAAACATATGTAGTCTTTGCTGTGTGTTCATGTGCAATTTTTTGGCCTAAAGACATGCGCCGTGAGGCAACGCAACAGTCATCCGGGTTTCTGGGCCTTAATACTGCTGTACTACTGTTGGAGCCTGTTTCACAGCATGGTGCCGTGACCCATGAAGTATTGATGACATTACAATGTTTATTTTAAAAATGGTAATTTTACACATTTTGTCACTTTTTCCAGAGAGCTTACCCTGATTTTTGTGCAAATCGGCCTTTTCAGGCTGCACTCCAGCATTAAGTGTCGGCCTATCACAATGTTAGGGGATTATTATTACAAGAGATTATGTAAAGGATGGTCAAAATGGAGATATCCTGACTTTTAGTCCATATATGCGTCAAGCTCCAAGTGTTTGACCTTATGATTCCCATAATGTAACCCAATAGGGTCTTGAAGCATCCAAACCCAAGTGGAGATAACCCTAATGACATCAACAGGGTCATTTTGTTGAATGTTAAGCAGTCGGGAACTTTTTAAAACCCTTTAAACACAGCTCTTGACTCTTTCAGAACCTCATTAAGCTGTGTCTACGTCAGCCTCAACTTACCTGCAGAGTAACCCCAGACGTGTAATAGCCCCACCCATCAACAGATGGCAGTGTTCTGTCTGAGATGGTGAGGGGAGGAGAGGCAGCAGCTGCACAGCAGACCCCTGCAAAGAAGAGGCTGCTGTAATGATGGATCTAACCTTGGGAGACGATTGTTAGGCTGTAAATGAGCTGCCGAGGTAGAGGTTGGGTGGAGCTGTGCCTTCTCCCCACAGAACTAAAGATTAACATCGTTTTACATCATATTACAGGCGTTTAGCAGATGCTTTCATCTTCTGTGACAAGTGTAGTAGGATAAGCTTTAGCTGCTAGTTCACCAACTAAAAGAAGTGAAATTTGGACACAATCCCAGTCACACAGTGGTGAACACTTGACTGATGATCAAATTGTATAAGTCATCTACTTTATGATTTTTGTTCATTCCTCATTTCATCCATTCGCAAGTAAAGGCAAACAATGACCTCATTAACATCTCTGCATGCTGTTAAAATTTAGAGAAGAGGAGAAGAAGAGGCAGGAGGAAAGAGGATAGTGGTGGGGGATGAAGAGGTAGGGGCCAGGAGAAATAAACAGAGGGTGAAATGGGAGCAGAAGAGAAAGAACAAACAGGGAGAAGCAAGGAGGAGGATGCTGCAGCAGATTGTGAATGCCAGGGAAAAGGTCAGCTGCCTCTTCAGCACTTCTCCTTGATAAACTGAGGGTAACAGTGGCCTGGATATATCCTCTTTTGTCTTTATTTACAGAGATGTCGAGCATTTCATCGCTGGCTCTATAAATGGGCTCCTGTGGGGCAGAAACAGACGGACTGAACTGGAGAAGGCAGAGAAACTGCAGAAAGAGTTGGTGTACAGTTGTATGTAGAGAGCAGGGGGAATTACTAGTGGTTTCCACCCAGAATCAAAGAAGGGGTTATCTGCAGGTGGTCTTAAATCTTCATACATACTTCATGACCAATTTAAACTATAACACCGTACCTAACTTAAAAGTTGAAACTGCAAGATGTATCTATTGTGATGTTTCCCTGGTGTGGCGAAGAGGGACAAGTGTATGATTAGTCCCTTCACCTTAAAATAATTAAAGATAAGATAAGCTCATTTAAGATACTCATCTGAGCAGTCGCTGATGAGTCCCTATTATATAGTCAAATACTGTATTTACTGTAGTTATGTGCTATTTTTTCAATTGAATAAGCCAGTTGAACCTAGGTGCTAATTAAAATATGTGTGGGGCTCTGTTATGGTATGATGCTTTTGTTTCGGAACAGGACTTTAAGGGATAATGCAAATGTTTTGCATGAAGATACAATGTTGGCCTTTTTAAAAAAAAAAAAAAACTCACCATGTTTACACAAAAAGCATCCTTTGTTCCTTTGGAGCAGTGGAGCTCAATTGAATCAATTACTGACCAGACCTCATTTCTCCGCACTTCCTCATCCTCCTTCACGACTCACTACTTCTCCTCCTGCTGCTCAAACCAACAGTACCTCCCACTGTCAGCGGCACCCGCTCACCACATACTGAAAGCTGATAAATATTTGGGTGATTCCAGCAGTAACCGCAGTCCAATCCCCCCCAGTATGATAACATAATGCTGAAAAATGCTTATGATAGGGTCTATAGTGGCTCAGCTGCCCGCTGCCAAAACCACATACTCAAACCTTGGCACTAAAAATGTGGCTTACGCTAAGCTGTCGGCAAGCTTTTCTGCTGACTTTACGCTTCTCAACAATTTCATACTATGAACTGTCATAAAAGGTGAGAAAGGGCCTGAGACGGAGACACTAATGCTCATCTACAGTATGAGTATTAATAAAGATGAGATTTCACTTGCTCGACAAATAACCTCATCAATCAAAACCCACTATGAACAAACACTCCAGTGTCTGTTTCACTACATCAGTATGCTAAGAGTGCTGCATGAATCGACAGGGATACAAGTGGGGGGAAAGTTATTCGATGTTTATGTCTAAACATTTTATATATGATTATAAAAACAAAACATTTTGAGTTAATATATCAAAGTGTCTTGATCAATTCAGAATTTACAGAATGCTGAAAAATTAGCAAGTGAAGTACATTTAATGGTGTGTAAATTTAAATGATTTCTAGTAAGAGGACTATATTTAAGAAAAAAATCATTATGAATGTTCAGTGTCTTTTCTTAAGGTGATGCAAACGAGAAGTTTGTTTTAATGAGATTATTAGGAACATCTTGAAAATACTACTATACTACTATAATTATGCAAAACTGGTTCAATGAGAAAACATTACTCAGGAGTAGAAACATTGTGCCATTGCTAAAAATACTAAAAATGGAAACAATAAATGACTTGTGTGAAAAAGGAAATAACTACTCAGTCTTTTGGATACGTTGTGACTACAGATGTATTTGTTTTTCTACCCTACACATGTTGAAGAATCCGTCGTTTCCCAAAGTGGTGACTGGAAATATGTGGGTTGAATTAAGTAATACCTGACACAGAAAGCTTGTTAGTCTGATTACTTTTTAACTTAATGTGGATGTGAATTGGATATGAATTGATTATTGAGTACAATGAAGCCACTTCACCTATAGATGCATTTCAAACTGACTGTAAAATGGAGGAAAAGGAATCGAGAAAACACTGATGAAAAAAGAGGAAGAATGGGAGAGGAGATTCAAAATGACATCTTGATATATCCCATGATGATTATCCGAAGACCTTTAAAAATGCTTAACATAAAAGTGAAAAATGTACAGGGAGCCAGCCTGGAGATCAGTTACAGCTGGAGGGGTGGACAAATATAACATGTACACCTCTTTTTGGCCAAAGGAAATTACTAATTTCAGCAGAATGTTAAAAAGGGCTGAAACTAGGGTCGATCGCTATACTGGTTGCCACCTACAGTATGCTAACCAGACAGTCCATGCCTAAAGCTGGATCTCTTTTTAAATCTGGAGGAAAACACTTTTTCAAGTGCTTTAATTGGAGGTACACTGAGTGTAGACCTGCTACTAAGCCCTGCAGTTGCCCCCTCAGCTTGAAACCCCTCAGGAGGCTCAGAGTGACCTGACTCCCAGTTCATGCTGTCTGAAATAGGGTTAGCGCTTCTGCACAGCCAGACTAATGCCTGGGGACTTCACTAGGTGTGTGTGTGTGTGTGTGTGTGTGTGTGTGTGTGTGTGTGTGTGTGTGTGTGTGTGTGTGTGTGTGTGTGTGTGTGTGTGTGTGTGTGTGTGTGTGTGTGTGTGTGTGTGTGTGTGTGTGTGTCTGTGTGCATGGTCTCCCAAAAAGGCTACTTAGATATAGCTTTCCAGTGACACTTGACCGATCCTCAGGCATAAATCTCCATACTTCATGTCTTGTTGCAACACACACACACACACACAAAATCCTTCTCATGAAGGGTATCATAAATATAATACACACACACTGCTAATGGAAAGGAGTAGAAAGGGTTCAGAGTGAACCCTTTATGTAATTAACCCTGAGAGGTGAGCTGGTGTAATGGAGCTGTCTGAATGTGACTCATGTCGCTAATGAGACTTTTAACTACTCTGCAACCACCAGGTCAGAAACAGCTAACCTCACTGTCGCCAAGGAGACACGCAAGGTCATGAATTCAAAGTATGAAAAACAGCACTATTCCAGTCCCCTTCTACAGCACAGTATCTCACTGCATGCTGGGTAAGAGGTCAGAGGTTACAATAGCTAAGGAATCGCTCCATTACAGACTGCCTCGAGACTGACTCTTAAACCCTTGTACGCTACATTTGGCCTAGAGGTATCACAGAGAGGGAGAATGAGGAGAAAAAGGACAGATAGAGTTTGGAGGAATAAAAGAGTTTTCCAGTCCGGTCAGTTGTGAGCCTGTGGCTGAACCGCTGCTGTCCTCCACAGGCTGCTGTGGTCTGATGCTATTAAGGATATATAAGAGAGACGGATGGCCGCTGACAAGCTGAGGAAAGACCCGGGTGAATTTCTCTGGTTTCCTTTGACGTCTTGGTGTTTTAGGAAGGTGGTGGTGGGGGTTACATGGGTAGAATTTACGCTGTGGTCTCCGTCCGGATCCAGAGTTCGTGACCCCCCTCTCTTCCCAACAAGCAGGTCTTTGTGTTACCTCTAATTTGACAGGCCCAGCCCCCAACCCCCACCCCCCTACTGTTTGGCAGCACTTTGAGCTGCTCTTTCTACTGTTTTTCAGCGGTGCTATTGCAACGGAGAGCCAAGGAAACACAATTACCTTGTCAAGATTGTGATGCTTTCACAGCTACTATCAAGAAAAAGTGCAGTTTGATTAAGATTGTAGAGAGCTGTCTGCTAAGAGAGGAGAGGAATTCAGTGTGTATAATTTATAGCAGCTCCAGGCCATTGGAAAAAAAACCAACTCAAATAGCATACCAATTTAGTTATTTTCTCTGGTTTTGGGAGGCCCAGTGATTATTTGGGATAGAGGAGGTACAGGAAGGGTTTTCCTGGTTTGAAGATCCTCTCCATTGGTCTTTGTGACCACTGACATCTTGGGTTACTATGTGTAGGGCAGCCTCGCTTCCTGCGTCGCTTATTCTGAGACCCGCTTTACCGTTTGTTTGTTTGTGTTTCTGGGTGTGTGTGAGTTTGAGTTTCCTTGTGTATCTTTAAATGAGTATGTGCAAATTGCTGACACACACTAACATTTTCATGTCAAAACGACGATTTGTTACAAGTGTCCATCAATTAGAATTTGAAAGTTTACTCCATTGTATGTTAACTTGACACTGACAGTGATTGACAGTCACTGACACCATTCCTGACACACATCTGGACTATACAGATGTGGAAAAAACCAACCGCATGGTAAGTTGAACAAATCAAAGGCTTAAGTATGATCTCCAACAAGTACTGCATTGTTTTCTGATGGAACTCAATACAATCATAATTCAGTTAATCCCTACTCTGGATCAGTGTCGTAAAGGCTTGATGCCAGTGCACTTGAGATGATTGTGAAAGACAGAAAGTGCTGCACAAATGAGAGAAGTTAGAACTCAGGAGAATAAAAGTGAAATCCAGTTGGAACATCACAACATCACAGGAAAGACGAGCTAAGTGGTGAAGGAACACAGAGGACAGGCTGCTATATACAGCTGGACCACGGCCTGAAGGCACGGCACCAAGGCTACCTCAGCAGCAACACGAGCAAAGGGACAGAAATGCTCTATCTGTTTACAGTCTTTCTGATCTAGCTCCAACAAGCTCGCTTCCGTTTTCCTGGAAAAAGACTGCCTTAGGGGAAAGCGACAGACTGCTGCCCCATGTGACATTTGGCGCATTTTTTGGCGACTGGCACTGCCAATCTGGACCCTGTCACGGGACCCACCTTGAGAAAGAAGCCACCTGCTGCGTGGCACAGATGGGATGCCATTGAGCTGGCAGACTCCTTTAGTTCATTGATTCATGTTGGCCTCATATTTTATGATACAAATGGAAGGGAGCTGGGGCGGCACGGTGAGGTGGTGGTTAGCACTGTCGCCTCACAGCAAGAGGATTCGAATCCCGGCTGGGGCCCTTCTGAGTGGAGTTTGCATGTTCTCCCCGTGTCTGCATGGGTTTCCATCGGGGTCTCCTCCCACAGTCCAAAGACATGACCGTGTTAGGTTCATTGATGAAAATGCCCGTATGTGTGAATGTGAGTGTGAATGCTTGTCTGCCTTTATTTGTCTCTATATATGCTGCAATACACTGGCGTCCTGTCCAGGGTGTACCCCATCTCACGCCCAATGTCAGCTGGGATCGGCTCAAGCCCCCCCCCCCCCCCCCCCCCCCACACACACAACCCCAAACGTTTGTGGATGGATGGGAATGGAGCAAAAATTCATTCAATATTCAATCTTTCATAGTGTCATCAGATAAAAATAATTCCTCTGAGCTGCATGCAGAGTAAAAATAGTGTAACATAGGATTGATGCACTTGAAGACATCACTGTGCTGTGCAAGTTTCTTCAGCAGGGAGAATCGATTCGAGATCTGCGGTAAGTCACAAACAGCAGGTCATCTACTCCCATCAGGCACAGTTATTTTTGAGAAATGGACGCTTCAAACACAAGGTGACTGAGTTTATATTGCACAAGCTTCCTATATCAAAAAACAGATGCCAAAAAAAAAAGAAAGTGATGATGGGAGTGATACAAGGGGTGGGTTCTGTCAGAGAGAGGAGCACTACAAATCAGAGATGGACTCAGCTTAAAGCGATTACACAATGGGGTGTAAGAAGAAGGAGCTGGAAACAACAATTTCCAATTTTACCCCGACAGCGGCTAACAACATGCTGGCTTAAGACAGCAATGAGTGGTCCACAAAACTGACAGAAGAGAGCTTTGGCTGAATGTAGAGGTTACGTGCATGTTGGTTGCTGGTTGGCATCCTCGGACAAGCTGAGAAGGTCAAGCTAGAAAACATTATTGCTGCCTCAAGCAACATCTTGAAGTGCCCCTGAGGAAGATAGTCAGGCCACCTGATCTGATAAGTGACCAGCAGCAGTTTGGTTTAGCAGCTTCTTGGTATGAGTGATACAAAAAAGCATTAATGAAAAGAAGAGTGATGTGAAAACTAGTACTCAGGCAAATAAGACAGCGGACCAATTAGCGTTAAAATGACATCAATATGTTCAGAAACAAAAAAGCTGGCCTCTGTGCAGCTGCTACATTGGAACTTCTGTGAATGGTTGGCAAACATCCAAAATACATTTGGATTCATTTTGCACAGCACTTTCTTTTTAAACACCACTAAAAGCTGTTGGTATGAGTAAAGAAGTGAAATGTCAATTCAGGCCTTACAGGGATGCATGATGCAATCATGTTAGGACCAGGCTCAGAGAACTAAGAACTGAATGAACCGCATGTAGGAGGAGCTTTAGGAGAATCTGCTGTATAATGCATACATCCATCAGCATCAGCATCCCTCGGTGAAATGTAGCTTCAGGAGGTCTGGAAAAATCAATGTTTTTCCAATTCCAGGTATTCAAGAATGAGGAATGGTGTATCAATATTTCATTTGACTCTGATGTGGTTTTACTGTTTGAGATTTTCCGATATAAACTACTGAAAAGTGTTCCCCAAGCTGTAAAGACTGAAGTTCACTACGAGATATTTAATCTGAGGTGGGGAAACTCACTCCTGTGCTGGGAACATAGATCTTGCCAATGTCAGGTTTGCAAAGACAAGAAATAAAGCACAAGGTTCAAGTGGTCACCAATAGAGTGTATCCATTATCTGCGCCCCCCTTTGTCCGGTGAGACAGAGAATGAGGAATGACTGGTCGTTTTACACTGCGATCCCGAAGGGGGAAAGGGGGCAAAAATAAGTGGGAGGTTAGAAGGAGTAAGCTGCAGGAAACGACCAAACGCAGCCCTGTCCTCCCCCTGAATTATCCCACTCTACCTTCTGCAGGGCTATAAAGGGTAAGAGAATATTTTCATATTGTTTTATTAAACACTATGTGGCCTTATTTATTGCTTTCTCCCCAGACAGCATACCTGCTGCAGCAGTTTGCAAAGCCCATGACCGGACTGAAAAGACCCATTGAAGCTCAATTCGATGAAATATGGAGCTGTCAGAGTGTGCCCCTCAAAGGAGGGACACTGCACGCAACTGCGTGTGTGTGTGTGTGTGTGTGTGTGTGTGCGTGTGTGTGTTTTAGATAAATGACCAAATGTGATTCTTTGCAATGAATTATGTAGTCTTTCCTTCCATGAGTGTGTTGTGTCAGGTTACAACAAGTCTGTTTTTGTACCTTCAGTGTGTATAGTGCGTCACTGCTGTACTGTGTGTGTGTGTGTGTGTGTCAGTGTGAGTGTGTGTGCAAAGACTCATTGGTGGCCTAATGCTCCCAGTAACGGCTACGTGCATAGCGTTTCAATTTTGCATTTAATTGAAATGTATTTCGAAGTTGTTTATTTGAACTGTTTAAGTATGCTTCACTTACTTTATTGCACAAATTTATATGGCAAGCTTCGCCCATACTGTACATCTAACTCCAGATTTTGGTGGGACAAAAAATATGGGGACTAATGGTCATGTTTTTACCTGTTAAATAACATATTAATTAATTAATTTGAGTTAAAACATTTCGCCAATGGGAATAAAATTGCGTTATTACACATTTAAAAATCTGACTATGGAATCTGGATCGGTAGGTGGATCAGTGATGCCAGTCTGATTTCCGATGAGTGAATTACTGTGCGTTATGCAGTACTAACAACTGCAAGCAAACAGGGTCCCTTTCAATGTTTTCTTTTCTGTTTGAACGTTTTATTTTTTGACAAGTGACCATGGTATAAGACATACTATGAGCAAGATAATGCCATTTAAGGTGTCCAAAATCAGGACAAAGTGCACTCTGTCATGGACACAGTTCTGATCATAGATTCCATTTTTAAGTCAATGAAATTGTTTTTTAATCAATATTATCTCAATATTTTGTGGAATTATTGATTTTTTTTGTAAGCAGCCGAGTAACAAATGGGATAATGTAGAGCAGGTTGGTCATTATTATGAATATTATGAATTAAACGCAGATAGGGTGATAGAGGATCATGACACAAAGTACAGTTATATACTGCACTTTACTGTATTGTTCCACCTTGAAAGGATGAACAGTACTATACACATCTGCATTTGTCTTGTTACTTTTTCAGGGGGTTCTTTTAATCTTTTAATATGTCACCTGTCTGTATTCAGCAGAACAGTCATGTTTTAATGCAGAATGTGCTTGATGGAATGTTTGAAAACAGTGTTGTGATACGTGACACTGAAATATTAAGCTAAAAACTGACACCTTTAGATAACTCTTATGGCCTCTACAGCTAAAGCGACCATATATGTCAATCTACCAATTGTGAGTGGCGTTTTCGTCTGCTACTTTGTGCTACTTCAACATCATCCCATCATGCCAAAACATGTTGTAGACATTTGGCAGACTGTTGGGCTCAAATGTCAGCCTCAAGGCCTGGGACTAAATCCCACAAAAGATCTTGCAAAAAAGAGACCAAGACGAGATGAGTGATTGGAACAAAATTACAGCCCATAAAGATATAGTATATGATACCACATAACAGATGTCTGGTTTGGATTGACATCTGAATGTTTAAAAATGAAAAAAGAGGATTAAAAGGCCATGAGAACACACAATGGAAACATGTGTGGGTCCCAGCGAGAATCAAACCTCTCACCCTGGTAGAGTGAGCACCAATCGATGGGTTTAGAGCAACCGATAATATGAGAGCGGGAGCTATACTGTGCAGGCAACATTCCCCGTGTGTAAGGACTTTGCATGACAGCCATCTGAATCAACAGGGGTGTTTTACTGCCGTCCTGATGAGATGGCTACTGCAGGGAGAAAGGCAGAAAAAAAGAATACAACTGTCTTTATGTGTTACTCTGTGTTTTTGACAACTACCAGTCATAGCAGCAGTGTGAGAGGCTTTAGAGAACTCATATCAGATCAATGAAAAGGGAGTGAGTGGAGGCTGTTGATATTTACTCATTAGGTAGCTTCAGAGGAGGAGATAAAAAGGGGAAGGAGGGAAGGAAGACAGTGGAAGAAAAAGCATGTGCATGTTATCAGGGATGTTACAAGAACCGATACTTCAGATACCTTTCGATTCATGAATAAAAAAACACAACACAGACACCACAGACGATGCCTAGACGATAAGTTCCGTTGCTGTGTCTCTTCAGGAACAAGTGGGGGCAGTATAGAGTGCTCCAGTAAGACTTGCATTCAGAAGTAGGAGGTCACAAAGAAGTGGAACTCACATAACATAACAAACCCCATGTGGCAGTGAATTACAGGGATTGCTTCCTCCCGACTCGTTGATCAAAAGGCATAAAGAGTCGTGTAGGCAGATGACCGTGGCGTTATCATCAATCCGCAGAAACCACTATGCAAACAATGCTTTCGCTGCCTTCAGATCTTCTATTTCAGCATTTCATTTATTAACAACATCCAAACGTGTTGCAATAATGCCTAATGTTATGTAGCATATATACTGTAGGTTTAGCGCTAGCCTGTACCTCATAGTAATGCATCCTCGGCTAATAAGTTAGCACGCCTCTTTATATTTCAGTCGGTCTTATTGACTAAATACTTTTTTCAAATGTTTGCAAACATTTCTTTGTTAAATGTTTCAACAATAACTACCTCGACCATCATGTCTGTAACAATGGCTGCATCTACTGTTACTAATCAGGTGTGTGTGCATGCATGCTTGTGCCAATGTGTACTTTGTGTATGAATCTTAAGTTGTTGCATTATAACCAATGGTTATACTGTGTTCTGTTCTGTTATTTTCTGTATCTCTGTTATACAGTAGAAATGGCATATTAATATTTAGCACATTTGCTAATAAAGAAGTTCATGTTTAAGTAAATGAGACATTAGAATTGTTTTTTTTTGTTTTTTTTTACTGTGGTATCGAATTGGCATCGAGAATCGTGTAATTCCACTGGTATTGGCACCGACTTCTGTATTTGTGTTATCGTTACATCTCTACAAGTTATAATTTGTGTCATTTTCTTAATTTGCCTGTTTTTTGTCTATTTGCATGTGTTTTCTTAAGTTGCAGGGCTGTGAGCTCTCTGGGCGACCGTAGTTAAGGCCAAAATATCCTGCAGCCGTATTTGGACCCGTGGACATACCACTAGGGGCTGGACGATATACCGCGATCTTATAAAATATTGATTTATTTTAGTATATCACAGACAATAACAATATATAAGACAATATCATGTATATCGGGATTGATGTTGCATTAAAATAATGTTTCTTTGGTGACACCGCCAGTTTGCCTATTTCTGCTTTCCCTGTCTGCATGACTATGTCTGTCCCCCACACAACTTTGCACCTCGCTTCCTCTCGGAGCCAAACCAATACCAGCCCCTCCCCTAGATGCTCAATCTCACACAAATCCTGCAGCACAAACACAGAGTGGACACAGAGGTAAGCAGGGGAGGAGTAGGTTAGTGAATATTATTATTATTGGCTCGATCTTTTGGATTTGGAGATGGCTAAGATTTAAAGATTCAGATGAGCAGCAGACTACAGTATTCTGTAGAGGATTCCGCAAGCAGGTTGCAACTCACCGTGTCCTAACGGCACACAACCGTCCGACTATCGCGTCGCATCAACGCTCTGTCCACACACAAGAAGCCAGAGCTGTCACTTCACAGAGGCCCCCGTTTACCCAAAGCAGTCACACAGTTTATATATTCAGTGGAGATAAAAAATTAGAGAACAAAGTATTATTTCTTGAGTTATTCTGAAATACTGTTATTTTTTGTAGTTCAGAAGTTGATAGAATATCAGCTGTGGCTCTGCTGTACTAACATGTTTTTTAAAAAATAACCAGGGCACTTTATCAAAAACCTTTATTTTGTAAAAAAAAAAAAAAAAAAAAGAGCAAAAAATATTAGGAATGTGAATGTGATTACGTAGCTGCAGAAACACACGTGCACACATAACAGATTGCATGATACCCCTGGCTGAGATTATAAGTCCAAAATGAAGTCTAACCAAGTGTCTCTCTTGCGTATACACTCACTGATAAAAACACACATCTTAACATGTACACACAAACTCCTAAACTCTACTCCAAAGTCTGCAATGTAAATGTCTACAATGTTTGACATACTAGGCAGAATAGGAGTAATGTGATTGTAAAGCAGGGTGAGAGGTGGTGGAAAGGAGCGAGAGTAGATCCAAAGAGGTTGAAGTGAGGAGCTTCTCTCACTTTTGGCCCTGTCTCTACAGATTAAGAGCTGCAGACAGCAGGGCAACCCGGGAAAGCAACAACCCTGTCAGAACAGCTAACTTTCATCTGGTCAAAGGGGGAGAAAGAACAGGGGGAATACTCATACCTGGTAAATTAAATCTGTGACACAGGGTATCTTTGAGTTTTAAAGAGCAATGTTAACATGGTTTAATGCCACATACGATTGAAGTGAAGGTGAACTATTAAAATGAGCTTGCTAATGCTAATGAAAGTTGTACAGGAGATATTCCTTACATTGTGAAGAAAAATTTGGGTATTTAAACATTTTCAAGCTGTTTCTTCGGAACCAATGAGAGGAAGACATGAAGTGAACAGTCATCAGTGCAGGAAATAGACTTTCAGGATGGTGTGCTTGGATGATGAGAATTGTTTTTTTGTGAATTTACCTGTTCACCCGTATGTCTGATTCTCTGTCTATGTCCGTTCATCCGTCTATCTTCTCTTTTCCGTCGACGTTTGTGTTTTTTACATTTTGCTTTGACACGCATTTCACACATGACTACACACATGCGCAAAAATAAATACCAAAGTGGCTCACCTTCATGCTGCCCACAGGTGATGTGTGCATGACATTTGTTCAAACGTACAGCTGAAGGAAGCTGTCATAAATCCCTTTCTGACAGAAGCTGCCAGTCCCACGGCGCACCATCTGATACACTACGCTGAATCACAATGCAATTTTCTATAGTCTGCCAGTCTGCCCAGCACGCTTCTGAGATTGCAGCAAGTGTCGTCTATCAGCTGGCATGTTGCACGCGGTCATGCTAAATCATGCAGGTTTATGTATGTTGCTGTCTGGTTCTGTGTCGCTCGAGAGGAATAGCAGGCACCAACATGGTTAGATTTAGTGGTGTCATATATTTCCATATGTGGCAATCTGGTCTGCTGAGACAGCTACAGTATTTCAGCAATTGTGATGAATTCCACTAAAATGATCGTTTGTTACTTCAACCTTTAAATATGGCAGTCCTAGAAGCAGTCGTTTCTTTTTCAATAAATGTTTTAAATCCAGCAACTTACCCAACACCGTTACAAGAGCAATATGCATCATTAAAAGCTGTAAATACTAATATTTCGTTGACAGCAAATCTAATAATTGATTATTATATCACTAGATGTAGAGTGTTGGTATAAAGCCTGCCAATCCCCCCCTATTTCAGCCAGTTTCTCCTCCCCTTAAATTATCTTCACTATCTATTTTCAAGGGCACCGTCGCTGAAACCAGGGCTCAGTGCGTTTGCGGTTTAAAAGAATACAAACAAACCAGAACAGGAGGGGGTAGTGCAGCTCTACTTTATCCAGCACTGTCAGGAAAGGTCTGGCAATGTAAGACTAACAATCTATTAGCAAGAATATAACAATTAATGTGTGCCTAGAGGCTGCAAAGTAAATGTCTCTGTGACAAACCAACATGTTCTTTGATCCTTACTAGCTGTGGGTAAAAATGGAATCTCTGTCTTGATGGTGGCACTCCAGGAAAGGCCAGGGTTCATACACTGGGATACAAGTGTACTTAACAATTGAGCCATCATGAAGTTGCTCTGCTAATAAGATATAGGAGCTTTTGTGTCTACAGATGATATTTTGACCTTAGGGTCTTGATGGTCTATCAAGAATGAAGGTAGTCGTTCTCTGGGGAGCATTAATTGGCAATTTGCCTATTAGCTTGACATAATTCATGAGTACAAGTGGACATTTGGTATCCTCCAGGGACTCTTTTACATTCAGTGTAATACATTACACTAAATGTCATGCCAATGTGCACAGCAGTATTTGAGATAATGTGCTGTAAACCAAGGTGCTGACTAGGGATGCAACGATCCAACTATTTCTCTCCTAATACCAATTCAAATTATTCAACTGGGTATCTGGTGGTTTTTCCCAAAATCCACTCAATTCGAATAATTTGTAATAAAAACATTACTTCAAAAATTGTTCCAGCAGTAAAACTGAGTGAGTCCCACTGTTAGCAGAATAATTCTTATAATGATATTGAAACTATTTAATATGGAGTTGTAACATTGTAGCCAACTCCCAATCCACTTAAAAAGCTCTGTAATGTTGCCAATTCCACTCTAGCATATTAGTTTGATGCATCTTTAGTATTGACTTGCCACAATGACTGGCCGAACGTACCACTTGCAAGGACTCGGTTTGCTCCATAAACTCAGATCAACCTTGATCCTTTTCACTCTTAAGGAAAGTCC
Organism: Echiichthys vipera; assembly: GCF_963691815.1. Lineage (NCBI taxonomy): Eukaryota > Metazoa > Chordata > Actinopteri > Perciformes > Trachinidae > Echiichthys > Echiichthys vipera. The sequence goes on from NC_139845.1 coordinate 19,098,729, forward strand.
TTAAATCATTTTTTTATTGAGTCATTCAGACAATCGGACCTCACAGTGACTTGACCATATGACTATGTGCACAAATAAAAGTCAGCATTACATTTGCTTACTGATTACTATGGCACTAATCCTATGTCTCACAGAGGAGAAACTACTCCTATGGATTTACTAATATATGTGACAAGGTAATTAAGAGTAATGGGGGGGGGGTCTATTTATTGCCACAGCACACTTTAACCTTGACAAGCCCTGTTGCTAATGAACTGCACTGAGGAAAAGACTTGGGATCACTCCAAAACACATCGCTTACCCATGGTCTTGTTTCTAAACTAGCGTCTTTCAAGCAGTTGACTGCGATGAGAAAGACAAGAGAAGAATTCATCAGAGGACACGTTGAAGTGAGGACGCTCCCAGGATAATTAATGAAATTTGACTTGCAGAGGATGAAGTCAGGGCTGGTGAAGATGGGACAATGAAACCAGGAAAGGGATTTATGCTTATTGATTGGTAAAAGGTTCAGCTACAGGTCAACTTGAAGTACCTGGGGAAAATCTGATAAAGGGGAAGGTAGGATATCGCTACATGCCCCGCCGCGGCCCCCGATCCAGTTGAAACAACGCTTGTGAACTACAGCCTGGCAGAGCTGTTTCATCATTGTGCTTTTAAGAGGTAAGTTTGAGCAGTTCAGCCATCGCTCAGATGCAATTTCTCAAAGCTTTAACTGCTTCAGTGTGGATGTCACTGAACTGATAGACAGGGAAACAAATCCTTATAAAGTTCTTTTATATCTTTTTAGTATAGAGAAAAAGAACTGGCTACTGTTCTTAACACTCACTACATTCAATGAACACAAATCAAATCATTTTGCTAAAGGTAATACGTTGATTAAATCATATTTGTATGACACTAACTAACTAAAAATATTAGTTTTCTTCATAATCTTATATCATCTCATCAAGTTCTTTATGCACAATAATACTGTCTTGTATTAGTGAGATTCCTGACCTTCTCCTGGTGCATAAGTCCAAAACATTGAACTAGTGACTCATAGGTCAGCACTGTCGATTAACTGGGATGGAGTAGCTAGGATTGTCTGTCTGTGTGTGTGTGTGTGTGTGTGTGTGTGTGTATGTGTGTGTGTGTGTGTCAGTCCTGTAGGGCGACCAGTCTGTGTATATCGGCTCTCCAGCCCTATGCAACCTTGCACAGGATTAGTTTGGATAGATAGTAATGGCTGGATGAAGACAATTCGACTTTACATTTACATATGCCTTGAGAAAATTTCATGAATGTGCACAACTAAGTGTGTTAATTGGCTTATGTGCATACTGATTAAAAGCTTAATTAAGTAATTTAGACAGATTTGTTTTTACATGACAATTTTCATGGATGAGAAATTAACTTAATCCAATTCTAATTAAATTATTAGTGTGCCTGCAAGTGTATATGACTGCAACGGCTTGAATATATTCTTTTGTAGAAATACACACTTTCATAAGATCTTAATCGAGTAGCCACGATACGAGAGCAGCAATACTTTAATGCATGGTAACAACCTTTGTGAAGGTTAGGATTTTAATTTTTAAGTCCCTTTTCTAAAGGTTTAATAGGATTACCTTACAGTATAAATGTACAGTATATTGTATACAATAACACCCAAACTGAGGAAACAGTTAAATAAATTGCAGGGCTGTTTGTTGAACTGTATGACATGCTAAGATTATTTTGTCCACCATTACATGTGAGATCAAAAATTCAATACACTTGCCACAGGATTGAATTTTTTGCCCGATCACCCAAGTGCCAAAGTAGTCCCATTTTCCAGATGAGCTCCACTGAACAGCATGAAAGTCTCCTGATTACTCACATGGGTGACTGTTTGCCTGTAGCATGCTGCTGTGCTTAGTATGACTCCTTCACCTCCCATTCAGCGTCAACATGTTTCACTTGCCAACTTTGTTTGCAACCAGGAAAACTCCTTCTTGCTGATCTCTGCTGAATGACTTGAATTAAATCTATCGTGCAAGTTGCATTCTTGTTGTTCAGTAGTAGTAGCAGCAGGAAGCAGTAAAATCACCTGAGGATAACCAGCTGAGTGCACAGCACCATGACCCCCCACATATGCACCCAATTCACCAACCTTCCACTTACCCAGTTCTCCCTCCATGTCATGAATTTTAATCACCTAACAAGCATGACATTAACCTTTTCATACAGCGAGCAGCCGTCACATCCTCTCATGTGTGACCTGTGATCTATCCTGCCTTTGTTTAATTTGGGGCGGCAGAGGGTGGTCCCCTGCTGGGGGTGGGGGTGAACAACAAGGCGTGAGACAGGTCCCTTGGCGCCCACCTGGAGATTAAACGCTGAAGCGAAATACGGATGGAAAGCATTAGGTTAGCCCTGTCTTGCTTGTAAAAACACAACCTGCGCTACACAATTACCATGGTGAAATGGAATGCGTCACCGGTGGCGTGCTAAAAAGTGTAGCATCCTGCTCAGGCACAGGCGCATGGCATTTGCAAATGGGATTATCTCAAGCGACTTCTTTAGTGCAAAGGTCCAGATTTATAATCTGCTCACAATATTCACATAAAAGCAGGATTACATAAGAGTCCTAAGACAGGAAAACAAGACCAAAAAACAAGAAAGGGCATGTAAAAGTCACCAAACTGAAGGTGGGGATATAATTCAGCTGTGATAGGATTAACTGAGGTTCCTATTCACAGTTTTTGATGAACAACTGGGGACACAAGGTCACTCCCTGCAGGGTTAAACAATCGATCCCTCAGAGGAAAACAAGACAGGAAGCCCATTCATTGCCTCTTCATAAAAACTCCTCTAAACTTTCCTTGCTCTGCGATAGTGGTCAGAAGTAAGTGGTGATCAAAAAGCCCCTGGGAAACGAATGGTGACTGGTGGGTGATTATGAGCCCAAATGAATGCAGGTTATACTGCACTGCAGTGGCATGGGTTAATCACTGTTTGAGAGACTTGAGGCAAAAAGGTGAAAGCTCAGTGGTTTGCAGGTGATAATGAGCTGAGGGGGAGCTGCCATTTCACGTTCATCAGTTTTTCCACCACATGTAACAAATGAACATGAATTTGTCTCAGCAGATCACAAGGAGTCAGATGTAGTGCAACAGCTGACGTTGTGTAGTGTATCTGAGTCCTTGAAATGTCAACAGATTAATGGTATCAAAACATTTCACATACATACTCATTATTCTCATACAGCGAGCTCTTCCAGAAAGTAGTTTGTCTGTGGGCAGTTGTTTGAATATGGATTACATACTGTGTGAGTAGTGGCCATCTGGTGCACACAGTGTGTTTAACCTCCTTCCCCATGCTTGTCAATCTCCATTTGTCTTGAATATGTTCCCTTTAAAGGCTCATTTATACTCTACGTTAGATACGCATACGGACAGAGCCATCTGTCTGCATATATTTCGTTCGTATTTCTGCACGTATTCTGCAAGCTTGCGGGTACATACCGATACAGGCCAAACGTTGCAGTGCCACCAGAAATTGTGGGGGCAGTGTCGGGCACTCTACACAAAAAGTGCTGTGAATAGCAATAGAAATTTCCCTCATCTGTAAAACCAATGTCCAGAATTCTCCATCCACACTCTGGGATGTATTCAGTGGTCTCCAACGCTGCCTTTCATTTTGCCCCCTTCTCAATACACGCAGGGTCGTTATCTCCTCCATCGTCGCCATGTTTTGTTGTTGTCATAAAACATTTTTTTTTAAACTTTATTGGAGTAACTTTTTATCCAAACTATTCCCTCTAGAGTCTAGATGATGTCTTGCCCAACGTCCATTCCAACGTAGAGGACGCATGAAAGCGTGAGGGCATTGACGATTAGAACGTTGGTGACGTCTCTATTTACGCATAAAATGGGAGCATAAATGAGCCTCAAAGTGTCTCACTGCCAGTTAAAACTCTGGAATTAGACAACCATGTGGTAGTCATATGTATGTGAGTGATGCTTAATCTGGATACTCTGCATGCATTTATGTGATTCCCAACCTTTTCCAGCATGTGAATTCTTTGGGCTGCTCTCTACATCTTTCAAAAAGATGGTGTGTGGGTAGCAGAAGACAAATAGTATTCCCAGTGCGATACCTCTGTGCTGTGTTTAGCGCCCTGAGGCAAGAATATCCAGAAAAGCATCTCAAATTAAAAGCAAAGACGTTTAAAATGCCACTGATAAGTGGAATGCACTTTTTTGACCTACTCAGCCTTTTTATTTTGGTTTTACTGAAATGTTCACAGAAAGGTGTCACTAGTTTGCCAAGTGGGCTAAATGTGAATAAGTATAAGATTATTTCGACTGCATTCTTGGCAAAAGACTGAACGGTATTTGATCAGGAAACCATTGGATACAGCCTGAAGGAACACAAGAAAATGTTAACCAGCACACTGCATCAACAAAAACTAAGATTAATATAAAATCAAACACATTTTTTCTGTTAAGTTTGTGGCTCTTAGTACAAGGATAACAACAGCTATGCGAGCTACGTGACTACATGCCACTTTCTGATAAAGACTGGCTGATTAAATTAGCCATTCTACTAACTAAGTGTGCCAGGCAGACACACAGCTGTCAACCCTGCAACAAAACCAATTGATGTGGTGGAGACTTGGGGACTGGGAAAGTGGCTGCATGTGTCAACAACAATGCATGTTACATTGTGAACTGGGACTCAGTTTCCTGTTTGTAGGTTTATGGGTTTTGATCGATAACAAGGGTTGGCTATCGATAAGGAAAAAATCAATCAAGAAAAAAAGTCTTAATTAATATCCTTAGATCTTAATTAAGCATCTTAGCTAATAAGCTCTAAACAAAAATTACAGTAGATTGGAATATTGTTAGTTTTGCAGGTATTTGGTAATAAACAAGAGACTTGGGTGAAAATTAAAATAAAAACTCATTGTAATTTATCCTCAGAGGGACATTACTGTTCGTACCACATTTCTAGATAATCTAGCTGATGGGTTTCAAAACATTTCAGTCAGAGCAAAATATGACATCACTGTGGTGTTGGTCTAAAAATAAAGGGTTCACCAAACAGTACATGGACTCCATTTTTTATAGCACCTTTCTGGTCTACTGGCCTCTCAAAGAGCTTTATTACACATGTCAACATTCAACACATTCAGTCAGGACCAAATCGGTGGACTGACAGACCACTCAAACCAACTCATATACTAGCAGGACTAAAATAAATTGTTTCACTGGTATGGTTCTGTGGTTCTGATACAGCAGAGCCAAAAACTCAGGTGGTACTCTGGAGCCCTGGAGAGCTGTCTGGTTGTTGTGGTTCAGTAGAGATACAAGTGAATAGCCTATTACCTAATGGAAAGGATGTGTTTCCTGAAAGGGTGCATCACTTCCAAAGACATTGTCATCCTCAAGCTGCTCTGTAAGGACAGAGCAAAGATGCCTACTGACCTTCTAGACATGACTTCACAAATGCTCTGCATATTTGATCAACCTGCCAAAGTGTCAAACTTTGTGCTTGCATTCTGAGGAACAGAAACAGCAGCAATATATCACTGGCTATCATTTCATAGTAGCATTTTATGAGAAACATGTGAGCCCTTTTAAATCGTTGTGCAGAGAATACATTGCCACTTTCACTCTACAAGGTCACTACCTACAAGTTGCACGGCATGTGCATCCACCTCCTCCTCATATATTATTAAACAATAGTAGTCTATCAAACCTTGCTGGCTCCCCTGAGAAACCTTCTGCCTTGTCCAACATGAAACACAGACACAGGTAAGTGTTTATCAAGGCCAGGGGGGATAGGAGGCTGAGAGAGGCAGATATTTTTTTTTTCTCTGGAGACAGGGTATCAACGTGCTTTACAGAAACCCCTGGCATCATTATCAGGTGAGATGTGCAATCAAAACATCTGTCACTCAGAAGACTGAGCTGAATCCCTGAGTGAACACCACCTGTCTAAAGTTGTGTTTGAAATCTGAAAATAATCTTCTCCTCACAGAATATTTAAAGCACATGGGAGCTGGCCAAAAAGAGCATTTGCCCTCTGATGGTTTCATGGTAGTTGTGTTTGGTGTGCAGGCCCTAGGGTATAGCTACAGATTGGTGGCTGTAATATTAAATTATGGGTTTGTTCTTTACCCTGTAGCGCTGGAAATGCATTACCTCAAGTAGAAGGGGATATTGGTTTGTCGTATACTTATTTTTCTCATACCTGGTTGATGATAACTGGATCTTCTTGCCTCAGGGCAAGAGAGAAAATGAGAAGAGTTCAGGTCGAGATTTCCTCTCAATGGCCCTCATTTATCAAATGAACGTACGGCAGAAAAAAATGTGCGTACGGCTGTTGTTTCCACCTATAGGAGTAGTTTATATACAGGTAACCCACAACGGCCAGAACATTGGTTACTTACAGTCTTTAAACTATTTTAAAGATTTTATAGTCACAATCTTGGATGATAGCGAACACAAAACAACACCTTTTTGTATGTTCTGTGGAAATATACTGCAGCCATAATTACAAAATGAATTAAATGGATCTTTTGAGCAAGTTGAATGTATTTGACTTAGCGTTTCCTAAATATAATCCCAGCTTTTCTTGCAATTCATAGGTTCAAAAGTTTGTGCTTTTAATTGGGTTACCTGTATATAAGATACTCCTAAAGGTGGAAACAACAGCCTTGTGATCCAGAATATCACCTATAATGCGAGGGGGTGCATTTCACGGCAGGGGTGCTGAGTACGGCACAACACCTGTCCAACAGTGCGCACAGTGCGCACTTGGGTCACAGTAGAGTGCTGCTTCAGGTTGACTGCCTCCGTTATTCTTTTCCATACAGCGTTTTTATGGACCCCTTTTATTCCACTCTTAAGACTGCCAAAAAGCACATCTTTATTTTGCTCCATCTCGGATGTCAGGATGCTGATCTGTGTGTCGGAAAAGTTTCTTTTCGTACCAGTGTTTCTTCTCTCCATGTTTGACCTCAGTGGGCGAGGCCTCCGAACCAGGAATATTTAAGGGCGTAACATGTTAATGACGATCGAATTCAGCCGCAGCATTTATCGAGACCCGATCATTCGTACGCTGAGATTGGTCAGATATGAATGTTTCTTAAATCACACGTGGGTCCTTTCCTACGACCAATTCTGCACTCAGATCTGCGCCCGTTTTCACACAAGATTGATAAATGAGGCCCAATGTGTCCAAGTCATATAAGAGCCAAAGTGAAACCACAACTTTTTTGGTCCTGTTCCAGAAGGAAGAGCATTTTGATTAAAAAAATAAACATCCCTACAACAAGACCTTGTTCAACAGGAGCCTGATATTGAGACCTTGATGGGAAATGAATAATTGCCATAAATCTCTGAAGTGTTTAGGTGTAGCCCCTGTCTGAGTTCATTTGTTAAACAACTGAATAAAGTACCAAGTAGTCAGTGAATGGACACTGAGCCCAGCTCCCACCACCTAGCTTAAGTGTGGCGATGCTGCAGGAGACAATCTGAGACTGAGACTCATCTCAGTATTACATGAATTACAGTCTATTCACATGTTGACAGCAATCATTTTCAGACATGTACAGTATAATGTCTTTTGAACCAAATCAGTGAATTTCCTTTACACAGACTTTATGTAAAACACGTTAGTTATGGCTGTTTACAAGTAATGATAACTATAAAAATTATGACCGCTCCTTCTTAGATGCCAATAGTAATCGGCCAGGTTTTGAAACTTTTGCACCACCACACCAATTATACTCATGAGAATAAAGCGTGAAACAAAGTACTGTATTGCTTCAACACAAGATATGATTGTCTTTGGACTCTATTGTTCTCTGGCAGGCAAACAAGAAACACTCAAAAAGGTCAGTGCCCAGTGACATGAGGCAATAGCATGCAAGTGAGAGATAGCAAAAAGATCTAATCACCAGATGCCCTTTCAGGAGCAAGACAAAGCAGCGTACACAGCAGGGATGGATCGACTGCCTTGGTCAATATGAACTGTACAAAATAAAAACTGTGTGGCACTCCCTTAAGCTCCTATATGAGCACTGGAGTGACAGCAGCCTGAATGATGATTAATGTCTAGAAATACTTTGACAAACTTGGAAGAAGAAAGAATGGAGAAATTATCACAAACTCCCTTCTACTTTAACAACTGCAAGAGAGGTGACATTGAGCAAGGCAGTTCAGTCTACAACAGTGGAAGACTGTACCAGCTGTGTCCATCTTAGAATTACAAAAGTAGTTAAACAACAAAATAAAGTAGAGAGAAGTTTAGTGACCTCTGTTCTATTGGATAGGAACAAGTTGCTTTGGCACAAGGCTTGTATTTCAGAAGAACTCACATTTCTGCTTCCATTCAGTCAGATCTTTATTGATTATTGTCCTACTGTGCTCTTCAGAAAACTGCCAGTGTGGTCTGTTCTGAGAAGAAATTGAATCTCTTCCAAACTTGAAGGAAATGTGTATCTTGGCAAAAGAAAAACAAGGCAAAGGCATGAAAAAAGAATGCTTATTGTCAGGATAAAATTAACATTTAGAGCCATTATTATATTCTCTGTTGAGTAATGGTTAAATAAAGACAGAAACATCCTTTCAAAATTCTTAAACAGCAGATCAAATTCTCCAACGACTAGTTAATAGCCTGCCACTGACTGTCTCCCTGTAATGAGCTTCTTTGGTCTGCTCTGCAGTCCCCTCATCAGAGCTACAAGGCCCTTTGTGAGGGGCCCTTATCAGCCAGTCAGCTCGGAACTGGATATCTTTCCTAATTAAATTGAAGACAGCTTGGCAGGTGTCTGTATAATGAAAGATCACAGTCTTGAGCTTATTTCCACCATGCTGGGGAAGCAGTGACTCATGAGGTCTGACTATTTGCATAATAAGCACCAATCGTGGAAAGGACAATGTAGCTGAAGACTGCAGGTGAGAAAAGGGTGCAGAGTGATAAGAGAGGGAGACACAGCAGTGTACCACCAACTACCAGCAGTAGATGTTAATTGGACTGAGCAAGTGCCAAATATAATTTTAGCGGGAGAGGAAGACAGGCGTGGTGAAGCTCGACTGTGGGCCTGTAGGACTGGGGAAATTACCTGACTGACAACCCATTTGCTGATCCATTTCCCTGCCTGTCAGTCTGTGAACAAGGCACAATGTCACAGCAGTAACTCTGTAACCTTTGTTGACCCTGCCCCAGTGTCAAAGGTTGGTTGATTGCCATGTTGGAGCTACACTTATTAAAGACCTTGAAAATAGAGGTTGGATAGAGTAGTAAGTAAGTACTGATATTGTTCATTCTTAAAACTTGCTGGTAGAAAACACTTTAATTGTGTTACCGGGATGCAACTAGCCATTGAATCGTGGTTGTATTTTTTGGGGGAAATTTTTTTGCCGATTCTTTTTTTTATTTTGCTGATTTAATGGTCTTCCTCTAGAACCAGCCGCTGCTCCGCGCCCGCAGACAGCTGCTCTTCAGATTGTGGGGAAAAATGTATTTAGAGCCAACATATTTTAAAATCTTACTCTGTGAAATTAAGTTTATGCAGGAAACGGTAGTTATATGCCCTAGCAATAACCGGCTGACAACAGCAGATTCGATGATAACCATATGTCACACATCAATCACAGCCCTTCCTCACACAAGGTGGTTCATTTAAATATGACTCCCTCAGCACTGATCTCGGCATACCAACACTGTCACACACATCGCTGCGTGGTAATGCTTTACCTCCTCCACCCCAGCCTCCATCTTTCTAGTTTAGAGTCCTAACATTTCTCAAATAAAAGAAAATGGCATTCAATGTCCCTCAGGGCTCACTCTTGTATACCCACGGGGGATTCTGCATTGTGCTCCCTGTCTCGGCTCAGCATGTGCTGGATAATACAGGGAGCATTATTAAGAGTGGAGCCATCAACGCCAAGCAAAACTGTATTTCTATTTGTTACAATAAATGGTTGAATCTATGACGAGAGCGTTCCTGAATGAATTAAGGATTTATTTCGACCAAACCAGAGCTGGTGACTAAGACTAAGACAGTTTTGGTGAGTTTTAGTTTGTTTCTGTGTGGTCTGAATCAAGTGTTTTTTGATCAATTAACAAGGCAATTAAGCTAATAGATCAGTTGGTGAAAGAGAGAAACTTGCCAAATTATCACCTCTGCAGGTTGTTTACAATCCAAAACTAACTGCAGACTTGTGACACACATTGGCCACCCCTGATACCGGGCTTACCCTGCTAAGGCCTTGGACTATATATTCTCCCATTCACACTTAAAATGCAACATGGTGAGTTGGTTCTTCCTGACCACAGTATATAACCACTGCATTAGTGACAGCTGCAACTTTGCATTTTATCTACCACATTCTATTGCAGGCTGCAATTAATTAGCTGTGGTTGGGTGGAAAAGTGCAAGAGCAAAGAAATGAGAAGTCTCCCCGATTTATTCAGTGTGAATCTTAATTGGCTGCTTGTTTAGAAATCACTAATGGCAGAGCCTCAGAGTACCAAATCAGCCGGGCTCATGAGATTGTACCCAAAATAATGAGAGAAACCAACACTAACACAGCTCTTTCCTCCTTGTTCATCTTGATTATTTTTGTCATTAATCAATAAGGACTGCCTAACAAGGCGACTAATCTATCTTCTCTGTTTCCTTTTGTAATATATATATTTTTTAAAACTTGTTAACTTTGCAATCACAGAAACAATTATCCATTCTCTAAATAGTTGAAAAGCTGGGTTATCTCTATGTATTTTTGGCAGCAAAACAAAGCCATACTGCGTAACAATTATAAAGGAAGACGGAGATGTATTCCCTCTCCAGACGAAAACACTTTAAGTCTGTGTGTGGGTGCAAACACAGACACGAACAGACTATACAGAAATAGATGCATTAACTGGATGCGCACTCATCACTTGCCATGCAAAAATACATCATCAGAGAGACAATGTCCTCATAGTGCGGCCTTTGTGGTGTTCGTTGTTGAGACTGGCATGTATCCACTTTTGGTTGCATGTGATGTAACTCTACCGATGATCATAGTTTCCATCTTCAAAACTCTTAAATAAACTGTTTGTTAACATTGGAACAATTTGTTTTACTCATCCTCTATCTATCAAACACGTCATTTAATTACGTAGAAAACTTGGAAAAAGAACCTTCAGCAGTTAGCACAGTGGGGTTTGTGCTGTAGACGGCAGAGTCTAATAAGCCTCAGGCAGTGAGAGGATGTATGGTTAGCCTAGCAGTGAGTGGTCTGTGTGTGCAGAAAGTGGCTGCTAAAGCATGAGCCAACTTTCAGGGGTTTTATGCTCTTGAATTAATGGAAACTGAATGCAGCTTCAAACACGGGAGCCTTACTACTTATACTATTGTTACAGCTGATCATGTCTTGGCATTGTGCTTCCATTCAGTGCTATCTGCTCTTTCGGGTGGGTACAATCGTCTACAGTGAGCAGTCTGGTCCTTCAGCTTGAACTTACTCAAGTATGTCAGTCTGAAATTGCTCAAGGGTACCACATGGTCAGCAAGCTTAAATCCTTACTAGATTAGCAAGTTTTTCACAATAAGATCCTAGATGGTAACATTATAATAAGAGTAACAGTAAATGAGAAATCAAATGGGGAATGGCCCTGTCCCCATGAAAGAAAACAATCCCAGCAGCCCCAAAATGTGTGTATGTTTAAATAACTAAGCCTTCTAGCAGCTGTAATAATTATGACATGAACAAAGGAGGGGGTCAATGTGATGTTGTGAGAGCAACACAGTCCATTTAGTTAGGAGGTCTGGGTCGATGGAAGGGAATGGGATAAAACATCAGATTTTAACACGGGAGGTTTGTTTCCTGTTTCCTACACGCATTCAACTGTGTCATTTAGAAGCATGGCCACAGTCCTTCATTTAAGAAGAATTGCCTTAATTAATCCCAGGAAAGAAATGCCATATTTTTCACTTCATGTATATTTATACAAACACACATCGGCCTATAATACCCCGGGAGCAGTTAGTGGTTCGGTGCCTTGCTCAACAGTACCTCAGCAGTGCCTATGTGGTGAACTAGCACCAATCCAGCTACCAGTCCTCACTCCATACTTGGTTTGTGCGGGACCTCACAGGTTGAGCTACTGCTGCCTAAACCTAGTCAAACCTTAACCACAAAGTTTTTTTCACATTATATGGCTGAATTATTTATCAGTTATTTGAAACAGTTTAACAGCACAGATACATTTTGCTGTCATGCTGATGAGATTCTAGATGGCAGCACAACATATTTGTCGTAACTTGTTGGATAAATCCGAATGCAAATTAAAAAAAGGAACCCCCCTGTTGATCTCTCTCAGAAAATATGTATTTAAATTAAATTAGTGAATTAAATTTTATCTTTGTACTGATGGACTTATTCATTTTTAGAGCCTTTCATTTTTTTCAACGCCTCCTTTTTCCAGTAAAGAAATTCTATCAATGTGTGCTTTATAACCATTTCCAAGGCTCTTTGGGTCTTCCACAGATTCATGTCGCCCACAAGCAATAAAAATGGGTAGAGGAAAAGAATAAATGGAACATTAACATTTTAGACTCAGCTACACAATCGATTATGCCATGTGTATATATTTACTTATGCCCTTTGTTCTCACTATGACTTGGGGTTTGAGCTCTGATGAAGCATGTCTGCAGCTGTGATTCTGCCGGCTGGCTTTCAGAAATGTGCTTTCTACATCTCTCCCCCAACTTCTCTATCAAAAAAAACCGCATCCACAGCAGCAGAGATCAGCTGAAAGATACTGTAGTTCCGTCTGTTTCTTGCTTCCTTTTTTGTCTTTGTCTTCACCCGCGGCTCATCTTCCCTCTGCACTCGGTGGGTGGGAGGCAGGATGTTCAAACCATTAGTCTGTTCTTAGTCACACTATAAAATTGATTGCAAACGGAGAGGAATTAGGGGAAATTGAAATTACATCATTGCAGCATTTATCTCTGAGGCCTTCCTATAGCTGAGGAAGCCTGAAAGGAAATGTTCACTTTGGGAAAGCTCTATGACAAAGAATCAGAGATGGCATCAGGACACACTGATAAATGATAAATGAAACTGTTCATGCCTTGCCTCAGGATACTTGTTTTAGCAATCTAGATCCATCTGAGATCCCAGCATTATTTCTGTAAGCAGAATGTAACTAAAAGAAGAGGATATGATCACTTATTTCTGAAGTCATGCCTAAATCTGTGAGACTACCAGGCTGTTGACTTTCTTGAAAGTTACAAGTATCTCTGGACAGTTAGATAGTAGACTTGAAATTGACCTTTGGAAAGAATCCCAAGACTGTGTGTAAAATGGAACATCAGCTGTTGCTTTGTCCTGTTTTCACATCAATGAAACCATGATGACCCTCTTTTATCAGGCTTTTGTCTTGGCTTGGTAACATGACATAAGACCCAACTCTAATAAACCAGAATCACAAAAAATACAATTTCTGATGGTGGAAAAAAATGTATTTTTAGATGCAGCGTGATGCAGACGTGGAAGATTTTGAATCGATTCACAAATGTCAAAAATCAATTTTCTGAATGTTAACTGATGGAGCATTGTTTATGTAATGCAAAAGGTAGAACTCAGAAATGCGGAGGTACAGCGCCTGGACAATCTGTGGCATTGCACACAGCAGTTGGATTGTCTGTTTTAACTGGTGACAGTGAGAAAGATGTTTATGCATTCACGTTTTATTATGGTGAAGTGGTAACTAATGTCACAAGACTAGCAGCGTAACATTAGCTGCTTTGAAATCGTTCCCTCATTCACTCACTCACTATTCCCTACATAGTGTTAATTAAAGAGTGCCCTATATAGGGAATGATCAAACGAGATTTTGGAACCTACACTGGAATTTTCTAACAAATCGTTGAGTAAGTAGATCTGCATTGTATGTACACTAAAATGACTTGTGCATTGTGACTATAGTGAATTAAATCAACCACGGAGAATTCAAACACACATACAAAATGGCATATACACTATATAGTGCACTACTTCTGTGATAGGGAACGATTTTGAACACAGCTAGAGTCTCATCCCTCAGCATAAAGACCGTCGTAGGGACACACACTCGCCAGACAACGGATGATATTTTCATAAGACAGCTAATATTTCCATGTGTTTCTGCTGAGAGAACGATGAATGTCCCAGCAAACTGCTTCTTTCTCAAGGTTCCAAAAGACACCGACTATCAATGCGATAGACAGGCTCAGTGTTTAGTGTTTAAGCTAATTGAAAAACCAGTTAATCTGACACACCGGCACCCTCTGCATTAAAAGCAGATGTGTGGAAGCACCTCCACCCAACTCAGTAAAGGTGAAGCAAATTACTAACTCTATCGCAACATTTGTTGCCAAGGATTTGCGTCCGCACTGCAACGTCCTTGAATATTTTTTACTGTCACAGCGATCTGCACACTCTACAACAAGACCAAAACCAAAGTCATGTAATCACTATAGAAAGCTTGTATGATAGCTATAACATATGACGCATGGACATTATTTGCTACAGAATCTTATGACACCGTAACTGCATTTTATCACAGATGAGTGGCAGCCAGCATCTCATGTGCTCCAAATGAGAGTAGTGAGAGTAGTAGCCACACAGGCGCAAATATGGCTGATGTGTTTAAGATTCTCTATTATTTATTTGTCAATAATGACAGCTTGTTATGTTGTTCAGAATATACTGAAGTCTGTACTAATTTACTACAAGTATGCTGGTACAAGCAATGCAATGCAGGGATATATGCTGGCAAATGTAACCTTCCACATGAATCACATCACTTCTATTGGTTTTTATTAAAAAAATATATTGGAAGTAAATTCATTGTGGATAATTACTAATACTTTGCTGAAACTATACTAAGTAGTAACAGTGTGAAAAAAGAAATTGTGTACAGAAAGAAAATGATGCATCGATAATCGTTTTATAATCACATCGCAGCCCTCTGAATTGTGATCGAATCGTGAGATGCCTAGAGAGTCCCACCCCTATCATTTACACACTTAAAGCATGTCATGGCACCCTAAGTTTAGATAGAGAAATAGAGAGATATTGTCAGGACAAACCAGGTTATTTATCTGAATATAAAATATAAAGTACTTTTCATGACCTTCAACTGTTTGTGCGCACATACTGCAGCTGTCTTTTTTGCCAGTGTAGAGCAGCAGTCATCCCAGATAATACAAAGTGGCATTTAAAAGACGTTTTGTGAACAGCTGCTGTAGCACAGACCTCACTGAACACTTCCAATCATTCTGAAAACATGGGAGGCGAGGGGGCTCTTTGCTGGACAAATGAGAACAAACTGCAGAAGGACGCAAAAAGGATCAAGTATCACCTCTCATATGGGGAATAGAATGGCGTCTTGACGAGTAAATTGGATGCTCGTGAAAGACTAAATCAATGGGAAAGGTCAAGGACAGCATAGTATGCACCTAAAAATTACTTGGCTGTATTTTAATATCTATGCCTGGATGTGTGTGTGAGAGTTTGAACCTGAATGATCCCGCTCGCACAAAAAAACAACTAGATCAAGATTGCTGCAGTTCCTCCTGTGGTATTATATAACCTGTAGGAGGATTTGCTGCGGAAGTTTGGATTAGAGGAACTAAAGCCAGCAGCTCTAAAGGACGAGGTGCAGAGCTGTGTACAACGAGGAGGAGGAAGTGTTTGTTAGGCGGCTGCACAAACAACAATGAACCCCGCTGCCAAGGTGACACTGCATCTCTCACTATAGCTCTTTGTCTTGCTGAGCCTTCTAACCTGTTGACGAGATGCCAAAACCCAGCGTCAGGCTTACTCCTCACACTGACTGATGATGAAGAGCCGCTCAGCATGTCAAACCCCCCATTCTTTATCAGTTTCATCCTCGCTCTACCCATCACATAGACAGACAGACAGACAGACAGACAGAGAGCTGTCTATGAGCAGCATTTGTCATAAAAAATATGCTCTCTTAGCAACCAGTCCCAAAAGCAAAGAGCTATTTTTTCCAGTGACAGTTTGAGTTGAGCTGGAAGGCAATTCTTCTTTTGTTCTTGCAAAGAGAATCATTGAAAATCAATATGCCATAATAACCTCACACAATAAGAATGTTATTTATGTTAGGATTGCTTGTCCACAGTTACCTCTGGCCTACGTTTTCTGCTATGAGGCAGGTAGGATACACACCATGAATTCTAACCCTTGCAGTGATCTTCAATACTTCCCCACACATTTCCAATGAAGTTAGTGAACACAAAAACAATGCTAAACCCACAAACCGCAGAAAAAAACAGGGCAAAGATTATATCAACAGTGAGGTTAGGAGCAGGAAGCTGCAGAGAGATCAATGGAAATGTGTGAAATATAGCTTCTTGTTGAAATATTTGTTGAGTAAGCCTCAAGAAAAGTTTTCAAGATAACACATTGACACAAAAGATAAACTTTCTACGGGTTGTACCCCTTACAATGTCAAGAAGTTTAAACTCTGACAAGCCTGAATAGGTAGTAATATTTTTTCCAGTGCATTTTTCTCTGAAAAAGTCATAATCAACCAAAATATGAGCAACATAAACTTGCCTATGTTTTGTGTATATAAGCCAAAAAAACTGCTAGGCTATGTATCTCTGTGTACATCCACTAAGAGCCTGAACTATTTGCATACATTAGGAAAGATCCAACACATTAACTTTAACCAGACTTCAATCTGGTGCATGGACAGACAACCTTGGGATTAAACTGTAAACAGAACCTCATGACCCAGACCACATGAAGCAGTCACTAGAAAGCCTAAACAATGACTTCACTGAAAGTCAGGTGGAATATTCAATGAACCTGAACATGACCCGTTTGTTTAATAGTCTGAACACACACAGTTCCTGCACGCCTCGGTGGCCTTTTTAAATGTAATTAAGTTCCAAATTTATTCATTGACTTGAAGTGTTGAATGCGGAAGGGAAGATCGAGCACGGAGGTAACACCGAGGATAATTCTCTAAAGAACCCGAGACAGAGGTTACAAGTGACTGAAACAGAGACAGTGAGGTGTGTGTGTGTGTGTGTGTGTGTGTGTGTGTGTGTGTGTGTGTGTGTGTGTGTGTGTGTGTGTGTGTGTGTGTGTGTGTGTGTGTGTGTGTGTGTGTGTGTGTGCGTGTGTGTGTGTGTTTGTATGTGTTTCTCACTATTAGGATTGTGAGGAGTACAGCCTTGGATTATATAGTGGGGGGATTAACATCTCTCCACAGTCAATCGGTGTGAAATTGCAAAGGTGTGCCACTGTAATTTTCACAGCTGTCAGGCCACCTCCTCTGAGGTGTAAAATTTACACCAGATACCAGAAGATTTCCGCTGTGGTCTGCCAGTTTTTCTATTTCAATGGCTGGATCTTTTCTAACTGAGTGCTTGAAGCTTTGATACTTTTAGTCTTTGCTAATTGGGGAAAGTTACATGGCCAATGAAGGTATATGCAATGTCACATCAACCAGATTAAATACATTAACAATACTTCTTAAAGTATGTGCCTAAAAATGTTTTTCTTTGAAGCCTCAACAACATTTGTTTTTCCTATAAGTTCAAATGATTCTATCCTAGTACAATACTTGTGTTGTTACATCATCTTGAACAACTTTTTTTCCTTGTAAAAATGGGATGCCTGAAAAAGTCTTGTCTTTGAATAGAACTCTGGTGTGAAATGTTACCAGCGAAAGTTATCTGAAATGACAGGAAGTGATCATGACAAACAAGCTGTGGAGAGGGGCATGGACATTTCATATGCGGTAGGTGGAAGCGCCTCATGTTTAACAAATGGGAACAATGTCTACAGACTCAGCTGTTCATGTGTTCTTAACTGTAACAGTATGAACATCAGATAGATTACAGCCAGTGATAACAAAAAAAGCAGGTGACATCAAGATGTGTCCATTACATGGAACCAAACATTCTTTAACTCTCATGAGTAGATGTGGGTTTTGTTTACAGGCTATGCTGTACTTGTATGTGGTAAGTTTATGTAGGAAAAAAAGGAAAATGTAAAATGTTCCTTTCTCTTTTGTTCAGACTGAATTAAACTATTTACGTCAAAAAGTATTCACTGGTGAAAAACATCAAATCGTTGTAATGGAACTTTGTAGCTCAGCAGCCACTGCAGCTGGTTTGTTTACTTCTCCAATCTGTGTTTTACATTTTCTCTGCTAACATTTGCTTTCTCTTTTTCTTAGCTTCCTCTGAGTTTGTCCTTGTAAAAAGTCAAGTAGCTCAAAGTCACTCTCTGCCATAACACAGGTGACACAGTGAACACTTCAAGGGGAAGGCTAATGAGATGCCCTGCCAGTCCACAACCTGGCTCCTCATCTGGTCTGGAGCAAGACAAGGCCCAACGCACAGGTCACCAGTTACTGACATCTTAACATGCAAAAGTAGACTTGTGATACAGAAGTCCTTGTGGAGTCACTTTTGTTTTCATAGTTAAACTGCTGCACTTTGGTGACAACTGCAAAACAAACCTGCCGTGGCAGTTAGATGCTAGACTAACCTTTAGTAAAGTGACCATATCACATATATTCATAAGAAAGCAACACCTCTGAACATAGTAATCCAATTCACGGTAAATAGTGATTTGGCCATTTGAAGCAGGTTTCAACTACTAAATAAATTGAAATATGTACTTAATGTGTTAAACAATTATTTTGGTAACTTAGATGTCAAGAAAAAGAAAACTGAGCTTGAACGTTCAGTATTGACATTGGTAATAGCAGTTTGACAATTATTAGCACAAGATCCATGTTTTCTGGAGCTTTCAGTAGCACATTGTAACTTTAATCAGCACATGTAGTTTGCATAGATCTAATGGAAATTATGTTTTTGGCCTGACAGAGAAGTGGACAAGACGCTTTCAATTTGACAACTTTGCAAACTTCATATATTGATAAAGGATGACAGTTTCAGAAAATGTCCAATAAGTTCATATTGTGCTTACAAAAGTGTAAAAAACCCATTTTAAACAAATCTATCTAGATATTATCTTTTATTTCTAGTTGTCTTTTCACCTGCAGAACACCAAATCAGTGTTAACAGGCAAATAAACCAGATAGAATATACTTTTACAGTCCATGAAATAGCTAAGCTTTAGGTCCTGAATGTTAAGTTTTTGTCTTGGCATGTCTCAGTCACCACACTCTGACAGCAGGTGAGCATTACACACTCTTCCAGCTGACTGCAGAGCTGTCACCCACCACAGGAGACTATGCTGGGAAGTGGGTCACTGTCAACACCGCCTGCCTCTCTACATATGCTCCACCAGCATCCTGTCTACCCCCAGGAAATACATGACACCTCGACAAAGAACCAAAGAGACAATGTCAAAGTGTGCAACCCCACTCCTAAACTCACTGCAGTTGTTGAGTACAGGTGCAACAAGATGACATGTGTGCCACTTCACCACTGTCATGTCCCCCATGATAGAGGGCTCCAGTGGTGAGTGGAAACATTATGGCTGGAGAGTGAGGCCGGCAGAATGACAATTCCCTGGCAAAGTCAATACTGGGGAGACGAAGACAGAGGTACTCTGTTGAAAGCAATCAGGCAATTTTCAGGGATGAAAAACCAACTCCCAGGATCAATGTGTATTTTCTGCTGGGAGCTCTGCTTTACCCACATGGCTGCAGAAGGAACGTGCCAAATTAAAAGTGATGATGTGGCTTTGCTTGGACATGACTGGCGGATCTGAGCAAAGTGCTGGTAAACTGATGGTAATAAGCAACCTGGCAAAGTATTTGTGAACTCACGGCTGAGGCGCTACTGGGATGGATTTTGACACTTTATCCTTCTGATCTTAGCAAAACCTGCATGGGCTGGTTATCCTGCTAAAAAACACCCGGAATATATTCAGAAGGGTCCAGCAAACTGAATGTAAAGAAGCACTGTTCTCCTCTAACAAGGGCCATTTAATGGCTTATTTCCCCACTTTTGTTTCTTCTTGCAGCCATTTACACGGCTGATATAACACAACAACAAACTGCAGTAATGGTGCAGCAAATTAAATTAATTTGAAAACATCCGTGTCATCAGTCAGCCCGTTGTTGCATTTCCTCTGAGCCATTATATTTACATCTCTTTGCTCAACGAGTACAATTTAACAAACATTCGATGGATAATTTTATGGAGTAAAAGTTATAAGCCTATAGGTAGGCCACATTCATACAGAGATGTGGTCTATTGGACAATTCAGGAAATCTGTTGGATAATGCAATGAGGTGGTTGGTGAGCTGAGGTTCTTCTGTTGTTATTGTCCCATTATTGTGGTTGGTTTTCTTACACTGCAAAGCATTGTTCTTTTTATGTTATGTACGGTGTGCTGCTGAAAAAAAACGGTTAAAATGGGTCAGGAAAAATGCCATTGTTTTGTTCAGAATCTTCATAGATGGGACTAACATTCATTGAGTATTCTCGAGTAAGAGATGGTACTATTCATCATATGGGCTACACTGCACAGGTTTAATGCTTTATGATTTATTACAATTTGCCTTCTACAGTCAGAACTGTAAAGAGGGCAGTCATAATTATGTTAAACTCATCCCCTGCTATGCTCCCTCTGGTGTGGCCAGCACTCAGTGTTCCATCGTTATACTGTAGGAAAAGTAATCCATTAAATCTCATCAAATAAGGCTCCAAAAAATGGAAACTATTTCCTGAATGTTTCTCACAGCAGGTTGGCTACACTGTGTATCCTCTGTTGCTCTGATACACTGTTGGAAAAGCTTCTGAAATATGCTCTTCCTCATGTGTTTCCCATTTTACAGTCAGTCAAACACTGTAGTCTGGTATCTGCATAGAGGTTATTGACCTGGGAAGGATACAAAGAAAACTAACAGGCGATCTGTTTTCCATACAACAGCTGTCCATTGTCATTTCCAAAATGGATACTACCTTCCCTAAAGCACATCTGCTGTGGAAACAATTTGATATAAAGTTAGTGCACCATTTTATTCAACTTTCATTTTTTCATGTTTGCCAGAAATCATGACAGAGTTTATTAACATTGTTAGCCTGTTGGAGTGGGAAGACAGTAGTGGGAAAGACTTCCAAGTCTTGTTGCCATCTTCTGTCAAAGACAGAAAAGGCCTTTAAGTTATTTATTGTCATGTGCACAACAATTACAAGAAGCAGCTGCTAGTAGTGAAAGTCTTGGATCTCGGGTTCCCTCTAAAAGTGATTATTCAAATATGTATTAAAAAAAATCACTCAATCTTAGACATAAAAGTTGAGTTCAAATTATAGGGCTAAATATAAACAGAACTCAATATAAAAAAAGTAACATTTGTGTAGACAGTATTTGCAAATGACCAAACAGAATGTCAACTGGTATGAAGTTGAGGGATATACATGATGAGAATGACAGTGTGACATGATAAGCTCATGAGCTCAATAGTTCAAGAGTCAAAGTGGTGCGGGACCAGATGCTCTGGTGCTCTGGCACAGTCTGCTGGACAGCAGCAGGGAGAAGAGTTTGGCTGTGTGATATTCATAAATTTTCCAAATGTTTACTTCTTAGTTTACACCTTTCCCCAGCCCCTTTGTCACATCTCTTTCTTTCTTTATGGTTTCACATAGAGCATTCTCCAGTAATTTCTCAAAATATTCTCCATTTAGCATCCATATTCCACAGTTCCGCTGGCGTCCGTCTTGTGAAAAGTTGCTACTCTGTGGAACTCTCAATGACACTTAATCAAGCACACTTATTAATCAGTCCCCTTCTGTGTTGTCAGCATAGGCAGTTGTTTCCATTAAAAAAGAAAGCAGCAATGGATTTTCTATTTTCTTTGCTTTCCTCTCACATATCTGAAAAACAAGTGATGACTTAACAGCAGCCAGATGCTTGATGTGTCTGAGGTACCATTCTTGCTTGACTGAGGCAAAACTCTACCCCAAGCTTTCTGGAATGCCGCAGTAGAGGGAATTGGTTCAATTTAATCTGAATAACCAGGCTTTAGCGGTAGATGAGCAGCAGTGGAGAAATCTCCAGGGTTGCCAATACACAGAACAATTACTGTACACACATCTGTTGCTGTGGACTACCTGTCAAAATGGTGGATTGGTTCAATAGTAATGAGTAGCTGATCCTCAGGACACAGAGCTGGGGTTCAATAGGTTCTATTAGCACATTATCATCCGATCATCCGATGTCTTTCTTAGTGAGCCCCCAACTGATGACGTGCAAAGTCTGGTCCTCAGCAAGAGATGAAGGGCAAAGAATCAACTGAAATCAAGGGGTCCACAATGACCAATAGAAGCATGCATTGCCATTAATAACTTTACTGAGTTTGAGTAGATGAAAAGCATGTACCCCTCGAAAGAGTTCATTTAATTTGTTCATAAACAACCAAGTCTCTTGCCTTGAATTTGCCTGATAATTTTAGCGTTGGCCCTTACAGACCGAAGACTTCCTGAATCTCGTGTCTCTCCAGTTAGATGTTTGCCTTCTCGTATTTGTGTAAATCACCCTTCCGTTTTCTTCCGGTTTGGTGAGCAGCAGGCACGTAGTACGACCTGGACATTCTGGGCTAATGCCCCGGATGTCTTGGGAATAGCCCCGGACCTCTGTGCCGTCAAATAATAATAAAAACACAATGATGATGAAAATAGCCCAGTATAGTAGACTTTTAAGCGGTTGCATTACCAGCAGCCATAGATGAATTATTGTAGCAGTGAAACCCACAAAATTCCACACTGACAAGTAACTTGCTAGTTCATAGACTGCTAACACACTTTGAAGACAATAATCATGTTGAGGGTCAACCAACACAGCGCAGAGGCTAAATTGGAAAATTGCATCCAATTAAGACTTCCAACAGAGAAGTTAGTTTCCCCTGGCTATCAGGGCAATGAGATCAAAATGACAGTGTCACAGAATAAAGAATAAACGGAAAACAGGGCAGTGGCTCTCATTAAATTTCCTAAAAACAGAAGATTTTTTTTCTCTATGCTCAAACTAAAAACCTAACTTATAAAGGTATTGTATAATTGATTAAAAAAAATCATTTTGGTCAGTAGCACGGTAGTTACTGTGTGCATGGAGCAAAAACGTTCCAAATCTTTTTTCTAAATGATTTAGAAACTGCACACTAGTCAGGTTTCCTTCCAAATTTTCACAAAAGAGGAAATGAGAATTGCTGCATGTTTCCATCCACTATGTGAATATTAGCAGTTGCTGACATTGACATAGACAGTTAGTGGTACCAATTCTGCAGTCAGGAGCCACCACTACAGACTGATGGATTGTGATAGCTATATGGCATGTTTATTTCATGTCTTCATTTGAGGAAGGTTACATTCTCCTAATCGCTCCACACAGTTTTTATGCATTTGTTTGCCACCTTTTTAATTTCATCAGTGGAGTCAAAGCTTCAGACCTGTAAGTCACAAGCTTCATGTATGTCATGAGAGTCTCCTTGTATTGCACTTTGTCAGATTTGGGTTTTTTATCAATAAACTTACTTTTCCCACTCATTTTTATATGCAAATTGAAAATGAAAACAGACTGTGACTGTGGCAAAACTACAATATAAGAAGTTCTTCCTAGGGATCAGAAATTCTTATGTTTATGGTCAGAATTTAAGACGGCTAACCCCTCATCAAGAAAAGTAGCAGAAGTGATGGTGAACTGCTTCCAAAAAGGTGCACTAGAGGGCACATATCTGGACAGGGGTCCTAGATATTAACTGTGACGGAGCTGTTGTTGTACCGTATGGTACGGTGTGGCTGAAGCTGAAGATTAAATTAAAACCTAATACTACTGTATGTATTTCATGCTCTGGATCCCTCTCAGCTTTATTCATGTCTCAATAAAACTGAACAAAAGAAAGAGTGAGGTATCTGCTTTCTCCATCCTAATCTCTCTAAATCCATACAGGAACTACCCAAGAGCAACATAAACTGACTCAATGAGAATCAGGTTATGAATCACATTTTTGCTTCATTTACTGGAATTCTTGTTTATTATCAAATCAATTATTACAATACTAAATGCTTTGCTTTGGCTCTGTCTAATGCATAAACAATAAACAGCATCAACTTGTCAACCTGACTCGAACAGAACTACACTATCTCTCCACCAAGAGGCCTACAAATAACACCAGAATTAGAGATGAGAAACATCGCTTTAATCCAGACAGCATGTTTTTCTGAAGGAGCAGGAAGTGTGCTTTCATCCAAGGCCAAGCTCTGGTCTCTGTGATCAGTTGGCCATGTTGCGGAGAAAATGCTTATTATGTGGTTGTGCACAGGCCTTGTTTGTTGTGACCTTGAGGACTCATGGCGCAATGCCGCTCGGCATAATGAGACGAGTGTCCATAGGAACCGTCACTGGGAAAGGAAAAAAGTGACCCAGTCATTGTCAAACTGGGCATTTTCTCCTGTCTTCTGATGTAGCCTATACAAACACGCTCCCAAGGCCACACGATTTTGACACATTAAACTGTGTCTTTGTCTGTCTGGGTATGTCTCAATCTTCTTTCCACTTATTCCTTCCTGCCCATCTCAATTTTTCTCTTTCTGTCACTAAACTACCACATTTCCACTTGCTCTCTTAAGCATGTTACCACAAAGCATCACAAAGAGGGAGCTTATGCAAGCTATATCGACCATCAATACTTTAGTCATGTACTGTGTGTGTACATAGTCAACTCTGTCAAATCCATACATCAACTCAACAAAAGAACCCACACACTTCCTCCTTGCAAGTAAACAGGTATTTGCGGTTTGGAATAGAGAGCTTCACTGCAATCAGAAGATGGACCAGAAATACACCATCAATCTGAGGGCAAGATGAGCTCTCCACTCTGCTGCTTTTTGAAGTGTGTGAAGAGAGGCTGAGAGCTTCAGATGTGCAGCTTATTATAGTCAAGACTCCCCGCAGCAGCATCTCATCGACCAATAACCTTGCTGTTGTGCAAACATCTACCTGAAGCCAGCCAGCCCGGCCTGATCACTGACAACCTAACCAATAGTTTGAAAGTAAATGTCATGTTGGAGAATTCTGCTGGTTCAACTGGCAAAGGAAAATACAGTACATTATTTACCATGTAAGGCAAACAAATGCCCAAACATTGTCTCAAAACAAGAAAAAAAGACTATGTAAATACATAGTTAAGCTCCTTTGTTGCCACATAACACCATGCATTTTCACATGATATAAAGTGAGTCTTGTTCTACTAAAACTACCATTACCTATAATATCACGACACAAAAGGGCTAGTAGAAGAAAAGTTCAGCTTTCATAACATGAGAACCAATCGGACGCCTTCACCTCCCACAGTGAGCCACTCAAAGTTAATATTACAGCCATTCTTCAGCCTGTCAAATGGAGCAGTGCATTATTTTACCTTCCTACCACTAAATGTTTATTCAACCTGCGGGTACAGTCTACCATTGCAGGAGATGACAGGAAAAAAGAGTTTCTCACGTCTACCATTATGTCGTAACAGAAAGGTGATGGATCTGCTCTCTATGCCTTACTTATGATCTAATTACCATCTTAATGTTGATACGCAAATTAAAGATTTTTTATGGAAAGAAAAAGTTGTAGTCAGTGACTCTTTCAGAGTTAATCAGAAGATACAGAGACATTGAGAATAAAAGCAAAACTATTTATGCATGCTTTCACTTTGCATTGCACTGTTTGCACGTTTGGGAGGATTTCTCCCACAGAGGACTTTCTTCTACAGGCAACATTTAGGTCTCCCAAAGGACAATGGGCCTAATGCATGAACCACTGGCATGTTTGTCCTTAAGAAGCTTGTACAAGTGATTTATGAGAACTTGCTGCATGCGGTTACAAGTGGTCAAAACAGATCATAGTGTCGTGCAGTTAGTCTGATGTTATCCAAAACCAAGGTATTTTTTAACTTTGATGCAAATTTCTAGTTTAAAGGTCTTGTTATATTTCTCTCTCCTTGGTGTGAGCATGTCCTCTTTAATTTTTCAGTCTTTCAATAGGGGAAATGAGGCAGTACGTGAAGCCTTATATGGTATTATTGGGGTATAAATCATGATAATTTACAATTCTCATGGTGGCACTCATTTATACGTTGGTCATTTACATCAGACTTATTAAGAAATAAACATTGTTTCAAGTGAGCCTCTGACAATCCTAATGTCGTTACAACATAAAAGGAAGCCAACATTCATATATGGGAAGGTCAGAAACAGCAACAGTTTTTTCAAGAAGTTATAAAACCGAAAAAACTTTGTGTCCGCCTGCATCAGCAGCTTTCACCAGGCTAAATGTACTTCATCATTAGCTAATTAGAAAATGATTGAAGATGCAAGGGAGTGTGAGGACTTCTGGCATGGTGAGACAAGTTCACCGTTTTTATCATTTAATAGACTTGCTAGCCACCTTTCTCCTCCAGACATAATAAATCTCCAGAAGGAGATCTCAACATCTCCTCAGGACTCTCCTTGCTGAAGACTGGCTGAAGCCGCTGAGTCAGATTTAATTACTGCCATGGACTAGAAACACAGCAAAGCCTGAGGTATACAAGGACAACAGTGCTAGTGCAACCACATCCACACCAGGGATGATGAAAACATCATCCAACTAATTTCACCTATGAAATATTTGGGAGCATTCAAGCATAGCAACCACTTTGCCTTATTAAATGCTGCTGATATGTTAATTAAGCATCAGTAACCTGCCACTTGCTGGGCCATGCATTAAGTTTGAATTCATGGTGACAACAAAAAGCGTTAGTTGAATATGTGCGAAAGCCATGCACTTTTTCCAAAGATTTATTTAAGATGAGATGAAATCCAGAAAGTCACACTGCAGAGATTAAGATTGCCGCTGGTCTCACAGTTCTGTCTCCATGATCACATGTCAACCTCACTTTAATGGATTTCATGATCACACATTGAGGACAGGCGTGTGATCATGAATTCAATCTCATTGTAGTATATCACCAAAAATACATCAATACATGTGCAGAACACAAAGACTCTTTCTCATTCCATGAGCACATTAAACAAGCTAACCACAGTGGGGACAATCTCTTTTTTTGCTCTTGAATTCAAACACTTACAAGTAGCACCGAGAGAATTTAAAATGTACTACTTCATGGACAAGACACCGGCAGCAATGATCCTGTGCTCCTACATGTGGCAGGTACGCGCCTGCATCAGTCATGAGTGAGCACCTGTGTCTCACAACCCTGCAGCGCTGTGGCCTCTTTCTGGAACCCTGCTGTTGTGATAATCGTATTATCTGCCATTAAAGGTGCAGGGTGGGTGGGTGGGGCTAAATGTTGATGCAGACATGCCAGAGCACCGAAACACTACAGCACATCAACCTGACTCCATGTGTGTCAGGTTAACCCCCACAGCCACAGATTAGATCAAAGAAAGCCTGTCTGGATGCAATCCAGATGCACTCGCCTGTATACAGGTGCACTCACACAGACATTGTTATTGCTGACAGCTTGCTTCTTCCCAAAATCCTACTCCCCACTCAAGGGGTACATCATTACATGCCAACATGCTGTGAATTGAGCATGCATAATGTATGAAACATCTAACATCTACATATGTATTTGAAACTCAGCCATGTGCATAGGCTGAGGACAATCCCAACTCCATACAAAATAAAATCATCAGGCTGTAGAATAGAAAAGAGCACACTGCAGAGATACTTCAAGACAAAACTCACTGTGATGTCAAGTGTTTACTGCATCTATTGAGGGTGCAGTTCCAGCTAGTGCCAAAATACCCCTGTATACAGATACATCAAGCACACTTTTAAGGCAATTATTGAATAAAAGCATCGACCAAATGCTGGTTTTGATATTTAAAGTTCAGATTCTGTTGTTCAGTTTCACAGTTATATGATTGTCTGTTGCAGTCAGACACCGCACAGGTCTCAAATCATGACATGATTACCATTTATATAGCTCCATCTGTTACAAATCAGATCCCTTATTCACAGGGTGTTGCTGCGCCTCATGCCCTGATGATGGGATTCCATTTAAACACCTTGCACCCTGTTTGTGGCCTTGTCACCTTTTTACGACAAGGTGATATTACAGGATATTGGACTGGGAAAGACATGTAGAAAGGATTTAAGCACTGGTTTATAGCAGGCATACACATGCACACACTCAAACACACACACGTGTAGGTGAGGGCTATCCATCTGAATTCCCCATCTGACTGTAACCAAGTCCAAAAGCTGTGTGATTTAAGACAGGGTCCTAATAGGTATAGTGCAGCTCCATCTCTGTGCCTGTACGATCAATGTGTAAATTTGAGTCTACAGGAGTGGCAATCTAACCGTGCATATACACATAAAGCGATGGAGGTGAGGAAAACGTCAAGCTGTCATTCAAAATCCATGTAAATGATGCAATGACACGCAATTTCGCTTCAGGCGATGCGTTCTGAGCGATAAGAGCGATGCGATGCAGCGATGATCTGTCCATCGCGTCTATCGCGTCTATCGCGTCTATCGCCTCATCGCGCGTGTTGCTTGAAGTTGAAAAATTGGAACTTTTCAAGCGACATCATTGGAAGCTGTGCAGCAACAGCCAATCAGCGTTGAGATTGCGGTAAGCATCATCAAAGTTCTCCGTGAAATATCCAGGGGCTCACCGGGCTCACCATAGCCATTGGTGCAGTCCTTGGGGGAAACCAGTCTGTTCCTGTGGATATAATAAAATGGATATAACTATAAACTGTTGATGGCTGCAACGTGCCTTTTGGCATCTAGTCTGCCGGTAATACAGAAGAAGAAAAAGAAAGCCGTCAGTGCTGAGTGAAGCTGAGGAGGAGTAGAGTAGGCTTAGTCGGGGGTTAGCTTCAGTTAGCTAGCTGCCTTGGCTGCTACATGCGATAGATGCGAATGAAGCGATGATCAAAAATGTGATAAATGTGAGCAAGAGACACGACACTCGCGTTCCGGGCGATTTAATCGCCTCCATCGCTTTTGGTGTGAATGCACGGTAAGGGGGAGGGGAATGCCATTAACTACACCTGGGGGAATCACATAATTGATGGTACACTAGGATTTGTGAGATTACTGTATATGTGAGATTACCAGGGAATACTGTTGAAGGAAAATTCCTGCAAATTCCAACCGTCTATTATTCATATATCTGGCTATAGTATAGTAGCGAACTTGCATTGTCAAGATCTTGAGAATAAGGATTCATGGTTTGGAATATATTTTTACACTTCTAAGTGATGAAAGCGAACGTAGAGAGTCGCCTCCTGTAATCCGTGCAAATATAGCATGAACCATAGAGTAACTATGGCCTCAATTATGGGAAATACACAGGTTTGAAATGTACCAGAACACAAGGCAGAGTTTTGACTGCGAGACAGTTGACAGTAGACAGTAACTGCCGGTCGATTATTATTATTATCACCGGTATTATCTGTCCAACTATATTGTATCTAAATAGAGCTTTAGCTGGCCACACCTTGTAACATTCTGGGGTTTACAGATTTTTTGTGCAGTGTTATTATTTTTCATTTGTAGTTTTTTTATTTTGTACTGTTTTGTTTTTTTCTTTTACTCTTAAGCCTCGCTTGGAGGTAACTCTGTTTTTGGTTTGTTTTTTTGTCTCAAATCCCAATGCTCGTTCTCGACTGTCTGCTTTATTCTTTATTTTATTAATTTTATCTCAACAACTTGTCTGTGTTATTCTTGCCGTGTTTTTGCCTGGTTCCTTTGGCTCTGTAATATCTATCAATATATAAAATCACAGTGTGATCTAGACCTACTCTATATGGAAAGTGTCTTGAGATAACATTTGTCTGTTTGTTTTGATTTGGCACTATAAATAAAATTGAATCTCCAAAAAAATATAAAGAAAATAAAAGGCTGTGTAACTCTCAGAGCACTTTTAATGGCACTAAGCAAGTAGCCTCTTGGTGCTCATGTGCTATTCTTATGTGTTTAAATGAAGTGATATACAAATATTTGGCACAAAATTGGCCCCTTTTGCAAAGATGAGTACAAACAGCCACACACAGTGACAGTGAACTTGTTAGCATCTTCAGAGAGTTGGTGGAAAGGTATCATAAGCGGAGCCCTCAGCCATAAATCCCGCAAACATAGTTCTCTTCTAATATAGTCTTTAGGTGCGGGTTTCAAGAGTGACAGAATGTCAATTAAAAGTGACAAAAATTAAAAGTGACAAAGCAGTGTTCTGAGTAAGTTAGGCTTCAATTGATGAGAAGACTAGTGCATTTAGGTAACCTGGTTTGTGTCGTTCAACTGCCATTCAACAAAGCACATTTTTCCGAAGAAAAATCCTGTGCTGAGAGAATCGCTGCAGATAGAGTAGAGGTAGGATAATGCTATTAACTAAAGTTACTTTGTTGACCTGTATCAGAAGCTACACACCATAGCATGGCAGGATAAGGGCTACAACTCCCACCATCTATAATGTAGAGTTGCCCTGTTTGATTCCACAGCAGCCAGGCTGCAGTGCTCAATACTGGACCAATTTTTTTTTTTTAAGTTGTTGCCATGAGTCACTTACACAGAAATACATTGGGAAACAGGGTTGAAAAATACAGATATTCCCCTTTAATGTTAAAGGGATGGTCAAGCCAAGTATAGTACAAGGACACATCGAGAAGCAAATCAGTTAGTTATAGCTGGTTAACTTTTGTGATTTGTATGTTTGCTTTTAGTATGAAGATTTAGGGTATTACATTTCATATTGAATTACATGAAGCAAGATACACTCTCTTGGCAACAAATTTCTTCTCACAGGGGATTCATGGTAGATTAGTACAATATGTTTCTGGTTTGCTGAGCTGATGACAGGCTCTTTAATTATTATTCTCCAAAATGCCACCAATGTGGCAAGGCGCAATACAAGCGAGTGAAAAAAATAGGTCCAGGGTGGGCTTTAGCAATGAGCAACAGATTCTGAATCTATTACAAATGTGCATGTGCTCTCCCCTCTAAAATATGTATTGTATTGCTCATTTATGTAGGTTTTAAGAAGTTTCGATGAACTTGGGGAAATTCTGTGGCAGGTTTAGTTAAATATTTGTCTTTTAATTCATAATCCATAGGAATTGAGATACCTTGTTTGTTGCAGCCCCTTTGACACTGTAATTGCAGTCAAGCCTGTTCCCTCAGAGCCATCCATCTTGTCAGGTTTGAGGTCACTGTGCATGTTGACTTTTTTTTTTCTTGCTGTTTTGTAAACTTTATTGAAACACTTTCACCTCTCTACTTACGGTCAGTCCCCTTTATGTTCCCCTCTTGAATACAGACACACACACATGTTCCTATTACGCTTCTGCCTTCACTACAAGCCTGACTCAAAAGTGGGAAGGTCCTAATATCCAATTACAATGAAACGCAGCATAACCAGTGACTAGCTCCATCTGGGCAGACCAACCGCTGTCGGCGGCGTCACTAACATGGTGGGGCATTTGCATTAAGGAGGGAATGTTTTAAGTCATTTTCACCAAATTATGAAAATCAAAAATATAAAGTAAACAGAGTACATTTCTTTTCAACTGTAAAAATATTACAGCCAAGTGCGATGTAGAGTCCCATAAAATCACACTTTTAGAGCCTTTATGTATACACCTTAGGGCTGGGTATTGTCAAGAACCTCACGATTCGATTTCAATTCTTTAGATCATGTTTTTCTTTGATATCGATGCTTCAAATTACTTCATGAACAGGTTAGGAACAGGTAGGACGTCGTACAAAAATGATGCACTGAAATTGGTAAAATGTTGAATGAAAGCCAGATGAAAGACAGTAAAAGACACTAAAACCGCTGGAAGTGGTCCAGGGCAACAACTCACCAAAAACACCATTAAGTGACCAATTTTAGCCTACAAAACACGATGGTTAGGGTCAGACATGATAACCACTAGTTAGCATGACATGAACGACCATATCTGTGGAATGACTCTCACTTGCTCGGGTGAAAGTCCTGCTGCTGCTACTCGCGCCGGCTGCTATTGTGTTTAAATAAACGTTGTTCGGATGAGTGGGGCCTCCGTATAACACGAATCACACTACGGCGTTGCCCACAGTACCCCCACTCGACTAGGGCTATAATGGAAAGGAAATAATCGATTTACCGGATTTTCTGAATCAATACTGAATTGGGAAATATTATATTGCAATGCTCTGATGAATCGATATTTTAACCCATTCCCAAATACACATGGACATGTTGAAGTTGTCCTGGTGGTCTCAAGACTAGATTTCATTATCAGAGTCTAAAAGAAATAATCACAAGGACAAGAACTTTGTGTCTTTGTTCTTTGGCAGACGGGATCTCAGAAACTCTGCATGAATGTCAGAATTGTGATTCAGTGGATCAGAAGCCAAAAACAGCTGGCTATAAGGACAACTGAGGAGGTTTGACCTCCCTACCCAGCTGGGATTCAGTGTCCAGATAGCGTTGCCCAGTGCACAGACTGTATCTGTGATTCTGTGGTGATGCGGGTGCAGATGGGGTGGCTTGCTGACTTCCCAGCAATGTCACAGGGTTCATCTTTCTCCCTGCCTTCACTCTCACTCTCTTAGCAGACTAAGTTTTTCCACTCTTGCCCATCCTGTTCCCCTCCGTCTCCCTCAGTCTTCAGTTGCTGTCATTTTGTTCTCCCCTCTAACAAAGTGAAAGTATATCTCTATCTCCCTCGCTTTTCTCTTTCTATACCCCCTTACTCTTTGCCTGACCTGAACATCACCACCCTCATCACTTTGCCTCTGAGGCTTGTTTCCACGAATGCCACGCTTATGATGCTGTCCTGTTTTGACATGTTTTCCCTCGAACTTTATTCAGTGGTCTCTACCCACTAATTCCTGGAATGAGCTGCTGATGTACCATCGCCAGCCAAGTGTGTGTGTGTGTGTGTGTGTGTGTGTGTGTGTGTGTGTGTGTGGGTGTGTGTGTGTGCATGCGTGCGTGCGTGCGTGCATGTGTGCACACAGATGTATATGGAGGTTGGGGTGGGGGAGTTCTCTTGTTGTCACCACACCATTACCAGACGTACTGAGTGTAGAAACCATGTATGAAGAAGTGTCAATCTAGCTAATCTTGTTTTCTCTGGCTGCTATCATCCTCTGCCAAAATCTGCGAGATTGTATCTAAAAAGTGTAAAAGTTAAAGCTCTGTCACCAGCCCTGAGAGGCTTTTGTGTTCATTACTCCCCACACTTCAAAAGTGTTGCATCATTGAATGCAATCCACTGACAATTTTGCCTGATAGTTGTGCTCAAGTATAAGCCAATGGGCCGTTTTTAAATTAAATGTGTGCTCAGTAAATGGCAATGTTCATGTAGGATTCTGAGATCCATTGAATGTAATAAACATTTTTGCAGAGCAACTCTCGTGTCATCTCTCATGACACTGAACCACAGAAATGAAACAGACTTGGCATTCCAGGAGATGGAGCTGTGCCGTAGTTGCATCAAATTGGACACTACAGTCACACAAAGATCTAACATTAAGAAACAAACAAGCCAAAGCTACTGTGAAACTAAATATGTAAATAAATATCTAAAAACTTCAGCACAGTTTTGATTCTGACATTCAGTCATCTCCACTATTAAAGTGATTTTATATGTGCTTTGATACAGACCGAATGAATGAGGAAATTAAACAGCGTGTCTAGCTCTGTTGGCGGGAGGAGAAAGAGAAATTCAGGGTGAAAAAACTTAGAGTTCTCATTAATCCTGCTTTCTCAAACACGCATGTTGAGATGCATTCTGCTGCCAGGTGTAAGCACACCCACTGAGAGCTGTCCACTTGTGATCTGAGCACTCAGGTGAGAACAGGCCCACAGCCTCACAAGGTGCAAGCAATACCAGTGTCGCTGTTGGTAATAAAAACTAATTCAAATCTATTTTTACCTTGAAATCAACTGTTGCACTGCAATACTCCAATAAAAAAACCTATGTAAAAAACCCTCCCTCGACAGAGAAACACAGAGCATGCTTCACAATTAAACCGACATACACAGAAATAACATATGTACCAAGCTAGTGATTTATGTTGGATTCATGTAACTAGCTCAACAGCCAATGATTGGAAGGGAGCTTAAACACATTGCTTGCTAGTTTGCTGGTGACATGATTGGTACACATATGTACAAGTTTTCCATCAGCAATGAAGAAAACAAAAGGACAGATGGACAGATCCACTTTAAACTTTTCCATCCTAATGGTGTATTTAGCAATCCAACATTCCACGCTTTCTTGAGGGTCTACAGGCTTCCAAAAATGAACTCTCACAGCATGGGGCACATCTGCATATAAACCTGCCATTGTAAATTATTTAACATATGCTGCTTGTTCTCACCAACTGCCTTCTGTTCTGACATCAGTGCAATGATGGTAGTCATCAAATCCCAAACCCAAACTATCTAGTATTAAATTATTCACTCATATTTCACCAGCCAGCCCCCCAGTGCTTGACAACAGTCCATCACATATGAGAGTCCACAGGGGGCGAGTCAGTTAATTCTCACACAATTCAGTTATAACTCTCTCCCAGTGGGTCAGCTTTAATGCATGTTTGAAGCATTAAAAAGCTGCATATGCAGAACAACAGCTTTGTAGGGATGGACTGGTTGAAATGGTTAAGAGAAAGAACATTAAAGGTATACCATAGCACAGGGAAAGCTCTCGGGTGATTGGCTGATGAGAAGACTTCCTGGAGATTCCATAGCAACACTGCAGCCGCCCCTGACCATCCACAACCAATCACTGTGAGCAAATTTTCCCTCAGGGTCAGGTGAGCGGTCTGATTGTAATCATTGCTTCCTCATTTACAGGAATGAACGTGAAAATGAGAAGCACCATCCATCTGGGAAAAAGACAGTGAATAAGAGGGGGAGGAAAAGAGAGAAAGAGACGTGGGAGGGAAATAAGAGGAGAGAGTAGGAGGATGGATAGGATAAAGACTCCCAAGGTGATGGAAGTAGGAGTGCTGGCCAAATACTGCTTTCTTCTGCTTGAGTTTACAACTTTTGGACAATTTGACACAAAAAGATCCTAGAAAATCTCCCTCTGGGTAATCACAGGGATATGCTGCAAACTCCACACAGATCAGACTTCAAGTTTACAATATTTCTGTGATGTTATAGCCTCACTAAATCCTCCCCATCAGTCCTGCCAAGTTGGCCAGCTGTGGGTGTGACAAATTGAGACAAAATCAAACAGAAATCTAACTAGAGCCTGGAGATACAACCTACTCTTAACAGCCCAGTCAATGAGCTGAACACTTAAATGAATAGCTAGACATTTTGGAAAATATGCTCATTTTCTTTCTTGCTCAGAGTTAGATAAGAGGATGAATACCACTTGTGTCTGTCCAGTCAGCAGTTCTATAAAGATCGCAAACAAGCGGAAACAGCCCAAAGGAAACACAATGGTCTTATCAGAATCCATAAAGCTTGCTAATTAACGTTATGTTTAATTTGTGTTATCTGTTCAGAAAAACTAAGTGTAAAAATGACAATCCAAAGGAGCTGTACTTTACATTAAGAGCATTATTATAGCAGCAAACATATATTTGCCAATTAAAGGTATGATGGAGTAACGGACCAGATAATTAAGTCACTCTCCCTCTGTGTGTGTTGTAATACCAGTTTCTTGGTTGACTGTTTTGATAGCCAGTCCAGCCACACATGTATGGTAGTGCATGTAACCACGAAAAAACAATGATATTTCATGTATTGGAGAACGGTCCATGAGAGCCGTGTGGAGGCAATCCTAGGCCACTTTTTTTCTTCTTCAGTATTTTGAGTACAGCTCCTTTAGGGTTTTACAGGATTATGTGTCCGACTATTTCTTGGCTTGGAGCTGTTACTGTCTGGAGTTTCTGGTATTTGAACAACTCTACAAATCTCCCAAATAATTCATGGCAAGGAAGCAAACAAACATATTTCCCAATATGTTATGTATAATATGTCAAACTTTTTATTAAATTCCACATGTGTGTCCACATGCACACAGAACTCTTTTTATTTTGTTAAAAAAAGTGCAACCAAGCACATTATAAGTCATTGAAAATTGATAGCATTACTCTCTACATCTCTACAAATAAGTACAGCCTCTATCTTCTGCTGGGTTCAACTATCAATGCTCACAGATAGGAGTCAGAATGAGACTTTGGGGAAAATTATAGCACACATCCCACTGTAACCAAAGAAACATCACCAGCAATATTAAAAACCTTCCAAGAAGCTCTTTCTGCTCAAAACCATTTATCTGCTAGCTGAAGGCAACAGTTAAGTCTGAGAGGAAGAGTTCCTCTTTTGGCATGACACACATCTTCAAACCAAAATGGTAGCCGAAGTGAGCCAAATCAATTCCCTTACCAGATGAATATTTGATGTCACTCTTTGCTCAGTTACAATCTCTTCTTAAAGGGAGGGTCCCTTCACCGATAAATCAGCTTTCCTTTTGTAGCCCCAAAAAAGAATATGGTGCTGCAAACATGGCGTTGTTTTGTTGTTCAAAGTATATATTTATGTGACAACACGGTGTTTAGAAAAAGAGAACTGATGTTGAACGCAATGAGTATATGTAATCTACAGTGGAGATCAAAATTAGAGAACAACAAATTAATAAATACTTGATCTATTCTGAAATACTGTTATTTTTTTTATAGTCCAGAATTTGATAGAATATCCTTTGTGTTTATACCACTGCTGTACTAGCATGTTTTTTTAAATAACACAGCACTTCAACAAAAACTAAAAATTAAAGAACACTAATCTGGCACTTTGTGACAATTCACTTAATTGTTGGACACACCCTAATTATCTACAGCTGTCCTGGTTTGCAAGATGGCAAGCTGCTCTAAGGAGACTGAAACCCTGAGACAGCAGATTGCCCAGATGAAGGTCAAAGGGATGATCCTCTCAGCCATCAGAGAGAGGTTGGGCCTTCTAAGTCTGTGATTTCAAGAATATTAAAAACGTTACAAGAACACAGATTCATTCAAGTCCTTTAAAAAGGCCGTTCGTCCATGTAAAGCAAGTGCACAGGAGTATGCAAAGACTCTAAATGGGGAATCTGTTCAACACTGCAGCTGGAGTTGCTCTCCAGTTCAGAACCGGGCAAGGATCTGTCTCTGCACTCTCAGTGTAGTTTAAGACAATACTGAAAGGCCACTCTGCAGTGATCAAACCTCTCTTTAGCAGAAAGGATAAAAATGCTAGACTTTTTGGGCCTCTTGTACAGCTACATGACAGGGTGAATGCAAATGTTTATGTGAACCTCCTCCAGCAACATGCAATTAATTTCCAATCATCCTACAATTTCCATACAAGACAATGCCCCCTGTCACACTGCAAACAGGTGAAGCAGTTCCTTAAAGTTTAGAATATTGAAACAATAAATGACCAGCCCAGAGTCCAGATCTTAACCCCATAGAGAATCTCTGGAAAATCCTCAGCAACAAAGTAATGTCTAAGAAACCCACTACAGTTAGTGAACTGTGGAAGAGACTGAAGAAGAATGGACCAAGATCAAACCAGAGCAGACTGAGAAACTATAGTTATGTCCTGTGGGTGCAGATGTGCTGAAGTCATTCAAAGCTGTAGCCTCTACACTTCCTGTTCATTTTTGAATCATAAAGAAGAAAACATTGTTTAAATCTTCTCTTCTGACACAGTGGTTACTGTTATCTAATTTTTCTCACTGCTTTTTTTCCCACAAAAATAAAGGTTTTTGTGTAAGTGGTTATTTAAAAACAATAGTACAGCAGTGGTAAAGCCACTATATTCTATCAAATTCTGAACAATAAAAAATAACAGTATTTCAGAATAAATCAAGTATTTATTAGTTATATAATATTATAGTTATATATATTATATTATTATAATATTTATATAATTTTGAACTCCACTGTAAGTGAACCACAAGGGTGAATTACCGTTTGATTTTTGGAGTGGCCACAGTGATGTTTTTGTTTAAGTATACTGCTGAGCTTTGCAATGATCCAGACTTTATCACAAATCCAAGGGCAGGAAAACACCTTTCTTCCTAATGAAAGGCTAGAAAGTGTTGTTGCCTGGACAGCACGCGCAGCAACATGTCTCTGTGTTGCTTTAAGAGTAAGAAAGAAAAAAAGAGCACTCCCAGGTGGCACTCGGGTCTTAAAAGAGCAAAAAATAACAAAGTACAATCATCTTTTTTATGAGATCTTAATAGTACTACAAATGTCAGACCTGATGTATTACTGCGCTTCCGCTGCACTCAGATGTTCCCTGGGTTTTGCCCGGACAATCATTACGCCTATCAAAAGCACTTCATTAGAGGAATCAGGTCAGAGGCAGAGAGAGAGCGATACGCTGTGTGTTTGTTTGTGTGTCTGTGTGTGTATCCATTATCTGTTTCAGTGTATGTATTTCAGTAGGTGTGTGTGTGTCTAACAGAAATAGCTTTTGTGTGTGTATTCTTCTAGTGCAGTAAGTATCAATTCTATGCATCTATGTGCATTTTCGAATTGGGTGCACCCTAATGTGTAGTGTTTGTGGCCATGTGCTCTGCTGTTTTTCTGAACGACAGAGGCTATTTCTGCAAATCACATATTTTACAGACAGTGTACTCGGCCGGACAACAGAGATGAATCTGACCCCGTCTGCCCTTCATAGCAGAACAGAAGACCATTACCAGACATGATATCGCCTTACAGAAAAACAATTTGTCTCTTTTTTTATGGGTATTATTCCCTTGCTATTCCCAGAGTGGTTAACATAAAAAGCATCTCAAACTGAGAGTAAATATGTATTCCCAGGGGAGGCTGGAGCGGGCCCTGCCCACCACCGTGCCACATGAGCTGAGATGAAAGACTGGAGGCGCTGAGGGGGAGCAGAAACTCTACCTTTACCACCCCTCATCTTTATAAATAGCTATTAGGAGATATGGAACAAATTTGCTACTGGGAATTCAGACAACAGCAGCAATTGGACCAACATGTTGTTTTTTTTTGTAAAGACAACAACAAACTAGGCGATAAACAAACTTTAATCCCTTGACTCCGATACACATATATCTGGAATACAGCAAAAGTCAAAGCTGATTCTGTTTTTTTAAAGAGCAGCCTACACTCACACAGCACAGGAAAAATGAAAGAGAAAAACAGGACAATTTTGCCTACCTTTTTCTGGTCCTCCAGCTTTTGACTTGTTGACTTCTTGCCATGCTTGCTGGCTTCCGGTACATCCATCCCTGGTCCAAATAAAGAATAACTCCAGAGTAAAATCACAGGAAATAAGCTGAAGACAATCCAGATGGCTACAGTTTCCCGATGAAGGCCTGTGTCCGGCTCACGCCTTCACCCGGACGCAGGCGATCCATGGCAGGTGGTGTTTGTACGGTTGAAGTAAAATATGTCTCTGAGTGGTTATCAGCACAAGGAAGGTTTTGGGGAACTGGACGAATACCAAACAGGTAGCAAAAGGCTACCAAGAGAGCGCCATTGTGATGACTGTGGCAAATAGGATGACGGAGATGACTTTCAGCCTGCAGGTTGTGTAGTTTTAAATGAAGATAACAGTAATGCTAGCTTCTTCCTTAGAGTGCAATCCCTGGCTCCACCACACAGTCTTCTCTCTACATCTGAGGAAAGAAGAAAGATAAGAAACACACATTCAAAGGCACAAAAAGTCAAAACAGAAGATAAGAGTTTTAACAATTAATGCAAAAGCTCTCTGCCTCTCCGAAAAGTCAATATTCCCCTTGGTGTTGCACTGTACTAATGGTGGGGGTATCTGCATATCAAAGTGAATGTTGCCATGGTGCTCAAAGAGGGAGAGTGAAGGAGAAGCTTCTACTACATGCTGTTTGTTCTAGGCTGAGTGATTGTTTTTGATTGTTGTCTTTTTCCTTCAAACCTATTTTCCACCAAAAAATAGCAAGGGAAGGATTGAGTCATGCTGAGGTCGGGTAAACTCGCACCCTGGGAAGGGTCCAAGCATGGAAAGATAACCACATGATCTGTGGTTGGCTCCTCCGTGGACTCTGCTAGGGTTTAACTTGTCTGTTTGGTTTACTCACATCCTGCAACACAACATCTGCCATTCAAAACGTCTTATCATGTACATTTATAGGATGCTTTATGAATGAAACACCAAACATGCCAGTATCTGTACCATACCTTACTCATTGAGCTAGATAGGATTAATTGTATATGGACATTTTCTCATCAGTAATCAGTAATAGAGGTTCACTTCATTAAAATATAGCCTTATGCTTTATACATTGATTTATCTATTTTTAATTAAAGTAGCATTATAATCACTAAAACATCCTCTACTAGCAATAAAACTAAAATTTAAAAAAGGAATTCAACATATAAGCTTATTTGTTTTCTTGCCTGATATATGTCTGTTAAAGCTACAGCTTGGAGATGGTATGGTTGGCTTAGCTTATCTCAGCACAAAGACTAAAAGCAGGGGGATACAACTACCCTCGTTCTGACCAACCAGACCAGTATTCACTGTGCCTAACCGAAAAAAAAGTCTGGCACAAAGGCTTTTCCTCAATTACTGTAAACCATGATCTAAATTGTTTACACAACTATTTGATTATTATTATTTTATTAAGAGCAACAATTAATTTCACAATGGCATATGGCACATGATATACCTATTGCAAACTAATACAGTATTTTTTCCTGAGGGCCAAACACACAGAGACAGAACAATCAGCCCACACAAGCACAGTTCCATATATAGTTTCCCCACACACAGACACACAGAAACAATTGCACTGTCACTGAGATCAATACTCTACACTGCAATTCAGCCACAGTCCATCCAAAGAGGTTGGCCAATCAAATGCTCCAATAATCCCTCAACATAACGTGCTGTGAGACAAGTCATCATAGAAAACAGCTTCCAAGCAGACCACCACCAGGCCATTAGGGAACCTGACTTGTGTTCGCCTTCGTCTCCTCTCTGAACACCGGCCAGATCTTAACAGTTTTCTTTGCCACGAAACACTTACCCAGCTCCTGAGTGCTATGTAACACTGCAACCCTGTCAGTTACTTAAGGGCAATCATGTCAAGTGCTGCCAACTCAGAACAGGTTCTTAAGGGACATCATGATTCAAGAGCTACAGCCCAATGAGATTTTTCATTGAAACCTAGAGTGTTAGATGCTAGCAATAAGCTGTGAAAAGTGTTTCTTTTAAGTACCACAGTGATGCTGTTCCATTACATTATGTAGTAGCCTCAAACAACAAGCAATGCACATGGAATATTTTCCGCAATAGGTGCTGAAAAAAATTAAGCGTGCTCTCCTAAGACTAGAAACGATACAGACTTTGGCGTAGGATATAACCCTGCATCCTAGTCCAATGATAAACTTGCTAAAAGCACAGCTGTATTGCTTCTAGACTTTCCCCATTTCCCTCAGCAGAGGAATTTTATGGGGGGTTTTCTCAACTCATGCATACTGCATGAGCGCTAATTTGCCCCTTTTTTCTTCTTGAATATTACAAAAGAAGCAGCTAGAAGGCACCCGCTGCCGTGTAGCGACAAGATCCTCAAATGTAGGCCATTGGGGTCAGGGGTTATTCTCCAACTGCTTTTCCTGATACGCAACAGCAGGTACAGAGCTCCCTTTTCAAGGAAGCAAGGACTGACTCCCGAGAAAAAAAGTGCCTAACAAGAGATTGCTCCGCAGCATCTTGTATTGTTTGTAATGGGAAAAACCGGATCACAAACAAACCAACGGTTGTTAGAATAGAATAGAAATACTTTATTGATCCCAAGCTGGGAAATTGCAGAATGACAATTAGATTTCAAACCACATACTGTACTAATCCTACAAGTATATAACCAGGTAATGCACTTACTCCTTGGTTTGTAAAAGAAAAAGAAGAAAACAACAATGACAAACATATTTAACAGTCTGTTGTCACACAAAAGGTATGGATAATTGACATATTGAGATACTTTATGGGAATACATGACGGCCATTATTCTAATAATATTTTTTCTCACTGTCTAAGTGTCTGTCCGTCTCTCTCTCTAAGGACCAATAATTGCAGTTCAGTGCTGCAATTTAAATTCCACAGGCTTCAT
Source organism: Echiichthys vipera (assembly GCF_963691815.1). NCBI lineage: Eukaryota > Metazoa > Chordata > Actinopteri > Perciformes > Trachinidae > Echiichthys > Echiichthys vipera. The sequence goes on from NC_139845.1 coordinate 19,140,826, forward strand.
TTATATAAATGTCATTATGTATTAGCATTAAATACATTCATAAGGCAAACCATTAAAGAAGAATGACTTGAACACTAAACACAAAGTATGAGTACCGGAGAAATACTCATTATGTTTCTTGTTAAAGTTAAAATAGGAATGAACACATGGAGGAAGATTTTTCTTACCAATAGTGTGATTTAAGTTGCAGATGGATTTTTTCAAAGCAGGCATTTTAATTTGACATAGTAAGTCATAATTTCCGGAGTTTTCAGTCAGAGAAAAGCCAACTTCGTAATAGACTTTTTAAGATATTACATTGGTGGTATACTTAACGAAACTTAATAATATTCAGATATTATCATAATATTTATAAATGGTGTTGTACGGATGTAGTACTGCAAGTAAGGCCTATCACTAGCCCTGTACTGTAGCAGATACAGTCGCTTAAAAGAGCGACACACAGTTTCCCAGTTGAAAAACCCAAATGTCCTAATTCAGAGCTTTAAGGTGATAAACCTAAAACAACATGATGAACTTAAAAGTTGAAATGAATTTCCAACAACTCTATCCCGCAGCTGTTTATCATTACTTGACAACTCAACAACTGACAAGCTAGCTAGCTTCAAGCACCTAAATCACTTATCAAGAAAAAGACTCACTGCTCTCTTGGGCCCTCATTTATCAATCTTGCGTTAAAACGGGCGCAGATCTGAGCGCAGAATTGGTCGTACTACAGGACCCACGTGTGATTTATGAAACATTCGTATCGGACCAATCTCAGCGTATCAATGAGCGGGCCTTGGTAAATGCGGCGGCTGAATTCGATCGTCATTAACACGTTACGCCCTTAAATATTCCTGTTTCGGAGGCCTCGCCCACTGAGGTCAAACATGTAGAGGAGAAACGCTGGGAAGAAAAGAAACTTTTCCGACACTCAGATCGGCATCCTGACATCCGAGATGGAGCAAAATAAAGATGTGCTTTTGGGCAGTCTTAAGAGTGGAATAAAAGGGGCCCATAAAAACGCTGTATGGAAAAGAATAACAGAGGCAGCGCTCCACTGTGACCCGTGTGCGCATGTGCGCACTGCTGAACCTGCGCTCCTGCTCTGTAGCAGGGTTTGCCAGCGGGGGTTATTAGATATTCCGTTAGAGGATAACCTTTGTCACCATCTGATACCTTGTTTGATTTAATGCAATTTATCGAGGGTAGCCACTTACAGAGGAGATTACTTTGGCTCTGCAGTGTGCATTCCTGCAGCCGCACGCCAACAGGTTCATTCATTCACTTATTTATCTTCAACCTCTTGTCCCTGTCGGGGTCGCAGGGAGCTGCAGCCGAGCTGTTTTGAAATATAAAAGAATTGTGTCCCCCCCACGCTTAATGACAACTTAGGTTTGTTCATTATTTTCAGCCAGATTTTGCTGTGCTGCACCGCAAATACACAGGCTGAAATTTGCGTACACGATCTCAGACCAGACGTGAGATTTGATCGTAGCTCCCGCTCACGTCCAAATTGATAAATGCCGAGGTTTGCCAGGAAATGGTCATACGCACGTTTTTCTGCCGTACGTTCGTTTGATAAATGAGGGCCTTGGTATTTTTGAACAAAAAGGCAAAAAGACACAACCCTCTCTAATAAAAAGTTTAAAGATGCCTCATCTTCAACAAAACCATCTTTGATCTAGCACAAATAGCACTGACACCAGCATGCTAAGTACATTAACAGCCAAGAGTTTCCTTCTGTCAGAATCAAATAATTAACGTTAATAAGCTGCAACTGAGTAAGTCTGTCATAGACAGTTATAGTCAAAGCTGGTGAGATTAAACAGTTGCCACCTAAAACTACATTTTGTCAAGACACCAGTCATGTAGGTTATGGCATGAAATACCAGCACCTGCAATTTCAAAACTACACCATTTAAAAACAATTTTTTATTCAAGTTAAAGCAAATCACTAAGTGATTTTAAGTCAATAATTTTCCTGTCTCTGTCCTTTCCTCTCGCAGTTTTTGATTTAAAGACAAATAGAAAGACTGTACATCGGGATTTGTGACAGCTGACAACTGAGATGTTTTTCACAAGTAAAAGGAGGTTTTTACAGATGTACAATTCACTTTGAAATCTTATAAGATTTAATTTTGCTAATTGAGAAAAATAGTCCATGTCTCATTAAATTATTTGTGGTTAGCAACAATTAACATAATTTCTACAAAGCTCACAACTAATTACTGTATAATCATTGTTATGCCTGTGTGTAATAACTACTTAGGCGACTAATTATCCAACTATTATCCATATGGGGACCAGGAGCATTCATTTAGTCCAATGGAAAAGAGGTCCAAGTCAGCCGTCTGAAAAGATCATAAATAGAGTTAAACAAGATGTTTTCAGTGTCGTTGACAAACATGTTCTTGTATTTATTGTTTAAGAGAATATTAATGTGTGCTTTCATCCCCTTAGGTTGTAAAGAATCTTATTGGAAGCAAAATTTCCATATTTATGAGCAGCAGCCGCTGCATTTTTATCACAGCCTGATGTGTAGTGGTGGTGATCCCACCTTCAATCTCTACAGCCATTCGACATTTCCCCCGCCCAGTGGCCTTTCGCTGGCACTTGGTATTCAACGGGTGTCTGTAACTCTCCAAGTGGTCAATAAAGTTTGATTCATGAGGCATGAGGCCGTTACTACACACTGCTGCTTTAATTTGAGGAGATGTAAATGATGGCCATAGATCCAGGCTGATTTCCTTGGGGAGAGCAGGAAGGTTGGGGGATCATATGCCGTAAATCATCACCTCAATAGGTCAGAGGTCGAACATAAAGAACACACCGCCATCACATTAAAATACCATAATGCCCTAATGGTATTTCTTCAACATAACCCTGATTTTATCAGCCAGTGCATCATTGCCGGAAAAAAAAACATATGATTTGGTTGAAGAATAATTTACATTTTAAAACAATTTGCTAAAAGTATGATCAAAACACTTTTAATCTGTATGGCATATATAATTTGTGCATACGGCTCTTAAAATTAAAGCAGCACAGCGGCAGTACAGTGCAGCTTAATTCCTACAAACAAAAATAAATACATACAACATATATGTTGTTGCTTTTAATCAATTACATCATTCTTACAACATAAAACTGGAGAGTAAAATTCTCATTTACATATCTGCATGGCAGCACAGAGCCATGTCCAATGAATGGAGATGACTGCAGAGAAATAGAGTAATGGGAATATTCTCAGCAATTAGGACATTTGTAATAACCTTGTCATACTTCACTTGGCTCCACAATGGGCCTTTAATGACTCTGATAAATCTAACAAATACAATAAGGATCCCTTGTTACACATTATAGCATTAAAAGAACTAAACTGACCACTCTGCAGTTTCGTTGAAGAAGCCACAGTGCAGTTAAAACACACACTCACAAATTACTTGTAATAAAGCAGCGGACACCAGATTTCTTTCTTTAAGCATATGTAAAAGGTTGGATGACAGCGCTATTGTGGCTTGATAAATAAAGCAGCAGCAAAATATACAGAAAAAGAAAATACACCCACATTTCTACACGAACAGAAGAAGCTTTATGAAATAACAATTACTACGCTACGGTATATTTACAGCACAGTGTAGCAATGGGAACCATATGGGAGAACAAAGAAACCAGATGCTACAGAAAATATTAATGAAGTGCAAAATGTGTATAGTCATATTAACATAAACAAGCCTGTAGGTGTGTATGCAGTCTTTATGCAGGATAAATGTATCATGGGGGTGTTCTACAGTACCAGCCACTGTGAATCTTTCTGGCTCTGGACAGTTAGGCTCCAAATGAGAGTGGTGTTTTTACATTTATTTGCTGCATCCACCAAAGTGAACAACTAGATACTGAGAATGCTGAGGTGGACGGTCAACAACAGGGTTTCCACTAACAATTATGTTTATCATCAGTTATTCTGTCATTTATGGATTAATTGACTAGTTGTTTGGTCTTTAAATGTCAGAAAATGTTGAAAATGTTGATCTGTGTTTATCTAAGAACAAGCCGATATCCTCTAATGTGTTTTTCGTCCACAACTCAAAGATATCCAGTTTAACATCACTTTTATTAACTAATCTGACATAAATGCCCATGTATAAATATGAAATTTACCTTGTAGATTCTTAGAAGTGTGTAAATAAATTCTACTTCCACTTCGGTGCAGATCACCAAGTAATTCAAGCCATTTACTCATGTTAAATGACACAGAAGGGCTTGTTTACTAGTAGTGCCATCGGAGAATGCATCGGCTTTTGCCACCCGGAAGAATGAATATTGTTGTGAAGTCATGGTGAATTGTCGTATAATACATAACAGAGCTCCAATGTGATTATCTTATATGAGTTCTAGATATTTCCCTTTGTTTTAGACAGCAATAACCAAAAAATGTTCTCAAGGTGTCTGATGCTCATTGGGCCTTAATGGATTCAAAGAAGCTTTAAGTCGCACCACTCCCTGCAGAACCATATTTGGCAAATAAAGCGCAAAAGAGCCTCCGGCTAGAGTTCCTGAGTACAGGCAAAGGTAAATATCCACACAGCACCTTTGATCCCTCACCAGCCTTATATCCCAGTTTTTTGCAAGACTTACAGAGGAAAATCCAGACTAGTAGGTGGCAGACAGTGACAAAAAACAAGAAAAAACGAGAGAACAGGAGACAGAGACAGAGAGAGTAATGCAGGTGAGAAAATGTTACAGCCGAGGGATCTAAACTGAATGTAAAAACTGTGACAGCAAGTGAGCAACAAACACATCTGCAAAAATGCATCATAAAAGAAAAACTGTTGTAGGCTGGTGCAGTTAAAATACATGAACTACCTAAGAGCAAGGAAAATGCAAAATCATGACTGTTCTCATGCAATGTGTCCCTCATTTTATATACCAACAATAAATGGAATGACAGACGACAGGCTGTAGGTGAGTAATATGTTGAAGCAATATCTTTAATTGGTATGGAAGCAACAATCCTCATCAAATGCGACCCTGGCTCTTTCTGTTGTCAGGGTAACTGTGGAGAGAAGGCAGTAGCATGACTGTGTGTGTTTGTGTCGCTGCAGGTATCCTGGCTCTTTTTAACAGGGTAATCACTATTGTGAAGGTGAAGACTGACAGGAGAAGCAGCAGCTCATTAGCTTGAGGAATGCATGTTGCAGTGTCAATATTGCGCGTTTGTTTTGTTCCACACACTTGCCCAAGCCTGACATTCTCCTGGCAACTGGCTGTTTATTGTTTCCAGAGATGACACAGTGCTTGGTAGTGACAGAAAAAGGAGTCTATGATATCAGGACACTCCCAGCTAATACTGCCCCTGGCGTGTCCCCTCCGGCTCACTTGGGATTTTCAATCTCACACTCGCAACAAGCATCGTCAATTAAACAAATCTAAATATTAAACCATTTACAACAAATGCACTGAGCATAACAAGGTAAGGTGCAGCACATTACAGGAACCTCCAAATCACAGCAATACAATGCAATCTGTGCAAAGCCAACTATAACAGCATAAAAAACCCTATTAATCATTATTTATTTCATTAATTGAGGATTAATGTATGGCTTATCTACCTTATAAAGGCCCAGTCACATCAGCAATTACCAGGGCAACATTAAAGATTCTCTTTACTGGAAAGAAATGGTACACACTACCTGTCTCCTAAGTGGGCGTGGCCTCATTTGAAAGTTATATGTGCATAATTTATTATGTAATATTTTCTTTTGATAACATTAGATATATGTCTAATGCCATTTTTAGCATTATAAAACATTTATCTGAGGCCTTCACAAGGGTTAGTTGATGTTGACGTCCCTATCAAAGTTAATTTCCCCTGATTTGTCCATATGAGAAATGCCATCTTAGTGTCAGAATGTTCGAGAGATATGTGAAAAATGGATCCAATATTTACTTTGTTCAAGCGTTCAAGTTAACTTCTCCCATTGGAATCAATACAGTCGGAACCTGCCACCACTCTCCTAAAGAGCAAGGGCAGTGAAAAAACACATGTGACAAAGACACAGAAAATGACCATGGGTTGCAACAACTTGCTTCTAAAACATATCAACGTTTAATTTTAGTCGTGTGAGTTTGCACCAGATTGACTGGCATCCTGTCCAGGGTGTACCCCGCCCCGCCTGATGTCAGCTGGGATTGGCTCCTTTTGGTGAAAATGGATCCTATGTTCCTCAGTCGCATAAGCCTAGGCCTTGTTAGGGTTAGGGGTTAAAGTTAGGGTCAGGGTTAGGGTCTAGATAGGCCTATTTGCCGGGGAATTTGGCACTAATTGTGGAAAAAGGGTCCGATGTTCCCCGGTCACATACAAAGTGGGGAACATAGGACCTGGCAACATAGGACCCGGGAACATAGGTACGCTCCCAGCTAATATGTAAGCAGTTAGCTTGCCAGCTATTTTGCAAGGACATTTAGATCAACTTGGCCATATGTGATGTGACTAGGTCTTTGGACAAAAAAAAAACAATTCCCTGCTGCAATCTGCTGTTTAAAAAAATGGGGAGAAGCATGCTTCAAAATACATTGCTTGTGCTACATGAAGTGGCCTGATCATAGTATAAACAGGGTTAGTGCTACACTTTTTTTCTTGACGGCAAATATGGATGTTAATATTCCATAATTCTGGTCATATATAATAACTATCAGAAGAATGTTATAATATACAGTATAGCGATATGATAGTGTAGATTTGAAGAGCAATAAAACAAAAAAAACAAATGCTTTATACACTATTTTTAATTATAAAAATGAAGAACCATTGTTTTAAGAACTTTAGCGTGCAATGAACATAACGTGCAAAAGTGTAAAGAGCCATCCACGTCATGTAATTATTGCTGTAATGCAGTTCAGTTGCTGTTTTTTAATATTGCAAGGAATAGATATGTTTTGTATTGTTTCGACCTATACTCAAGTTTCTTCCATCTCTTAACACTCCTGACTCATTTCTAAGTCAACAGTTGATCTCAACACATTGCTCTATTAACTGACATTATTTGAAAAAAAAAAAAATTGCACTGAACTTGACACACAAGTGGCTTCAAATCTAGCTCTTCTTGTTACCTTCTCAGTTTAGATATTCAAAATACCTCCTTTGTCTCTTTGCCAACTCCCCTGTCATGACTGCCACTTAATTAATCACATTCATTTACCAAACCAATCTGGCTAAATAAATCTCACATCAGTTTGCAGATAAATAAATATCTGTCTACCTCCCTTTGCCTACTTCAGAAAGTCTGTCAGCTCTATCAGTCTGTTTCTCTGTCTAGCTAAGGAACCTCCTGCATCTCTCTCTCTCTCTCTCTCTCTCTCTCTCTCTCTCTCTCTCTCTCTCTCTCTCTCTCTCTCTCCTCTCTCTCTCTCTCTCTCTCTCTCTCTCTCTCTCTCTCTCTCTCTCTCTCTCTCTCTCTCTCTCTCTCTCTCTCTCTCTCTCTCTGTGTGTGTGTTGTGCCTGCTCTGCCTCTGTGGGCTCATCTGACAGGAAGGATGAAATGCGGGTAGGGGGTTTTCTCCATTCATCTACATACAAGCTGCATTACCACCCAATTACACTTAGATTACATTAATGTGCTTTCACCGAGCCAAGCCTCTTCTGAATGCGCCAAACGAATTCTCCACCGTCGGCTGTGCCGGCGAGGAGCATTATGGAGGCACATAATCTTGTGATATTGTGTTGGGATTAACATCAAATCTCATTATGGCTGTGGTGGATCATGGAAGAAAAAAATGGTGGAGGCGAGGTTGGAAGGAGGGGTTACATCTTTACTTTTTTGGGGGGAAGGGGGGTGTTTAAAGCTAAGCAAATAAGAGAGAATAAAAATGAGAAAGAGGGATGAGAACAGGGCTGTGAAATCTCAATTACACATGATGGCATTTGGGAGGTCGATTTATTACACACAAGAGTCTCTTGGCTAATGTGTCATGTGGGCCTGTTGAACAGACATACATCCAGGGCAAACCCAACAGGGGTCAAAATGAGATGTGTCGCCGCACAGCGCAGGGAAAAAGGACACAAATCAAACAGCCAAACCCTCACCACGCCCCACACCTCCGCACCAAACACCTCTCCTCTGTTAGCACTTTCCTCCAGCCTGGCATGCTTGCGCTTCATAAACCTCTCTTTTATTACCAATAGATCCGAGGAGGTTGTAATTGCCTAAGTGATATATAGCCGGCACCGGGACGCGGCTCAATTTCACTCCATTTAAAATGCTGCCACGCCAAAGTGGTGTTGAGGGGAGCGCCTCGTTCTGTTAAATAAAACAGATTGTCAGGCTAAATAACGCGGGCCAAAATCACATTTCAACACACCCCCAATTCCCAGAGGGGTGAATGGTGGATAGGATTGTGTGTGTGTGTGTGTGTGTGTGTGTGTGTGTGTGTGTGTGTGTGTGTGTGTGTGTGTGTGTGTGTGTGTGTGTGTGTGTGTGTGTGTGTGTGTGTGTGTGTGTGTGTGTGTGTGTGTGTGTGTGTGTGTGTGTGTGTGTGTGAGTGTGTGTTGGGGGGGACTGTGAATACACTCCATCACAAATTCAAACATTTTCTTTCCTTGCTATACATGCTATACGGACACATACTGTAGTGTAAAAGACACACATATTCAAACACAAACAATTGCAAACACACACACCTCTCCCCCAGTTGTGCAGCATGCTGGCTATTGAGCCTCAGGAGCCTTACTAAATCACACTGAGGCCCCATCAGAAATGAGGGATAACAGCACAGCAGCGTTACAACCATTGATTGCTGAATGCATCATCTTTTTATATTCACAACAGGGTGGGGAATGTTGGGGGTAGGGAAACCTCAACAGAGACTAGCTATATGCAGGCAATGGTTGGGAAAATCTGTTCTTGTATGGCAATCAAATGCCATCGTTTGTTTGCACAGGCCAACAGCAACGGCAAAGGGATGGAAATAAATACAGACATAGATGGAGATATGCTGGATCGTCCTAGCGCAACATTTCCAAGCTTCCACTTCTGTGTTTGACTGTGTCATCTGAATGTCATTATTATTATTTAAATCACAATGTACGAGTATATGTATAACTGTATATATTTCTTGTAAATAGGAATGTATTTTCATTTCTTCCTTTAGTGCTGCTTTTCTAGTTTGTTCTATTGTATTGCCTATTTATTGTTTATCAGATCTCAGATCTAAATGTTATGAATATCTGTATTTAATGTGAGTATTTAATGTCACCGTGCAATCCTGTTTCGTATAATCACAATAATAAATAGTTGTATCCTTAAAATTGTCATGTTAAAAAGTTTTATTCAACAGTTATTTGCCTTCAGGTGGTCAGTTATCAGCCACTGGAGAATCCAGCTCATGATCCTGAGAAAGAAGCTAATAACAGAAGCCTGACCTTAGGGTTGGGTTCCAGTTGAGAACCGGAAATAATTGGAATTAGCAGCGGATTAATGTGCCTCCAAGCTTATCAATTCCTTTTCTAGTCAATGGCAGCATGTTTTTTCCGATAATTGCACTTTGCAAAACAATGACATCAAACTGCTTGAAATTTGCGAAAAGTCAAAAAGAGGATGAAACGGTCCAGACCATGGCATTACATTACATAACATTAGCTTCATGCAGGCAGGCTAAGCAGATTTTTTTTCCTTTGAAAAGCCTGAAAAGCTAAATAAGCTATAAATCAGTGCCTCCAGAAAGTAGCAATGCCCTTTTGAAATGGTCACTTTTTTGTTTTACAGCCTAAAATGACAATACATGAAAAATATATATTTTTCAGCTTGATTTCCACAGTTTGCATTCCAACATTCAAGTGTTTTTTTTTTTTTCAAAATTTCTGAAAATGAATACAAAAATAAAGAAAATAGAATAGCAGGGTTGGAAAAGTTATGAGTCCCTTTAGAATCATTATAAACATTTTCAGGTATAACCAATCACCTTCCAGATTACACAATTGACATCAACTGTGGTGTTTTTGATTACTTCATGATAAAATCCGCTGTTCCTTGAGGATTCCACTGCCAGTAGTGCATGGTAACACAAAAGAATTCACCATGGTTGGAAAGATGCTTTCAAAAGAGCTCTGGGATAAAGTTTTGGATAGGCACAAGTTAGTAGATATAAAAAGATTACTGTTCAGAGTATTGTACAGAAATGGAAGGCATACGACACCACCAGACCTTGCCTAGATCGGGCCACCCCTCCAAACTAGGTCACGGAGCCAGGAAAAGATTGATCAGGGAAGCTACCAAGAGGCCCATGGTGAAGGAGTTACAAGTCTAAATGCCAGAGATTGGTCGATCTGTGCATGTGACAACAATTTCACAAGTCCTACATGTATGGCAGGGTGGCAAGAAAGAAGTCTCTTCTGAAAAACGCCACACTGAGTCTCATAAAAATACATATTGAAGATTTTGATGCCATGGGCTGAACTCCAAGTGCTCCAATGTATGTTGGAAACCAATCACAGCACACCACCCCTTCAGTGAAAAATGGTGGTGACAGCATTATGTTGTGGGCTTGTTTCTCTTCAACAGGGACTGGGCAGTTGGTCAGGATTAAAGGGAACATGGATACTGCGGAGTACACCCAAATTCTTGAGGAAAACCCTTTGTTAGACACTTGAAAATGGGCAGGTGTTTCACCTTCCAGCACGACAACAACCCAAAACACACAACACAGTGGCTAAAGGACAGGAAGGTGGATGTCCTAGAGTGGCCCAGTCAGAGCCCTGACCTGAATCCTACAGAACATCTGTGGATGGACTTGACACAGATGGACACTCTGTGGATGGACTTGAACAACTGTGGATTGACTGAACTCAAACAGTTCTGCAGGAAGAATGGGGAAATATTTCCCAATCTGGGTGCACAAAGCTGGTAGAGACAGATCCGAACAGACTGATGGCTGTAATTAAAGCAAAAGGTGCCTCCACATAGTATTAAATCTGGGGACTCATCACTTTCCAACCCTGCTACTCTAGTTTTTCATTTTTTTTTATAAATGTTCAGACATTTTGAGAAAAAAAAATGAATGTTGTAAGGTAAAATGTGTAAATCACACTGGAAAAATACTTTTTTAATGTATCATCATTTCAGGCTGTAAAACAAAAAAAATGACTATTCCAAAAGGAATACACTGTACATTTCCTAAACATATGTTGCAAGTTTTGAAAATATAGAGAGCTTAAAGCTGAAAGAAAAGTAGCTATTGATCTTAATGAACAATTTGAAAAGAAAGTGCACAATCTCTGAACTAACTTCCAGAATCAGATAGCATGGGAGGGGGAAATGTCGTTCTGCGAAGAAAACGAAGACCTCCGAAAGCAAGAAATTGTGTGGATAAGTAGAAAAATCAAGAACCCCAAAGCATTGGAGAATGAATATATAATGATAAAAAAATGAAAACAAAACCATGAGCCAGCAGAATAATGTGCTGGAGCAGAATGTCCATTCCCTCCTGCAGAAAATCATCAGGCAAGATTACCTGGAGAAGAATCTTCAAAACAGGATGGCGGAGAAAAATGGCATTACCCAACGAAACAGTTCCCATGAACGATATGTGGAGGTGCTTACTGCAAAACTCAGTGATAAAGACAGGATCAGGACAGAGTATACGGCATTAAAAGCTGAGATGTCAGCCAAGATGGAACAGAACAACAATCTCCAAAGTAGACACCAAGAACACAATGAAAATGTGCAACCTTTGCTCAACAAATAAAATGAAATCAAATTTCAGGTGGATGCCATAGCCCATGAGGAAGACACACTGAAGCAAATACAGTACTTCCAAAATAAGATCAGACAATAAAATGCTATAGGCAGAGAGACTAATGAAATCCAGTCTGCTAAGGACATCATCAATGTTGAAAACTCTGTTCTCAGGCACAAAATGGGGCAGCTCTAAAAAGAGCTCCAGGATTTTGAAAGCTTGGTGAACAAGGGCAAAGCTGTGACAGCAGAGATAGACACAGCATATAGATTGAGGGTAGTCCTAAGACAAGAAATCCAAGAGCTCCAAAACATGAAAGGAAAAAAAAGCAAAGCCAGGGAAGAGTGCGTGAGGTCTAAGGGCCTGTCATTTTGTGCATCATGCCGTGAATGAGGCTTCTGAGGAATCGAAGAAGCTGACTGGCCAAGGAGTGTGGGTGTTAAAGAAATGTTCTAAGATTACAGTTGCCTGATTGGCAAAGGCATCTCCACCCTACTCTACCTCTGATTGGCTTACCCTTATATTCTTACCCTCACCCCAAATCAGTTTCACTCCTCATGCCTTATCCCTACCTTCCACAAATTAACGCAAACAGTACTAGCCAATCAGAGGCAGAGTAGGGCGAGACATGACTTTGCCATAGAATGATTCATAATTTAGCTTCCTGAGGAGAGTTTGGGCTGTGTTGGAGCTTTACTGTAAAAAGTAAAGTGTCAACTCCCAGCCAGTGAGTTCTTTGAGGGTTTACCCCAGGATGCTCCGGTTTCCCCACCTAATTCAATAAATTCTAATTAAAATTGAATAAAAATATTTGAACTGACTAATTGTTTTGATAAATCTATCACTTTGATTTGCAACATGTATCTTTTGCTGTCAGAGGTGGACAGAGCTGCAACTCAAATTGACAGTGCTGGTCAAATCTATGATGATGATATATCTTCTTGGGGCGGCCAGTGGCTCAGTGGTTAGAGCAGTCGCACCATGTAAAGAGGCTGAAGATCCTCGAGGCAGCGGCCACTGGTTCTGACTTCGACCTACGGCCTGTTGTCCGATATAATAAAGGCTTGAAAACCTGCCAAAAACATCTTTAAAAAAAATGATATATATTTATATATATATATATATATATGTGTGTGTGTGTGTGTGTGTGCGTGTGTTTAATAAAGAATCACTTAAGATAAATATCTAAGCAACTATTTAATGCATTCCAATAACATTTTTTACGGACGTTAATGGTTCCCAGAGAATGAATCCTAATGACTTTTCATCTAGCGCAATCATGAGGTGCACATTCGTGGATTGCTCATTATGACATTTAGTACACACATTCAAGACCCTCAAAGTACTTTTTTTTTTTTTAAGTTTTAAGTTCTTTTCTTTTTTTTTGTTGCAAATTTTAGCACGCTAACACACTAAATATAGATGACGGTGAACATTATATCTAGTAAAAAAACACATGAAAGCATCTTGAAGCAGAAAGTTCACTGACCGTCAGGGGTCCAACTTAAATGTCATCATCTGGCCATGAGGGTCAGAGGAGACTGTCTGCATGAACCCCCCAAAAAAGTGATAACGCTGAATGTTTGCATGCCAGTCTGCGTCTATAGACTTCAGACTATGGACGTGGAAGTTATATTTGTATGTTATCAACGCATTTAGCATTTTAGCATTTTAGCATGTTGACGAACTGTAGTTACAACCTGAAAGGTACCAATATGTATCTGAAACATTAAAATAACAGGTTTAACCATCCAACAGTATTTTAGCCAAGTAAATAACCAGACCGGACATGGAGTTAGCTATAGCATTACATGAATGTCCGAATGTTCCCAGGGTCCAATGTCCCCAGAGCATGTGTCTCTTGATATAAACTAGCATTGGAAGTGATTGGTAAGGGTTATCTTTGCAGTTTAAATTCTAAAAAGAACAAAAGGGAAATGGCTGTTTTAAATGCAATGTTTGAATAGTGAATGTCTTTAATGCAAATTTGAGAGTGTATTGAGAAGTCGTAACATCAGTAGGCTTTAAACTGTGGGTGATTTATTACTGACAGGATAACAGACATTGAACATTTGACCTGAGAAGATAAAATCATTTGAAAGGTCGACTCTAAATGTGTCATTAAGAAGATATTAAAAAAGGGAAACAACGGTTTGATAAGGAATGCACTAGGATCTGAATTTAGCAAATCTACGTTTTTAGCCAGGAACCAGATCCAAAATGGAAGCAGCTGTAGCAATACAACTAGCAAGCTCATCTGTGAAAATGTTACTTTCGACTGACCAATGGCTGTGTGAGCTATTGCCACGTTATTATCTTATGGACCACATTGAACACAGATTTGAGATGCTGTTTCATGAGTTTTTATAATGAGACACATGCCCTATTGCTTGGGTTTTAGGTGTTTTGTTGTTTTTTATATTGTACTTTGTTTCTATGCTGCCAAAATATGTCAATAAAAAGAATAAATGAAGAAAAAACACATGCCCGATTTCATCTAACCTTATTCATTCTCTTAGAGTCTTATTATTCACTTTTTTTCATTTGTAATATTTCATGTAATATTTTTTACATTTGAACAACCATTCATCGTTATTAAATCCCAGTGGTGCTTTGTCAAACCTATGCAGATGAAAAAATAAATGAATGCAGCCGGTAGATTCTTACAGTACAAGAAGCTTTCAAGGCTCGTGTGTCATTTTAAACAGAATTCTGGGATATTTATTAAAACCCACGTGCTGTTGCCACAGTAACACAAGTGTTGTAAAACCCACCAGGATTGAATTTTAAAGAGAAGAACTTTAATTGGCAGTAGCATGAGCATTGTATGTCTATATGCCGTGGAAAGACTGATGCAGTTCAGTCCCTGACCTGTGTGATGCACGTCTAGAATCTAAACAGTGTCAGAAACCACAAAATGCCCTCTGGCTTGTCACACTCTAACCAGAATCATGCATGGAGGGTGGGGTGAGGTGTGGTGATGGAGGAGAAGCAGGAGAGGACCCTTCAGGTCCCCAGTATTCCATTAGCCAGTGTGTGATGTACTGTGCTACCACATAGATCCACACACACTCACACACACACATACACACACACATACACACACACACAGATGGGAGACCATTCAGTTTCCCTCTCTCCTCCCGACACCCTCCCCCATACCACTGCCTCTCCTCTTCATCCTCCTCCTCCTCTTTAACACACCTCACACCCTCCGTCAGTCACCATCCATCACACAAGACCTCCACAGATGGGCCTGCAAATAACACACAGTCACCATACTCACGCCTACCACACACACACACACACACACACACACACACACACACACACACCACACTGTTTCACACTCAGGGATAGTCACCAACAACACACATGCACACACACAAAAGCTCGAGACTCTCTCACTCCTACAGACACTCACAGGGTTGGTCAGACACACACACACACACACACACACACACACACACACACACACACACACACACACACACACACACACACACACAAACAACCCCTCTCAGCTTAATACTCTCTCTCTCCCTCCTTCCTGCTCACTCATACACAGACTCCACCCTAAATTCACACAGGCACAAAAACATACTCCACCCCACAAACTCTTTCATCTGTGGCTCTAAGCAGCTCAGGAACCAAAAACCTCCACGGCTGAGGGGGAAACCCAATTAGGACACAATTAGTGCCATCAGATCTACCTGAGAGACAGTCGTGCTGCCAAAACAAAGCGACATACGGGATGTGGCGGTGGCGGGGAGCGGGGGATTTATGAAGGAAAACCACCGCTCGCTCACTACGCTTCTTACGGTCTTTACAGAAGGCTGCTAATTTACCCATGTTTGAGATCAATGCTGAGAAAGAGCAGCACTAATGAGCTTCATTCCTTTACAAGAAACATCAGTGCAACAAGCTGGCTCACTCTAGTTAAAGAGAAAAGGAGGAAGTGTCAAGGCAGGAAACTTGAAGAGTTGTATAAAAAGGAAACACATCAAGCACATGGGTTGTTGCCATGTTAATCAACAAGTTAGTCGCTGAAGAACGAGGAAGAAACAGGAATCCAAAGCACCTTGCTCACCTTTAAATTTTTCAGCCAAACACTAGTTTAAAAAGGAAGATTCCACTCAGAGATTGAAACATAGTCGAATCAGGATCCAGCTCTTAATCTTGTGATTCTGACCCATCCAGCACTCCGTACATCACACATCCAAACTGCAGTGAGGATGAAAAAATTCCTCCCTGAGTATCCAAGTGCACCTTGTTAACCCTTTTCTCCAACTCTTTCCTCCTGTAGCCCGAGGACAGCCTCCTCCGGTGCCTGTGTGTGTGAGAGAGGGAGGAGGTGTAGTAGTAGTAGTAGTAGTAGTAGAATGAGGTGGGATGGATGGAGGGAGGGAGGGGTGCTGCGGCTCACATCATGAGAGAAGTCGTTATCTGCGCATCGGCATGCGCTCAGCGAGGGAACGGAGCCACCAGAGAAGAAGATGATAGAGAAGAAGAAAAGGAGGTGGAGGAGAGAGGCATGAAGGCAGGCAACAGTGAATGAGCGGAGGATGCAAGCTCCCTCCCCTCACACTGCTGAGTGTCTCTCTTTCTCTCTCGTGCGCTCTCTCCTACACACACTCCTACCCCCCGCCCTGTTACAGATTGCATTGCACTGATGAAATTTTAATGGTTCTTTTAGGAAGAATAATGAACATGCTAGTCCCTGGAGTTGTGTGTATGTGTGTGCATGGGATGGGAGGGGGGGCACACCTAGAGAGGCATGCAACAAACATGTGTATGTGCAGACACAGCACAGCATACAAGTGTGTTTTTCTCTCCGTCTTATTCCCTCTTTTACACACATTCACTAGACTCGAGCATACTCCCACTCACACTGCAATCCTGTACTGATTCACTTACACACACACCCTTTCCTTCATTTGCACACCACAAAAACACACATGCCATGCAGGCTCACACTCAACAACATCAAACACTGCAACTGACAGACACACACACATGCACGCACGCACGCTCATGTCGCACAGGGAAGATGGGGTGGGGGAGTAAACAGAAAGATCCAACCAATCCTCAAAATGCTCTCTTGATGCACACTTGCATCCATACACACACACACACACACACACACACACACACACACAGCGCACACAGGCACACATGAGTACACACCCCAATGAAGTGGAACAAAGAGCGCAGAGGCAGCATGTGGAGGCACCAGTAGCAACACCATGATGGGAGGAGAGGAGTGAAGTGCACCAGAAACCACCAAAGTACCTTTAGCCTACCACAGTATAGTAGAGTAGAGTATAGTAGAGAGTAGTAGAGTAGGGTAAAATAAATAATAAATCCAATCTTAGCCAAATGGAAACATACTGTAATTGTATTTGAATGCATTAAAATAACGGCCTGTTTCAACAGATTTTAAACAAATCTGCTGACTATTTATCCATTAATCAATTGTTTACTCTATAAAATATCATGAAACAGTGAAAGATTTCAAATACATTTTCCCAGAGCCCAAAGTAATGTCTTTACATGGCTTGTTTTGTCAAACCAATCGTCCAAAACCTGAAGAAGCAGAGAAAGCAGCAAATCTGTCTGGAGAAGCTCATTGATCAATTAGTAGTATATGAACGATAAACCAATATACAAACTCAATGAATACTTTTCTCATAAACACATATTAAATCTTAAATGTTTGAAAAGGAGTAGGAGGAAGTGTATGCATTAAATCCTAGGGTTGAATTAATAAAGTGAAAGTATCATATATCAAACACATACAGTATACACACATGAACAAACATACATACGCCTACAAACATTTATCCCCCAGTGTCTAAAAACTTAACCATCATCAGAGCCCCTCCTTGTTCTTACACATGGCGATTGCTCTAAGACTGCAAGGGAAGCTCAGCTTTACCCTAAAATGTCACCAAAAGAAAAAGTGGTGAAATACAGTATGTAGTGCTGTGTGTAAATTGCATTGACTAAATATGCGCTAAAAATCATCTTTTGTTCAGAATTAGCTACTAATCACAGGTAACCGGCGCAACTTCCTTCTCATTCATCCCCACAGCACCACAGCACCACAGCGCTTTACACAGTCAGACGCTCAGCTTCACTGACTCAAGTGGGGAAGCGTAGAGCGGGTCGTTCCACTGCAGCCAAACTAGACAGTCATTGGATAAATGCTGGGCTTTGTCCCGCCCACAGCGTCTCTGGGGGTCTATGGGACAGTGGGCTGGCCCAGATGCTCGGCTTCTGCATGATGATTGGATGAGCTGTCTGAAGAAGAATCCTTTTTTGATTGACAGCTAAATGAGCGAATCAGTGATCTTGAAGAATAAACATCCAGAGGAGCATTTTCCAAGTTTTTCATTCCGTTGTTCTGAACTAATCCGGAGACTTTACTGATCCCCAGAGACTTTGTCTTTGTTGTGTTTGGTGAGTTTGTTCTGTCACTCTGGGGTTTCTTTCCCCAACGTGCTGTGGAGCTCCCCCCCTGACTCACACTCACAGGCCGTCACACTTCATAGTAGCCTGGCGCAGCAGCTCCAGCTGGACCAAGGCCGTTTGAGCAGCCTAGCTCTGCTGCCATTGAGAGAACACTGGTCGTGTCCCTGGAAAAGACGCCTAGTTGGTACGACAAGGTCACAGATCATTTTCTTGAAAAGCAACGAAGGGCAGAATTTACATATAAATAAACAAACACATTTATGATGTAGGCCGGAAAAATGAGCTTTCCCTCATTGAAAGACCAGCCACTGTTGCAGACGCCCCAGACTAAGATGCACTTCATAGATGTACGAACGCAAAGTTTCTTAAAAAATGTAACTTTTCTCTCAAATGATTGCTCTTTGCTCATGACTAGCAGCGATCAAAGTATTGAAGAAAAAATCCTTAGGTATTATGTAAGAAGAGTGAAAGACTCATAAACTCAACTTACCTTTTTCTTCGGGACTGTGTGTGTGTGCTTTGATCAGATTTGATTGACAGTAGCCTGGCAACATTTACACAAACAGACATCAGATGTCAGATGCTGCTACATTGTGTTTGTTGTGCACAATAATGTGACATACATAGATGAAAGCACAAATATATACAAATCTATCAGTTGAAATGAGCAAATGGTTCAAACTTTGACAGAAAATGTTCGGAAAGCACATACAAAGAAGCTGATGTGAATATATGATTTCAGGGCTTTAAAAATGAAACTTCTATATACCAGTGATTCAGGTGATATCTCCATATCTAAGCTATAGAGAGGTACCACCATCAAACTTGACTGACTGGGACAGAGGACTGTCTTACCCTCAACTGAGCTTCTCCGTGTCATTTTCTCTCATGTGTGAGACTGGTGGAGCTGTCACAGCCTGAGATTAAGCATGACCTGAGAGGTCTAACTCAGGGCATAAAAGTCCTCCAACTCTTGACCAGGGTTAGCTGTATACACGCGTAATGGTTTGCAATCCTGTGGGTAAATAAATACGTATGTTCATCTGTGTGGTGTAGTGTGTGAAACATTCAATCAGCATTGGTGCTGCTTTCTATAATCCACTATAAGAAATGTTGATTATATTAATGAGCTGCACCTGCTCTGGTTGACAATGATAATACAGTCAGAGAGCCAACAAAACACATTTTTACACATTTCCATGCTTCATAGTCAACAGTTTGACAATTAGCTGCCTGGAACATTTTAGGTTTGCGGTGGCTGGTTCAAATAAACAGCAGGTTTTTACGAGGGATGCAAAACCGAACTTAAAAAAAAATAGAACCATTTACTACACAAAGTCACAGAGCCAGGTTTGCACATGTGAGCTGCAGTTTTTCGGTTCTATAACTGGGAATCCCTACTCCAAGCAAGATATGATTACATTTAGTGTCATCCAATCCACACTTCTGTAAACGTCTCTTCCCAACTATTGGCAGCAGTTTCTGGGGAGCTGACTAAACAGGACTGGACAGGGGATGGCTAAACTGCCTTCACCAGAATGACTGACAGTAGAACCATACTGAACCACCGTTGTTTCAAATCAACAGTGTTTATTTATTGAACCACTGATTTTATTTTTCCGCCAACAGTGGCAGTGAGAATCTGCCTGAAATGAGACACCCTCAGAGACAGAGCTAGAACGTAGAAATTGTTAATAGGTTGAGAACATTATACCCTTTTTTAACAGCTGTCTGTGTAATTAAACACAACAAAAATAGAGTTGTAGTGAGACTTCTGTTCTGTGAGACATGCCAGTGACACATGTCAAAAATGTTTCTAAAAACGCTCACAGTGTCGATTAGCAATGGTAAGATTATAGTGGATATCGGTGCCGATGTCATGTGCAGGAGAACGTTTGAGGATGCACCATCATCTTTTAAGTCAAGCTTAAATAGGGACATTTTTGCATTTGAAAGAGTATGTGTTGATTTCATATATATTTTGAAATCTCTGGATGGAAGAAAATGTTATTCTTGCAAACAACAAAACACTAGGGGTGGGTAGAAATATCGATTCATCAGAGAATTGCAATATAATATTTCCCAGGTATTGGCCATTCATGTCATGAACATACTGTACTAAACCACTGCTCTTTTTCTAATGCTAACCAAGTGGTTGTCATGTCTAACCCTAACAGTCACCTTTTGTAGGCTTAAAACCGGTCACGTAACGGTGTTTTTCTGTACAGAACCTGTTCATGAAGTCATTTTAATAGAAATAATAACACTACCTACTATCTTCTCTTAAATTCTGGTGGGATCAGTTTGTTCTAAATCATCACAAATATTGCACACATTATAATTTAACAATTATCAGAAGGTATTTTAATGAATGATTTGTGTATCTCTGTTGAAATCATACCGGATCATGACCCGAAGAATCAAAATCAAATAAAATGTTAAAGTTCTTGACAAAACCCAGCCCTACCAAACGCAGAGAACCCATTGGAAATACTTTTGTTTTTCTTGAGAAATATGCAAAAACAAATTAAACCTTACGCATGTTGAACCGTTGCAGCCCCAGCTTCTAAATATCCTTGCACAAAACCTACATCTTTGTTATACACCTCACCACAGATTTCATGTTATCCTGATCTTTTAACGTTTTGACAAACGCCATCACAGCAGTTACGTCAACTGATATATCTTGTTTAACACACTGAGTGACCCTGCTCGATCCTGAGGTATTTAAAGATGACAGCGCAAGGCCACATCTCCAATCTGACCCTGACCTGCAGCAGAAATGTTCCTGAGAACATCTGGCATATAACAGGAGAAGGAGTCAAGATTCAGGTCACAGAGATAGATGGGTTGAACTTACATCAAATCAGGCTTCCTCTGGGTCCTTCACTGTTCCTCCACTGACCACATATCAGTATTCATAACAGCAGTCAGTAGTGCTAAAACGAACCTGCAAAGACAAGAGACAAAAAGGGATTGGTTACAATTTGACCTGGGATGTAGCTCAAAAGTACAAGTGTGATAATCATCTCAGTTTAGTCACAGTTTCTCATAGTGGATAGAATAAAAAGCAGGGTGGCTACCAGGGGTTTCAATCCCTCATACACGGACAGCTTAAGACGTCTTATACTGCAGATCCTGGAAGTGATTTGTTCAGCTGCATCTACTTTTATGCCGACTGCTACCTCCTGCAGCTTAGAGCCAGTCCCCCCAAAAATCCCACTGGGATTGTAACATGGTGTGACCGAAAGTTTACCCGATGAAGCAGGACATTAAAGAGACTTTGAGCACAAAAACAGTTTTCTGGAAAGTTTCCCCCATGTGGAAGAAAACCCAATAAACTCTGATTCAACTCTCTTTCACTGAGGAAATTATTCTCATCCCTCATATTCCCGGCCAAGGTGCAGCATCCTATCTCTGAACCGTTCCCCTATATCAATTACCTGTGTGGATTATACACATCCATTCCCCCAAAAACAGTGGTGAAAAAGGAGACTTATAGTTTAAATATGAAGTTCTGAAGGCCACTTTCATTCCCCTCCAACACACCAAGTCCCAAGAGGTTAAGGCCAAGTTTGCACAAAATGTCAGGGAGACAAACAGTTCAGAATGTGCCTCTTGGTCTCACAGACACGCAGAGCCACTTTAAAGTTTTTTTTTACTGGAACAACACCACACTTGAGAGTCTGGGAGAAAACAAGCCAGTCAAGTCTTTAAGGAGGCTGTTTGAGGTCTGTCAATAATGATGGGAATACAAGGGAGAGAAGGCATGAAAGGCACTTAAGAGCCAAGTAGGGGTTTGATGAGAACAGCCATGATGTGTGACATGCGAGGCGTCCTCTATCCTGGGATACAAAAACAACAGCTTACAAGGTTAAAGCTGTCTAGAGACTAGATGTGCTTGAGTGGAATAGCTCCATGCAAAGATTGACGATATTTTAAAAAGAAAAGACACCTACTCTTGAAAATGCTATATAGCTCGATATTACAAACAACATGATACATTCAATTTTGTAAGTTAAGCAGAGGCTGGAGCATTCATGATGTACTGTCTGACATGCCAGCACTAGTGTTCCTCCTGAGAGGCAAAAAGGAAAAGCAGCTAAAAAAAACAGCGAAGGCTGTCTACAGGGAAGAAATATGTCTCTCTAACAATCTCCTTGGTGGATGCTTTGCTCAGATGTCAAAACGTATTGAATTCATGGGATGTTTTGTCATTAAATCAAACCAGGTAAAAAGTATAATTTAAACTGTGTAATTTATTTCTTAAAGTTGATGTTTAGCAGCCAACATAGAGAAACTAAATAAAATGGGATCAGTAATAGATTACCTCTCAAAAATGGTACTTCCATAGCATACCAAAATGAATAGCTGTCTTGAAGGCAGAAAATAAATCTAAAAGCTAATATGCTTTGGAAATGCTAAGCAGCAAGGTAAAAAAATGTGAAAGTTATAGTAAATGACCACTAAAATGCAAAACTACAGGTTTGATTTGTCAAAAAATCAAATCAAACAATACTGGCAATCCCTCACACCAGACAACATCCGTGACGGACAGTGTTTGATGGGTGAGAAAAGAGACAAATACAATTAACAGGTTGTTGCTGGAAGTGACCTTTTCCGTCATTATCACTATTTGCTGTCCCCTGGCTTTTCTGGTTTAGTGACCATGATGGAGGACATTTGAAAAGACGCCAAATTGAAATCGGCTATGGTTGAGCTGAGGTGTGTGTTCAAAGATAAGGGTTTCAATAGCTAAAAGAAATATGTGGGGTCGTTCCTCCAGGGGGATTAATGACATTAGCAGCAGAGCTCTTCTCGCTCTGTCTGGCTCTGGCCCTCTCTCTTCATACCCAGGTGCAGTTTGGTTTTATACTACCACGTTTATGAGGGATCGTAATGGGTGGGTGCGGATCAAAACAAACGGGAGGCCAATTAAATGTAAGGGCTTCCCGGGCAAGCCGCCAATAAGAGGGCCAACAACTCGTTTTATACACAGCTCTCAGAGGAGGAACACGGGATATTACTTCCTGAATGCAAACAAGGCTCATTTTATGTTTTAGTTCAAAATATTTGTATTTATTTGCAGTCGGGGTAGGTGATGTGGATAAATTATCCTGGTAGTACATAATGGTATATTTTGATCAGCTGGTAAACAAGATTAAAGTCTACAACCATTATAGTTGCTTTGTAAGATAAGGCTTTATTAAAATGCAAAGGCAAGGCAGGGATTTTGGAGTCTTAGTAGCGTAATGAATATAAAGACTGTTCTTTCTGGGTCCATTCTGTTGAGGTGTGTTTAACACCAAACCATCTCCAGGGAGAGGGGCTGTTCAAATACAAACCTTGACAGTAAAAAGCTACATTTCTTTGTAAGAAATTAAGATCTTCATACACTCAAAAGGAAGAAAGACACAATTGCAGACTGACCTCCAAAAGGATTTAATGGGCCTTCCCTTAAAACACTTAATAAAACAAAAACCCTGACAAGCAAAGCCACTACCTATTACAATAATAAAATCTTAACAACACCAGAACAAAAATGTGTAAAACGGCTTAATAATTTCCCTATGGATCTTTACCCAGGTGGAGATGTACTCTATTAGCGAAGCCAAAATGCCCCATATGGCTGTGGCAAAAAACAGGTAGGGCCATAACTCCAGGTAATTTAACACAGCATAGATAAACAGAGTACAGTATACTACCTGGAAAACGACAGGTACTGGCATCTTCACAACCTTCCATTAAGACTCATCAGGGCGGGAAAGCTGCCGAGGACACATTTCATCCTCCAACAATCACCAGGTTAATGTCAGCATTAGATTCCAGAGATGCCTGGCAAACGTGAATGTGTGTGCCAGTGTGAGCACTTGTGTCGTTTGGTATTCAAAACACGAAAACACAAACCACAGGCTTGACAAAGGGATCTCTCTGGAGTACGTGAGAAGTGAAACTAGAGCAACTTGAGAAATGACAACAGAAACCTTTGAAATTAGGCTGTTTTCCATTGAGTCTGATAATGAAACTACATCCATCCATTTCATTCATTACATGGTTTGCTTCTTTTAAAGGGACACATGCACATTGTTCATTCATTTACATTCCAAGTGCTTAATCTCTAACAATAGTACTCAGTAAACAAAATGTACTCTCAGCAGCTGAGGGTGCTCTTTCTTCATCAGCTTCATAATGACAGTACAGAATGGCCTCATGGGAGTTATCGCTGTAAAACAAGGGGCCGCAGAGAAAGTCATCACCCACTGGTGTTGTCCATTCATCCTTTTTGAATTAGAACATGGCTGAGACATGGCTTAATTCTGGTGTTGTTAATTAACTACTATTACCGTGTTTCACCCAGCCCCAGCTGTTTCCTGGCAAGCATAAACATCCAGCTCTCTGGGGGAAGGGGAGCTGAGAGTGACAGCTTGTCTCCACATGCTGGCTGGCTGAGCAGATCTCCTCTGTGCCATAGAAGAAACTCTGGGCTCTGACTCTTTGTAATAGAATTTATTCTGATATTTTCATTTCTTAGTAAGCGTACCAGGTGCATATCTCATACTCTCAATTTTCCAGACGAAGAATGTTACAACACAGTTCCCAGACCAGTGCAGGGTTCACGACTGCTCGGACGGCATAATAAAGACAGGCTGCAGACAGACAGAATGGAGCGATATTATAGCACATTAATAACCACATCATGTAGAGATGGCCTGCATGATGAAGGCTAGCCAACCTAATAATGGACAGCCATGAGCAGCAAGCTAGAAGGGATGATTGACGACTGAGCTCACCCCACCCCCCAAAAGGCCTCCCTCCATCATAACCCCGCCCTGCCTCCGTGTTGTATTGTTACATCTTATTTAGTCTCGATCTATCTTGGTGACATTGGTGAGCATACGCTCCGGTCGAGGTCAGGGGCACATGATAGAATTAGCGTCTCGAGGACGATGGATTACTTCTCTTAGTGTCAGTGTTGGGGTGAAGGGTTGGTTAGCAGGTTACTGGGGGCCCGATTAAATTAATAAAGAATGTTGATTTTGTTTAAATAGTAAACCAGTAATAAATAATGATTGCTGCATGGCTCTATAGCAATGTCAGTCTGTGTCAAAGTCAAAATTTTCAAAAAATGTTATTCATCCAGGACAAATATCTCCTCATCTGCAAAATGGGCTGGTGCAACATTTGGTACAGACCTTCATGAATCCAAGACCTTTTATCCTAATGACTTTGGTGGTTCCTGACTTTTCCTGTCATGACACCACTTGTGGTACTCAGTACAATATATTGAGTATGATTGGATGGATTGTAATGAAATATGATTCAGACATTTATGCCCGTCAGCAGAATGGCTGTAATGTGACATTTATGGATGTCGACGGACGTAAAAAAAACCCACAGAAAAACAGTTTGTGTGACCGGAGACTAAGAAAGTTATGTAGCATAAAGTAAGTACATGTGCAGATCGGATCTGCACCTGGGATGGATAAGGCACTGACAAAGTCCCCCAAAAAAATAACTGTAATGAATTTAGTGATCTCTAACTTTTCATCCAGCACCATCAGGTGTGCAACGATTGTCTGCAAAGCATCAGGGGGAACCAGCTGCTTCCTTTTGCCACCCAGGTGATTCAAATGCACCATTCATATAGGACGTGCTGCACAGCTCTACCAGTGGCTCGCAATCTGCAGCAATCCTTATGGCGTCTGGTCTAATTTTTCCATGAGCCGTGAACCAATCTGGCAAGAAAACACACTAGAAAATAGGCAAACCTTGCTTGTCAGCCCTCGATTTCCCTTTTCCTCCTCTTGCTGGAGTTTCAATTCCCCTCATTTTTATGTGAGTAAATAGATCAAAACTTGCTATATCTAATCCACTTTATTTATTTAGAAATAGCGGAGTGTCACTGCTGTTTGTGATTGTTGTTATCTTAAAATAACACTAATAATAATAATAATACTTGTTCCAAACATTTGTCAATTGTTAATTGTGTCTGAACAGGAAGCAACAGAGACGAGCATGCAGTCTGCTGCTGCTCCTGCACATCAGCAAACAGCACAGGACCAAATTTGCCCGTTGGCCGCGGTGGAGACGTGTACTTGGAGGAAACAGCCAGGCACCTGCTCACCTGTTCGCTTGTTTTTGGATATCGTTGCCAATTACAGCTGATGAAAACCCACCCCATAGTCTTGTTTAACCTAAACAAAGAAATATTAATTCTGTTTAAGTGCCATAATGCTTAGGCCAAAAATTCCCAATGGTGGTCCAGAACAGTCTTTTCAGTGGAGTGTTTTGAAGATGATCATCTGATGAGAGCAGAGACGCTGCTAAAAATATTTTGCTGACTGAAGATGTGCAAGCTGTAGCTACACATAAAAATTGTGTTGTGTGCCCTTTTCACCAGGAACTTTCTGACAACAGTTTGGAACACATCAGACTTCTCTACAGTCCTGGAGGCTGAAGACTTCACCAACATTAGACGGATTGTTAGTCGCCATTGTGGAGAATATAGGACAAAAGTTTGGTGTAATTGTGCCTTTCAGGAAATGCATCATGGAATCCTGGAATAAAGGAAAAAAGGAATTAGGGATCGCAAATATGTATTTTATTAGGGCGGATGCCGATAGCGATTTTTTTTTCATCAGCCTTAGTCGATGACAGATATCAAATATCGCAAATATCATCTGGCCGGATCAGTCTATCACTAGAAGGAATACCTGAAATTCATCTAATCTATCCAGTGTGCAGCATTTAAACAAACTCGACATCCCTCAAGGGGATCACATCATTTGAATATTAGGTGATGAAGTGATCAGCAACTCAGGGTTCAGTAGATCAGTGTTAGATCCTGTTGTAGCTACAGTATATTTGAACCACTAAAACCACATAGAACAGCACATTTCCACCTGTTCCTCAAAGCTAGGTGACTGCTCAGAGGATTTCCACTTGTAGATGCAGTGTAAGCTAGAGCTGCCAGCAGTGCTGTAATGATACAATGTTACACAGTGAGATAAAATACAATAAACTGACATTTTAGCCAGCGTTATATTACTTTATTATAGAGATTGCTTCTAGACTGAGCATCCATATATATATATATATATATATATATATATATATTTCCGTCTTCTTATCTTAACTCTTCTCTTACTTTTTTTCGTACCGTGGGTGCATGAGTGCGCCATGTCAGGTCCAGAATGCTCCTAACTTTAGAGAATTATGTAAATGACCCACGCATACATGATGAATGCCACTTGTGCATAAATGAGTGCGTTAGCAAGAATTGTAAATTAGCGTAAGTAATGACCCAATAATACCATATAAGGCTCTGTGTCCGGCCTCATAATGTCCTATTTGAGTTCTGCTTTTAGAGCTCCATAAAGGGAAGCCCATCATTTTTAACAGTATCAGCAGTGGAATTAAGGGTCCCACAAAAGTCGAGGTATGGGGAAATAATAACGAGTGCTGTAAATGCTGTGTCACTCGAGGGTCGTACTGTCTCAGTAGTAAATCAGTGGCTCAATAAGAAAATGACTTTTTTTAAATGTTTATGTCTCATCACAACAGAAGATTGATAAGTGCAACAGTAAGGGGTCAAATATATTGAGCCGTTTTGCAGTTTGAAATGTTCATATTGAGCCAATTTAAAAAATAATGATATCATTAGGATATAGGAATACATTTAGAATTATGCTCAGAGGTAGAGCGGGTCGTCATCCATTCGAGAGATTGGAGGTTCGATCCCCGGCTCCTCCTGTCCACATGTCGAAGTCTACTTGGGCAAGACCCTGAATACCGAATTGCTCCCCGTGCTGCGCATGGGTGTCTGATTGTGGTGTGAATGGTTAGATTAGATGGTATGTAGATGTCCACTTCCATCAGTGTGAATGTCTGAATGTGACAAGTAGTGTGAAAGCGCCTTGAGTAGTCAGAAGACTAGAAAGACACTATATAAGTACAAGTCCATTTACCATTTACCATTCCCTTCCTTTTCTCACTCTCTTTTTTATTTAATGTCATTTTGGGGAAAAATGTTGAGCAAATGAAGCTTTTTTTGCCCAAATGCTTCCAATAAAAATATTGAAACTGAAATTATTATAAGATTTTCAAACTCACATTTGCCTCATTTTAATGGCAGGTTCTCCTAAATCCCTCGTACATGGCGTTTAACAATGATTCTGTTTGAACAAGTGGTTATTGCATGAGGCCCGATGAGAGCAGCAGTAAGGGGTACAATAATCAAAAGCATTGTGTGATGACAATATGGAAAATAAGAGGATTAAAGAATAATGAATGAGGATAAAGAGGTGCAAAAATAATTTAAAAAGGGGGTTTGACGGACACTGTCCATTGAGGTAAAAGGTATGATTTGTTGTCTTATTCTTTGCCATCACAACAACATAATAGAGGAAAAATGGGATGGGGGTGATGTGATTTATGGAGAAAGGGGGATGTTCTGTAAGAATGACGACCACTACAACGTATAAAATGGTTGATCGGGTGCTCTGCTACAGGAGGATGAACTCCCATGAGACCCATGTCCCATACGTTCCCTCTCCAAAGGTCTTCACACCACCACAATGCATGGAGAACATTGGCTGGTATCCGTGTGCATACATGCATGCACATGAAGTAAATTGGCTCCCTTGGTGAGCAATTGTTCAGTGGAATGCAAGGTTAAGATGATGTGACAGTGAGGCAGTGGAAATTATATTATTTGTCCTTATTCCTTCAATGCCTGTGTAAAACATTAGCAGAGAGATTAAATTATGAGCCAGATTATGCACTCCCTTTAGTTAATGAAGAGGAAAATGGAAAACTGCCTGTGCGTTAAAGAGATCGTTTTTACAGTTAACTGGTAATGAAAGCTGGGTTGGGTTACATAGCAGAAAGGCTTCGCTGAGTGCATCAGGAGGGAAAAAACAACAAGCAATTTCCTGTAGCACCAAATTGAGCCATGTATTTGAAATCCCATATTTAATGCCAGGGTGGAATGAAACTGCAAGTTAATTAGCCTGGCGTTGGAACATGGAAAGACAGGAAAGACTAAATGTTGGCAAAAAAATAAATTACGCACAACCAATCACAGACGTAATACAGGCCTTTTTCAGTTCTCCCCTGGAGCCACAGAAACTGGAATAAATAAGACAAGCTAATAAAAGCTACATGAAAAGGATTAGCACTATTGTGAATAATTTAAAACAGCTTATATTCTTTCTGGAGGAGGGGGTCTTATTGGCCCCTCTCCAAGCCATTCAGTCGTATGTGGCCCTCCTGCAGATCAAACAGCACCACGACACCTAAATTCCCTTATTTACCTTAACATAGTCCCCATGATCTCAAAATCTTCCTGGGACCCTCCATTCTGACCTGTGGCCTCAGGTTACACATGTAGATATTCAATCACACTCTACTTAGCCATGCCTGATGTTCATGTCTGTAGTACTTATGCTGATATTCCTTCTAAACTGTTTTATTGGAAGTTTTTCATTTACCTGCTAGCTTTAAATGACACAATTTTAAATCAATATTTCCTAAAGCACACCGTCTTTGCTGTAATTGCACAATTAACTTCTTCAAAGCAATTGATCACACATTGATCTTTGATCACAATGGACTGTTTTGCTACAATGACCAACTCATGGAATCTCATGCACCATAAGCATTAAATTGTGTTATCCAACACATATATGTAGTTTTGCATCTTGCCTCAAAGCAAAATCAAACATTAACTGCCATGTCACATCAATTGCATTATTCTGTCAAACACTACACATGGATCCATTTCAATTTAGGCCCCAAGGCCCTTTGACATCCTTTACCATCAACACAGAGAGCCACTTGTCTTGGGAGATTGTGGAACATTACCACATTGGCTGTCACTCAAGACACAACAGCCAATCAATAAAGGCAGCCATGCTGCATGATATGTTTTATGACAGCTGGACGGGGGAAATTGGATGGAGGCTCATGGGCAAACAAGGCCAGGTTGGTGTATTTAGACCCAGAAATTCATTAAAATTGAAATGTTTTTTTTTTCTTGTTTTTTTTCAAAACACCCATGTCTTATATGTGTCTTTTTTCCACTTCGCCAATAAGAGATTTTTGTTGTTGTTTTTGGCCATGCTAGTGGCATTAGGGATGGCAATGTTTGACAGTCCACTACCATGGTTCAGAATGATTTATATCAATAACTATACGATGGATCGTCTATAAAGATATCTATGGTACCCAGAGGATGAATCCTAATAATTCTGGTAATTCTCTGAGTTTTCATCTAGCACCACCAGTTGGTCAAAGTTTTCAGTTTACTGTATAGCCAAAGAGAGCTACTAACATAGCTGTAGACACTAGTTGCGCTGTAATTTTGATGTGATTCATGAGGAGATACATCACCATAAAAATGGATGACTGGCTTTCATGGAATGTTCTATTATTAATTCAGAAGACCAGAAGGCCTACACTGCTGACATGAGTAAAGACAGATTCTGATGTTTTCCAGCATCACCTCCCTTATAAAGCAGCAGGAGCTGGGGCCGGACCTACAACGGAGAAATCAATATTCCAAAGCAAAACATTTTTGGCTCCCATGGGAGACCCTGGTCAATGAGCTGAAAATATCTGTAGGTGTTATATGTTAAACCTCATTTAAGGTTGCTTTTGCCCTGTTTATTATCCAGAAACAACAGCTTGTAATAGACATGTTGGTGGACTGTAAACCATAACGACAAAAACAGTACTCTCTGACAGCAGCAGAGCTTTTAAAAAAGAAAAAGAATGAAAACTTGATTTAATGCAGGTCTTTTAAAAAAAGCTAATTCCAGTACAGTGCGACTGTAAATTAAATCATTCCGCTACAAAACGGGTAATGCCAGACGTCTATCTCAGCATTACATGGAACGGCACCTAATGTGTGTCAGTCTGCGTGTCACGCAAAATGAACAGCCCAAGGGTTGTTTGGTGCAAATCAAATTCCAACGAGGGGTGAATTCACATTAAAGAAAAATCTAATTAAATTGCCATGCACGGTCATGTATCCTAAATTACATGCCACAACCCTGCAAATGCAGAAAAACTAGCACCAGATGCAGACTTCAAGAGCATGGCTGCTGGGGTGTTTGACAGAGAAACCCCATGAACATGTTTATTTGGGATGAGATTAAAGCAAAATTTCATTTTCACAGCCCTGTCTTTGAAACTGGTTAAACATTTTCTGTGTATTGTATTGCAACCCCCAACCCTACCGGCCCAGCGCATACAAAATGTAATTTCTCTGGCTATTTCAGCATCCAACATTTTGGTTCCTTTCAACACAAAGCAAGAGATCAAATTCCCCTTAACCTTGGGAAGAAAGGGGAAGCAGGGGGGAGAAGAGGAGCGTTTCAAGAGTTGAACCAATGACAAACGGAAGCTGTGAGCGTGTTGATGTGCAGGATCAGGGCTGATATTGAATTGAATTATGAGAGGCCACCCTGTGTGCACACAGCTTTGATGTTAGGGGAGAAGGGGCGGTGACGAGGTGAAGGTGAGGAGGGACGAACGAAGAAGGGAGGGAGGATGAGTGTTCCTTCAGTTGCAGCTGCTGAGCCTTTTAAATCTGGCTCACAGAGGAGATGGAAAGAGACAACAAAGGCGTGTGGACAGAGTGCTGAAAACTCAAGAGTTACAAAACAGCAGCGAACAATATTCTTGGTGTTTAATGCCACCTAACTGTGCCAATACCAGATTATCTTAATGGCCAACAAGAATTTATATTATTTGCATAGCCAGGATCTATTGGGGACATGTAAGATACACTGTCCTATAAAGCAGCGCTACCCAACCCTTTTTGGCCTTAGTGAAATTAAGACCTTGTGGCCACTTACAGTTGTAATCATTCACAGATTTATATTTTATGTTCATATCTTCATTCAAGGGACTTTAAAGGGGCCCATAGAGGTAAAAGTATTGACTTTTTCACAAGACAAATAAATCTATTAAACACAGCAAACCTAATTCCTTTAATCATTGTGTGACCAGTCAGGCTTACATTGGGATCCCCAACCCCCACACTGAGAGCCACTGTTGCTCTAAAACATTTTAGATTGAAGTGTCATTAAATTTTACCCTGAAAAGAATATTGAGGCAAAAATTTGTTTTTTTGGTCTAAACGGAATAGTTGAATATTTTGTCGCTTTCTTGCTAATAATGTACCTAGAGCCAGGCAATAAGCTTAGCTTAACGTAACGACTAGATACAGGTAAGTAGGTACAGGCTCTTTCTGTGTTTCATTAGTTGTTCAACATGGCCTCCTTCACTTCACCTCAGCCCTTGGTATTACGTAACAGCACAAGTTAGACGGAGGCCACTTGGAGAGCAAAGGGAAATTGTGCAGGGATGAAACGAAACGACCAAACTATCATTGATCGATCGCCAGTTGTATGCTTAGCACTGTAGTGTCTCCCTCCTACTAATCACAAATACCTTTAGACTCATTTCGATGAGATGAAGGCGTTTTCTATGAATGATTGCAATATGTCGGCACCGTCTGTACTTTGTAAACAGCTTCATCGTCTTTGATTCAGGAACTTCTGTTTGTGATCTATGATAAATTGCAAAATATGTTTTTCCATGCGTTTACAGATAATGTTGAGAAGAAATCAAGTCTGTGTTGGACACTGGAGAACAAAGTATTAAATCTTGATTTTTTTTCTGAAATTCGGTTATTTTCTACTGTTCAGAATTTGATAGAATGTCACCTGTGGCTATACCACTGCTTTTCCATCATTTTTTTTTTTAAATAACCAAGGCACTGTAACAAAAACACTTTCTGACCTCCCAGTTATTGGTGTTAATCTGGCACCTGGTCACAATTCACTTAATTGTTGGACACACCCTATTTATCTGCAGCTCTCCTGGTTACTTTGCAAGATGGTGAGCTGCTCTAAGGAGACTGAAACCCTGAGACAGCAGGTTGTCCAGATAAAGGTCAAAGGGATGACCCTCTCAGCAACTGCAAGGGAGGTTGGGCGTTCCTAGTCTGTGATTTCAAGAATATTGAAACTTTACAAGGACAGAGATTTATTTAAGTCCATCAAAAAGGTCGGTCGTCCACGTAAAGCAAGTGCACGAGAAGACAGGATTATGAGAAGTCTCTCAATGGGGAATCGGTTCAACTCTGCAGCTGGAGTTTCTCGCCAGTTCAGTGCTGAACAGGGCAAGGATCTGTCTCTGCACACAGCGTCTCGCCATTTAAGGTTTTTTCAACTGAAAGCCCACTCTGCAGTGATCAAACCTCTCAACAGCATTGCGTCTGTGCTGAGATTCCAACATTTAGCAACATGCAGCTCTCTTCTCATGAGGTGTATGAGGCTACAGCTCACCTGTGAACCATCTGTGTCAGGGTCATTAGACGGGTGAGTGAGAAAGGAAGAGAGTCACTGGGTGTGAATTAATAAGGTCCAGTCTGAGACAGAGGTGTGTTGCTTGGCGCAGTGCATGCTCAGTGCCAGGGTTAACTCATAAAACCAGCCAGCCTCCAAGGGCATCATTACAAGCTCCTACACACCACACCTGCTGTGGAGGGAGCACCAGCAATCGTAAGGGGTGTGTGTGTGTGTGTGTGTGTGTGTGTGTGTGTGTGTGTGTGTGTGTGTGTGTGTGTGTGTGTGTGTGTGTGTGTGTGTGTGCATCAGAATCAGGGCTGCAGGGTAAGGAGATTTAACATTGGGTGATTTTACAATGTGCACTTGATAAATTTCATGAGTTCTTCCCATTTTAATTAAACAATTTCAAGTTTGAATGACTTTAAATAAACAAATAATTGAAGAAAATTGCTGCTTCCGAGGGGTACCAGTTATTTATTTGCAGCACAACAGGAAACACCTCTTGTAGTTCAGTTTTGCTTCTAAAAAGAATTTCAAATTGAGTACAGATCTCCCCCAGCGCTGCAACTGAATGAATTAAGTTGTAAAAACAAACAGAGGCTCTGGGATGAGAAACTTCTCAGAATCAATTGGCAAAACATGAATCAGCTGCTTTAAGAGCAACAACTACATGATAGTCCTTCAATAAAACCAAGCTAGTGCTACACCAGGAGGCTGATTCCATCTCTGTAATTGCAACTTTTCTCCTTCTCCCACTTCTATTGCCTTGGAAATAACACAATCCTTGAGCAGTCTGCAAAGTTAGCTTTATATGCTTTTCTGCTTTTTTTGTTTATGAGAATTCCAATATCACTCCCAAGTCTGTGCTGTTGCACTTCCAAGTTGTAAAGCTAAAATGCTATACTGCAGCTAGCCACAGCTGTCGCCTCATCTACGTTAGCGCATGGGTAAAACTAAAAAGCCGAAATGTTGGTATTTCTTGTACTTTTTAATTAGTTATTTGATTCTACAAAAACGGGGTGAAACATCGTCAAACTGCCTTGCCCACAAATTTGAGGTTGCACAGCGTATCTGCAGGTTTCAGCAAGTCCAATTTCTGACTTTTTAAGTCCCCTTTGAATGAAAATGGTTTTGATCCCACTGTATTACAACCAAAAAAGCATGTGTGTCACCCAATGAGAATCATTCAAGTTTACTTTTGGTCTGTTTATTGAACATAAAAGATGATGCTGCAGATTCCCTTGCTTCTGATTGAAAGGCACCAGTCCAAAACCAGTTATATAGGCAGTCTTGTCCTTTCCAGAAGTAAAAACGCTCGCGACTTGTCAGTCAGGGAACATTAAACAGAAGAGATCTCCTATCCGGGGCAGGGATGCAAAACTGTGATATGGCTAGGGTCCTGTGGCTCCTTGCATTAGGCTCTCGACAGCTTTAACCCCCATGGTGCCGAGTTTGAAGGTCGTTTTGCACAAAATGCATCTGGCCTCTTCTCGGTTGTCAACAGACATGAGCAAACGGAGTCCAGCCAAAAAATTTGCACTTACCCATAGTCGCAGGCTAGCTAGCAAGCATGCAGACAACCATTTATATCAGCAGCTAGACAGAAAGTAGCCTCTCAACATCTCCTTTTAGAAAAGAGAGAAAAAGAAAAACATAACATTAATTTGTCTAACAAATTTAAGACCTTTGAGAAATGTATTTAAGACCAGCATAGATATGCTCCCATCTTTGATATCAGTTTTCATGTAATAAAATATGTTTTGTTGTTCAAGTATATATCAGATCTAAGGTGATCTGACCAAAATTTCATATCACGATATACAGGACAGACCAAAAGTTTGGACACGCCTTCTTTATTTTCATGACTAGGAAAATTGTAGATGCACTTGGGAACACTTTCAAAGTTTTCCCAATTTTTCGGACTGATTGACCTTCATTTCTTAAAGTAATGTTGGCCGCTTGTTTTTCTTTACTTAGCTGCTTTTTCCTTGCCGTAATAGAAATTCCAACAGTCTTTTCAGTGGGACTATCAGCTGTGTATCCACCTGACTTCTGCACAACACAACTGAGGGTCCCAACCCCGTTTATAAGGCAAGAAATCCCACTTATTGAACCTGACAGGGCACACCGGTGAAGGGAAAACCATTTCAGGTGACGACCTCTTGAAGCTCATCAAGAGAATGCAGAGTGTGTACAAAGCAGCAATCAGAGCAAAAGGGGGCTACTTTGAACAAACTAGAATATCAGGCGTGTGTTCAGTTGTTTTAAACTTTTTTGTTAAGTTCATATTTCCACATGTGTTAATTCATAGTTTTGATGCCTTCAGTGTGAATCTACAATGTCAATAGTCATGAAAAGAAAGGAAACTCTTTGAATGAGAAGGTGTGTCCAAACTTTTGGTCTGTACTGTAGTCATTTCATATCCTGATAATGATAAACGTACAGTATATCACGATATAGCACATTTTCTGTAAAAAATTAAATAATAATAATGCTTTTTTTTAAATAATGTAGGCTATCAATAAAGGTGAACTGCAAAATATGTTTTCCTAGTACATTCTTGGACTTTTTATTTTTTTGAAGTGCACTGTGAACGTGATTAACCCTTTTATTCTGGTCTGTTGGCGCCTGTCACATGACAGCTGCGGGTGTATGAGTCCAGGTGCACGTAAATCCAGTGCTGTCCGTGGTCATGCAGCCGGTTACTGAGTGATGGGATTTCTGATACGCAAATCTTATTAAAAGCATTTGTGGTCACAACGTAAATGTGTTTTGTTTGTATCTTTCTTTGACACTAGCTGACAGTATATTAAAACTTTCACCGCGCTGTCTCAGACTGTGGGACTGACGGCACAGCTGTAATTAGCCGATCATTTATTAATAACACTGAAACACTGCAGCCTGTGTCAGGGTCACACACGGATCGAGAGAAATGCATTCTATGGCCGCCCATCATAATGCGTTGAGCGACTCAACAACCCCTCTTTCTGTAAAGTGCATGATTCATGATACCATGATATAAACGACAGAGCTAAATGTGAAACGATAGACGTTTTTCTATCGTCATACCATACATATCGTCATATCACACAGCCCTAATCAGATCAATAATTCATTCGGAATTAAAGCGGTCATTATAACTACAACAGAATGCAAAACGTTTAAGCCGACATGAACCATGAGGGGGAAAAAGTTCTGAACAACCACACAAATACTTCAGAGCTGCAGGACTACAAACTACAATGCCACTCATAAAGTGTGAGAACAAGTCTTTTATAGCAAAAGTTCTGAACATTTAAATCTACAGAACAAACCAAGCAAATGTTTTCAGTTAGAGTAATCATCATTGTTGGATCTCCTACAGATGGTGAGCTTTGAGGCCAAGAGAGCAGAAAAAAGAGAATTCACAAACCAGTCAAAGGAGATCCATATGTGTTGAGCTAATGAGACAAAACTAATAAAAAAAATATGCTTGTTTACTCGCCACAGTTTACGCCACAGCAAGAATTTAATTGCATTTTGGATAGCGGCTGGTCTCACTTTTTAATCCTGGATTACACACCCAAATCACTGCGTTAGCTGTCCTCATCCTGCTTGAAGGGAAGCCAAACAACCATTTGTTATTATGCCATTTATTCTAACTTCCAGCAGTTGAAACAAAGGATGCATTTTGACAGTTTCAAAATAATTGCTCTTTTGGATTTCGTAAATATTAAGCGGTAAATAGCTGCATCTAAATATTCAAGAAGAAGATGAGTAAGAGACAGCACCAGAGCTGGAAGGTAAAGCCTGGGAATCTGCATGAACACACTTTCAGATTTAAAACAGTTTCACATTCATTCACAGAATTCTTCCAACACATAGCTCATTGTCACCCCACACATGAAGTAACACATCCAACATATGCCGGGAACCTTGAGGTGACTCACAGATGTTAGTAATTTCCTTTCACCTCTGTATAATGCTCACAGCACCTTATAGATTTTGCAGTTTAAACAACCAGTCAGGTGCACGTTGTCGTGTTAACTGCCAGCAGAATGGAGGTCGTTTCTCACAACTCTAAATCTCGAGACAAAGCCAGTAACACACACGCCGCATGATAAAAACCCCCTTTTTATTATTCATGGGGAGTTGGTTTTCCGATGCCAGCGTAGTCAGACTCCCCGCTGAGTTTAGCTGGGTGGGGCTGGGATTCACAGCAACGGTGACTGAGGAGGGGGTTGCGTGCACACGAGTGATCCCGATGACGGCATGTTTAAAAATAGTGACATGCCGTCATGCCGAGCGAGTCTCAGGGGGCTCGGAGGGGGTGAACCGAGCGGTGTGAAGCGTACTCTAGTTTGCTCTCTCTCATGCTGTGGATCAAGGTGCCAGTACTCCCAGTAAAGAATGAGATCAGTCTGACTGGGGGGAGGCTGTCAAAGCTCCTCATTGTCTGTCATGTCTTCACTACAGTGGTGGTCTCTCTCAACTGCAACCCCAGGCTCTTCAGTTCAACTCATGTTGAACTCACGTTGAACTTTTGTGCTTTCCAGTTATTCTGACAAACAATGATTTATGTCAGAGGAGTGAATCATTTTTCTAATTTTAATTATTTAGTTTTTGAAATATACAAATAATCAGCAATATAACAACACACTTGGCAAGTTAATTGTATTTTATTGTATTGTTAACCTACGTATGACCAATAAAACTGAAGTAAGTGACTATTAAAGGCGATTATGGGTGTGACATGAAGCTCTTTTATACATCCCAATATTTTTAAGCTCATGCACGTCCTATGTTTTGTCCATATGCGACCTTTGACGTGAATCCTACACACAGTTTTATAAATGTGGCCCCTGGTCTAGAGCAGGCTAACAGCAAAGAATAAATCTCCATGGTAACTTATGTGACTCTGCTTTTGTGCAACCAAGTCATGGATAATTTAACACAGGATTACAAAAACCCTGTCTTAGTCCCTTATCTAGGTGTTTTGCTATAGTGATTGTTTAAGGCTCAAAGATAGGGAAGTTTGGATTCCCCATATACACAAATACAACCGGTGAGAAATGGACAGACAAAACAAAAACAGCATGTTAATATTGCAAGAGACTTCTAACATACACCAATATAACACAAGCAACATGCAAGATCTGCCACCACAGTGAGAACCAAAGAAACATTACGCCATCTCCTGAGCGAAAATTGCAGAATGGGCAAACCACCCTGACGAGAGGCTTTGCATCTCCTCTCCCCCATAACACTGCACGAGCGCACTGAATGCCCGGGGCAATTGGTTATTTCATCTGAAAAGATTTGAGCCCATTTTCCGTCGTTGAAAATGAGGGCTTCCAGCTGTTGATGAACATGCTGGAGCAAAGATACCGCATCCCGTGAGGACAGCACTTTAGTCAGGTGGTGATGCCAGAACTCTACCAGGAGGTAAGAGCTCATGTGGTTAAGGTTCTACGGAGGGTTGATACTGTGTCACAACCGACGGGCGGATATCTAAAGCCATGCAAAGTTATATAAGATTTTTTTGTTTTGATGTTATTATTTTAATGTGGGATTTGTTTTGTAAGTGAATAACTACTTCGGTTGTACTTTTGTTTATAAGACACAAAAACAGTGTTTAGGCAAAGAAAGGACCTCTTTTTTTGGTCAAGATTTTATATTCTTTTAATCAAGATATTGAATTACCCCGGTTAACACCAGTTAACTTGTGGGATTGTTTCTAAAGAAGGGAGATATTTTTCATGTATTTTGTTGTTTAAGATGACCATTTAAGTTGCACTTTTTAGACACAAACGGAAACAGAGTTTCTGTAAAGAAAGCGCCTCTTAGATTCCTTTGCCCTATGAATAAAATTAATTTTATAATTTTATTTGGTCACAATTTGTCTGTAGCTCATTTTGATTTAAAAAAGAAATTGTGAGAAAATCGTATCGTGAACAAAAAATAGGGAACCGTATCGAATTGTGAGTTGAGTGTATTGTTATATACATACTATAAGAGGTAAAATAGTGTATTTTTTAACAAAAAAAGCAAAGATTTGCAAAAGTCCACTAATACAAAAATACAAATATTGTGTGGCTTGGAGAGCTTTGTAACATCATAAAACAGATTTGCAGATTTTAGGGATTTGTAGGACGTCTTCTAGTCAGTTGGACGACTGGTTGTTCGATATGCTCTTGTCTAGCCAAATACTCAAAGGTTGGACAACTGTTGGTGTTTCTTTCGGCCTTGCATCCAACAAAGCATTTTTCACACCTGAATGAACCTAGGGAGCGCTAGTGCTTTGGAGGTATAGTGTTTTTTCAACCGAGATTCCTTGTTTTTGTCTGGTTGCTATGGTAGAGAATATGTATGGAAGTCAAAATTTTAAGCACAAGGTAGAGTACTTTGTGCTTTGTATGGAGGGAAGGCATGGAGGGAGAGAAGACCGACCTGTCTATGTGTAAGTCAGTATTCAACATTTTTCATTCAGTATTTTTCAACTCCAGAGACCAAACCAGAAATAAAACACCACCCGCTCCTCTCTTCTGCACTGAGCGCTGCACACAGAGTAGATATGATAAAAAACAGTGAAAGTCCCACTAAAGAGAATTTTAAAAAATATGCTGGCTTCAGAAAAAAATGCTTTGGTGGACACAGAGCGACCAGGAAGAGTGCTCCAATTTAGTTAATCCAGAGATAACATGCAATTTTGTTCCTTCTATCGACCAATCGATTGCTCAGAGTTGGTAGAGTAAACCAGTTCTGGAAGGCACCGACAAATGATGTTGTTCTGCTGATAGTGGTGTCAGATCAGAAAACACTTCTATGTCTTGTTCTAGAGGACATCTGTAACCATTGTCCTCATTGAGCTCCAAACAGAGTGTTGGATCATCTCACTTTGTCTGAAACCCCCTTTCTGATGGCGGAGCTGGTAGGAACTGTAAGCAAAGATTGGCCAGGTGTACAAAGGTATGAAGTTGGCAGGTGTGCGGCTGTGACAGCAGGATTTCTGCCCTGCCTTCGGCCATTCACAACACTTGTGCCTTAAGTCATGGAATCGATGACACATTACTGAACTCTTTACTCCTAAACAACATTACAGTCATCTAGGAAGAGGACAGTGATTATTCGCTCTCCTTTGTGCAGCACAAAAGATCCCATCAAGCCAATAATGTGCTGTGAACATGTCTTTCCTCTGAACTAATTTGCCATATAAATGAGGTGAAATAAATCCAACAACACCTTGTGTTAGTTCATCTCTGATGACAACACTAATACAATGCCAGGAAACTGCAGACCATAGTGGCTGCTGGATCCAAGTAGGTATGCATAATCCCCTGCCTTTACTTGCCAAAGAAAAGAACAAAAACTGCTTTATTCAAAACTAAAAGTATGTATTAAGATGAGAAAACAGTAATGTAATGTTTGATTTGATGTCTGGCTTCATTTTTTGGACAGAAAAGAACAAAATGGATGAATCTGTCTGTCTGTCTGAATTACAGATCCATCGAGAAATAACTTTACAGACTACTACTGACTGGAAAAACAGAAATCAATATTGCAGGACTCATTCCAAAATAACATCTACCATTTCAAAGAAAAATTATTGCCGGCTGTAATATTCTTTCAGTTAGCAGGTATCTTACACCCTCTCCTCAGAAAATATAAGCATTTAAAGTGATTATATCATGTGTGCTTTTCTTTTCCAAAATGGATACATTGCATTTTGGCAACAAAGCTTTCATTTGTCAATACTTTTCTGGAAATCCACGTGCACCAGAGCATGGAATTGAGAACAGTGCCAGTGGGAGCAGGCAGCCAGTGCTGACCAGGAATATAAATTGGTGGTATAAATGTGCAGGCCAGGAGCCTTGTCAGCTGCACTCCTGCAAACAGTAATAACACTCTACAATCACACCATAATGATATGCTTTGGGTCCTGTTAACTCTGCATGTAATAATGGGCTCTCTTTCCACTGTCTGTTAACAGAAAGGATGGTAGCAGCAGCACTGGAGAGCACTGGTGTGTGGAGGGGTCCTATGGTGGCAACAGGGGTCGCACTGGATCATTATCCTCCCCATTAACATCCCAATTACACACCCCCACTCATATTAAGAGCAGGCAGATATGTACTGTGACCTTTGTTTGAGGCATTACTGTGCCCCTCCTCCGTAATTCAGAACCACAACCTTGAACCCCAACACTCTACCTCTCACACTGCTGACCACTTTCCACCCCTCCTCCAGCACTCACGCTTTCCCAGCCTTCACTGCTTCCATGATCCTCAGACTAGATGAAGTCTAAATAACTGTCACAACATCACAATGAAAAACAAATGCAGACATTTGGTAAAACAGTGTGTAGTACAATTTGATGGCGATGTTGGGTCATATCAGCTGTTTCTGTACTCTGTACTGAAAAAAAAAGACGAAGAGCCTTTTATCCTCTCTGCTTATAAGCTCACTGTACAGACACATGTTATAAGCACCGTTCGCACTGCAAACGTGAGATTATCTAGAAATTAACTGGCAGTGTTGTCTGTGTGAGGGCACATGTCTGATTCTGTCGGACCATACTTTAAACAGAGTTTACCCTGCAAACTCCCTCATACAAAGACCGGGTAATCTCAGAGTGGGCTCATGTGAGATCTAAGCCACTCGTTCTACACTATATTCTCTGACTTAAATAGGGCATCTTAATGACGTTTCTACCATGTGTCCACAAAACAAACCTCTAATTGGAAAAAGACGGTTGAGTTACGAGGACAGCAACGAAAATGTCTAACCAGAGAGGTGCCGAGATACAGAAACTTCCAAAATCATCAGACAAATTCAAGGAACGGCAAGAGATTCTGCTGTTTATGACCAAATTACAAAAAGGCTCTGTAATCGGCGTCTCGTCCTCCCCTCTGCACGCTCTACACTAAAATAATCTATAGCAGCAGCCCTACAAACATCCATTCACTTTTGGCTCAGCTTGTATTTACCATGGCTGAGTTCACACAGATTTTCCATACAAAAATTGATTTTAACTCATGTGGGGTGCATTCACTCACAGCATTAGATAACAGCCCTTAAATTGAGGTCTGTTTCCAACCTGTGTGATCGTCTGGTGTGTCCCTGTTTCACCACATCCATTATTTCAGTAATTAAATTAGTGTGGAAAATGTTATCATTAGCAAAAAAGCATACAAATAAAAAAACAATTATTGAATCATTTGACGATAAATACTGCAGAGGTCAAATTAATTTCTTGATGCAAACACATTCAAACTCTTGGCTCTAGTTTACAGTTTAGACAAGCTGCTTTGTGACAAACATTACTAGAAAATATGGGCTGGGGAAGTGAATAACAGAGTACTTGCAGCCTGAATTACTGTTGTCAAGGTGCCCAGGGTCTCAGGTGTAAATGGGTGCAAATGTGACTATGAAACAGGGTGTAAGAGCATGTGCACTCAGTCAAAGTTCTCTGAATAAATAAAGATTAATGAAAACAATCTTTATTTCTCCTTGCACCCCTGCCTACCCCCACTCATCTTCCCTTCTCGTACTCTTTTTCCTCTTTGCCCCGTTCTCCATCAAAAGGCTGCTTTACATGTATGAGGTGCGCACAGTGTAGCTGTGATGAAAGAGGCAGAAATATATAGCAGAGGGACATGAGCCTTGAGCACACCTATAGTAGCCCCGGATCAGTCCCATAATTCAACACCTCGCCCCATTCCCCAGCAACCCCCCGCCCCCTTGCTCTGCAACATGGTGCTTCAGCCATAATGCATCGACAATAGAGGGAGATGGTTTATTTCATGTGCCATTTCCAACGGCTCAGCAGTAATGAGGAACAACATTAACATTTTGCTGACACGTGTTTCTCGCCCCTCCCTTGCTGGGCATTAGTTTTCAGTTTGCAGCGTGGTGCTGTTAGTGTGCAGTATTTCATTGGATATTACACATCCAGTGCATTTGATTTCCTAATGTTAAGAGAGTGTCCTGCTGAATTAGGAAATAATATTCTGATACCTTATATTTATGATAATATTTTCATTTAGGGCTGCATGCAACTTATTATTATTCATCATTTAATCATGTTTTTAAATAGACCAATTCATCATTATTATATTATAACACTCTGGCGGCACTTTGTACAGTCTGAGATTATAACCCTCATGATGTCATCAGG
The DNA here is from genome assembly GCF_963691815.1 of Echiichthys vipera. Lineage (NCBI taxonomy): Eukaryota > Metazoa > Chordata > Actinopteri > Perciformes > Trachinidae > Echiichthys > Echiichthys vipera. Next base: position 19,184,536 of record NC_139845.1, read on the forward strand.
GTTAAAGGCATGCCATGGAGTGTATTTTATGAAACATCCAATGTTTCTCACCAGAATAATAAACGTAATAAACATATTTTCCTTTAAAAAAACAACAGATAGCTGATTTTTGCAATTATTCAAAACCCACTATGTTTGTCTATCTATGTTTGCTTCTTCCTTGCCTTTTATGGCACATAGCTACATTTCTTTGCACCTCACAACCGTTAATTATCAACCAGTGGAATAGTTTGAAACTATGTACACATACTGCATCACCCTTGTGCACATGTAGGTAAAACTAACATAACAAAGAGCTACTCCATAGTGCTACCAGTGGTGGGGAAAAACTATTTTGATTTTCAGTACATTTTAGGGAATTGGTCCTTACTCTAGTCTAGTCCTTACTCTAGTGCTTTAAGGTAAGGTGCTATATAAATACAATCCATTTACTCCTTTTCAAAGCATTATTGAGGGCAACAGTAGATACACATTCAGTTGCTAGACAACCAGTTCTCCCAAAAAAAACATAAGACCTGCAATTCAAACCTTTACAATGATCACAGAGTCTGTAAGAAAGAGAAGGAAAGGTAAGATACAGTATCAGATAGATCCTTGAGCCTTGGTAATATCAGCACAATGCTCTGCAAGACCACAGTAGACGTATTGTCATTACCAGTGTCATGAAAAGCGGCACTCTTGATATTGAGGTTGGTTGCCTCTGAATGGATGGTTTGGGAGAAAGACAGGGGGCTTTGGTATGTGAAAGCCCCTCCACACCGTACCTCACATGAAAAATAGATGAAACCAGACAATCTTTGAAAGAGTAATTGGTTCCCTGGTGGCTGCCTTTCACCACTTCCAATTCCACCAAAAATAAAGAAAAGCAGACATCACAGAAGCCAATAGGAAAGGGAGGAAAGTGGACGTGTAGTAAATGATACAAAGAACATTAATAGAGGAGTAAACAATTTCACAGTAAACCCTACCCATGATCTTATAGAAACATGTGCTGTTAAACGTTAACCCCAACGTTAAGCATTTGTTCCCCATGTTTAAAACAGAGGGTCACATTTTGACAGGCAGTACTACCCAGTGCTTTGACAAGTGACTTTACTGTTCACTGTTCTTTGTTTTGGTAGCCAGTCCGGCTGTGCGTGTATGTATGTGCATGTGAGATGACCCGCTTGCCATAGGTATTTGAGGACCTGGGAATTAAAATGGCTTGTTAAAAGCCACACCCTTCACATTCATGTTCCACTGGCTGGTTGCTCATCGGAAACCCTCCGCTGCCCTTTACTGCTGGTCGGGCTTCTGTGGGAAGTTGGTGTTCATACAGAGGTTAACCGCTAATAACGCGGCATCCCGGTCAGTTAATGTTACCAATGATGAGCAATTCTCTCCAACAGAAGCCAGGTTGCCCCGGTGAGGGTGAGCTAACTCATGTTTGCACTGTAGCCGCTGTTAGCTTTCCACCCTCTCTCTCGCTTCCTGATGCATTGATGAGTGGCAACCTCCGGCTAGGGTAGCAAACAGCGCAGAGCGGCAGCAATAAGCTAGCCAGTGGGAGCACTTTTGCACTACTGTTAGCTTGTCACATCTGAGGCCATGGTGCAATTTCTGAAAAACATGAATTGTGAACATTCTTCAAATTTTAGATTCACATCTAAAAAGTAATGATTGATAGGGTGGAACAAATAATGTTTGATACATATATTTCTGACTGCATACTATATCTCTGCTCTCCTCCACTTTCTTACACATACGCTGATGACATCAGCAGGCTTGAAAAAAGGCGCTTCATATTATGATATTCATCCACATCAATTAATCAGGCATAAAGTAGTCCTATACACTGGGAGAAAAGGAAGATGGTTAGAAGAACTGGGGGTGAGTAGACATTACATGCCTGAGACCCTTTAAATTATGATTTAATAATATAACAGTTAAGTAAGCAGTGATATGCTGTTGGCTGTTTAGGACAAATAAACAGGAAAAGTAAGCACAGTAAATGATTCCATGTGCAGTACCTTTTATATGATATGGCGAGCCTCTACAATGTTGTGATTTATGGTGACATGGTATGAGTTGCATACGGGCAAAAGAAAATTGCTTTTGTGTCCCCCCCATTCCTGACATTTGACCTGCACCCCTGTCCAAGATGAAAGCTGTGAGCAGCCATTCCTGGCCCAGACTTTGAATGTCAATTCAACTCTGGTGAAACCGTGTGGAGGCAATCCCAGCCCAGACCGAATTTTGTCCATCATTCAAGTACAGCATTTTAAATGATTGCAAAATGGGGCACTTTTCCCGTGCTTTCACACATTTGAACGTTAGATTTTCTTGCCTTTGTCGGCAGTTTCAATAATCCATCAGCTCAAGGGCTGCTAATGGCTTGACAGTGTGACAGCTTCTCGACTGGTCAAAGAGCTGCTGGTGTATGCGTCTGTGCATATGCGTACGCGTGTGTGTGTGTGTGTGTGTGTGTGTGTGTGTGTGTGTGTTATAAAATCCATTTGAGCCATCTTCTACACAAAATAGGTTAAAGAAATCAATCAGGAGCTCCACGTCTCATTGTGGTTTAATTACTCTGACAGACAGCAGTGCAAATCAGCGGTGCTCACTGAAATGCACACGCCTGCATACTGACAAATAGCATCAACCGTAATTGCCTCCAAATGAGCAAATTAATGGACACGAACATCAATATAAGCACCAGAGAAATGCCACGGCTCACAGGCAAAATATGGAAGAAGTGTTTGCTGTGATTTTTCAGACACTGAGTGTTTGTGAGGATGAGATAATGTCACCAGACAAATATCTGTTCATTAAACTATTTCAAGGACACTTGTGCTGAACCACTTGAGCAAAAATGCAATGATCTTTCATTAGATGGCGATTTATCCAAAAGCTGATATCGAGAGAGTTAGTGTTATGCTCCTTTGTCATTAAGCTCCTTATGTGATGCTCCTTATTCCTACAAAGGCACATTAAGACCCTCCGGCCCCCCCATCAGGTCCTTCATTATCAGGCCCAGGTGGCTTAGTCCTAATGGACATCGTCCTCAAGCTGCTTTATTTGACAAATCCATAAACACATATCCTGTGGGCAGGGAATGAAACACTGCCTGTCAAGAATAATCTAAAAAGGTGAAGATGGCCTGCTGATGAGAGAGGGCATCTCCTAACACTTTAATGCATACAGCTCATGTGCAAGTATCCTAGTGCAAGTCATCCAACATACAGGCTGTTTTGGTTTAAACAGCTTTAAAGATATTGAATACTGCCTCCACCCCAATACAAGTGAGGCCAATGGAATATTGTTTGTGGTTCTCACAACATAGAACAATGACATATGACAATTACAAGGCCGGCTGTGGCTCAGAAGGTAGAGCAGATCCTCAACAAGCGGTCTGATCCTCAGCTCCTTATGTCTGCATGTTTAAGTGTCTTTGAGCAAGACACTGAAACCCAGGTTGCTACTGATGGGCAGACCATCATGATGTAAATCAAATAGCTGCCTACAGGATCGGGGTTGGTTAGTGCTTACCAAGGTCTGATCACGTTCTCACCACAAACGAACCACACGAGAGTTCTTTCAGAAGCGGACCCAGTCCACCTCTTCTAACAGGTCTCTGTCAGCTTATTTGGTCCACTTCTGCTACGCACCAGAGTATGATCGCTGCATTCCCACCTGCACAAACGAACGGTAGCAAATGAGGGAGCGCACTCAATTTTGATTAAACCAAACTGAATAAGGCTAGTGTGAAAGCGCCCTAAATGTGTTTGTCTTATACTGCCTCCTAACATCACTATGAGCTGATTATACAAGAGCTCCAACTCAACATCCTGTCATTCAATACATAGAATGTCATATGATAAAACCGGAGGCAGAAGTTCTTCTATCATTCGACATCAACTCTTTCGGGAGCTTTTTAGTGGAAAAATTTAATTTGTGCAACTTTCTGGTTCTATTATACCCATCATAGCTTTCTCCTGTGCCTACTGTACTATGCACATGCTGTGATGTTCTTGTGATGTCAGAAACTGACTTAGATAGGAACACCCTTTGCATTCCTGCAGAGGGAGCAAACATCATGACTTGAGAGTGACGTCCAGATTGACAGCCATTGATCTCATCAGCGCCTTGGAGGTTACCGTGAATGTGGGGGGATGGGGGTCTCTATACTATAAGCCTTATTTTGTCCTTGAGAGGATCGCCCAAGGGTACAACTGGGAATGGGAGTGAAGTATAAAGCGCTGGGTAATGATTCTGTCTATTCCCATTTCCATCCAGGCCAGCACCAAAACACGGGGCCCTCAGACTCTCCTCCACAAGGTGCAGGACCCTGTCTGCAGGGACGTGCAGGACAACTTGCGCTCAAAATCTGATTCCCGTTTTGACACAAATATTGACCATCATGCAGTGGTGTTAAGTCGAGAGCATCTCAAACTTGCCCGGTAGAAAGTAGGATGAAGAGAGACAACCAAGCTCGTTCAGCACGAGAGTCTGCAGTGTAAGCTGAAGCCCGGCGACAGCTGTGCTGTGTACGGCTGCAGCTGACACTCATGTCAGGTCATTAGAGCAGCTTCATGCTTAATCAGGAACAATACCAGAAATACACCAGCAGTTTTGTGTCACACCTTATGGGCCACAGTGTGGATGCTGAGACATGTTATTTTTTATCGATCAGATTTTGATAGAATATCAGCTGTGGCTATACCTATAGCTGCTGTCCCAGCATGTTTATAACCAAGGCACTTCAACAAAAACCTTTAGTGTGTGCGTGTGTGTGTGTGTGTGTGTGTGTGTGTGTGTGTGTGTGTGTGTGTGTGTGTGTGTGTGTGTGTATAGACCATATGAAAGATGTAAATGTGTGGAGAATAGCATGTGTGCTAAATTAATTTGTTAATTTGTTTGTTCATGTTTATTACAGAAAATAAGCTAAAGCCATTGAGTTTAAGGTAGAAAAAAATATCAGCTTCCCTCAGATTCCCTTGGTGTAGTTTCTGTGGTTGCCATGGTCACACAGCGACCCTGGGCAGCATGCCTGCCATCTAGTTTACAGTGAAAACAATGGAAGCAGTGAGCTACTTTCTGTATTGGACTTGATTGCATTATTTAACTTTAACTGTTGACATAACTGATATGTGAAGTTTTTCTTATATATATTTATGTAAAGAAAGCCTTGCAGGTAAAAATAAGAATAACCTTGCAGTTGTATGCATCCACCAACCGGCCAAGTTACAAACTCATTGAAACTGGCCAGACATAGAATATATGCAGTGAAGATGGAAGGAATAGGAGGTATTAAAGATTTACTCCCTAATATTTCCATCTATTTAATTGTCTTTTAAGTTCCTATCTATCAAAGAGTAAGCTAAAACAATGGTGATTGATCACGACCTACTAATTAAAACACTCCTATACTGTCTATTTCAATATCCGTCTCTGTGCGTCATTACCTCTCTAGATGTAAATAGGCCATCATGTTAGTGAAGCTGCTGACAGCGGTTGATCCGTCAGCCCTGATCGTCACTAACAGTTATACTGCGTTCACTCGTAATTGGAAATCGGGAACTTTCAACTTCTGAGTCAGGATTGTAGTATGGGCAGAAGTTTAATAGGAACGTGTGTATGTGTGTTTGTGTGTGTGTGTGTGTGTGTGTGTGTGTGTGTGTGTGTGTGTGTGTGTGTGTGTGTGTGTGTGTGTGTGTGTGTGTGTGTGTGTGTGTATGAGTTTAAAGGGTAACATATAGACATTTCCATTTCCATTGCTAGGCAACAGCCTTGGTCCTTGTTAACTTCCTGTTGGCTGATGTAATTTACATACACTGCAACAGGAAATAAACTAGGACTGTTTTGGAATGTTTATGTTTACATCTTTGAAAAGGGCAATAGGTGACAGGCTGGACATAGAGAAGTGAACGTGTGTCAATAAAGTTTACAAAAGAGCAAAAAATAAATAAAAATAGTCACCACACATAGTGACCATGAACGTGGCAACTGCAGTTACATCTCTTGCCAAAGACGCTGCAAGGTATAAAAATTCTTATGAGTACAACTTTAAGTATATTTTTTGGTGAAACATGGATGCTTCACACACACACGTTCAACCCAGGAGCAGTGAAGATTGATACAACCACAGTTTCAAGATTAGTGTCACAAATTTAGTATCCCACCAAATGCCCCCCCACACATACACACACACACACACACACACACACACTTCTGTTCCTGAGTTATGGTGTTGAATAACGCACAGAAAAGCATTTTTGCAGAGAATTGATTATAAAATGTCAACACTTCATGAAATGTTATCATAATTTACTTAGGACGTTTTGACAGAAACAGGTCACAGTGACCTTTGACCCCATAATCAATTTACTTCATCCTTGAGTCCAAGTGGACATTTGTTCTACATTTAAAGAAAATCCCTCAAGGGGTTAGGTTGTGAAATATCACATTGACAAGAACGAGACAGACGGACAGACAGATTAACAGACAGCCCAAAAACACAATGCCTCCAGCCAGGGCTGCGACCGGTGACACAGTGGTTAGAGCAGTCGCCCCATGTAAAGAGGCTGAAGGTCCTCGGGGAAGCAGCTGCGGCTTTGACTCGAACCTGTGGCCCTTTGCTGCATGTTTTCCTCTCTCTCTCACCCCATTTCCTGTCCGTCATATACATTAAAGGCTTAGAAAACTGTCAAAAAAAAAAGAAAATATATATATATATATATATATACTGTATATATATGCATTATTTAATGTTAAATGTATTTCACAATGTCTTAATTTTTACTCAGAGTTTACACGCTGAAGAGATAACTTAGCACTTAAATGTATTGATTAATGTAAGGTTAACTTTCATTAGAAAAAAAGAAACGATGACTGTATTGTATGTTGCAGTGTGATGTCTTCCTTCTTTCTGCAAAATGGTCATTTTTTTGAATGCAGGCTGTGAAAAACACTTAAGGTAGCAATGATCCACTGCCACTCTGTTTTTGTTGTTTGGCTAGGGTGTTCATGTCTTCGGACGCCGGGCTTCATGTCAGCAATCGATGGTTTAATTTCCCTGTATAAATGTTTTAATTCAACAACATCAAAGCTCTGCGTCACAGCTCTGCATAGTTGTTTATGGATTTGTGGCACTAAATGGCAAAAAAAAAAAAAAACTTCAGTAGCCATAATTCATGGAGGTACAGATATAATAGTGCCCTTCAGTGGAAAACAATTAGTCTAATTTGGGGGAAAATAGGACAGGATTTGTTATGGCAACTGCTAGTAATTCGGGACCATCCTGAATTTCGGGATGTCTGGTCACCCTACCCTGAGAGTTAAAATGTACATTAATTATTGGTTCAATCAACTGTTTTTGTTTTAAAAAGAGTCAAACATTAATATTTTGACCTGTGCTGTGAACAGGGAATTAGGCTGTGTATAATGTAAAATTGTGACTATGTGTATATACTGTAATTGTGACCATGTAGAAGCAGCAGTAGTTTAGAAGCACGCAGCCCTGTGAGTCATGTAATATCACTGCTGTCTGTTATATACGTGTACAGCAAATATAATGGATGATTATGGTTTATAGTTGCACATTTGCAAATGTTTTATGCAGCTTCTGACTGAATAAACACATCATTCGTTATATATCAATGTGTGCATGATAATGTACTGCAGCATTGGGTCTAAACTCAGTATGTTTCTCTCTACTCTCAACCTAAGACAAAGACAAATCTCAGCTCATTTAAGCACCTGCAGTAGACTGGGTTTGGGGCTGTTTATAGAGGCTGATTTTTATCATTAATTTTAGTTATTTATTTCGTTGTAAAAATGATGATGCACCTGCTGTTAATTAAGCTTTCCATAAGCTCTGCAAAATCATCTGCCATCAGGGTTTATTTTCATCAGCACTTGGATTTCTAGAGAATTCTGTTTTTTATTTTATCTTCCCAACTAGCTCTTCAAGAACCCAAAGGGAGTTGCATACATGCATGATTTACCAAACTGATAATCTACCATTCTATCACTGATATTTAATGATGTATTCTCAAAGGAGAGGCTCCTCTTCACTAGGCTTTAATGTTTGAGCTTTGCCTCTGGCCAGCTCTCTGTCGAGTCCCATGTTGACTGACCGAATATCACTGCTGGTGATTAGATCATGATGGATACCATGACGTTTCCCAGGCCACCAGACTATCTGAAATTATTTTGGACTCTCTGCTCTCCGGGGGAGGAGGAAGATTGAATAAAGAACTCCAGAGACAAAACTTGTACCCTTCATCTGTTTGAATGACCCCCCTTCAGAACTGTTGGACTTAATCTGATGGCAAATCCATTTTGACTGGACTTGGCTGTACAGAGGAAAAGAAGATCAATAACCACAGCAAAATCGGGAAATGACTGTGCCACTCAGCATCAGTTATGATGAATTCACCTTGACACAACATGGCTTGTTGGCAGAGACAAGAACGTTCTGGTCAAGAGAAAATTCAGTGAGGAATGGAAGTGACATCTGTAATCAACAAAGGTGTACTACTCTCAGGGGTGAACAGAGCCTTGTTCATTCCTGTGAAAGCTGTTCAGTGGTGCATGAAGCCAAAAAAGTTCAACCACTGCGTCTTAAAATACCCAGATGATCGGCAAGACTGCTGCACTGTTGGGCCCATGCAGCAGGCGCACTGGAGACTTCCACCATCTGAGCCATACTTCCAGTTGAGTGCTCCGCTAAATGATTGAATCTGTTGGCCTTTCCCGTCCAAATGTTATCAGACTGAATAGATCAAATTCTGATAACGAAATGAACCATTTTGCAGGAGCTCTGACACTCCAAAATATTCATCCACTGAAACACAGGCATGGCTGTGTGGTGGTTAGCACTGCTGCTTCACAGTAAGAGGGTTCCTGGTTCAAACCTCGTCTGGGGTCCTTCTGTGTGGAGTTTTCGTGTTCTCTGTGTGTCTTTTCTCCGGCTTCCTCCCACAGTCCAAAGACATACACGTGTTAGGTTCATTGATGACTCTAAATTGCCTGTAGGTGTGAATGGTTGTCTGTTTCTGTTTGTCTCTATGTGGACTGGCGTCCTGTCCAGGGTGTACCCTATCCCGACAGGGACAAGTGGTTGAAGATCAATGAAATACATCTTCTTTTTTTTTACCATGCAATTCAATGGGATAAGTCTTTTCGGGCCCCATGTCATCACATGACAATTACACTGTTTGGCCATTGTTGGTATTCAGAGATGAACTCATGCATTGTTGGTTTTGGTCTTTACGTAAAAAAAATATAGAATAACACCAGCCTTATCCTTTTGAGTAGGTTTTGTTGTCTGCTTGTTTGGGAACAGGGGTTTATAATTTCCTTGTTTTGTTTCATTCTGAATGTAAAAAGTAATACTTAATGAAATTTTGTGTGTGGGAGAAATGAAATCTCTGCAATATATCTCTATAGTTTATAGTGTTTGTTATTTCTCTCCACTAACAGAAATAAAATGTAACAGATTCCCTCATTAGGTTGACAGAATAACAATGAGTCGGACAGTGTCAACGGGTTGAATTAAAGGAGAGAATGTTAATGTAATTATTTTATCACATACGTATTTAACTGCCATTATAACTTGAAATATGTATAATTGAAACAGAATGATCGTCTTTTGGACTGAACTGATTGTGAACAAGTGCACATCCTCAGTTGAATAGAGAGAGTAAAGAGACACGTGATTTTACTTTGCACATCGTCTTGTCATGCCAACATAGCCAAAAATATGTCTTCTGAGGAACAGGGTGGAACAGTGGTGGAACAGTCTGTACTTCAATATGACAAGCCAAATTGCTTTCACTATTGCACAAAGAAAAGTAACAGGCTAGCTCTGCTGCTGACATGGATATGGTACAATAACAAGCCATCAAATGACACACATTGGATACTGAACATACAACACAATAAAGGTGGATGAACAGCTTAAAGTAGGACAAACAAATTAATCCTTGAGCCAAATGATCTACATCATAATATATTTATCTGTTGTGCAGTCAGATGAAAGCAGAGGCTGTCTTTTCTTTTGTCTGTAAACAATGAAAGTGAAGGAAGCAATTGCTCCGAATTGATTCCTCCCACCTGTCCCACCAGCTAAGCATGTTAAACTCTCATTTGTCAACACAAGCTTAAGACATTACCTATAAAAGCTAGGTGATTGCTCTCTGTAGGCAACAACTTTAGCTGCCAGCAAAGTGAGGCTTCTACATGTTCAGGAAAGAAATGAAAGTATGTTCACCTGGCAGTTTCAGACCTTGAAACCAAGGATGATAATAATAATAACAATAATGATAATAATAACAATAACAATAATAACTATTATTATTATTATTATTATTATGATTATATAGCATCATTCAAAGCAAAGTTACAAAGTGCTTTACAATAAAAACTGAACAAAATTAAAACACAAAGAGAATAAAATTTACTAATAGCCTAAAATACATGAAGGTTAAAAAATCAATATAATCACAAGAAATGAAAAAAACAATCAGAAACAGGCATCTCAGATAAAATGAGGAGACGGTTCAAAGAATTAAAGGAAGACACCGACTCATACATAGAGGCACCACTTAGCAGCAGGCGCCACAGCAGCAGGCAAGCCAGGCCACTGCTTGGGGCCCCAGGCCAGTAGGGGGCCCCCCGAGGGCTCAGTTTAAACTACAGAGGTGACAATGCACAATGTCTGCAATAACAGTATGAGACCTGACCACCCTTAGAGGGCCCAGCGGACTCCACCCAAGTTTTATTCTTCTGTTATTTTCCTGTTTATTTTGTTCTTCATATTCATATGTTTGAATTACAAGGTTTTATAAATTTACAATCATATTTTGAAAATGACTAAAACGTGCACTTTTAAAATAAAAAAAAAGGTTTACATTTCACATTTTTTTAAGATAATGGTTATGAATGCTGGTTCAAGGGCCCCCCTGTGATTTTTTTTGCCTAGGGCCCCAACAGACTCTAGAATTGCCTCTGTGACAGCTTTATTTCCTCGGACAAGTCGGCCCAGAGGTGCAGGCCTGATTCAGAATCAGAATCAGAATCAGAAATACTTTATTAATCCCAGGGGGAATTATTTTCGTTACAAAACTCCAGCTATACAAACAACAAATATTATACAGACAACCTATATTAGAAGAAAAAAAAATATATATATACCGGTATATATATATATATATATACTGTCTATGAAATGTCAATGTACGAAATGTCAAATTTACATTTACAGAAATTAATATTTACAATTTACAAAACACCAGATTAATGTGCAAAAGAACAGATTGTCTGTGGTTGATTCTGAATCACAGAGAAGGGTTGACAGACTCTCCTAGGGATGCGTTGTATAGTTTAATGACCACAGGCGGGAAAGATTTCCTGTGGTGCTCTGCGGTGCATCTGGGTACGAGGTGGTTTTACGGCAGCTCCTTGTTTTGACTGTCAATAACTTCTTCATCCAAGTGCAAGAAAGCACCACTTCAAAATGAGAAAAACATCCTTGTCGCCATTAATTCTCCCCTTATTGCCATGCAGGTAATTTACAGACGATTAAGTGTATTGTGCTGCCATGACTCGAAGGTTGGCATGGCTGTGACATGAATGAAAATCGTATAACGATACAGCGTAAAGGGAAATGTGGAGGAAGACAGGTTCAGGGAGCAGGTAGAGAGGCTGTGAAAGTGTGATAGACGGGGCAGGAGAAGGTAAAGCTAAGTGTGATAGAAGCTGCATATTTTTTCGTGCAATTGCACGTCAATATATATTTTTTCAAGTGTTGTTTTTCTCATGAATACTTTCACAAAAAATGCAAACAATACACAGCAAAAAAAGCGCCATTATTTCTTTCAGATCCAGGTCGATTTTTTAGGGCTTAAATCGCACCGCAAAAAAAAGACATCGAACAATCAGGTTGTTCTGTTTACTGATGAGGATTATAAAATAACAACACGGAGGTCTGCTACTAGACCTAATACATCCATGGATCAGACAGAAAATTATTTTACTTTAAACCTCAACAAAGGCAGCACAGATCGCTTCACTTCTTCTGTTCTTACGTTTCACAATAAAAGCTCTGGACCCATACAGCGTAGTTAACTGTTTACCAGAGGGAACTCTAATTCATTCAGAGAATTTCACTACAAGGAAACTCAATAAAATAGCTTACAGCAGCTCAGTGTTAGCTTTTCCTGCTTTGGCTTCCTGTGGTCAGAGATCACAGGAGGAGACACTTCCATTTGGTCTCCTGGTCGCAAGGGCGTGGGAAGTGAGTTTTGGTTTGGGGTGCTGTAGTGGGGGGTCGCATAACGCACACAGATTGATACTAATGCAAACAAAGTAACCGTCTGCTAAGGTAACAAATGTTGCTGTATAGCTTTCCATCGAAATCGACAGTGAAAACGTGAAATATAAAACTGTACAAATAAATAAAATAAAACTTAATTATTGACGCTTCTGACATGGGACATGACATGTCAAAACAGGCTAAGACAACCCTATCGTGTAGGCCTACGATTCACTCAAATCATAGGCCTACACAACGCAAATGCATAGGCTACATTAAACTGATCCACATATCACATATGTACGACAAATGCTATAAAACATCATAAACGCACAGTGTAGTCACACATTTTCAAATCAACAAAAACAAGGCGCAGAGCATATAAACCATCAGCTTGAACTTATAACTAAACTACACCATTAAAAGTCCAGACAAGAGAAATGATTAAACTACTCAGGCATCATCATTAGGCATACGCTGCTCGTGTATAAATCCATCCGTTTCCATGAGACAACAATTTGGTCTTTAATGAATAACACCAAACACTGCTTGATGTTCAGGGGTAGTGGAGACAAAGTCCTCCTAAAGCGTTCAGGATGTCCGAGTGCACATTCATGAGGGACACATGCGCGAGTCATTTCTGTTTCGTTGTGGACCTCAACCATGTTTTTAATCTTCTCAGATTTGATAAAGATCGCTCTGAGGAGGCCACTGAAACAGGTAGGCAGAGAAACAGATGTATAGGTCTATCTACCTCGCTAAAGAGAGCTCTCGTTCGTGGATGGAGCTTTCTCAATATCGAATTTCTATTGAATATTGAAGCAGACAGCGGAGGTGCGGTAATCTGTATTGGGTTTTGTTCAGTACTTTTGGACGATTGATTGAAAAGATTGGATGTTCTTTTCTGTGCCATATCTCTATCTTCTGACCTACCCAGTGAAACTCACTGTAATATCCGGCTACTTAACATGACATTTTTGTCGTACCATAATCAGAATCAGAATCAGAATCAGAATACTTTATTGATCCCCGGGGGGAAATTCTTTCGTTCCAATGCTCCGTGCACAGTAGAAACAAGCCATAAAGATGAATAAAGTAGAAATAAAATAAAGTAAAGACTCAAATAAAATACAATTAAAATAAATCTAAGTAGCTAATAAATAGCCAATAAAATACAGTACAAATAAATAATAAACAATCAAGTAAACAATCTGAAGTGGGTGTGAAAATACAATCTGAGATATATACACTGTACAATTAGGTTGTTATGGCAAATGAAATGAAATGAGAACAGATATTTATATTTTGTTTTGTTTTGTTTTAAGTAGTCAAGAGTCCGATAATTAAAGAGATGAGTTGTACAGTTTAATGGCCACAGGTAAGAATGACCTCCTGTGGCGCTCAGTGGTGCATTTAGGAGCAATCAGTCTCTGGCTGAAGGTGCTCCTCTGTTCAGCCAGAGTGTTGTGGAGAGGGTGAGAGCCATGCTGCAGTATCGCCCGCACCTTCGACAGCATCCTCCTGTTTGACACTGCAGCCAAGGTGTCCAGCTCCACCCCCACAATGTCACTGGCCTTTCTGATCAGTTTATTGAGTCTGTTGGCATCTGCAACCTTCAGTCTGCTGCCCCAGCACACTACAGCAAACATAAAAGCACTAGCCACCACAGACTCATAAAACATCCTCAGCATGGTCCGACAGATGTTGAAGGAGCGGAGCCTCCTCAGAAAATAGAGGCGGCTCTGTCCCTTTTTGTAAAGGACTTCAGTGTTCTTAGTCCAGTCCACTTTATTGTCAATGAACACCCCCAGATATTTGTAGTGTTCTACAATGTCCACGTTATGCCCCCGGATGGAAACTGGGGTCACTGGTGTCTTTGTCCTCCTCAGATCCACCACCAGCTCTTTGGTTTTTGCTGTGTTGAGCTGCAGGTGGTTCAGCTCACACCATGTGACAAAGTTGTCAACCACAGCCCTGTATTCAGCCTCCTCACCCTTAGAGCGTGATCACACTATCCTTTTGGCCGCGGCCAAAACCGGTTTTTCAGCTAAAGTCTAGTACCTTTAAGTAGTGTGAGCGCACCCGCTCCGCGCTCAACTGGGGCCAGCTGGCCCTCCACGGCCCGCTTGAAATAGGTGGGCTTTAGCGGAGCCGTTTGCACATGTACGAGCACGAGCGTGCGCACGTGTACGCGCACGAGCACGAGCCCTACGGCAGTAGCGTTATGTCCGCCTGTTCGGACATGTAAATAGAAGGACGGACCATGCGCGGATATTTAACAACAACAACAATGGTGGTGAAAGGTTCATGTTGGTGTGGTGCGGAGGTGGAGTGTTTACTGCAGATTTGGTCGGATGAAAATATTCAAAAACAGTCGACAAGACGCACAAAAACTCCGATGTCTGTGGAAAGATTTGTAAACAAAGCCACACACACGCGATGAATGCGTGTGACGTGTTACGGCTTGAAGGCGTATGGACAGCAAGAAGTATTGGCCGAGGCCCTGGTAGTGTGAGTACAAACGGGGCTGGGGCGCGGGGGGGAGAGGGAGGGGGGACAAGTACCCTAAAGTCCGGGTCTCGGTCCGGGAGGATAGTGTGAGCGCGCCCTTACTGATACATCCCACTACAGCAGAGTCATCAGAAAACTTCTGAAGATGGCAAGACTCTGTCTGGTAGCTGAAGTCCGTGGTGTAAAGGGTGAAGAGGAAAGGAGAGAGAACAGTCCCTTGTGGTGCGCCAGTGCTGCTAACCACTGTATCTGACACACAGTGACGCAGGCGCACGTACTGTGGTCGACCAGTGAGGTAGTCCACAATCCAGGAAACAAGGGGGGGATCCACCAGCATCGCCGTCATCTTGTCACCCAGTGGAGCAGGCCTGATGGTGTTAAATGCGCTGGAGAAGTCAAAGAAAGTGACCCTCAGTGCTCCTCGGCTTGTCCAGGTGGGTGTAGGCACGGTTTAGCAGGTAGATAATGGCATCCTCAACTCCAATCCGGGGCTGATAGGCGAACTGCAGGGGGTCCAGGTGTGGCCTGACCATAGGCCTGAGCTGCTCCAGGACGAGTCTCTCCAGGGTCTTCATGATATGAGACGTCAGTGCCACCGGTCGGTAGTCTGAGAGACCGCTGGGCTGCGGCGTCTTTGGCACTGGAACGAGGCAGGACGTCTTCCATATCACAGGGACCCTCTGGAGGCTCAGGCTCATCTCGAAGACGCGGTGTAGAACTCCACATAGCTGTTCGGCGCAGGCTCTGAGAACCCGTGGACTGACACCATCAGGGCCTGCAGCCTTACCGGCGTGGAGTTTGCTCAGTTGTCTCCGTACCTGAAGCGGTGTAAACTGTGCAGGTTGAGCAGGGGGAGGTTTGAAGTCCAGAGTGAGAGGAGGGCAGGTAGCAGGGGAGCCAGGAGAGGTGTGAAGAGAGGGGGATGGGTGTGAGGGTCTCATGGCGTTGAATGAGGTGCTAACAGGAGGAGGAGGGGGGGTCAGAAGCAGTGATGGCTGTAGACAGTCAGCAGGAGAGACAGCAGGGGCCTGGGCTGCAGTGTCAAACCTGTTGAAGAACAGATTCAACTCATTAGCCCCAGCCACACTGCCATCAGATCCACCGCTAGCTGGTCTGAAGCCTGTGATGGTCTTCATGCCACTCCAGACCTCCCTCATGTTGTTTTGCTGGAGTTTCATCTCCAGCTTCCTCCTGTAGCTGTCCTTAGCCTCTCTGATCTTGTTGTTAAGCTCCCTCTGAACGTCCCGAAGCTCCTCCCTGTTGCCACCTCTGAAGGCCCTCTTCTTCTGGTTCAGAGTGGCTTTGATGTCTTTGGTTACCCAGGGCTTGTTGTTTGGGTAACAACGCACAGACCGAGCTGGGACAATGCCGTCCACACAGAAATTTATGTAGTCTGTGATGCATTCAGTAAGCCCATCAATGTCCTCTCCATGCGGCTCACAGAGTGCATTCCAGTCTGTCACCTCAAAACAGCCCTGCAGTGCCTCATAGCAGTCCTCAGACCATGTCCTCACTGTCTTTGTGGTCACAGGCAGCCTCTTCACTAGAGGCACATAGCAGGGGGTGAGAAGCACCAGGTTGTGATCTGATCTCCCCAGGGGGGGAAGGGACGTGGAGGTGTATGCGTCCTTCACATTAGCATACAACAGGTCCAGGGTCCTTTCCTCTCTTGTTGTACAGGTCACATACTGGGTGAATTTCGGCAGTGTCTTTTTAATGCAGACATGGTTGAAGTCACCCGAGATTATAATCAGAGCAGTCGGGTGTGCGGTCTGTAGTCTGGCTATTGTGGAGTGGATGACGTCACATGCCGACGTTGGGTTAGCGGACGGGGGAATGTAAACAGCCACAACGATAGCATGTGAGAATTCACGGGGTAAATAGTACGGACGGAGGCCCACAGATAACAGTTCAATATCCGGACTGCAGATGCGGTCTTTGATGGTAACGTGACCAGGATTGCACCACCTGTTGTTCACGTAAACAGCAAGCCCCCCTCCTTTACGCTTGCCGCTCGTAGTGCAGTCCCTGTCAGCCCGGACAGTGTGGAAGCCCTCGGTGGAAATATTGTGGTCAGGAACATCCGCGTGTAGCCATGACTCCGAGAAAATCATCAGGCTACACTCCCGGTATTCCTGACGACTCCGGGTTAGCGCTGTTAGCTCGTCCATCTTATTCCCCAGTGATCTCACGTTGCCCATGATGAGAGATGGGAGACACGGCTTGAATGTCTTCCTCTCCATAAGTCTCCGGTGTTTCGCTCCTTTTCTCCGCCGTAGCGATCCTTTCCCTCTGCCTCCACGGTGTGTTTTCCTCCATAGTTCAGCAGGGATGTCCGCCTTCACCGTAGCCGAGCCGGCCGGCTTCAGCTCTATCAGCTGATCCCTGGAGTAAACAATGCGGAGTTGCTGAGCAACCGTCGTGTGGCGGAGTAAAAGCAGCGATTCAACCAAAAACGCCACAACAAAAACTCTCCACACAAGCATGTTTAAAGAGAGAGGCTTATAAACAACTATGTTAAAAGAAAAAACAAAGTAAGATAAAGTAAAAAGGAGAAAAGTTGAAAACAAAGTAAAAGTAAGCAGGAGCGACTAGAACAGGCTGCATACACCGCGGCGCATGCGCACAAGATAAGCTTAGCGTCATAGGATATCTCACTCAGATTTTTTTTTTTGTTTGTTTGTTTAGATCTCCCAGGTGCAATGTAACATTATATTAGTGCATAATAGACAGAGGGGGGCGGAGAGATTCTTTTTTTGTTGTTTTGATTGTGAGTGGTATGACACATAAATAACGCACCCCTACTTCCCACGGCTATGCTTGGTCTGAGTCTCCAGAGCTAAATATTTACCGGTGAGTGTGTCTACTTTTTCATGTTGTTAATTCATCACTCCCCCAATAGTAGGAAAAATTATCTTGACTCAAGGACCACTTACTGGCTTTTTTCACAGGTTTTAACCACACCCCATGGTCTTCATGAGCAGATCCATGACGACAACTCCATGACAACTGAGCAAATGTCAACCGCTGATGACGATGATGAGGCTGAAAGCACAAAAACACTAGTAAGTGGACCTGGAGTCATGATTATTTCGTCAAAAAAAGATAAGAGTACAATCTACACAAAATACACACACACACACAAACACACACACACACACACACACACACACACACACACCCTGCCCTCTGTCTGCTCTTCTCCCCTGCTCTCCTGGGTAATCAGCTATGAGCACATAAACACTCATCCATCCACAGCCGCACACCTGCTGCAACCTGTTCCCTTTGAGCAGAATCTTTCACCTGTCGCTCGCAGCTGAGAGAAAGGTGTGAGCCGCTCAGTTTGGGTATGTACCAGTTCTGCCTGGTTAGGTTTCATCGTGTGCCCAAATGTGACCTGTCACGATTGGCTGACAGCTCTGAGAGCCATCACAGCAGAGGTGATAAATGTTTGTGGCTGCAGGTGTCATTCCTTTTCTCTGCATGGTTACTGACCTTCTGTTACACTTTTATTCCACCTCCAAACGAGAATTTCAGTGGTAGAAAATAATTAAGTATAAGTGTACACTTAATACTATTTTGAAGTACTTGCACTATATGACTATTACCATCTTCTGCTTTTTTTTTTTTACTATATATAGCCTGCTTTTACTCCACTACACTTCAGAGACAGAAAAATTATTTAAACTGTCATTCTGTTATTAAAATGTATGCCAAACGGGGCAAATAATAGTATTAAAAAAATATATTTCTGTGGAATGATTCCCTGATTAATCATTATTATATGTCTTAATACATGTCTGGAGGGGATCTTTAAATACACCTGCTGTAGTAATGCTGAAATCTGTGGCAATCTCTGTGTAATGTCATTTTCCTGGCGTAATTGGCAATTATAGCAAACAGAGGTAATCCTGTGAACAAACACCATCAGACGCCAGTGATCAGATCGTAAAGCTCTTACATCGCAGAGCTCCATTGGTAATCAATGCAGGCTTAGAGAGGCATCTACTGACCAGCATGCAGATGTCCTCATCACGTGTTGACGATAATCTAAAGCCGGTAGACATGCAAACACTACACTGTTCAATGGTGCCCGTCAAAGGTGACCCAGTGGGATCGATGGCATGTTGTACTGCACCTTCTCTCAGAGGGGTTTGGTTCGAATGCAATTACTTTAAAAATATTTCAAACTGATAATCTATCTTTTCAATCAGCTTCTCATTATGAGCAATGTGGTCCTTCAGGAACCCATGCCTTTGCTTATTTCACGAGAGATTTGTCCATTTCTGTTTCTCTCCTTGCTTTTCTCGCTGTTTTTAAAGTTATTACTCACTCACTCAACAGGTGAGCTACTAGGCGCCCTGCTTTTCTAACTCGTTTGTGAGCCTGAGGCTCAGCTGAAAAAGGGTGATGAGGTCACGTAGTTCCCTGCACCAATCAGAGTCTTGATGACAGAGGGGCTGTTTCATTACCTGCACTGTCCTTTATATCGGATCAAATCCCACCCATGCAGCAACCCTGTCTCCCAGAATTGTTTATCTACTACTATACTTGTATACTAATAACTAATAACTTACTAATTTGCATCAGCAAATACGATTTAAAGGACACATTGCAGCCTGAATTACATCTTTTAATCAACATAAAGAGGAATCTTTGTTAAGTAACGTATCTTATCTTATCTAATGTATCGTTTAGGGTCATTAGACTTTTTTATGCTTAAGGTGAAGGTTAAGGAAACATTTTGGTCGGGGTTTTATTATGTTCATAAGAAGATATTACCTTTATTGTCATGTAAACAAAAAACAATCCATCACTAACCTTAAAGAGCCCTTAAACCCATATTAACTTAACCACAGCCACAGCCCATTCATAAATTCAAAAACCCAGATTCATCTAATTAACACAGACGATATTGCTAACTAAGGAAACCATTGGTACCAACAATGTCATGTTAACTTCTCAGGAAATTTATGAATTAATGCTCGAAAGTTATATTTTGGTGAGGGGAAAACTGGCATTGCCAATTTAAAAAAGGGACCTTTCACCTCAAGAAATCTCAATGAGAATAAGTTCTGTGGCTACCCTGAGCCTCCCATTAACAGACATGCTCACTTCATGCTAATCCTATGCAGTTTTTGGCAATATAAATGTGCTATGATGTATCTTCAGCCATTTGACTCTTCCACTCAAAATAACAACATATGCATATGCTGGTGTGTTCTTTATACCATCAGTTTTCTCAAAACCTGATTTTAAAAAACCCACTTCCAAACTTTAACTTGATGTTGGAGAGAAATACTTCAGATTTGCCAATTCCAAGCACAATAGAGAGAGCACTTCACAGTCACAAACAGGACTTATAAGTCCTGCGGGTGTGCTCTGTAGTCACAGACTACCCAGAATCCCCTGTGAAGGGATGAGGGAGCTGTGATGGACGAGCCAGAGCCGAGGGCCCTTCAGGAGCGCAGTGTTCCATTAGCCAAGCTGTGATCTACTGCCGCTCCTCAAAACACTCTCACACACTTACACTGAAACCACCATTCAAGCCTGTAGAGGAGCATCATGGACCTCTTCATTCAGCTTCTGTGCAGTTGTGCATGTTCATTTGGAAAATTAAGGTACAAACCGAGCCTTATTAATTCACATTTCTCATAATGCTCTCTAGATTTCTTCGATTTTTTTTAAACCTTAGAACTGTCATTGTTTTTTAAATTGAAACAGGATTTATCTTTTTTTTCCATTTAATCCTATTGGAGATACAAGCACTGTTTGATTTTTGTTTTATTATATAAAAGTGTGTTAACAGTCCCCTCCACTGTTAGCAAGAGTTGTCCTTGAACGTGCCCGACCTCGCACATCTTCATTCTTCACTGGCAGAAAATCACTGAGGACGATCTCTGGCTCAACTGCCCTCCATACAGGAGAGAGAGAACAAAACATCTCCCTGGAAAAATATAAACGACTATTCACTTATTCTCCAAGGACGACCAAAGAAGCAGATAAGCTTTATTGGTGCGAGGTGGCTGTTGGCTGCAGTTGGGGATGCAGCACACGCTTTTGTCGTCATGCACACAGCTACCAACATGGTTTTGGGCCCAAGGGAGCGAGTCCCAGAATGAATAAAAGAGAGAGAGAGAGAGAGAGAGACAGAAAAGTGAGAGTCTTTCAGAGACAGAAACAGAGAGGATAAGAGACAATGAAAGTGTGACAGAAGAGTTGGATGCTAACTTGAAGGCATGGAGAGAATAAGTGAAGGAAAAACAACAAAAGTGAGGAAGAGAAAGTCAAGGAAGACAAAAAAAGGCTTGGATGCCATCTTTGTTACCACACCTCACAACCTCTGATGACTGATACAACAGATACATTTCTGAGAGATACTGTGTTTCACTCATGACAGCAACACTCTGGAGAAGTAGTTCTCAGTTAGATGCACAGAATGAATCCACAGATCTGTCAAGCGGCCAGGGCCAGCTAAAGCAGAGCAGCAGTGAGGTTTTGTTTACTATTCACCAACATGAGCCACCGCCTCAATTAATCAAGAGCAGACTGCTAAAAGCAGATCAGATCTGTCCGTTTGGTCGAAGCTCGTTCAGCCAATAATCCACTCAGCACGTATGCTCTCTTTCACCAGTCTGTTTTGCATTCACACGCTGACTCACATTTACAACTGCTGCCCGCTGAAATTTGGCTCCACTGGGGTTGTTACTGGGTTTGATGCCTTGCTTAAGAGCCCCTTTATAGAACCCCCCCAGAAATGTATTAAGATATACTATATAAATAGTCTGCTTGGAACAATTATATGTATCCCATATGTTTTTTTTCTGCAAAAAGAAGTTTAATTTTGAACATAACAAAAAAGGCATCTACTCTTCATCATTTCAAAAATTACATAATGTATGAATATGCAAATTTTATTAATTCCTAAAATCTTCCTGCTGTTTGGTTGTTCCAATTCAACTCCACGGTGCATCACCATATTCCCACAATGAAGATTTGTGAAATGGCTTATCGGGTAGTGTTCCTTCTAGAAAATGAGCTACGTTTATATGCAATTTCAGTTCAATCGACTGGTTGGAAAAACCAGACAGAAAAAGCAAACAAAAACCCTACCTCAACAACTGTGTCATTGTATCAGATTTCTTGTTTAACCTTGTCTGTTTGCACAATTAAAGGCTGCAAATCAGTCCATATCCTCAAGTACCTTCTTTTCCCTTGGTAGTTTGCTGTCCTTGAGCTGAGAGGCCCCTCATTTATAGCAAGTGCCCACTACATGACTTTAGCCCTGATTTTCCACTTGCAGACAGCTTTTGGAGCTCCCAGACAAAAGCCCCAGATTGGAGGCAAATCGTGGTTGGCTGGGCACTCGAGTACAATGTAAGAAGTGTTCAAAATCGCCGGTGCCTCACAGATATATCTCAGTTATTTAGACTAAATATCTGGATATGTGAGGGACTCCAAGAGTCAGTGAGAGTTCAAGACATGGGCTGGGGGAAAACCAGGAAAAGCCAGAGGAGGAGTCACTGAACTGTCACACAAGGCTCCCTTGAGCGTCAGTTTCAAACGCACCATGCTTTCAACTGTACACCCTTCCGTGGTGAAATCAGATATCTGAGCAAGTAGTCCCGTTTTGCACATTAACGAATCCTTTAAAACTGTCCCGGAGTTGGGATGAGAACAAATGCAGCTAGTAGTGTGTGAGTGACCCACTGTCACTAGTCTGTCAGGTAGTGTGGAAACAAGACAAAAAAGACAGCAATATGTGGAGTGTGAATAGTACAGCAAACTGAAGACTTTGAAAGATCTGTAGTGGGAACTTAGCTGCATGCTGCTGGGAGATGCACAGGGAACCCTGTTTCAATGCATCCTGTTTAAAATTCTACCATTACCAGCCTGGAGAATAATCATGATTTGAATCCCTTAGATATCATCCTCAAATCCTAGTGTACTTACTTTGATGGAACTGCACTAATCACATCACTGTCATAATCAGCGTAAAGCTCATCATCCTGGGTTTTAATGTATTAATGATACACTACGATCCAGGATCAAGGAGATGGGAAGCATCTTCCTTTGTAGTGTCCTGATATATGGCCAGCACATGGGTACATAGGGATAACATTGTTTAAAAGGAAATATCCTACTCTGCCTGGCAGCCTTGCAGAGAGAGGGAGAGAGACTGAAGCAAAAAGAGAAAGCCAGACAGCCAAAAGAAAAACAAAGCCAATTATAGAGGAAGGGTTGAGACAAAAAGAGGAGGGAAGAGATGAGAAGGTAATGGAGACTGACATAGAGAGCGGGAGATAGAGACCATGAGGAAGAGCCAAGCAGAGGGAGAGAAACAGAAAAAGAGAAAAACAGGGCAGACAGAAGGAATGAGAGAAAATGTGAAAAACAAGAAAGACAGAGAACAAATGCATGAACAGACGTAGAAAATAAGATCAGAAAACAGTGATCCAGACAGCAGACAAATTGCCGTTCACACTCGTCAAGCTGATCACATCAACAGATCTGGAAACAGAATTTTCACGCAAAAGAACCACTTTTTGAATCTTGTGTTCAACAAAGTTTCTTGGAAATAAGTCAAACTGCAGAAAGAATATTATCTAATTAGCCCTGAATATAATTTTTTTGTGAAAAAATAAAAATAAAAGATTTACCGCACGACAACAGAGCAACAGGGGAGTCAGTAAACTTCAGGGAGCACATGCACTAGATTTCACTATATCTTTATTATATGTCCATCAATCAAATGTCTCTAAACGGCCAAGAAATCGATAATATCTATTTATATTGCAGAAGCGATCAAATCCTACAGCTCAACTAATACTAATATATGATGAAATGAAGATATGAAAATAAAAGAACAACAGTTAGAAATGTTTATGTTAATAAATGATTCTCATGACGATAGAGAATGAGACGGGCTGCTGAAGTGTACTACTTCTTTATTTCTGTTAACAACAGAGAATTATAACGTTATCTGCGGTAAAGTCCAAACTCCCTGGGACCTGCATCATCAACGACAACAACATGTCACAGAAGGATTTCGTCATTTTTTACTATTGGCAGCCAAAGAAGCAATGGGAATAGATGGGATTCTCGTTTAACTCTTTAAGCATGTTATGGCTCCTCTTTCATTTTCAGGTATGATAGCAGAAAGGGATGCAGTCAGGGTTCATGCAGGTGACCAAAGGGAGGACAGGGTTAGGCTATGATAAGAGTGTCTAATGTAAGGTCTGTCTTACTTGTATTCATTTTATTCTGAAATAACTTGAATGGAACTTTAGACGTCTGGGGATAAGCAGCACAGCAGTCAGGTAGTTATTTAAAGCTATAATAAACTGCGTTTATCTGTCAATTTAGGTAAAGCGTTATGAAAAATTTGCACGCGCAATAAAGCATACAAAAAATTTTGCCACATGCATTTTCCATTTCCCACTTTGCTAAGCCCTGGATGTTTCAGAAACCTTGATACTTCCCTGATTGGGTCCCAGTGCATCTTGGTGGTCATTTACCCTTCGAATTTTTAGGGTAGTGTAAGCAGGGTCAGAGAGGTGAGCAAATCAGACAGACCCTCAAAGGGTGGCAGTAACCAGAAGGTCACTGGTTTAAGGCAGTCACACAAACTGGTCTGAACTGGGCAGCACCCAGTGTAAATGTGTGATACACTGTGATTGCTGTATTAAAAAATTGACTTTCCTAAAACTCAATAACATAAGCAAAAAAAGGGAATTGGGAAAAGACACATTAAAATAGCGGGAGAAGCAAACAATGCTGAGACTAAAGAGAGGACAGGAGGATGCTGAAGCAGGAAGCCAGAGACAGCCAGATGCAGTTGGAGAGGTGACAGCTGACTGTTTCCAGCTTGCATCCAGACAAAACAAAGCGACTCCAGTTTGGAAGAGGTCCAGGAGGAAGCTGAGGCGATAATTAGACAGTCCTCATTTCCTCTGTCCAGACTGACCAGCCAGAGAATGATGGGGAAGAGGAGGGCAGGAAGGAAAGGCTGCAGGGTCAATATTGTCCAGCCAACATTCAAACAAGCAGGAGGGGAAGCGTCTGAGCAACCAGCTGTGATGGAAAACGCCTGCAGCAAGCAAACCGAGGAGCACAGCGACATATTGTATTATCTGCAGCGAAATGACCATCCAGGCTTTCCTAGACAGCAGGAGAAGGCGGTTCAACCCTGTGGCTGTTCCACTGCTTTCCTCCACATAATATTCATAGTCAGACAGCCAGCTGAGGTTAATTAACAGCCACCAACACAAGGTGTTGTTTTAGATTAACTCTGAGAAAGGATGTTCTGAGGTGGTATTTCTCATTGATGTGAACAGAAAAGCATACGTTTCAAGTGCATTAAGCATGTTCATGTAACTATTACACTCCATCTTGGCCAATCTCAACTGCGTAGAACAATGGAAGTTAATGTTGGACAAAGAATGACTAGAAGGTCTCTTGATATTTGGGTAGATGGGAGCTTGTTCAGGTGTGTAAATGTGGTGAATGGTTAGATTAGATGGTATGAAGATGTCCACCACCATCTGTGTGAATGGGTGAATATGACAAGTAGTGTGAAAGCACCTTGAGTATTCAGAAGACTAGAAAGGTGCTATGTAAGTACAAGTCCATTTACCATTTAAGATTACAAACATTTTCTTGGTTTGGATTAGTACTTCTAGAAGACACCACCCCGACCTACCTCCCGTCACACAGTTTAGTGGTCTTATATGTACATAGAATAGAATAGAGTAGCCTTTATTGTCATTGCATTTGCATACAACAAAATTGGAGTGCTACTCCCCCTTGGTACATTTTTAGAAAAGAATATATAATAAAACAATAAGCAAAGTATAATATAAGCAATAAACACACAATATAGTATAAATAATATAATAATGTGAACAGTATAAACTGATGGGGAACAGTATAAACATACTTATTGACAGTGATGTGGATAACACAAGAATTACAGTGCATTACTTTTCGTAGTTATATATAGGAACAGTGTATGTCATGTATGAAAGGTGCTATATAAATAAAGCTGATTTGATTTGATTCAGTGAATGGAGTGAATGGAGTGAATTTTTGCGCGACTTTGAAAGATGCATTTTGGTACGCTTTGATTTTGTTGATTGTGTCTAGATGGTAACCCAAGATTTGCAAAAGCCTCGAGATGGTTGAGGTTATGCATTGATCTTGAATGGTTAAGGTTAAGATAGGTAATTTGGCAGAGAGTCTCGCAAGACGTTTTGTGAGTTTTTCCTGATCAGTTTATTCAGTCTGTTGGTGTCTTCTACCTTCAGCTCACTGCCCCAGCATGTGACAGAGAAGAAGATCACACCGTAAACAGACTCATAAAACATCCTGAGAATTGTCCGGCAGATGTTAAAGGACCTCAGCCTCCCCAGGAAGAAGAGTCGACTTTGGCCCTTTTTGTAGACAGCCTCTGCGTTTCTAGTTCAGTTCAACTTATTATTGAAGTTTACTCCCAGCTAAATACCCTCCAGGACAATAATAATCGAATAGGTTTAAAAGTCTCTAAGAAACTAAAGGGTAGATACGGAGAACTGAAGATGCACTACACAATGAAATAGTACAGGGCGGTAAAGAAATAAGAAGACATTATGGAACAAATCAAGGAAAACCACACACATCATTTTGATTGTAGGTGTTCATTCAGCTGGAGTTACATAATGTATGTGCAACCAAAGTCCTATGTCTTTGCTAGCTCTCTGCGCAGTTACCATGAAGAACAACATAAAGTGAAATGAGCCACTTTCAGTGAATTGGCTCTGTTCTGAAGACATTACAGGCTTTGCCAAACAGGACAGGTGACACCTGACAAGCCAGTCAACAATTTAGCAATAGTCTAATGAGAGTCCAACCACAATGAATGCATGTTTGATGCATTCATGAAAATAAAAATTCAAAAATAAGCATTTAGAAAACTTGATATAACATACAGGTAGAAAAACACTGACTAGCTCAGTCATCTCAGACACTCAATACAATGCAAATACCTGCAAACATGTGAACGTGAAGTCATTGAGATCAGACACTGTGTTGCAGAAGAGGAGGAGGGGGAGCGAGGGGGCAGAGGAGGGGGCTCAGTTGGTGCACTGCATCTGCAGGCGAATGTTCACGCTTCACTAGAGAAGCTGGATGACTTCACCGTTTCCTTGTGTTTTCCCCACTAGGTGCATGCACACACAGGGAAGCACCTACACACATGCATCTACTACTCCTCACAGCCTCTCCTGCACGTGAGAAAGGTGACTTCACTTTCACATCAGGAGGATGACTCTATCTCCTATATTTGGCTCCTTCAACACATTTTATCACTTATTTCTTTCATAAAATTTGTCATTTTGGATGTTGTAAACAAGGCAAAACATACCCATCATAGATGACATTTTGGTTTGCAAGGGTAGATTCAGATTTATTTAAATCTATCTTAAACCAGCGCTGACATGTCCATTTGTAGGAGGGAGGGGATTTCTTCAGCGCCAGTATGAACAGGAGGAAAGATTACAGAGACCAAAAACTGAAGATGTGAATATTGTTTTGAGAAAAAATGTGACATGAAGAGGCCATATATGGCACTCAGAGTCTGGGAAGGGGTTGCCTGAATATGGCTCTGGTGAGAGTTCATTTTCATCAAGCGCTCCTAAAAGCACATCTCCGCTTGTGGAATCTCTCTACCTGGTCACAGGTTAGGAGCTCTCTTGTAACAGCAGACATAGGAGTCTTTTCCCAAATCGAGAAAGCTGTTAAAATGCTCTTCCCGGGATTTTTTGGTCAGTTGGGAGTGAAACCCTTCTTTTCACATCCTTTCTCAGAGAGAGATCAGAGGTCAGTGAATCCTATCTTCACCATCACTATCTTTGTAAGTCAGTTACAGGGTACAAAGAGGCCAGAAAGCCATGCCTGAAATGCTGAAACTATTAAATTCTATTGTATTGTAAGGCGTTTTCTCTTATCTTGTCCACCTCCAGTTCTATAGTAAGTGTACAGTGGGGTGTATTAATATGTTTACATGTAGGTGGTTCGATACAATACATAAAAGACTTGGTGAATCATGGTTTTGTGCCCTTGCTATTTCTAAAATAGTCTGTTCCTCATGAGGTTTAAGACAACGGTGGACAGAACGGACAGAGAACTGGCTGCTGAGTTATTAACTCGCAGCTCAGATAAGCAGAGATCACTTCTGCTACTGCCAGCCGCGCTAAGAGGCACATCACCAACACCTTGCCCACAAGATAAGGGAATTAGAGTGGACAAAAGGCGACTGTTTTTGAGCATGAGCATATTGGAGCTGTGTGTCCCATTCAGGCTGTTCCTTTTCTCCCCTCTGCACCAACACCAACACAAAGAGAGACAACGAGGCATGAATGCAGGAAGCAGTGATGAGGAAAAGAATACAACAGGCACAACATGGAGCCCTGGGTGCATTCTAGATTCCTCTTTAAAACTCCTCTATTTCTCTAAGGGGGTTGACATTGCAGCCAGCAAACCTTAATGAGGCCGATTGCTCATTTGTGCATCAGCAGGGCTGGATTTCATGAACACCTCATTGTGTAGGAGTGAGCACAGAAGAAGGGGGGTAGGGGGCTTTCACTTTATTAGATGCAGGGATATAAAGATGAGAGGGCACGTCTCAGTAGTATTGGCTTAAAGAAACTGTGGTGATCAGAAATTAATGTTTGTGCCACCCATAGTTCCTGATTTTTTATTGCACCTTCACATCCACAAAAATAAGCCTGTCTTATTTACACACTGAGATGATATTACACATTATTATTCATTTGGAGTTTGTGTTCATCTGAAGAGTTCAATATTCAGCTCAGTACCAACTCCTGAGGGAAATGTCTAGCTCTTTAAGTGTTCCACTGTGTTCTCTAATTTTCTGTTTGCAGGTAGTTGCCTGTTGCAGCTGAAAACATTGAAGAGAGCACCGAGACTGAATTAAACAGTAAAGTTAAAAAACTAAAACGAAGACACTAGAAATGTCTGAGGGGAACTGTGGAGTCAGGTTCCTCATGACAAACTACCCTTTTCACATTTCACATAGTTTGATCTTTATTAATATAAAAGGATTTATTAGAGCGGCCTTAATGGCATTTTTTCATTTTAAGGCCAAAAAACAATACCGCCTAACAGCTTGTGTCATACCTCACCACACCTGAAAAAAAAAACCCACATTTTTTCCACTGGCTCCATGCTTGTCCATCCCAGCCACTGTAGCAGCTGCTTTTCTCTGCTCACCTCTTGCTGTCTATGTCCAGGACCCCAGGAAGTGCGCTGGGCTTTGAAGCCAATTAGAAATATGTTGTCATTGGCCAATAGAGGGCGCTGGGGCACTGCCCCTCCTGCTCTAAATCGAAAATAAGTAATTTTTTATTTATTCATTATTTTCATCCTATGATTACAACTGTGTGGTAAATGAGTAGTTTATAATGCATTTTCTACAGCAATGACTGCATTGAAATATTTATCTTATCTCTCATCTCTGTCTCTTCTGCTGAAATAAGTTACTCCAAGCAAATGACCTAAAGCACCTTTCTGAAAAAATTACATTTATGTTTTGCCCCCACTGCATTGGGCTCAAAAACCTTTTTACATTGTCTTACATGGAAAAAGAGACATCTGTAAATCAGCGGAAATATATATTTTTTCACAAACGCTGCAAAAATAACTTACCAGTCACTACTAGCACGCATGCTCTATGAGCCCATTGCGGAAATAGTGCCGATCATCCGGGTGTTTTCAAAAGCAGCAGTTGAACCTTTTAGACTTCATGTGCAACTGAGCATCTTGCATAGGAATGAATGGAGCCCCACCTGTATCCAGTTGTTTTTAAACATCTTTGACTGTCATAGAATGAATGAGGAGAGACTAGTTTTTGAGGTAGAGAAATATCCTAAGCCATACGACTCACAATCCTGTCATTATAGAAATGAAGGCAATAAAGATATTGACTGGTGAACCCCAGCTCTGGAGATTGGCTCTTCAGGTGAGAAATTAAGTTGAAGTAGTGGATGTCCAGGTATTATTTTAAGATGTTGGAGAGGTGGTAAAGTACTCAGATCTTTCACTTAAGTTAAACGTTAAGATGTTTCGTATTGGCACTAGGCCTGGCCCTTGACACGGCATAGCGCCAGTTTGTTTTCAGCTTTAATTGTTGACGTCTTTCTCCCTATTACAGGCAATAAAACTCCTTTGTACCAAGATTAAACATGAAAAATAATACAGCAGTATCTTTAGTGCTTACTGTACATTAGACTAAAGCAAGCAGCTTACTAAAACTAAAAAGCTGGACAAACAATGTTGCAAGAGTAAGGCTAGATTTAAAAACAATCCAAGAAATTATTTTTACCCATTTGTGGAATGTCAAAATTTGTAAAATTAGCTTTTAAATTCTTCATTACTTCTTGACTGTGTACTCTGAAGCCACTCCCGTCATTATTTGCTGCTGAAATGACCCAGATTCCCCTCAGGGATCAATAAAGTGCATCTTATCTCAGGGTGTGAAATTTATCATCTCACGAGTATTGCTCTACAATGTCGTATAGCCAGAGGCATCTCGGCAGACGTTATCACATCCCGGTCACTTCCACAGCATCAGTGCGCCTGGTGTCTCTTCTCCTCCTTCAATAAAAAACTGCATTGTTTGACCTCTGCACCTGCCTGGAGGGGGGACGCCTGCTTGATTTGTTGGGGGGCTGGGTCAGCCAAGATTCTCCGATGCAGACAAAGCAATAAATCGAAAGGGTGTGAAGCCGGCAGTGGCAGCGTTGGAGGTCTGGAGTGAGAGGAAAAAGAGTGTCCCTTAAGAATATCAGGGTCGGAGCATTGGTAGAGTTGAGGCAGCGTGTAAATGGAAGGAAGACACTGCAACATTTTCGCTAAAAACCCAAACACAGACTCGCAAATATGTCTATCAGCTGCCCTTTGGTTATGGGTCATGCCTCCCTGTCTGGGCTCTACTCACTTCACACGCACCCTGGAGGCCTGATGTCCAATTAGATTATAGTGCAGCAGGAAGCAAGCTACTACTGAGGAACTGGAGTTAGGTGGAAAAAGATAAAGATCTCATTGCTCCGAGAAAACTGTGAGGCAGTTTGTAGGGAATGAACAAAACCTTGTACAGTATTTAACAAATTGGAAATCTGTGGTCAAAACAATAATTGTTTTATAATTAAATCAGAGTGAAGAGCATAGACAGTCATATCACCGACAGAATGTTTACTATACCCGCAATGTTCTGTTCATAGCCCTTTAGTGCCTGGGGACTATTGCAAATGGGAAATGAGCAGAGGGGTCAAGGGAAATACTCATTTCATGAGGGAAAATATCTAGACAGGAACTCAGGCTAATCTATATTGAATTGTTGATACGTCTCACTGCTTTCACAGGGACACCCAGCAACAAGGGATAATGATAAAAGTTATTATCTGAAATCAGTCTAGTGATCCAGGAAAGTTCCTGTAGATCTAAAGGGCTTCTGTGTTACCCATCTAACTAAAAAAAATCCAATAAATGTTTTAGATGTAACTTACTCAGTACAGTAGACTGATAGTAACAAATAGGGTCTGTGTATACCCATCCATGGCATATTGAAATGAAAATATTAGGTACCTTTGTGTAATGAATATTGACATATCTTCATTTAAAAGCCCAATAGATATCTACTCTGGTGCTTAGAATCACCAAACAAGTAATTTAATGCAATCAGCTGACTAGGAAACACCTCCAACAGCCTGGGGTGGTCTGCTAAGTGCTCTACATCCAGCTGATACTCTCCCTGAGCATTTGTATTCAAAATGTGCTACGAGTGTTTCTCCTACTCCGTTGTCCGACAGCTTCATGCATATTGCATGCGCTGGCGTCAGCCCTTTGCTGCAAGGGGGCTGATCCTCAGCCAACAACAAAAAGGGCCATCAGAGGAGCCTAGAGAAAACGGCATCCCTGTACAGAGCATCAAACCAAAGTGAATACAATGCCTGATGCTGCTCCAGTCACAGAGTCAGGCGCTGCTTATTGATTCCAACAAGGACCTGCGGTGAGGAGAACACATCTCAATTTGTAAACAGCAAGTTTCAAAGAGGACGATAGAAGGCCTGGAGAAGTGACCAGGAAAAACCTGCAAATTGATTAGGAATGTTGGAAATAAGGTGAATATAGCACTGTTTATGCATAAAACTTCCTCTCAATCTGCTCATATGACCACATAGAACACATTTTGTATCATAAAACTGCGAGAGACATGTTGATGTGGGCATCTGATCTTAATTTGTATTTTTAGTAAGAACCGTCTGAGTTATTGTTGAAGTCAGAAAGGGATTCTTTTGACCGAATCCAGTTTGGTAACTCATTCCACCACTGAGGGAATTCAGATGAGGCTTGTGGCAATCGGATCATTTATTGATGATTGGAAGGAAAATCAATGATTTGAGTTTTTCCTACCTCGATACTAAGGTGGTTTTTACTTACTTTCAAAATCATTGACAGTATACATGATGCCTCTCCACCTTCTCCCGCTGTACAAAACTGAAGCCACAATGGAATAAATGCCGTTTTGCAACCAGAGTCTGCATAATTTGGGTGGTATTGTAGTCCTGTCAATACACTCGCCCAACAAATCGGAAGCGAATCACAGCTGTCAATCGTTATGTTTTTTAAGCATTAAATAACCAATTAAAACCGTATTTATCAGAAAAATTAACACTTGAACAAGCCTAAAATGACAGAAACCATCTTTGGGAAAAATTTAGTTAGGGGGTTTATGGCCCACACTGCAGCCAGCCAACAGGGGGCTGTTGAGATGTTTTGACCTCACTTTCCGGGAGCTGTGAAGCCGTCAATCTTTATAAACAGTCCATGATCAGAACAAAAATCTTATAATAATCCCTAATCTGCACTTAACTGTCTGTTTAGAGATGTTTATGGTGAAGTGACATGTCTAACCCACTGAGCTCTGCAAATCAGCACAGGTAAATGTGCTGTCTCTTTCCCATGGATTTAACACCCTGTAACTCTGTTCACCAAAACGTTCCACTGTGCTTTATAAGAGCAGTTAAAGTTATTGGGTATAATGAGAAATAATGGCATTACTTTTTCGGTAACAAGTAATCTTATGATGATTACACTTCCCATTGTTAGAACGCTGCTACCATTACTGCCAGAAATGTGGCTGTTACTATAATCATTAGCTCATTGAAGCTGTTTTCATCAGACCAACTAGATCTCTAAGATGAGACCTCATAAATGATGATGATTGGCTGAGATAGAGTAAAAGTGCATGGAAAACCAATCAGAGGTAGAGTTGGGCAGTGAGTGAATATGAAAATGAAGCTTCATGAAGCATTTTCATTTTATTTAACACTAGATGGAGCTTTCTGGGGGGGGTTAAAACATACTGAATCACCATTCATTGAGCCCTTTTTTTTAAACCAAGAGCTCCATCTAGTGGGGTCAACAAATACAACTAATGCTTCATGAAGCTTCTCCTCAAAGCAATTTCAGTCAAAAACAACTGGACTGGTTGTTTGTCTAGGAAGACGTTTCACCTCTCATCCAAGAGGCTTCATCAGTTCATGTACGTATCTGACCAGGCTGGGACTGGTCCAACTAACTGGTGTGGAGATCCAGGTATTTAACCTCTCACAAGGCCGATGATGTCACTGGAACCCTTTGTGCTCCAAGTGCCCACGCCCGTCGTTAGAGTGACAGTCGTTGGTGGGCAGTTGGTTTCGACTTCGTTAGTGCTCTATTGAGTCTGAACGACAGTCGTTGGGGTCACCCGGGCCATGTGTGAACAGTTGTCCTTTGAGGTTAGATTGTTGAAGCGATGGTTTCTCCACTTTTACATAGAAAGAAGCCATCTATGTAAAAGTGGAGAAACCATCGCTAAACAGAGAAGGGGGTCTGAGACACCACTTATCTCCAATTTACAATGCTGCCCTTTCATCCCTTCCCAGGAGATTCAACAATCTAACCTCAAAGGACAACTGTTGACACATGGCCTGGGTGACCCCAACGACTGTCGTTCAGACTCAATAGAGCACTAACGAAGTCGAAACCAACTGCCCACCAACGACTGTCACTCTAACGACGGACGTGAGCACTTGGAGCACAAAGGGTGTCAGTGACATCATCAGCCTTGTGAGAGGTTAAATACCTGGATCTCCACAGCAGTTAGTTGAACCAGTCCCAGCCTGGTCAGATGCGTACATGAACTGATGAAGCCTCTTGGATGAGAGGTGAAACTTCTTCCTAGACAAACAACCAGTCCAGTTGTTTTTGACTGAAATTGCTTTGAGGATAACGATGACCTGGACGAATGAGAACATTCACAGGTTCATGAAGCTTCATTTCGACATCACTAGTTACACTGCCACATAGAGGCCTGGCATGTGTACTACAGCGGTTTTAGTCCATTTCAATGGTGTGGACGCAGATATTTCTAGGCTAATCTATATTAAATTGTTGATACGTCTCACTGCTTTCACAGGGACATCCAGCAACAAGGGATAATGATAAAAGTGATTATCTGAAATCAGTCTAGTGATCCAGGAAAGTTCCTGTAGATCTAAAGGGCTTCTGTGTTACCCATCTAACTAAAAAAAATCCAATAAATGTTGTAGATGTAACTTACTCAGTACAGTACACTGATAGTAACAAATAGGGTCTGTGTATACCCATCCATGGCATATTGAAATGAAAATATTAGGTACCTTTGTGTAATGAATATTGACATATCTTCATTTAAAAGCCCAATAGATATCAACTCTGGTGCTTAGAATCGCCAAACAAGTAATTTAATTCAATCAGCTGACTAGGAAACACCTCCAACAGCCTGGGGTGGTCTGCTTAGTGCTCTACATCCAGCTAATACTCTCCCTGAGCATTTGTATTCAAAATGTGCTACGAGTGTTTCTCCTACTCTCTTTACACTAGATGGAGCTTTCTGGGGGGGGGGGGGGGGGGGGGGGGGTTAAAACATACTGAATCACCATTCATTGAGCCCTTTTCTTTAAACCAAGAGCTCCATCTAGTGGGGTCAACAAATACAACTAATGCTTCATGAAGCTTCATTTCGACATCACTAGTTACACTGCCACATAGAGGCCTGGCATGTGTACTACAGCGGTTTAAGTTAATTTCAATGGTGTGGACGCAGATATTTCTAGAGCAGAGGCTGTGTGGACAGAAAACTTTTTAAGAACAGGGGGTTGGAAACAGACAGGCCTGAGTCAACGAGCAACAACAGGAATAGCCAATTACCAAGTAATCCCAAAGTAGCCTTCTTGAAGTATAGCCACTACTTTTCCTTACATGAAATTAAAGGAACAAATGTAAACATGAAATGCACATTATGCTCTGTAAGGCCCGTGCTTCTGCACGTTGAATTTTCATGCAGTGACTTCTCTCAATATAATATAAATATCAAAAGTTCCAAAACATCTATTGTGTTATTTTTTTTGATGCACTATATAAACATAGTAATTATACTATCTTCAATAAAACATGAAATTTGTCACTTTGTCTCACAGAAACATTTAAATAGTTTTGATTTGTGTACTCTGTGAATCATTTATGATGTGTCCGTTTCATTATAATATTCAGATTTATCATAAATATTTGAACATGCACATGTATTTTAAGTTTTGTTCAAGAGGGGTGGAGGTGGGGTCCAAATTATTTGACACATCTGGACATTTAAACATTTACTTAAAAGTAACGTGATTGTTACTTTTAATAGTAACTAGTTACTTTTATAATTTGTAACTCAGCAACTAATTTGGTTACTTTTTGGGAGTGGTAGCTAGTAACTGTAACTAATAACTTTTTTAAAGTAACATGCCCAACACTGGATATTAAAGATAATAATGGTAAACAGAACATGAACATGCAGGACTGAGATTTCCTGCCTCACAGTGATGGTAGGACTAGTTGTTCATCTTAGCGAATGAGAATGAAAGTGTAAACCTGAAAAGAGTGATACAGGTAGGTGTATGCTATAGGCGAACTCTACACGAGTGGAAAGTTATGAAAAGTGGAGTGACGTGAGCTTTTGGCTGGTTAAAGAACAGATGCTGTATATGGATCCTTTTGCAAAGGTTTCACTGTGTATGCTGGCGACCCTGCCAGAAGGATGTTTCAGTAGTAATTTCATCTTTGTGGTCGTAAGAAAGCATACAAGCCCATGCACGATTTAAAGACTATGCATACTTCTGCATGCACGCAAAGACAATCTGAACCACAAACTTGATTTATTCATTTAGTTGTTTTCATTAAATTACAGGCAATAATGACCAAAGGTGTTAAGACAATTGTCAGTAAATCAAAGTCATGATTTGTTTCTTGCCAAAGTTTACAAGCAGATTACAGCAGTAAGCACAGCTGCACCATATAAACCCAAGTGGTGCAGTAAAAAGGAGGCCACAAATTCAAACAGAAACCTCACACATCTAAACTTCACCTTTTACAGTAATCACTGACAATGAAGTATACAAATAGGATAAACAATTCCTTCCTTCCATCAGAAACCACTGCAGATTCATTTCCAGTGTCCTCTCTATGGTTTTTCTTCTGTGCCAAAATGTATAGGAAGAAATATGGGACATATTGAACTTTCTTACAAAGAAAATAAAAAGGTGGGAATGGCTGAACCTGAATCTGAACCTGCTAACGCTATTGAACCTTCAGACTGTGATTTAAAGAGAGATCCTTCTTCTATTCATCGTGAATCTACTCTAAGTACTCAGAGTGCAAAGTGAAAACTAATGTTTGTTAAGGTTAAGTGTTCAGCCAGACTTTCCTTTCTCAGAACAGGCATGACAAAGGATGGTCGTCTTTCTGGACTGCAGTAAGTTAGCACTAAAACTTGGACATGCCGACAGAGTCCTTCTTCTCTTGCAGCATTTCTGAACTTTTCCCTTGAAAATGAGACCAGAAAGCAATCTAAAGTCTTAGGATTGGTGGGAAAAAACAACAATGAACAAAGTAAAGATCAAAGTTGCAAAGATGTGGTCAGTCACAGAACTCACCACAAGTGGAATAGGAGAAGTCACATTGAGGCGCGCCAAATAATGAAGTCAACCATTCTGGGATGTTGGCAGGAAAATTACCAATTAGAAGGCTAAGGGGCCGTCAACGCTCTGCCCAACAGCGAATCATGCGGAGGAGAGTGGGGGAAGTGAGTGGCTCTGATGGGCAGGTGATGAGAGATCGTGCCGTTACTGGTCAGAAGACTAAACTTGCCGGGGCAGGTTGGGTGCAACGTGAACTCTTGACTTCACACGCTGACAACTGCTGCAGTCCCAGATGGAAACACAACTCCTCTGAGGAGCATCTTAAAAGAGCTGCTCTCGCTGAAGGAAAGAACATGTGTGAATATTGTTGTGCCACATCATTCACTTCTTCAGGCTTACTTTTACATGTTAGGACCTCAAATCATTGAAATTGACATTTCTCTTTTAGTTACTGTTGGTTTTTTTTATGTTAGCATGATATCTTCATTGGTTCTCTTACTTCTTAGTATCAGAGACCTGGTCCAAATTCAGTCCAGGTGAGTCTAGTAGTGTCCAATGCTATTGCCATGAGTCTTTGTGTCATTGGGCCTCATGCGGGAATGTTTGTATTTTTTCTTATATTTGTTCTTGCACAAAGCAGAGGAGGAAAATAAGTAAATCCTGCATGGGATTCATGAAACGTGCACTGACAGACAATCTGTTCTTACCCTCCTGGGTATATTGTGTAGAACACAGCTGGTTATTTTACTCACTTTTTCGGGTGTGTATAATAGTCAGGGCAAAAATCGTCCGACACCTCAGTTAAGCATGTTAGCATGCTAAGATTAGCTAGTGAACATTAAACACAAAGTAGAGCTGGGGCTTATAGATTATCATTACCACACTGGCGCTAGATGAAAAGTTATATGATCACTATAACTATTTGAATTTATCCTGAGGTGGACATGACTGTCTGTATTCAATTTCATAGGAGTCATTTCATGCAGTTGCAGTGTGGCTACAAAAAGGTACAAAAACAGTTTTAGTTTTAATTATTGTTTTATTTGCTTAAGGGGATGATACATTACAATTACAAACTTTATAGATTAGTGATTATAGTTATGATTGAGCATCATTATGGACCCAGTTGGTCCACTTTCATTCCAGTCGGGGTCAGTTGGTGGTAGTCTGGAAATCAGACATGTGTCATGTTCAACACTTTGGACTCTAGTCCTGTCAATGCCCAGCATTCTCATTAAGACTATCATCACATATTTTAATCAAGTTTCAGTGCTGGCTTACAGCTCACCTGAGGTCAACCTCCAGCATTATTTCTTTCTGTGCAAACTGCATCATTTATAGCAGGGAAAGCTATTGTTGATGGATGTCCAATTGTGTTTTGGAACCGGAGCGTGTAATAATTTGTGTTCTGGTGAGATTTATTGAGTTCTGTATGTGCTCCCTTCTGACATTTTCAAGCCTCTAAAGATCTGTGTATGTTGGTGGAAATGGATGTCTGGTCTCACTAGGTTCCAATAATCTTAAGGCCTGTCCAGCTTTAATTGATTTTTTCATTATAGTAGTAGTAGCAGCTGAAACAGTGTAAAGGCCTTTAGACACTGGGGGTATTTTTTTCCCCACGATTCATTTGCACGACAGTATATATTTTCGAACTGTGGAGTACTTTCACACAGAACGCAAATATTAAGGCCTTAATAATAATTAAAGGCCTTAAGATGGAGCAGTAAGAAGGGTGGTACAAGTAACAGCACTAGTAATATTTGGTAGTAGAAGTAGGAATGATGTATCCTTCACTTCCATTCACAATGAACATAAGAAAATAGGTCAGTCCATCAATTACGGAGAATGCTGGCCTACTGCAGAGAGCTCAAAGTCGTCATAACATAAGTATAACATAATCTACTATGATTCTGTGGAATCACCTGTCAGAAGAGAACCAACTCTTACAACAACAACATTAACAAGCATTCTCTCAGCCATCTCTCTCATTATAGAGATCACCTAGACACAGAAAGGCACAAAGAAGGTCCATGATGAATGAGTCTGCAGTGCAGTCAGAGTGCAGGCAGCCATAAAGGATGTAGAGAGCCTCAATAACAAACAGGTAGTGACACACACAGCACACATGATAAATGGATATCAAGGAGCAGAATCTCTCAGCAACACCTAAAGGCTGCACGTGGACTTTAAATACAATGCATTACAGAATACTGTTAGCAAATCCTGGACTTCATACTAGTAGAATAGTGGGTAAACATCTAACTAGATCTTTTAACAGGGATGACTCCTGTGCCATCCCATTCCTGTGTTGCTGTTGTATTAGAACTGCATATGTATACATAAAAACTGCCTTATTCTTATGAATCCCATTCCAACTTGTATTCCTGTCCCATCCCAGTCACATTATGAATCTTAAAACTGACTCCCATCCTGCAGGAATCCCAAACGAACCCTGTGACCCAAAGGATTCCTGAAATACTCAGCCTCCAAAGCTACAGGAGTAATGTTAGAGAAATACATAATAAATACAAGGCATTAAATCAGTCTTAATATACTTCAGTATGAGTCAATGGGATCACAAATGCTAAAAGGACACTTACAGTACACATATAATACACCAGGCCTGCAAAGGTGAGCATGAAAGTTATTGTTTGACTTTAGAAATATTCTACTCTAATCAACATATTCAACCAAGACAAATAAGCATGATGTAAGGGGGACAAATGTTTTGGTCTCTCCAAGCGGAACTCCCAGGACTGAAAAATTAAGCCTACACGTGTGTCAATGGCTCTCTGTTCAGAAACCTATGGGTGACATCAGTCTATGGGTCTCACCCACTTTGTCATGGAGGCATTTCACATTTGCCAAAAGATGCCAAAGACCACCTTTGCGTGAAGTAGGGATTATGGCCTTTTATCATGTAAAGTTCCATACTTTGAATATTTGATGGCATCTGTTCAAATATATTTGAAAAAAATAAGCATGGTGCCTGGGGGATTAATCTGATGGCATTAGTACTTTAGTTCATGTCTAGAAATCTGCAAAACTAACTTTCACTCAACTGTGTTTAATGCTTATTTGCATGTCAGCAAATAATACCCTAAACTACTGAGCACCCTACTAAACATCAGCAATGTAGCAATGGTAGCAATGTTATTATGAGCCTGTTTTTATGACGATTCAAACCATACAGACCCCTACCCCAACTCTTGAAGACCTTACACCCCCATGGTCCAATTACTCAGGTGACTTTATCTGAGGACCGTGTGGGCATGCGCACACTGTATTTGATTAACAGGTGCAACAAAACTACTAGAGAAAAAAGTCAGTGTGAAAATGTAAGCCTTTATCTTTCTTATTGGCTCCATTCAATGTGTGCAGAAGTCTAACTGGGGTTTTCACATCAGGGAGCTGGGATACA
Source organism: Echiichthys vipera (assembly GCF_963691815.1). Taxonomy (NCBI): domain Eukaryota; kingdom Metazoa; phylum Chordata; class Actinopteri; order Perciformes; family Trachinidae; genus Echiichthys; species Echiichthys vipera. The sequence goes on from NC_139845.1 coordinate 19,224,806, forward strand.
CAGTGCAAGTACACTTTACCCCAAAGGTCCACACAGGTGGTCCTGAGTATGGTTCATGTATACTCCGGTACAGTTTGCATCATGTGTCCAAAACACAAAAGTGGACTTCTATTTAACATAATTCCAGGGAGTTTTTATCCAGTTATAAAGCAGTATCACTTTAATACTGATGCCTCTATATCAGATGGCAGTGCAGCCTGCCGTGGACAGACCCAGATCTAACTCTGTCCCCACCAATCACAGTCCCTGGGTCAGCAGGGTCTACTACTACTCTACACTGTAGCGCCTACGTAAACAAATGTCACATTGATGATGATGCAAGTGTTCATAAGTACAGCACAAGATTACTAATGTGAAAGCTGAGCTACAGCCTGACTGTGACTGTAGACTTTTTTTATGGACTGTAACTTCTTAATTTCATCATCGCAAAGGATCAATAAAGAGAAGTCTAAGTCTAACAACAGGTGCTGATTTAGCTCTGGAATCATTTCTGAGGTGATACTGTGGGTAACGTTCTTGTTATTTTGACCAACCCTTGTATGCGTCCTACAATGTTAATTAATGTTGGTCCAAATGTTATTCCCAAACCAGTGTAATTTCAGTCCAATATATTTCTGTGTGGTGGAATTAATTTCCACAGTCTACTTATGGTCAATAAGTCTTATTTAGCATTTACAGGTTGTTGTTCATGCGCATGTTTGGATTAATCCAGGAAAAGTGAGAAGTCCGGTGAGAAGATAGAAATGTATTGCCTCCTTCTGGCATTCCCACTAGTGTGCAATCAGACTGGGCCATTCTACAGTGTTGTTTACTAGGAACAACAGCCAATCACTCTGCTCATTGGTAGTTTAATAACGACATTTCACGGCACATGCCGGCATTTCAGGTGTCTTGCACACTTCCTCCAATCCAGTCCAAATCTGGGCCCTTAAACATCCTTGTTTGTGAGTAATTTATCTGCTATGGCTTCAAGCAAAAGTATAATGAACACAAATCCATAGACACTCTCCTTCCCACCATCAGGTCAATAAAAACAAAAGGAGGTGTCTATGTCGTTAAGGTAAAGATGAATTCTGTTTACTGAGGTTGGAACAGTCTCTGATCACACATTTTGATTGATTTGAAAGTAAAGCTTTTAAATGTGCTGCTTCAGCTGGAACTGCAGTTGAATTTAAAATAAGGTTGAATTATGCTACTGAGTCTAAAGCTTTACACTCTATTAGTCTAGACTAGACCTGCATTTCTAAATTCTAATCTTTGTCTTTCCTTGCATTTCAACTTTTTCTATGGATTTCACTTCCATGGCTTCTTATTCCCTTGTTTTAAATTAATTAATATGAATTATCTCTGCTTTAATGGCTGTGTGTAATTATCACTGGACCTCCTAATACTAAACAAAGGTTAATGAAAGAATGACTACACACAACCTCCCTGCCCCTCCAAACCCTCCCACCAAAGGTGGGCCACGGCCGGGTGGACCGCCACAGAGTAATCACCTGCAATGAGGGGAAATCAGTGTTGCTATGGAAACACCATTTAGGAATCCCATGATCCCAGGCACACATACTGCCTTGAGCCTAATTTACCCGAATTCATACTGGTCCATCCTCACGTTTGGTTATGAGTGCTGAAAAACATTAACACCAATAAACACTCAGTGTGCAGCCATTTGAATAAGCAGTCTTATTATACTGAAGTGAAGTTATCACTCATGTTGGCCTGCATAGTGATCTTAGATACCATGACAAATGGCTGCAGAATACAGTCTGCATAATAAAGAATATTCACAATTAACCATCAGCATTTCATTGTATTATCTGATGCACCAAATCTGTGATGAAAGTGGGGAGATTCACAGCTGGTAAGGGGAGTTTTTTAGCTGCTTCTCCTTATCACGTCTTTATGCTAAGCTAGGCTGACCATCTTCTCAAACACTTAATTTTGACCACAGAGACAATCCAACTCTAAAAAAGAAAGCAAATAGTTATTGATGTGAAACATAATGCCACAACAGTGAGTGACTGAGTAACATTGAGGTTGGCAAAATGTTGCCACAGGCTCACTTAACTCTGCATATCGGACACAGCCTGTGCTAAATGATCAGGTAAACTGGTAGATAAACTGAGAACACTTTCCAAGCAGCTACCAAACACTGGTAATAAGCAGTTATCTTTGTTGATAACCGGACTAAGTGAGACGCTAGTGTCTGATGGCTATACACAATTTAGTGTGGAATCGAACCCGGTGCCATGAAGCAGATCACGTTTCAGTGGCAGCAGGGAAGGGGAAGGGGGAAATGTGGAAACATTTTTAATTTGAGGCAGATACTGCAGGTTAAAATGTCATGGTGTAGGAGTGCATTATAGATAGAGTCTCAACTCTCATTCAAGGACTCTCAGTCTCATTATGTTCCACTCAGGAGGGTTACACATAGTGGTAAAAGACAGTATACCAGTACAGTGTTTGTCTTAATAGCAAACTGGTTTGCACATTTTTAGATCCGCCCAAGACAATGAAACTGCTCAAAATCACAAGACTTCTACATACAGTAGATTCAATCTGTGTCTCTCAAACTACCAACAATCAAGTTAGGAAACGACCCTTCAAGACAAACTGCTCACTCCTTTCCTATCCAGCAGAACGTAAGCTCTTTGAACCACAGCAGTCATGACAAACTTCTTATGCAAACAGAACAGCATTGTACCAGCACGCCAATTTGTTCAGAAAGCAATCCCTGTAACGCTGCCTTTGTTGACTGAGGCTGCCACTGTTACATAAAGCCTGAGAGAGAGAGAGAAAAGATCACATGCTGCAGTCATTAATGCATCATCTGTCATCAATCCAATAAACTGTGCAGCCCAATGAACTCTTTGCTTCCCTTTAAGGTCGACTGAGGTCCAGGCTGCCACAAGAAAATGAGTTTTTCCTCTGTGACACAAGCTCCAAGCCCCACTCCACTGTCAATTCATGTGTCCTGCAGTATGTAAACAATTATCTCATTCTGCAATAATTGCAGCGCTGGCAGTGACATGGAAATGTGGATTACTGAGAGGGGAAAAGCAAAAAGGCACACTTAATGAACAACTGGATTTGCTGAGTACACCAGTTAGAGTTGCATGAAGTTAAATAATTAGCTAATTAGCCTACTGGATAAACAATGCGGTTGTGTATGTTTAGTCAGGGGGGATGTTTCGGAGGTGAAGACATTTAAAAGCAGTGTGCTGATGCTGAGTCAGGGTTAAGTCTGTTTGCAGTGAAGCTAAAACAAGTGAAGCTGCTGGAAAACATCACTGACACAAGAGTCAAAACAACCGAAGAGCTTGTTTCAGAAAATTGAACACGGAGACTCCTGCTCCAGGCTTAGGTCTCAGGCGCAGGGAAATGGAGATACTGCTACGAACACAAAGCACAGCATGGCAGTTACCATGAGTATGTAGAGAAGAAGAATTGCTTCACTACCCAAAGTATCACGATCGTGTAAAGAATTTACGCATGGGCACATCAGGAGGGGAGTGAGACGGATGCGCAAGGGGTGTAGAAAATTCGTTTACATCCAAACTCATGCAATATGGAGGACGTAATCATCACTGTGGCAATTTCAAAGGGGGTGCTTTTCAAAACAGCAGGAGAGGAGAGCATTAGCTGTTCATTAGCCAGCAGGCAGGGAGCCATAAGCACATTGATTAGGTCTGTGTGCAGCGCCAGGTCCATGTCTGTGGCCTGTGGACATTAGAGAGCCTGCCTCTCACTGGACTGCCAAAACTGCATGTTTACCTGATTCATCACTGAAGACGCATACTCAAATATAAATTATGCTTCTACTGTATACTATCAGACATTAACACGATGACATAAATAGGGGTTTAAAGTATTAGACTCCACTGGTGCGAATCACAAAGAATAACGTCCTCTCTCCAGGATAGTAGCTATGAAATCAAATCCCTAGGAGTGTCTGATACGTGATACTGTTTATTCACTCAGGAGTCACAACTCTCTTTCACTGCTCCAAAGTGCGCCCTAAACTTAAAGGTTCTGTGTGTAACTTTTTACATGAATTAGACATTTTTTATTACCAATTGACGAACAAGTTGTTAAGTGACTTAAAAAATGAGTCCATCCCCAACTTTCTTGGCAGTATAACAGCCTGTGCACTGATTCTACCTATAGGTTTCGGGACAGATTTTTTCCAAGAAACTCCAGAGGATGTGACGTTTTGCACGTTCCTTTCTTCCACTCACCTACAGCCAACTGTGCAGGGTTGTCCAAAATATAGATACTCAGAAAGAAAAAAATCTAAAGTAAGCAACAGTGAAGCTCTAACCGGAAAATCTTTTTAGTGTTAGTTAATAACTGACAAAACTATAATTACTTCCACCAGGAAGATTATAGCACTAGTTGCTGAGTCATGGACGAAGGAAGAACTAATTAGGTTTTGGCGCACAGAGCATAACCATTTGGGCATTTGTGGTCTTTTCCTAACCAGCTTTCCTCCACCTCAATGGAAAACGTCATGAGGTCAAGGAAAGATGTGAAGGAACGCTCATGAGGAAAAGACAACTGCAGTGCTCATCCAACTGCACTTATACTCGGCTCAGATGTGACGGCAGACGTTATTATTGACGTGGGTCTGCCATGATGAAAATACAATGTTCTAAAGGTGGACAATATGTGTATTACCATTTTATTTTCCATCTTATATTGCATTACTTAGGTACATCTATTAACTTAATGCATTTAATGTCCCTATTGATAAGCACTGAGCTGCGGTTTATTTATTGTATGAAAGGTGTTTATTATTATTATTATTATTATTATTATTATTATTATTATTAGTTGCTGTATGCTCACTCTCCTGTCTCCTTTATCCACATGAATGCCATGATTGTATGAAAGATAAGCATACCATGTTAGGCTTAAAAATGTACTGCTGTACATATATATATACTGGTTTGACGCTGGTGGGTGGAATGAGGTAAATATTTAAAATTACACTCGCTTGCTTCACTGTGTATTTACGCACCAGAAACAGCAGTCAACAGTGTGTCTTTGTTGATTATTTCAGAACTTAGAAGTTTGTTCTCTTTTTACTCTGTAAAGTTACTACACTTTTTAGTTTTGCTACTTAAATGCCCCATGATATTGTCTGCAGTGAAATTACTGCATGCACAGAAACATTTACAGTTACTGAAAGCAGCCTTTCAAACCATGAAAGAAAACCCTCATACATCAAGACAATATATTGTTTAAAAAGCAACGCTGTCTACAGGAACTGCAGAGGGGAGTGAACTTTGTGCAGTGAGAGAATGAAGATGTTTTAACCTGGATAATGTTTTTTAATTCAACATAGTTGACACTGGAATGAATTATTTACTCCAATTTAGAGACAGAGCACGTTAATATTCTGATTATGAGCGACCAAATGGTGAAGCGTCAGCTTGTATGTTGCGGACAGCATTATCTCCGTACCTTTGATAAAGGATGGTCCAGGATATCTTACGCCAAAGGAAATAATAAAGGAAACATTGAAGCACCTTTCCTTATCACTTAGACAATTCGACCAACTCTTGTCATGGCTGACACATTAATACTTCAGGGTCATTTTACTAAGTTAGGAACCAAAGATAAAAAGGACTATTGGACCGCAGCTCATATGAAAACTCATATGCTGATGCTACTCAAACAGGATACGCATCGTTTTGTTTTTTCTAGGCAGGCAGGAGTACTGGCACGGTGGTTAGGCAATGGGCAATGTGCTGCTGTGGACAGTGGACTGCAGCAAAGCTGGTTTTAGCCAACTAAAAAAAGGGTTTATTGGGGATTTTCTCACCACAGGGAGAACTGAAGCTATTCTATGCTCTCGTCAAAGCCACCAGACTCCACTGACAGGGACAGTGGTTTTGCCTCAAAGAACACGGGAGTTGCTGGTCTACTGCTGCCTTGATCAGTTGGTTTGTTTTTGTTATAATGTGACTATGGTTCACCAAATAATAAATAGGCTCCATTGTCTTTCCATCATTTTGCAGTTGACAGTTTAAATCTACAGTTTTGCATTTTTTTATGGAAACATATTGTTTTGTGCTGCAATATACAAAGGCATACAATTTGTCACAATAATGTGAGCTTACATAAAATGGTCAATTTCATTTTTTTGGAGGAAAAATAAATGGTTGAGATTAATTGACTAATAGGTAAAATAGTTATTGGTAGCCCTATCTCATTCATTTGAAAATTTGCAGCATTCATCTTTTTACAAAGTTATATTTTCTTCTCCAAAAGCAGTATCAGCCTCAGGATTGCCCCCTCCTTGGGGGTCAGAGGTCAGGGTCAAAACATCAAGACTATGACAGTAACACTGAAGAGCACTGGGTATTGTGCTCAAGGACAGTTCAGCTGGGCCCCAAGCTGTGGTCCTCCTCACTTTTGTTGCCTAATCTTAATCTGCCAGCACTTAAAGCAGCCATGTTCTTGTCTGATAACAACCCCTGTGGATAGGCATGACACCCCCCACCTCCACCCACTCCAGACCCCATAATAGTTCCTTTCTACTGCACCCACCCCCCATGAACCACCTCTGGCAGTCACTGTCAGGTCTAGCTTACCAGGAGTGCTTTTGCTGACACAGGGTGAGATTCATCCCCGGATAGCTTCTGTGTAATGTCGTGTCCTTCCAACGCACTCCCACCTACAGTGCTGCTGCTGAGAGGGGATGTGTGATAATCCTCAAAAGGTAAAAGGCACAATATGTGGGGAGGACTTTCTAAATGAGCATGAATGTAGCCTCAAAAGGTGCTCTCTGATCACTCAACATGTTTGTCACCCTCCTTTGACTCCACATGACCTGACTGCTGTACACTTCAGACAAAAAAAGCTGCAACCTTTTACCCTCACAGCATATTTTTAAAAAAAGGTACCACCAATGACACTTGGGGAACATGAGTTCCAACTCTCAGCTACAGAACAACAAAAAAATCAGTTTTCAGAGGGAATTTTCATATTAATTTATCTGAAGGAGTCCTATTTATCTTACTCAAATTAAAGCAAACTCAAATGTCCTCTCAAGCTGCTACATTGGGGTAAAAACCTTAGGCGTTGTCACAATTTGACTATCTCTTCCTGTCCCTTTAACAGCATTTCAACCAGTGCTGGCCCATGTCCCAGAGGACTCAGATGTTTGTTATCATAGCAGCACCCCCCTCTCTTTTGCTCTTGCTTTGCAGACCTGACCTTCCACTGTCCATTTATCTATGTGTGTGTGTTTGGGCTGGAAGGGCGGTGAAAAAGATTATATGGCCCTCCAGGCAGCTGTAAAAGATGACTTACAGCACCGTGGTGTTCCAGATGCAACAGTAGCTTCTGCCGATAGTGGACGGTGGAGGGATGAGGGAGAGAATTGATCTGCTAGGAATTTGAGGGGGAAGAAAACCAAAAGCAGAGATAGCCGGTTTCTTTTCATGTACTGCAGAGAAGATTAAGGCTTAAGCTCTGGCTAGTCGCATGGAAAAAAAACTCTCAGTGGGCCAAGAAGGGGATTGAGGAGGAGAAAAAGGGAGTCAAACAAGGCCTCTGCATGAAGCCCTTTTCTCACTCACTTGTATTCCCCTGTGTGAAAATATGGCAATCCAATTAGTGCTCCATTTCAGGAAATCTGCAGCTGTTCACCGAGTGTTAAACCTGTGAGGAAATAGAAAAGGGGCAAGGATAGAGCCTTGACATTTCTGTTCTGGGCATATTGGCTGGTGTCAGCTGTGGCTCACAATTCAAATGCATGTTGGAGATAAATCACTGTTACAGGTCCAATCCAGTCATCTCTTATGTGTGTGCTGGTAAGAAAAGAGGAAAGGTCACAGAAGGAGCTTGGGAAAATCCATTCTTAAGGTTCAGAAATTGTGAGAATTGTGGCAATCTTACCTCAATGGATTGCAGGTAAAATCATAGGAATCATTCAACAGAAAGTGGAGTAATACAGCTTCACTTCTTTTCAGTGATCAACATTAGCTAAATAGCTATGTAACGCCTAGAGGCGTTACATAGCTATTTATTTATTTATTTATTACCCTAGATTGCCTGGGAACTATTAATAAAATAAAAGTTAATTGATCAAGAGCAAGGACAGCCCTACTGCCAGATAACATTGCTAACCCCCAATTCTCTGAAGCTCTGGATAACAGTTCACAGATATGGTTACGGTGAGGTTAGGGTAAGTATTTTTGGCACAACCTCACCTTTTTCTAAGGTGCATAGAAGAGGAAAAAATGCCTTGCCTGCTATCAGACAGAATCATCAACTACATTCTGTGGAAGCCTTCAACTTCAAGTTTAGCACAATCCTAACTTGAATGGGGATAAAATAATTAAAATCATGCAGCTCTTCTACTTTTCAAATGTTATCATCCCGAATTTATCAAATTCTGATGGTGAAACGAGTCATTTCAGAGAGGTTGTGCACTCTAAACAACTTATCCTGCTTTTCCGAGATGCAACAGTAGCGGTTGAGTAGGCTACGGCAGAGCCTATGGCTAACTTTGTGGTGATTGGTCAGTGAGTGCTGTCTGTGTAAACACACAGTGTGACAATGGTGTTAATCCCTGTCATTGCAGTGATTGGCTAATCGTTAGACCCCTGTGGTGTTCACCAGCTCGATTGTTCTTTCAGTCGAGAAACAACAGTTTCATGCTGCGATGCCAGACAAATCAGTTAACTCAGTGGGGTAGGTGGATTCAAAGGTCTGGACCCAGAGAACAAAACTCCAGCAGCAGTTGTTGCCTTTATTACAATTTTACTGTCAGATTTACACGTTCCAGCTTGAGGCCATAACAGGGTCATCATTGACCAAATCTTGGCTGGACGGGCCAAGACAGAGGTGGCATTCTAACACTTGTTTCCTGCATAGAAATCACTAAATACTCTCTCTTACTCTTACTTTTTGCCTCGCTACATAAAGGACACACTACCTCCTTTACTGGCATCGATCATCGTCACTGGATGAAAATCGCAAGGCAGAATCATCCAGAACAGGGGTGCCCCCAACTACGGTCCTGGAACGCCACTGTCCTACATGTTTAAGGTTTCTCCCTGATTTTAGCACTCACACTGTCCTTCCGTCCCGGGCCAAAACCGTTTTTTCAGCTAAAGCCTAGTGCGTTTGAGCAGTGTGAGTGCGCCCGCTACGCGCATAACAGAGGACAGCGGGCCGTCCACGCCCGCCTGAGAGAGGTGGGCTTTTGTAGAGCCCGTTTGCACATGTACGAGCACGAGCGTGCGCACGTGTACGAGCACGAGCACGAGGCCTACGGCGGTTCTGACGTCCTTTATGTGCGCCTGTTCGGACATAGAAAATAGAAGAAGGGACCATGTGTGGACATTTAACAACAAAGACAATGGTGGCGAAAGGTTCACGTTGGTGTGATGCGGAGGTGGAGTGTTTACTGCAGATTTGGTCCGATGAAAATATTAAAAAGCAGTCGGACAAGACGCACAAAAACTCTGAGGTCTGTGGAAAGATTTGTAAACAAAGTGACGCATCGCGATGACGTCAATCAATGCGTGTGACGTGTTACGGCGTGATGACGTATGGACAGCAAGAAGCATTTGCGCGAGGCCCAGGCAGTGTGAGTACAAGCGGGCCTGGGGCGCGGGGGGAGAGGGAGGGGGGACAAGTACCCTAAAGCCCGGGGCACGGTGCGGAAGGACAGTGTGAGTGCGCCCTTAACACACCCGTTTTTAATGATGTGCTCGTTATCAAGCAGGTGAAACTCATTGCAGGTTTGAAAACTCTTAGAATCAGATGTGTTAGAGCAGGGAGGGACCTAAAACATCCAGGACTGGAATTGGGCACCTCTGATCCAAGGTTACCAGTGTGATTTAAACAATGGTCAATGTTTGTTCCCCAATAGCAATGTGTCTTTGAGAGGGATACCAACCCTCATCCTTCAGAAGAGCTTCATGCATAAAATGTGAATGTAATCTCCAAAAAGTCTGTGCTTACCACAAACACTTTGTCTCGCCCCAGGCTCCAGTGTAATCTGTTTAAACAGACATGCACACAGAGAGAAACAAGCCAAACTTAGCAAACCTATTCGAAAAATGTTACCCCCTTTTCCAGCTGCTCCAACCATTTTTATATGTGCACAGATGCAGGGGTGTGACGGTGGTGAAGCTACTGTAATCAACAGTTTTCCAGTGCAATGAGACCGATCTATGACAGAGCCAGTGTGGTATTGATGTTCCTTGGCAAGACTCCAGCCCTGCTCACAGTGATGTGAGAGGGACTCGGACCAAAATAGTGAGGGATAGAGCCAAGCCTCGACAGCCCGTGCAATACTGGATGAACCAAGAAAAAAATATGAAGCTTTATCCAGCAATCTATGGGTAAGACTGGGTTTAATCATAAGAAAAACCCAGGACATTTGTCAAACAGCCAGTGGCTTACTTGTCAGTAAAGGAGCTTTGCTGGTTGCAAATGGGCATCAATCAGTGTCAAACAATACATCCTCATAAGATTACTGTGTGCACGATAAAGAACTGTCACTTTACTTTATTTGCTATACTAAGGAGTTTAGCTAATGCTCAGCAAAATCTGAAAAAAAACATTTTGAAACAAAGCCTGCTCTCACTCTCTCTTATCTTTCTCAGCTCTATCGTTTATCCCACATTTCTTCAACCATGAACAAACCGAGTCTAACAGTCGAGGGACGCATTTCAGGTCCTCTGTCTTATCTGAGCTGTTTGTTTGGAGTGGTATCCAATCTCAGTCTGAGCTAGCGGGACAACAGGCTTAGTACAAGGCTGACTTTACAGGCAGCAGGCACTGGGGCAGATACAATCCTGTAACATGGGCCAGTCATTCATGGAGCCAAGTGTCAAAATAAGGCTTGGCTATCTGCCTAACTTATCCCTTTTGCATCCAACCATTTTAACCCTTACGAGGACCTTCCATTGTTCAATGAGAGACCATGTCAGAGCTTCTATATCAGCTATTGCCAAATAGTTAGATAATGAAAACCATGCCAGGGCTAAAACTACCCCCATAATCTTCAGCTCCACTGATTATTATTGTAATAAAAGTAAAGCTGAACAAAAAAAGACAAGTGAAAAGCTATCCAGTGCCAACACAGTCCTGTGCAATTAGTATTTTCTTTCAAATGATATGTTTATGATCAAAAGTCTTCATCATTTGTCCTCCATTAGACCATGCTGGTATAAATACAGACCACACTCATGTCCATACATATATGTGAGCACATGAGCGAGCCAGATCAATGCTAATTCCATCCACACTCTCAGCAGGAGTCCATCTGATGAGCGCTTTACCCTCCCCACTTCACACATCTGATTAATGACCTCAGACCTTGCAAATGGTGACCCCATGGGCGCGTTGGAGATGAACATCCAACTGTGTGATTGGAGCAGAGTGTTCGGAGGTCAAAGGTCAGGAAAGGCAGCAGAGGAGCTGCCTGTGATGTCAGGCAAGAAGCATCTTGTGATTTTAAAGTAGAAATGGAGGGCAGCAGTGTGGCGTGGCGATCACACTTAGCGTCCTTCATGTAAAAGTGAGGGTTTGAGCCCCTGTGGCGGCAAATGTCAGGTCGGCAGATGACTGAAAGAGCAAGACATCAACAACTTCTCAACCAGTCTGCTACTCTGTAGCTGAACTCTCTCTGTGGAGGGGGGTAATTCAAATTTCTGCACACAGTTATCAGTCAAGTTTCACCCCCAAAAAAAATGCAATTTTCAGCAGTACTTATTTGCATTTGAGTTATTCAGTTGAATGACCTTCTTTGGATAAACACTGACAAATTAGCATAGCGTTGTGATCCAAAGCAGGAGGCTGTTCCTAATTCAGTGTGTGAACATTTGGGCTGTGATTTCATTTCCAAAATTGAAATAGGAAATTGAATGGCTGTTTGAGCCAGTAAAACACAGGATCAAATCATATGCTCTAATTGGATTGTTCAAGCACTGATTACAGGGGATCAAATACTAATTATTTTTAAAAATAGATAACGTGCACGTTCATCGTATAAAGAAGGATGTCCTTGGAGGGGATTTCTATTGATGCAAACTCTCTGTGACAAGGAGAGGGTTGGAGCTACCATCTAAGCAGGTTACTGCAACATGCGCTGATGACTGCATCATCAACAAATTATGCCTGCACGGGGTATGATATCTCCCCCGCTGTTTTCAAATCTAATCGCTGATATTAAAAAGCCGAACCAGTGCTGAACTGGGAGTACGCTGAGGAAGAGATGACAGGTCTCCTTCCAAATTTAGTCTATTTTTGCACCAGCTGCAACACCCCAACTCCAGGCACAACGCATCATACCCATCCACTCCTAAAGACAACTCCCCATCCCTCCACATCCCACAACACCCAAACCCTATCCAGTAAGTGCCAGCATCGGCGTTCGTCTTGTGTGACACGTCTGGCAGTAATGCGACTATCCGTCAGCGGTAGTATGTCATGGCGTAAATCATTGGCAACGCTCGATGAGCTCCAGACATCACACCCACCGAGCGTGGGGAGAAAGAGTCAGACAAACGGGTGGAGAGATGAAGAGCCAAGGAGAGGGAAAGAAAGAGTGGAGGTGGAGAGGAACAAAAAGATTATGGAGATTGGCAGTAACCATGGTGATTCTGCTTTCTGTCAAAAACCCTCCATCCCTCTTCTTCCCTTCCAAGAACTGGCCAACTGTTATAGCATCAGACAAGGACAGTGTTTGGGAGGAAAGATGCAGGACCCAGGCTCATCTAGGGCACACTTCTAACACTACTGCCTTTGGTCTGTGCCAGAAATATCTTCCAAGCTCTGTAATTACTCAGCTGAAATTCTGATTTGATTGCTTGTACCTGGCCTTTTGGGTATGACCTTTTTCATAAGTCCCATCATACAGCACAGAGGCGTGTCCAAACCTCATTTCCAGCTCTGATATTTATTAGTGCAATGCACTTGGTCATTGGCTCAGCAGTGTGCATAATAAAGGGTAAAACCGTACTGAAGATGTTTATTGCCACAAAAAAAAAAACTGTAAATCTTGCCAGCATGGTAAGGGAGCTCACAGTCTGCTCACATCAATCTCCAGAGGGGAACAGGATCAGAGAATGTCTCAGCCGGCAGATTTAATAATCGGTTGCTTTCCTTCATGTTTTCCAAGCCTTGCAGATTCAGGAGAAAACAGTGTGCTTTCCTAAAGGAGGACGATGTTCAAAGTGGCCTGTCACATTTTTGCATCCCGTCTTTCAATTCCCTGTCCATGCATGACTGGCCTGTTTTAATGGCTTCTTAGGAAAAATGGGGTTTCCTCCTTCTTCGAAAAAGATGCCTTTCCTTATGCTTGCTTGAAAATAATCCAAACTCACTTTGTAAATGTAATCTCTCACTGGATCTAAGGGGACCAAACCCTGGCAATAAATTGGACGCAAAAACAATGGAAAAACAACAGTTCCTGCTGTGTTTAGGGAACAGAACAATTATCTTACTTCCATCTTAACTTAGCATGCCTCAGCCAGCATCTGAGACTGTGTCTGGCCTAATTCTCCAGTCGATTGTACTCATGTTGAGTCGATAAATGTGTGTCATTCTAAGGACAGCTCTCCAGTGGGGGGGCAGTAGCTCTGGGAAAACTTGTGCATGTCAGCTCCACAAATAGGCAGATCCATTCACTGCAGGCATGACATGTCTTTATCATAACCTCATGCTTGCCTGTCTGCCTGCCTGCATGTCCGTCTGTCCACCTGCCTGTCTGTCTGTCTGTCTGTCTTATTACATGTGTTATAACAAATGAGCTTCCTTCAGCGGCATGGGAGACGCCCTTGTTCAAAGTCGCAGCCTTGAGCAAGTTATCACACCTTGGAAAGCTGCCCTCTCATCCCTCCAGGAGGACAAGGCACACCAGTGCATGAGCCTGCAGGTATCTACACATTTTCACAGATAAGCAACCAGTAAGCTCAGATCATATAAATACCTACATACTCACTCAAGCATTTACAGGCACAAATCTGCTCACATACACACAGCAGACTGGCATTATAAGCAGGCGGTGGCTCAGGGCTCTTGGCAGGCAGGCAGCAAACACAGCCTTGCCTGTGTGTTTGTGTGCGTGTGTGTGTGTGTGTGTGTGTGTGTGTGTGTGTGTGTGTGTGTGTGTGTGTGTGTGTGTGTGTGTGTGTGTGTGTGTGTGTGTGTGTGTGTGTGTGTGTGTGTGTGTGTGTGTGTGTGTGTGTGTGTGTGTGTGTGTGTGTGTACAGTGAGCTTTGTGAGGAACACTTTTAGAATTTTCCCAACAGAGGACATTTTGGCCGGTCCTGTCTTCTTAAGAGGCCTTTTTGGGGGTCATGACTGTTTTTTTAAGGTTCAGGCTAGGGTTACGGTAAGGTTAGGGTAAGGGACTAGGGAATGTATTATATCAATGAGTATCCTTATAAAGATAAATGTGCGAGTGTATGTGTGTGTGTGTGTGTGTGTGTGTGTGTGTGTGTGTGTGTGTGTGTGTGTGTGTGTGTGTGTGTGTGTGTGTGTGTGTGTGTGTGTGTGTGTGTGTGTGTGTGTGTGTGTGTGTGTGTGTGTGTGTGTGTGTGTGTGGTGTTCCATTCCAACCTCCCACCGGCACAAAGCCTGCATGGATTTTCCACAGCAATGCCATCATAGACTCTGCCATGGTTGGATCCAACTGTGCTTTTGTGAGAAAATCTGAGAATAGTTGATTTCTACATATATGTAAGAAATCTAAACATGTTGTGAAATCAATGAGGAGCTCATTAATGACTTACTGAAACCTAACACCTGGAGCCAAACGCATGGACACTACTGGTCACAGTTGCAGACCTAGAGGACATCATCTTTTAACTTACGCGTTTCACTTTGATCAGTGGATTTGATTTCAGCGTCTAAGCTCCTGTGGTGCATTACCAACGACACACAAGCCTTCAATCTCAGCAGAGGCGTGCAGAGAAATCCATTAAAAGCTCCTCAGTGGCCGCGGACATTAGTAATATGTTTAATGTAAAAGCCCACAAAGGACTGTGAACGTCCTTGGGAAAACTGAGAGAGAATAAAGGAGAGGAAGCAAAGAAATTCTGAATCAAATGTGATTCTGATGTCAGACAAATAAGCGGTAGTGGTTATACAGCTTAAATAAAGAAAGGTGCAGCCCTCTTTTATTTTATAACTACAAAAGCAACTCACTAAACTGGTGCCAATGAGGCCAGACAAGAAGTATTTGGGGAAGTTTCTAGATTTGTCAATTATGGGTAGTGACGGTGGTTATTAGGGAGACCCTTTTTTTTCAAAAAAAACGTCCCAAAAATTCCTCTGAGAAAGAGAAGAAGTCTGCCAGTTCGTCGGACACAAAGTATACCACTGCCCGCTTCTTTACATCAGAGCTGGAAAATGTACGGATACTTGACACAAATTGCAACAGTATGCTTTAACAAAGAGGTTATTATTAATGTGTAAAAATGTGTCATTTTCATCCCGTGCAGTGACAAATAACAAGGCTCTAACACAGCGCTGGTTGAAATAAATTTCCCATGGGGATCCACAGGAACAAATGTAGTGATTGCAACTGCAAATGTTAATAGAATGAAGTCTGAAAAAAAAAGAAAATGTCTATAAAATGATCAGACCGTGCATAAAGAAATATATCATTGCAAAATGAATCAATTCTCCTTTTTTGTTTTGCAGATGACTCTTAATGCAATCGCAGGGTATTAATGCTTGCAGCTGGCGCACTGGCACACAATATCATTGCTAAGTGACTAACATTAGTCGTAATCCCATGTCATGTCTGGAGCATGACGGCGTAAAGCTCTGCTGCTGTGATGTCATAATGTATGCTGAAGCTCCACAGATTGCAGACGGGAACACCAGCCGGCTGCACAGCACTCATCCAACCATTTTATTTCATCAGGGAGAAGCACTAAGGCTGAGCAATCACGACTAACAGGATAATCATAATCATACTAGTGGAAAATGTACAATTTAGTAGTTATTAATCACCGTGATTAATCTTAATGATTTGAAGACACAAATTCAACGGGACAGTTAATTCCACAATAGTAGAATTCTAAATGAAATGCTTAAGTTGTGCCTGTCATTGAATGATTATTAAGGGGACATTTATGACGCACAGTGAAGTGCGTTTTGTGCATCTTGAAGAAAACAGTGCTTTTACTCGAGCTAGACAGTGATTTGAACGTAGAGCTGATGTTTTTAATTTGCTTCAAAATTAAGGAAACACAATTGCTATGCAAAAGAAGTGGCCTTGTGTTAGGGGGAGTTCATGGTTTGGAAGAACATCCTTCTACTACAGGACCATATGTTCAATACAGTCAGGGAGTTATGACAGTGTGCCTGTGTCAAAGCGTCAATCCAGCAAGAGAAACCTGTAAATCTGTTAACAGCGCAGCCAAAAAGGAAGTTCAGAAATCAATCAAAAGTAGAACTTCTGTAATTCCTGATACAGATTTGAAAAACTTAAGTACAATTAGTAACTGATTATATTAATGCATCTTTTCCTGTTAATCCCTTGTGCATAGCAGTGTTGGGAGTCATGTGAAATACATCTTTTTTTGGGGTCAAATTCAAGCACCTTCAAGGTCCATTTTCAAGCTATTCCAGCACCTTACAGTTGTGATCAATTACATATTTATATATATATATATATATATATATATATATATATATATATATATATATATATATTGAAAAATTTCACCTTTGTTTTGTTTCATTAAAATCACGTTAAATATATGGTATTATGCTATAAACACAAAAAAAATTGTAACACCAGAGGGATAATACATTTTATTTACATTTCTATTCTATAGCTATTTGATGTGAAAGAAATGTAAACACAATTTCAAGCATTTTCAAGCACTTTATCCAAAATTCAAGCACTTTTCAAACCTTGAAAACAACATTAAAATCCAAGCATTTTCAAGGATTTCAAGCAGCAGTGGTTTAGTAGTGCATAGGTAGCTAATTTTAATCCAGCACAGGATAGGAAGACTCCACCGCTTGCAATAAAAACGACTATAAATGGGCTCCATTTAACTATCTTTTCTTGCCTTGATATCAAATAGGTGTGCCCGCTGAAAGCCTGAACACACACCACTAAAGGAATGCCTTTTTTCAAAGTCAGGGGTCATTTCAGCACCACAGTGAAAAAGACAGCTCCTCTGCTCTCAGGCGCTGATGCTTGTTTCCACCTTTCAGCACTGACTGTCAGACACAAGGTCCATGTCATGGTTCTAGCTTTCTTTCTTAAGTTTTGGATTTACCTTTTGTTGTTTAACAAGAGATCACATATCACTCCAGTTTCATTTTAAAATAGTAGTGCTGGGGCATGTTGGCTCAGTGGTTAGAGCAGGCGCCCCATATAGAGAGGGTCGCAGTGGCCCAGGGTTAGACTCTGACCTGCGGCCCTCGGCTGCATATCTCTCTCTCTCTCTCTCTCTCTCTTGGCCTGAGAGCCCAATCTGGCTCTTAGATCATCCGATCAAAAATGACTGACTGTCCACAAAACCCACTATAAAAACTGAGGGTTTTAAACTGTTGCACCCATTTTATGGTCCACCATTCCTTTATTCCTGCAGTCCCTGGACTCCTGTGATACTTTTATGAAGCAGCTGAAAACATTTGTATTCAGACAGGCTTTTGGATAACCTATCAGAGTAGCTGCTCAACTGTTATAGTTTGTAATATACACTGGAAATAAAAATTAGAGAACAAAGTATTAATACTTGATTTATTCTCTCGATTTATTTTATTAAATATTCTTATTTTTTAGCGTCCGGAATTTGATAGAATATTCGCTGTGGCTATACCACTGCTTTACTAACATGTTTCTTTAAATACCCAAGGCACGTCCATTAAAACCTTTATTTTGTGGGGGGAAAATACAGAAGAGAAGATTTCAACAATGTTTTATTCTATAGGATTCAAAAATGAACAGGAAGTGTAGAGGCCACAAGGCATCACTAGTTTCTCACACTGCTCTGGTTTGATCTTGGTCCATTCTGACTCAGTCTCTACAGTTCTGTAACTGTAGTGGGTTTCTTAGACATTACTTTGTTGTCAAGGATTTTCCAGAGATTTTCTATTTGGTTAAGATCTGGATTCTGGTCTGGCCATTTCATTGTTTCAATATTCTTAGCTTCAAGGAACTGCTTCACCTTGAACTTTAAGTATTGCATGTTCCCGAAGGAGGTTCACCTTTTGTCTTTTTACCATTTCATTTTTTAATTTATGTAAAGAACTGTGGTTTTTATCTGTGAGGGGCTATACACATAAACTTTACTTACCTACCAAATACAGAAGCCCAAGTAATTCATATACACACACACACACATATTACGGTGTGTTAAACTATTCACCAGCGTCTTGGGCAGCACTAAGCCATGGATACAGCAACGGCTCCCTTGCAAAATAGATAGCAGAAATAGGAGAAGGGGCCTGACCTCCAGTACATTATATCTCAGCACTGTACATTTGGTAAACCAGACTAGGTAAAGCCATACACAAAGTTAAGTGTAAAAGCACAATCTGGAGCTCTGGCATCATTGTAATGTTGCCAGGCAATCAGTGGAGTATCCAGTGGTGCCACTGGTGCCACTTCTCGTGGGCGAAGAGTCCGATCCTTGAGCCGCACACTCGCCCGCAGATGGAACATGGGAACCCAGATGCCAGGGGAACACCAGCCGCCCGCTGGTGTCGCTGGGTGCGCCTCTCAGATCTTCTGTCTTGGTTTGTTTTGTGTATCTGAGACACTGCCGTGGCACAGGTTCCCTGCCAGGCAGATCTGTTGGTGGCCAGGCTTTCAAGCTGAGTGAGGGGGATATTCGCTCGCTTAAGGATGTCCCTGGTGTAGTCAGTAAAGCGCCGCTTTTGCCCTCCAGCGGAGCGCTTTGCGCCCAATAGTTGGCTATAGAGGACTTGGCGGGGCAGGCTGTGTTCAGGCATGCGTATAATGTGCCCTATCCAGCGCAGGTGTCTTTTGGCCACAGCTGCTTCCATACAAACAGAGCCAGTGTTGTGGAGGATGTCTGTATGGGGCGTTCGATTCTCCCAGGAAAGACCCTGGACCTTCTGTAGGCAGCGGATGTGGAAGGCCTCTAGGTTGGTGATGTGCTGACGGTATGGGGTCCATGACTCTGCCCCGTAGAGCAGAGTGGAGAGACAAACAGCATTATACACAGCAACCTTGGTGCTGACCTTCAGGTTGCGGTTTTCAAGGTCTTGGTGTGGGCCTGGAGCCTGCGGATGTTAAAGAGGCTTCCGTCAAGGCGGTATTCCAGATGGACACCGTCTTCTTGTCCCATGACCCGGTGGAAGAGGCAGGTTACGGCAGAGAGGAGGATGTTAAAGAGCACCGGAGCCAAGACACAGCCTTGCTTTACCCCAACGTTCACCTTGAAGGACTCTGATTGGAGTTCTCCTGTGAGCACTCTGGCTTGCATCCCATCGTGCAGCTGTTTTAGGATGCTGAGGAACCTGGGTGGAACCCCAAGTTTGGTGAGATGTTGCCAGAGCAACTCACGGTTGACGGTGTCGAAGGCTTTGCTGAGGTCGATGAAGGCTATGTAGAGGTCTTTGTGGTGTTCCCTGCTCTTCTCCAACAGCTGTCTCAAGACAAATACCATGTCTGATGTTGATCTGGTCTTCCGGAAGCCACACTGTGTTTCTGGGAGCACAGCTTCTGATATGTGCTCAACCAGTCTTCTGAGCATGACCTTGGTCAGGACCTTCCCTGCGATGGAGAGGAGAGATATTCCGCAGCTGTTGCCCCATACTGCTCTGTCTCCTTTCTTTTTATAAATTAGCACAATGTTTGCATCCTTCCAGTCCTGTGGGATTGTCCCATGTTCCCAGATGTTGTGGATCCGGAGGTGCAAGCGACGTGTGAGGATGTATCCTCCGTGTTTGAACACCTCTGCAGGGATTCCATCGGGTCCAGCGCTTTTGTTGTTCTTCAGCCCTGCAATGGCTTGCTGGATTTCCGAGTAGAGTGGTGGGGTGTCCAGGTGTGTGGTTGATGGCAGGTCTGGGAGATTATCCAGGATATGTAGGTCGACTGGGTTGGTGTGGTTGAGGAGATTCTCAAAGTGATTTGCCCAACGGGCAAGAATCTGGTGCCGGTCCTTGAAAAGCGTGGACCCATCAGTTGATCGAACCGGGGCAATCGCCCGCTTCCTGGGGCCGTACAAGGCTTTTATGGCATCATAAAAGCCTTGGGTGTTGTTGCAGTCTGCCAGATTTTGGATCTCTTGCGCCTTTTGCACCCACCAGGTGTCCTCCATAGTCCGGAGGGCTCGCTGGACTGCTGTTTTTGCTGCAGCGAAGGTGGATTTGAGGGTGGGAGATCCAGGGCAGGACAGGAGAGCTTTGTGGGCCTCATGCTTGATTTTTAGGAGTGACTGTATCTCAGCTGAGTTACAGTCAAACCAGTCCTGGTGACGTTTCCTTGACTGGCCGAGCGCCTCTAAGGCTGAGCTGTGAATAGCCTGGCGCAGGGCTGGCCAATCGGCTGATTCCTCCGGGATGTTGTTGAGGTTTTCAGCAAGGAGCCGTCGCAGATTGTCTGTGGTGGTGGGGCTGTTGAGAGCTGTGCGGTTGAGTCTCTTGTGTGGAGCTGCCCTCGGGCCACGGGGTTGAATGCTCATGAGGAGTTTGGATCTGACCATGAGGTGGTCAGTCGAGCACTCGGCTCCACGCATGACGCGGGTGATGAGGACATCTCTTCTGTCCTTTTGACGGACAATCACGTAGTCAAGGAGATGCCAATGTTTTGAGCGGGGGTGTTGCCAGGTGGTCTTGAGCTTGTTCTTCATCTGGAAGATGGTGTTGGTGATGACCAGCTGGTGCTCTGCACAGAGGGAGAGGAGTCTGAGCCCGTTGTGGTTCATTTTCCCCACACCATGCTGGCCAAGAACCTTATTCCATACCAGGTGCTCTGTGCCCACTCTAGCATTGAAATCTCCCATGAGTATGAGCCTGTCCGTAGCCGGGGTTTTCTGTAGGATGGCATCAAGAGCTCGGTAGAAATCCTCTTTGGTGTTGTGATCGGCATCAAGAGTTGGTGCAGATGCACTGATGAGGGTGGCGAATCGTTCCTTTGCCAGGGGAATGCGCCACGTCATCAGGTCAACCCTTCACAAGATCACTTTCTTTGCTAAGAGGTTGTGTTAACCTCAGTCCGAAGCTGATTAAAAGCAGGGACGTTGCCGCTGGTGCCACTTCTCGTGGGCGAAGAGTCCGATCCTTGAGCCGCACACTCGCCCGCAGATGGAACACGGGAACCCAGATGCCAGGGGAACACCAGCCGCCCGCTGGTGTCGCTGGGTGCGCCTCTCAGATCTTCTGTCTTGGTTTGTTTTGTGTATCTGAGACACTGCCGTGGCACAGGTTCCCTGCCAGGCAGATCTGTTGGTGGCACACCATTTCATGACTCAGTAAATCCACACAACTTTCCCTTGGTCATGTGTGAAGCTACTTGAATGCAAAACCTGTTGTATTCCAGGTGGATTCCAAGGTTACACTTAGCAGATGTTGGAAGTGAAAAGGCAGAACAATACACTAAAACAGACAGATACAGGAGTAGAATGTAAGGAGGGGTGGAATATAATGTTTTGCCATTTGTCCTTGGTACATCTGATGGACTTTTTTTCCTCTTCTGTCAACAGTCTTATATTAATGAGCTGCAAAAAAAAAAGAAAGCCTGCAGTGGAGGCTGGCCACATACAGCTCTCCTGTGCCATGTGGTGGATGCCTTTACCCAAAGCGTCTTACTGTGCCATGGTTTTTTTCCTAATGGGAAGAATGGAAAGATAATTGGATAGTGATGGGTAGAGCCACCCTTCCCACTGAGCTATACGAGGCAAGATCTCACCCTATATTCATTCTGTCACTTGAAGTAATCTTGTACTAATTATTTTCAAACTGCACACACTTCTTTTGGGGCACTTGGAGGCGTTGCAATAAACTGCATCTCAGGCCCTTTTCCCACTGGACAAAAAACCCACTAACACCCTCTCACATCTGGCTTTTGTCTTTAGTGGAAAACGTTACAATCTGTATTCATTCCCAGGACATATGACTCGCAGTCGTCAGGGGTATGTATCGGCTCTAGCTTTGATGAGCAGTGATGTAAACATGATAACCGGGTTTCGGTCGAAACCCGGTTATCATTTATAATATGGGAAATTTATAATATGGGAAATGGGCACTATTTATAATATGGGAAATGTTCTTTGGTAATCAGTGATTTGGTGTAACGTTAACGTCTGGGGCTTTTGTTGTGAAAGGTTAGAATGAAGTAGTGAAGCTGTAATGTGCTGCTGCTGAGGAGATGAAAAGCAAAATGTTTATGGTTTTGGTTTAGACTACGAAACCCTTGTAATTTTATTACCTTCATAAGTTCAGGCACACCTCTGCCGCTTTCTCCTTCCGTTGTGCTGTAAAGAGAGTCGTCATTTTCCCAGTGGCAGATAGAATTGCATAGTGAAAGTGAAGCTTATAGGGAACCAATCTAAACGCTGGTGGTGTCATTTTTCTATAGCCATTACATTGTATATTCAAAATTTACTTCATAATTATAAGTTAAAACAATAGTTATCTGTTGTCACTTTAAGGAAACATCTAGCTCTTTAACTACTCAATGCTCACCAGTTAGTTGATAAGTTGGTTTGACACTGGGATTCATCTTTTAAAGTTTGTAATGCAGGTTTTCGGCTGTAAACTTGTATTCTCCAAGACCAAGCTCAGATAACCTCACCAGGGTTATTTTTTCTGACTTTAGAAATCCCCTTCCAGAGTGATAGAGGGCATTATACACTTGATTTCACAGGCTGTGACCTGCTAATCAAGACTAGTGAACTGATCATCAAGAGCAAAATTGGTGGAATGCTCCTTTAGCAGCAAGTGAAAAATCAATGAAGAACGGCCACAATGATTTAGAGAACAATATAAAGGAACAGATAAGTGCATGTATTCAGGTAACATAGCTAACTATGTAGCCTCCAAGTCTTGATGTTTTTTTGGTTAAGGTTTTACTGACGGGCTAATTCTTAGAAAAACTTTGTTGAACTTTGATTTGTTGTTCCCAGGTTTTACAATTTAAAAGAATCCTACAAATACACTGCTTTAAAGCACATTGCTATGCGTCTGTTACCTTGTTGGCCAACTTTTATACCAACGGCTCACAAACTGACATTGAAAATATACTCTTGATGTGGCAGGTGTTTCCAGCTCTATAAAAGAGTGAAAAGTTCAATAATTCAGCAAAACACAGAGCTGTGAAAACCACGGTAGGTGCCACAGCATCACTGTGACTGACAGGTGTTAATGTCATCATTACTCACATTTCATTGGAAAATCAGTGCACATTAGCTGTGGAAGCTTTAAAATGTTTCCTACAGCTTTGACGCACTTCAGGGGGAGAGAGCACATATTGAACTAGTCAGTTCTAATTCACAAGGGGGCCACATTTAAGCAGCAAAAAGCATGAAGCCAATACAGCTAAGCTCTCTGAGGTATATTAGCATTAAAAATAAAGCTCTCAAGGTTGTGTTGGTGGAACACTCCCTGCTTCAATCCCGTTTTGGCTCTGCAACAATGCCTCAAGAGAGGTGTGGACGTGGACACGAAATTCAAGAGCTAAGCTGCCACTTTGAACCTCTCTGATCCCTAGGTCTTAGGTTGGACAAACTGGTCATAGGAGGTGGCTGCTGTCCATGTTTTTCCTGTGTGGAAAAAAAACGAGTGGGCTGAGTGAACGAAAAACAGGACAAATTGCCTTCATCCCTCAACCCCTTGATGCCAACGATCCACTAATGACAGGGTTGCCTTATAAATAGTGTCCAAAGATGGCTGACGAGGGTTTTGCGGCCACCATTACAAACATCCTGTCACATATGGTGCTCAGCCGAACATGCCAACACACACTGTGGCTGGGCAAATATGGCTGCAGACCTGGGGTCATGACAAATTGCCTTGCTGGGTGTCTTTGCCAGATGAGGGCCGTGGATAATCAGCAGAAATGTACTATAGCGTGGGCAGGTTTGGTCCAAATAAATGCTTTGAGTCTGTTGCCTTCAACATAGAGCAAGTGAGAAACTGAAGATATGTCACTGATGAAGGACAGCGTATCATATGACTTGAATGAAAAAGTTAAGCGGTCTCTGTCTTTATGGTTCTGCAGCTTTTAGAGATTCTGAGATTCTCTCAGTTTCTACCAAGCAAATAACCATATTTTTTTATTTTATGAAATCAGCTATATGAGCATACAATGAATCGGTAAACAGTGGGAATCAAGCACCGTGTTACTTTTTGTGCTAAAAGAGCCAGTGGTGTTACAAAAGGAGAAGAGAAGGTCCTGTACCATTCTTCAAAACCCAGAGTAAAAAGGTTGTGGTGCAGTTTTGGTTAGATTAGCCTAGTTCCAGACCCCTGAATCCCAACCCACATCTCCCATTTGTTCATCAATTCAAACACATCTGGTCTCATGCCGCCGTTTTCATTTGTCAGGACACACACACACACAGTTGACCAATCAGGTCTTCGTAGGAAATCCTACCTAGGAAGCCAGCTAACAAGCCATCAAAAGTGTCAACAAACGTGGGTGAGAACAGCTTTCTCACAGAAATAACTCAAAGACTGAAAGATGACTTAAATGAACTGCTCCTAGCGACAGCTAACACAGCTTATGTGTGAGCTGAAGTTGATATTGGAGCGATGGACATTATTATATTGGGAAAGAATTCCACATTGGCACTACTTGCCTTTACCGCTCCAGCATTCTCCAACATAGCCAGGCTTTTTTTTTTCGTGCAATTCATTTGCACATCAATATATTTTTCCCTCAAAATGAGTACTTTCACATTAAACATGAATATTACACGGCGAAAAAGTGAAGTTATTTTTTTACAGATCAAGTTTGATTTTTCAGGGGCTTTCATATCGCAAATAAAGATGTCAACCAATCAGGTTGCGTTGTTTACTGATGAGGATTACAACATAGCGGTCTGCTACTAGACCCCATTCATCCAAGGATCAGTCGTAAAACTCTCTTAATTTCTTACGTTTCACACTATGTAGTTAACTGTTTACGAGAGGGAACTCACTAAATAAATTCAATAAAATATCTTCCAGTAACTCAGTTTTAGCTTTTCCTGCTTTAGCTTTCTGTGGTCAGAAATCACAGAAGGAGACACTTTTATTTTAACTTCCTCACTGCACTCTCTTGGCCACACAACACTACTTCTTTCACTCTCTCCTCTATTTAACTGATGTCCTGAAGGACCTCTGTATCAGTCTCAAAAATCCCATATTGGTGGTAGCTGAAGTTCCCTCTCAACTGCATGCCAAATTACCTCTTTCGCAGCCACTGGAGGGTACATGACTTGTTATTCTCAGTAGTTTAATTTACGTTTTCTCTATCAGCATTCTTTAAACACCAAACCCTACTCTCTACTTATTGGCTGGTACTCGTTGCCATTTTCACAGAATGCTGTAGGAAACCAAAGCTCTCCCAAAGCCTAAGGTGAGGTCTTCAAATGTCTTATTTTCAAGTCAAAACTCTAAAAGAGATGCAGTTTACTTTTGTAAAAGACTAAAAAGATAGATAACATTGTATGTGACAAGCTGGAAACAGATTTCTGGCTTTTTTCTGATCAATCAGCACAATTTAAATGTGGCCTCTCTTCAAGTTTCATACAGAATTCACTTTAATTAGCTACAGCTGATATAATCTGCCACTCATAGAAGCTCAATGAATCTGGGTATTTTGCCAACATCCATAATGAAACTGACTACTGGAACCCAGCGTGAGGTTTTGCCATCTTATTATTAGTATTATTACTTGAGGTTTCTTGTGAGAAATACTCTAATCATGTTTGAAGGCATGAAGTTTAAAGAAACGGCCGCTAGAGTGGAAGTAAATTCCCCACTGATCAGGATCAGCATCAGGATATCATAAAGCATGTTAGATACCATCTTAGAACTAAAAGGTCAAAGATCTGATAGCTCCAGCAGCCTGTTTCCAGGAGCAACCTAATTAATTGACTGCACCCCCACCAGCTCACACTGTCTCTCCAGATAAGAGCATCAATTAAATGCCATTAATGAAATATTTACAAGTACATGAAAGGAGGACAAGAGGGTGACTGCTAACCTAAGTGACAGCAGCTATGACTTTAAACATTATGCATCAAAGAAGTGCCAATACCCTGTTGTTCCTCCACTGTGTTCAATAAGAGGTTAAAAGAACAGATGATGTTCTCTGAACTACACTGCAGGTCCACTGATCAAAATCTTTATAACGTGTTTTAGAACAGCAGCTTGACCTGCAAGTTTCACCTGCCGCACTTTTTTTTCAAAATAACCTGAGCCCCTGGGTGCACATACAAATCAATACTAATGAATTTAATATCCAGCTTTGCCCAAGGCTGAATACAAATAAGAGAGTGAAAAGGGTTACAGAGAGAGAGCTGAAGGTAAAATAATACCAGGCATTTAATTTGAAGACTGGAACATAATAGAAAAGATAATACACTGCACATCCATGTGATGATGATTCATGAGGAGGAGATAAACGGTGGGTCAGATATTCTGCACCTCTGGCCAAGCCTGCGTTGGTAAACTGCGTAAACACTGCAATTACATGCTTACCGCAGATGGAGTTTTCCACAATAATTAGCGAACCTCCATCTCAGAGTGAGGGAGTTTTATCCCTCATGATGATCCACGTTATGTTGTTATTTCTACAACAAGAGGTACAGCCGAAAAGTCTCTGGAACACAAACCAGTACTTTCCAAAGATGGTCCACTCCATTACTGTATATCCTCAGGCTGGAGGTAAAGATGACGTACTGGTGTCTGAGGCTGTTGTTGGCCTTGGTACTGGTGGAGTTAACAGATACTGACTTGAATGCCAAATATCAGACAAGCAGGTGCCAGCTGGACTCAGAAATTAAAAAATGTATTCGAAATGAAAACTTGCAATCTGTGGCATCTTGGATTGTAATGAGAGGAAATTCATTATTTAAGAAAAATCTGAACCAGCCCTTTACCAGGGCTGGGAATCAGAGCAACTCGCTTACGATAACAATGCTATCACAATACAGCAATTCTGTGATACTCCAAATACTGCAAGACAATCTTCTAATATACATCACGATAGCTGTGTAACTGATGAAGAAAAATACCCATAGAATGGCAAAAAGCAGGAATTATACAGAGAGAGACTTGTCCATGTGGGCAGTCATTTCTATGTAAAATGGCTAGAAACTGAAAAAAGGTCAAACTGCCAGAAAGCAGAAGAGTTCTAGAATAAAAATGTTTTAAACAAGGATACAACAATGCCTCACTAAAAGCTTCGCAATCTGTGTAAATTAAGTTTACCGGAGAATAAAAAACCGCAATACATTAAAGAAATAACAACCCACTCAAGCAAGATCTGAATCATTCACTTCTGTAAAGAAATAGGCACTGGTCCATTTTTCTTGGAAAACCTGACAGTGTCCACTTTCTTTCCTTTTTAACAAAGACCTTTTCCACCGGCGGCTCCTGCATGAGCAGTAGTCTAGCAAAGAGCCTGCTACTCTTATGGCAGTGTGACCTCCAGGGGACTAACAGGAATAGCAGTGCATTTTATTAAAATTCAATTTTCACACATTGCAAAGTCCTCCTGTGGGCTGGATTGGACACTTTGGTGAGCCGGTTCCGGCCCGCTGGCTGGATGTTTGACACTCCTATTCTGCAGAATCATGTCCAGCACAGATTTCTTTGCAAAATTTCTCTTAAAGAGAATTGCTTTATATACAACAGTGTTAATACACGAGATGCTACACATTAATTCAGGGATTCTCTACCTGTGGTACTCTGAAGCAGATCTGACAAGTTTTCAGATTCATTCATTTAAATGATTGACTTTTTGTTTATTTTTTTACAAAAGGCTGTATAGTTCAATTATATAAACGTTCAAATCTATGAGTTCATAGATTACGTTTTAATCTAACAAATCTATAACTCTTAGAATCCTGCAGATGTGTCTAATATATTTCTAATACAGTTCTCTTGTGTTGAGCTTTCATATTACTAAGTGTTCAAAAAATAAAATAGACTACGTCAAAGTTTTCCATAGGACATACATAAGGGGATCCCTTGTGTATTCTCTCTCTGGTAAGAGGTCATTGGCTGAAAAAACCTTGAGAACAACTGCAGTCTATAACATGAAATATATTATTATTATTATTATTATTATTATTATTATTATTATTATTATTATTTTTATTATTATTATTATTATTATTATTATGTAAAAGACACGCAGAAGAGATGCATGACCACACCTCTGCATTGCCCCTGCGTCTTTCTTGGCTTTTGCTTGGTTCTGACGGGTTTATCCTTGCGTGCGTTAAAGCAAGGGGGAAAAAATCTGTCTGGCATCAAAATTTGCTGTGTGGTGACAGAATACTGTAATGGAAAGCATCTCACTCAACATCCAGGCCTCAACAGTATAAAAAAAACTATGAGAACTAAGAGGCATGTGAGTAATTTCCAAAAACCACTAAAGACAGAACCACAGAGGCCTGTGGGGGTCGGAGCAGCTAAATGACATCAAGCAGCGAGGAGAGCTTCATATGTTACATTTATATTTTTATGTTTACACAGTCTGTATGACTCACAGCAGGGGACGATTCAGCAGTCACCTGATTGTCAGTTGCATTCCTCCGAGTTGCTTGTATAAAATATCATCAGTAAAATATCTAATGTTAGGCTCAAGCCACCGTGTCTAACCAGTTCTCACTGTGGCAATGGATTGATCTGTGCATTCAATAACTTCAACCATCCGTGGAAGTGTGTTTGATCATGCAGTGAAGAAAAACAACTGGAGACAGAGAGGAAGAAACAGGAGTCAGTTTATGTTAACATAGCTTGGGTTTTTGATACATGAACAGTAAAAGCACTCAAACCTCAAGATAACAGAAAAGTCTGCAGCAGTCAGATTCAGCAGAAATTCTACAAGATGACAAATGAAATAAACGCAAGCTTTAGGCTTTAAGTCATAAAAACTGAATTCAAATCGATGCGATAGGAGAAATTGCCAAATGTAATGTGTCTGCTGCACACTCTACCCAGGCACCACCCCTCACTTAAATCAAATATTTCCCCTAAGTCTAGTCTATATGTGACACAATTGTGTGCTACTCAAATGCTGGAAAAATGTCCTCACCTAATTCTCCTGACATTGTCCAGAGTTCATATGAGAAAAAGGCTCAAGATAAGCCGGACGTCTTGTGGCTGGAGCTTTTAATTTAATGGAGAGATACAACTTCGGTTCCAATGAAGTTGGGACGTTGGGTGAGCAGCAAGGCTGAAAACCAACACTGAATGCCTGCGACGTTTGACCCCTCAGGCGGTACTGCATTAAAGTATCATTCCGGGATAAAATCACCCCACTGTTTTTTTCAGCACTTGCAATCGAGCAATCAAGATAGTTTTTTCCTTGTAACAACTATTAACGTAGAAATCTGGTCGCTAACGGCCTGACATGACTCACACTGATTAGCTCGGGGCAGCACGGTGAAGGCATTAAAACAGCTTTTTTAAACACTAATACTGCTCAAAATAACCGCAAACCTCTGCAGTAGCATGATAATAGTCTCTACACATAAAACAAAGCACCAACAATGTAGTTAGTGAACCCAGAGTTTATTTAAAGAGTGTTTTGAAAGACTTACCTACTGGCCCCGGTACCAGCTCCTCTCTTAGTAAAGTCCATTCAAGTTGTTTACCAAATGGAATCCAAAAGGAAGGAGCCCACTGATGCTTCTAATAGGAAAAACTGAAACGCCATGGTCGTGTGCTCCAGGCCAAAGAGGAAAAGGACCATCCGGATTATTATTAGTACGAAGTTCAAAAGCCAGCGTGTGTTATTAATGGGTATGATAGTACCCATGGCATCATGGGAAACTTGCACATTTGTGAAGGCGCCATTAATGCTGAAAGGTTCAGGTTTTGGAGCAACATATGCTGCCATCCATGCAACGTCTTCTTCAGGGACGCTTATTTCAGCAAGATAATGCCAAGCCTCATTCTGCAAATGTTACAACAGCGTGGCTTCGTTGGGAAAATACCATTGAAAATGTGTGGTACAATATTAAGCACAAGATACAACAACGGAGACCCCGCACTGCTGAGCAACTGAAGTCAAGAAGCAAGAAGCAAGAATTGGAAAGAAGTCTACCTACCAGCGCTTCAACAATTAGTGTCCTCAGTTCCCAAATGCTTTTTGAGTTGTTCAGTAGCGTTAATGCAAACATGTATGGTAATATTTTACAGGGAAAAGAAGCAAAATCCTCAAGCTTCAGAAGCTGGAGCTGCAAAATATTAAAAACATTTTGTTACCTTTGACAAATGATTAATCAATGTTCCATTAACTGACTAATTGTTTCAACACTAATTATGAGGATTTAATCCCACACCACAAATTTTATATAGAAACCAATGAGTCCAACAGTCAGTCAGTCTTTCAGGATTCCTTGAGGCCCTCACATCATCAGTATTCAATAGCTGTCATTTCTGTCCATGTTTTACACATTGAAGCTGCTATCCCATCAGCAGGAGATGACACTGTGTCTAAGACACAAATATCCAACTAAAATATTCATCCCAGGTCCCTAGATACATTACTGACAAATAGGACATAAGTAAAGGAAGACAGAGAGATTTGTTCACTGTGGGAGGTCTGTTCCATTGTTTATTAACTCCCTGACTACATAACCCCAGCCTCCTTTGCTCTGTTCTCTCTGCTCATGGTGTTTTAAGAAACCAAACAGCTTGTGATTGCTTCATTATCTATTGTTAGCGGCAATTATGATAGAGGGTGCAATCCAAAGTTTTTGAAGGAAACAGAACAAAGAAAGGCTACTAATGTTTGTGAGGTTAGTGCTTTGATTGTCTTTCAAACTAAAAACCGGATGCTTTCACTTCTGAGGCTACAAGCTATTCTAAAGTTTTCCATAAAAAGTTTTCACTAAATGTCACTGTAACTAATGTATTAAGCAAAAACTTACAGTTATGTGTTAGCGGTATGCATTATTTATTTTGCTGACAATCTGTTTTTTAAAGAAATTGTTCAGTCTTTACAGATAAATCTCAGTGTAGATTTACAGGTTAGGGTAAAATATGTGGTAACAAAACTGCAGACATGACTTTTCTTCAGATTTATAATTTAAAACTTGAAATGATTGCTGACACATCTGTGGTTTACCGTGTTTTGAAAAAAATAAAGCATTTTGGACACCGCAGTTTATTGGTTCTGCATTTGCAACATCTTCACACCACAAAAAAAAAAAACACCATTGTATCACATCACTTCACTGTCCACAGATCAGTCGTTGCTTATTCTACAATGAATTAATTCTTTTTTAGAGGAACAAACTACTAAGCTTGCGGTAATAACAAACTGTGAAACTCTACACAAGCTACATGGCTAGGAAACTATGTCAAATGGCTCAAGGCTGCATATAAAATGTATCTGATGGTATCCCACTCTCTGTCACATTTTATGACAATGGTTCTGCTGAGTCATGTAGTTCGTTAGTGTCCCCGTGGGGACGATGCATTCAAGGGAGTGTGCACATTCTCTCATGTATTGTTGATTTTTATATAGAACAAATGCCATGGGAGAATATCCTACATGTTTTATCGGTGGATTTCATGATTCATTACTTATTCTGAAAATGTGCTGAAGCTGATATTTAAGTTTGACTCATCAACAAGCTGTAGGCTATAAATATTACAACTGGGGGCTTCTGTTAACACTACTATCTTTAGCCCGTTTCACACATGCACTGCAACCCTGAACTTATCTTCTAGAGATTACCCAAAGAAGCTGTACAAAATGTGTATCATCTCACGGTAAGAGACGGGGCATGTTGTGTTGAAATCGTATCTATCATGCAGCGTGATTGAAACCGGAAGAAAACAAATATCCGTGGGTAAAGAAGAAGGGTGATTTACATAAATCAAAAAATGTCAAGTCAAATGCTCAAGATTCAGGAACTTCTGTCAGCATCGACAAATGCCAAAATCATCAGACATATTGAAAGAACGGTGAGACACTCCGTTTATGAGCAAATTATAACCGGCTGCGTGATGATGGTGAAATCAGCATCACGCCTCCTGCACGCTCTACCCAGGCACTACATCCTTGTCTTAACCAAACAGGAGTATTTACAGCAAGTGGGAACACATCTGACACAAAGAATCTTCTATTGTGTGCTACATTTAAGATATACAAGTGGTAGCCTAAGGTATCTTACATCCAGAATCAAAAATAATTTATTTTTCACTAACTTATTACATTAACTAATAAAACACGGATCAATGACTGTCTATAAGACCATGTCAGGAAATGCATGGCAAATCCAAGAAAACCTCAAAGCCCATCAGGCAGCCAGTGAGTGTCTGCCTGTCCTGTATCTAAAGTGACACATACACAACCTGTCAATCCAAATGCTAACAAAGCAGGAGAGCCTAATTGCATTGAGTATCTTCTGACGAGCACAGCGTGTTTTAAATTAATTGATGCTGAATCAGTAATTGGACGAGATGCTTTGCTGTGTAATGTGTGGACAAATACATGTGTGTGTGTGTGTGTGTGTGTGTGTGTGTGTGTGTGTGTGTGTGTGTGTGTGTGTGTGTGTGTGTGTGTGTGTGTGTGTGTGTATGTGTGTGTGTGACTGTGTGTATCAGTCGGTCATTAAAGGGTTTGCAGTGTCATCTAGACCCAGAGGACGTTAGCAGCAACACCACTGAAATGAAAGGGAAATGATAAACAAATTAGAGTTCATTCTGTATGCATGAGTTGGCTGCCCTTGGGCCTCGGCAATGCTGTATTTGTGCCATTTTCGCATGTTTTGAGCAAATACAGCCA
This sequence comes from Echiichthys vipera, assembly GCF_963691815.1. Taxonomy (NCBI): domain Eukaryota; kingdom Metazoa; phylum Chordata; class Actinopteri; order Perciformes; family Trachinidae; genus Echiichthys; species Echiichthys vipera. The sequence continues at coordinate 19,257,741 of NC_139845.1, forward strand.
CATTACCCAAGTGGATGGTTATATATAGCCTTTGATAGACACACCAATAGAAACCAATCCAAAACCAAAATCATCAAAAGCCATCCCTGTACATGTGGCGCTTCTGAATAAAAAATGAATGTGGTGATGATTTTGCTATAGGGGACAGGAAAAATTCCCCGAGGATATTGTTAACCTTTCTTCTTGGGTCAGTGTTATCCGAATTTGGCATTACCATTGTGTATCAATAGAGTCAAATCTCGACTTTTCTGTTTTCCAACACCAATCAGTTCAGCTTTATACTTTTTTTTTTTTTCAGACAATGCAATGTGTTGCTCTGATTTCAAAAGGCACATACAACGTGATCATGATCCCGAGGTACTCCTTGAACTCCTTCATGTTCACGAGTGAGGGGAGGATGGAGCGTGAGTTTGGCCGGAGAATCGGAGCAGCGGGGGCGGTGTTCCAGTCGCTCTACCACAACGTTGTGACGAAAGGAGAGCTGAGCCGGAAGGCAAAGCACTCGATCTATTGGTCAATCTTCGTTCCTACCCTCACCTATGTCCATAAAAGCTGGGTCATGACCGAAAGAACGAGGTTGCAGGTACAAGGCTGGAGTCTCCCTTAGAGAGAGGGTGAGAAGTTCAGCCATCCGTGAGGAACTCGGAGTAGAGCCACTGCTACTTTACGTTGAAAGGAGCCAGTTGAGGTGGTTCGGGCAGCTAGTAAGATTCCCCCTTGGGCGCCTCCCTAGGGAGGTGTTCCAGGCCTGTCCAGCTGGTAGGGCCTCGGGGAAGACCCAGGACCAGGTGGAAAGATAATATCTCCACACTGGCCTGGGAACGCCTCAGGATCCCCCAGTTAGAGCTGGTTGATGTAGCCTGGGAAAGGGAAGTTTGGGGTCCCCTGCTAAAGCTGCTGCCCCCGCGACCCGACCCCGGATAAGCGGTTGAAGATGAGATGAGATCAGACATACAACGTGGTCGATCAGTCAATCACAATCACAGGACATGCAATCTCAGGTTTATTAGCAGCCATCCTGAGAGCTCCAACTTATAACGTAATGAGAGGTCATCAGCAGTCGTGGTAGAAGCAGGTTGGTGGGTGGGGTTTAATTTTTGATAACTGACTTTTCTGCATCAAGACATGGTCTTTCAAGAGAGAATCACGAAGCATCTACGGAATTATTTTCCCATCTCTACCTCCCATCATATAAAGCCCCACTTGAAATCCTATTAGCTAGTGGTCTGTAGAAGCCATCAGCAATATCATGGATGTGAGGTTTGTTTGGATGTCAGACACTTTGCTTGAATTTCCAATGTGGTTGAAGTCTAATTTCTTCCTGAGAGTGAGGGAGGAGTGGGTGGAGGCCAAGAGTACTCCTCAGTTCCACTACCACATTTGCAAAACCATGCCCACTGTTGGGCAATCCAATCAATCAATCAAAGGAGTCGGCTGTGTGTGGCTGCTGCCAGCTTCACTGAGTGCCATTTAGTTTTAATACCCTTATTTCTAGGGATCGGCCGATATGGATTTTTTTTAGGTCCGATGTCGATGCCAATTTTTTTTTTCATCAGCCTTAGCCGATGACCGATACGGACTGCCGATTTCCTTGAGCCGATATTGTCTGATACATGGCTGGCATGGTTTGCAAGTGAACTGAAGCATCTCCAGCCACACAGCGCTGCCTGTGGCAAGAGCCATCACTAACAGAGTCCGTGGAGTGTCACCCTAACACTCCAAAAACCTAACCTGCGTTTCACTGTGACTTTGATCAATCTCACTGAATAAGAATGTGGCCTTTTTTGTGTGATGCAGTGCAACTGCTCGTTGTTCCTGAAGCTTAGGTAGTGTAATTTTTATATTTAAGGTATATATATTTTTATTTCAGAAGAGAGGTGCACCTCCATTATACAACACCACAGGAAACTCTGGAGTAGCTTACCACAAACAAAACGCATCCTTCCTTTGAGGCTCTAAAATGTGTACATTGTGTCCAATGGTACTGCATGATGCAGCCTGTTCATAAAGTGCCTCACTAAAAATAAGGCCATTTTCTATCAACTTTGTCCCATGGGTGACAGTCTACATTTCATCTACCTCCATTTACTGAAAAAAAGAATTCTAGCCTTCTTTACTGCCATTGTAGAAAGCACATTATTACAGACAGTGTGTGTGTGTGTGTGTGTGTGTGTGTGTGTGTGTGTGTGTGTGTGTGTGTGTGTGTGTGTGTGTGTGTGTGTGTGTGTGTGTGTGTGTGTGTGTGTGTAATATGAAGCAGTAGGACTATATAGTATACACTGAGATCAGTGATTTTCCATGTAGCCTCCAGCTGTTCAATTCCAAACACAGAATGAGAGGTTTGCCTCCTCTGGCACAGCTCATGCTTCGAAATGTACATTAAAGCATTAAAATGTGGCGTTTCTAACCTAAAGTGAACTCTCATAACCCATCGAAAACCTCATGATTCATGCAAGCCCCCTTCAGTTTACCCGCGGCTAACCCCAAGCACTAACCCACCACCGCTTTGATGGTACGATTGTTGCCATGCTGGTTGTTGTACGAGGAGACAGAGTGGTAGCCTTCCCTTAGTGTCAGCAACATTCCTTGCCCGGGCTGCGGCCAAATCTTCCCCAAGACACGCAAGCACACATACACCACTACCGGTTATGCAAGGAGAATCACGGAGAAACACACAAACACCCTAATACTTTCATAATGACATGTTGTATTGTGTAACAAACAGATTAGTGCTTCCCCAACTCTTCAGGCTTTGCTACATTAACATACTGAGAAAGATAGACTGCAGTAGGAGGCAACAAGGTTGACAAAATGTGCTCATGGGCCTTTGGTGGCCATCAACAACCATTCTGAAGAACCAAATGGAGATGTAACCCTAATTGGGACAGAAACTCCCAGATGACATAAGCACATGTACACAGTATGATGTGAAGTAGTTGTGCAGAGACAGAACAGCACAGTGCTTTATGATGAAAATATGAGGTTTGCGGAAACAGCAGGAGCCCTGTAAAATGTAAAATACCTCCCTTCATTCCCAAGAATAGTTATATACAGAGCTGGGCAATACGACAAAAAAATCTAATTTCGGCCGCTCATTCTTTTGGTCATGACCCTGCTTTCATGACCATACGTGAGGGTAGGACTGAAGTTTGACCGGTTGATCAAGAGCTTTGCCTTCTGGCTAAACTCTCTTTTCATAACGGTTAAGTAAATGCAATACCCCCGCTGCTCCGATTCTCGGGCCAAACTCACGCCCCATCGTCCCCTCACTGCAAATCCTCCCCACCTTGACTACGCCTCGATATCCTGTTGATGAAAATCACAAATAGGATTGGTGACAAAGCGCAGCACTGACGGAGGCCAACCCCCACCAAGAACAAATCCGACTTACTGCTGATAAACTGGACAGAGCTTTCGCTTTGAGTGTAGAGAGATTGGATGGTCATGAGAAGTGACTCTCTCACCCCAGATCCTCACTGTATCTCCTGGGGGACCGGGTTACATGCCCTCTCAATATCCGCAAAACACATGTAGACTGGATGGGCATACTCCCAGGCCCCCTCCAGGATCCTTGCAAAAGTGAAGAGCTGGTCTGTTGTTCCATGTCCAAGATGGAATCTGCATTGTTCCTGTTCAATCTGAGGTTCACTTAGGGCGCACTCACACTGTCCACCCGTACCGTGCCCCGGGCTTTGGGGTACTTGTGCCCCCTTCCCTCTCCCCCCCGCTGGCCAGGTTACTGTGAACAGCTTGGATGGTTCCCTGTTTCCCCCTCCTGACGTGCTGAATCTCCCACACCCACTGCTTTGCCTCTGACATGGCATAGGCTGCAGCCCTTCCGGCCTGTCAGTACCTTGCATCCGCCTCCAAAGTCTTCCAGGATAACTTATCCTGGAAAGACACCTTCAGTCAGACAGCCTCCCTGACCACTGTGTCAACCACAGTGTTCGAGGGTTACTGCCCCTTTAGGCACCTAAGACCTTGGGGCCACAGCTCACTAACCGCAACTTCAGCAATGGAAGTTTTGAACATTGCCCACTCCGGTTCAATGCCCCCAACCTTCACAGGGGTGCCAGAAAAACTATGTTCTCCATTACTCAGTTACCCCGTCATGTTGGTCACACAACTTCATAACGCATAATTCATGACACCGGGAGAGAAACGTTAGAGCAAAATATGAAACGATCATCATCATACGATACATATCATCATATCGCACAGCCCTAGTTGTATGGATGCATGTGTGTCTTAGAGAGTGAAAAAATGAATTCACAAAATTAATTCTTAATAACAAAAAGGCAGAGATGTAACAAGAGGAAGGGTTGGGGTTTTTTTTGTATGTGGGTGTAGAGGTGATCTCATAAGTATGACTTTTCCTTATCACCCATACTACACAGATCATTCCTTTTAATTGAGGTGAAGGCTTTTCATGTGCATGCTGCAGGCTCCTGGAAAAAAGTATATCTTCATCTCCCTGCAGTTAGCATGTAATGTGCCTGTTTCTGCACTTGCCTTCCCGCAACAAAATCATTAAACCGCCATGCCATTCATCATGTCTCATTCGCTCCTAAGAGGGAGCAAAAAACGATACAAACCCAAGTCTCCTTTTTCCTGTGTTTAATAAACAGCCATTTCAATGTCAAACTCAGCTTAAAATGGGTGTGGAGATGAATGAGCCTGATGTAAATAAGAATGAAGCTCGGATATTTCTCCTTGCCTTGCTCTCAGCCTGCCACATTCAAACTGATGGGCTATCAATCTTGTAGTAAATTACATAAAAATGCAGATTCATACCATTTGTGTGGTGCACAGCGGTGATGGTTCATATTAACACATTAGCATGAGTCAGGACTGAAGCAGGCCTGTACAGCCCACTGATATACTTTGTTCTCATAAGGGGAAGTAGATGCAGGCTCCGATATTTATTCCTATGCAGCTTCAAGCTAAAAGTCGATTTTCATTGTCTTTTTTCTTGTAGCTGTTCAGCTGTAGCTTGTTCCTGCCACAAGGCTGGCATTTTGGGCATCAAAGTAAAGACGCTGTTGTCAGCCCTGCCAATCAGAAGGAATGTAACGCACCTAAAGTTGGCACTCCTTAACAGCAGTGATTTGTTAACATCAGACTCAATCAGGACTCAGCTGGTTTAGATCAACATAACAATTTGGAAGCGTTTGGAGCATTTAATTGACACAATGACACTTAAAATCTAAAGAAAGCTGAATCTAAAAGTTATTGCTGGCCTGGTTAAAAACGAGAGCTCCATAAAACTGTAGTGGAAAACCTACTTTAATATTGGTCGTTTCAATCTGTGTCTGTAAATGGGAGACTTGAGTATCCAACCAATTTTTATTGAGATATTTTGGAAGTCAGAGGTCAAAGGACCTATCAGATCATTTTTAAAAGATCGATTTGGATCAGAAAATCAATTTTCTGCCCAATTTTCTTTCCCCTATTCCCTTCCACTGTGGCCTCACCTGAGGGAGAACCTAATTTCAAATCTAAATCTTTATTTTACACACCTTCCTTGTCTTGTCTCTTTAAGAACCCGGCTGCTCAAGGATGCAGTGCAAGTCCTGACAAGTTCATTCAGCATCCAAAGGGCAAATTCACAGGTTAGCACATGTCATGAGGCTCTCTGCCATGAGCACTGACTGGCGACAAATGATTCCCCTCCTACCCTCTTTGTGTCTCATAATTCCCTGTTCTCTGTGTGGAGACAAGCAAGCCTCCCCCCTCTCCGAAACACAGAAGAAACAGCTGTTTGTGTCCTGCTCTGTTTGAGTTTTGATTACAGACAGCAAAGTCCTTTTGTAAAACACTTAATTCTGACTCTTTGCTGCTGTCAAAAACACTTTGCAGTCAACTCTTTGAGAGCCTCAATAAGTAAAGTAGTTTCCAATCAGAGCAGACTTTTATGGGTTAGCCCAGATTCACTTACACAAAGCATGATCTACAGAAGAATGTTCAGCTATTGATTGCTCGGTTCTGACAAACTAAATATGAATCCGTGAGAGCCTCAGATGGCGCCGCTCCAGGTACTACTTAGGGTCCGATTAATCAGACGAGACTTCCCCATAGAATGACAATAGAGCTAATCGATGCTGATTGGAGAGCATGTCGCTGCTCTCTATCAAGGCCGTTAAACCCTCATCGGCGGAGGTTTGCCCTAATTCAATCTGACACTTTAAATGAAATATCTTCAGCCGTCATTGATCTCAGTGAAAACGCTACTGTTGTGATCCAACACAGACGACCCAAGGACACGAAAAGAAGCTGTAAAATGAAAGCTGTGACATGAAAAGAGAAGGATAAAAAGGGAAATGAGGAGACATTGGAGGAGATGTGAAAGGAGAAAGGCGTTATGTCTAACACACCCATGTGGCAAGGAGTGTAAGGAAAGAGTACAAGAATAGAGCAGCCAAATTTAATGAGGAAAAGGAAGAAGGAAGGTGTGATTGGTAGGACGAGAGACTGAATGGAAGTGCGATCAAAGCAGTGCAGGAGACTAAAAGGAGCAGACGATGGGAGCGAAAGTGATAATGGAGAGCTAAATTGGAGGGACCAAAGCTGATGATGCGGGTCAAGTCCCTCAGGGTTCACAATTGTATTTGTGCACTACAGCCGACTGCTTGCAATCAACCTCAATGAACTGTAAAACCCCATCATACCTGCACTGCCAAGTACCCAGCTACTCATCTTCTAATCATTTTTAAACACACTACTGCCACAGACAAACTGCATTACTTCCTCTGCACCAGAGAATATATGAAATTATTGATTTTAGTTACTAACACCAGTATGATATCAGAGTTTTGATACGTTACCCCTTTACCTTACAAGCGAGTTTTCTACAATACCCTTTCATTCATTTCACAGAAGAAGCCAAAGATTTTAAAAGCTGCCCAAACACAAAAGAAAATGTTTTGAACCTGTCATAGATCAAAAGCCAGAGAAATAGAAAAGATGACATTAACTCAACTCAACAAGCGGCAGCACTGGAGTTCAAAGCCAAGACCACATCCAAGCAGGGTTGAGTCAAGACAGAAACCAGAAGAATTAAAAATTACCACCACAAATGCGGCAGATTTAATTGTATCAACTACATAAAAGGTTTGTTGCTTTCTTACTAATGAAAAAAACAAAAAAAGATCAGATTATAGACCATAACACAACTCATCCAAAACCTATTTAGCTTTAAAAAAAAAAAAAAGCACTTTTGATTTGAAATGCCTTGAGGGTGGGGGAAAAACTGCAAGTTCAATCTATACATGCTACTTTATATACTAAATGCACTGTGCATCCATGGCACATCCTGATTTCTTTGCTAGAAAGAAAGATTGGGTCACCAAAAATGAAAGTCAGTTCAACAACATATTTAGCCAACTAGCTTGTATTATAATTCATTCAAACCACATTATTTGTTAGTTGTATTTTCTTTAACGTAAAGCCCTAGTCTAGAAATAGGCTTCAAAATGTGTCCATAGTGTTTTAAGTGTAGTCTGTATATAAAGATGAATGACTTCACTTTGTCCCACTTACAAAAGTGAAAACAAAATATCACAGATACAGGTGTCGCCAAGTTATACATTTGTAATAAGAGATTGCTCAGAAGCCACCAGGTGGTAGTATAGTCCCGAACATACACCCACCCTGTCAGTAATGAATCAATCACTGTCAATCGCTGTCAATCATGACGTTTCGCCCCGTTTTCATAACACCAATATATAATAATAATAATAATAATAATAATAATATATAATAAGAATTTAAAAATAATATTCAATTTCGTTGCGGGAGTCCCAAAGGGATCAACAAAGAGAAGTCTAAGTCTAAGAAGTCTTAATATCTTTTACAAACCGGTGGATTGCTTACTCCAGGTAGGGAATGAGTCCTTACCCCAAGTGAAGGAGTTCAAGTACCTCGGCATCATGTTCACGGTAAGGGGATGATGGAGCGTGAGTTTGGCCAGAGAATCGGAGCAGCAGGGGCGGTGTTGCAGTCGCTCTACCGCACCGTTGTGACGAAAAGAGAGCTGAGCCGGAAGGCAAAGCTCTGGATCTACCGGCGGGTACAAGCGGCCGAAATGGGACCGGGAAAGGGAAGTTTGGGGTCCCCTGCTAAAGCTGCTGCCCCCGCGACCCGACCCCGGATAAGCGGATGAAGATGAGATGGGATGAGATGAGCATACTAAAAACGACCTAAAATGAGAGAAACCATCCATGTACTTAGACTTTTTTAGTTTGGCCAATGTCCCAACCATTAACATGGAGACAGTGGGGCTTATCACCTATACTGCAGCCAGCCACCAGGGGATGATCCAGATGTTTTGGCTTCACTTGCCGGGAGCGGTCCAGCCGTCCATCTTTATATACAGTCTATGGTTTTAACAATTTCAAAATAATGAACAGAGGTGCATCTACAGTATGACGCAGTATGATTTGAATGATAAATGTACAAAGATTTACAACAAATTGTTGCTTAACTGATTAGTTATAAAAAAGATAATCTGCAATTATTTTGATAAGCAACTAATCATTTCAGTCATTCTTCAGTGTCATCACTTTTCGGCTATGAAGTTTTGTCAGGTATGGCAATCTCTAGCTCGTGGACAGAAAGGAACAGAGGACATTGGCGGGCTCTATGAAATTCTGCCATTTTTTCACAATTTGTAAACATTTTATAGACTAAATGATTAATCAGTTGTCATTTAAAATAACTGACGGATTAATTGATAGTGAAAAGAATCCTTAGTTGCAGCTCTATGTACAAATAGTCCACCGTTGTACAAATTCTAAATCTACTGCTGAAGAAAACCTATTTAAAAGGTAGAACGAGTGGAGAAACTATCCTAATATTCATTAGCAGAGAAGACTTGAATCAACATCTGAAACTGTCAGAGACCAAATCAAGTCCAGACACACTGCAGTCCTGTGAAAGGCACTGATAAATAAGCCTGACTTGGCAACCACGGCCTACCTGCTGGTCTTCAGAGCAGCATTCACCACAGTTAATGACTTCTCTTGGGCTAATCAAAGTGCTTACTTAGACAGCTTCTTTCACCCTACCACACCATATCTATCCCCAACATGACTACAGAGTGCTGGCACGCCATCACGCCTGCCCACTGGAGGCGAGGCTTAGACAGATCTCTCTAGTAAGGTTATTAGTATTCTCTGGGGATGAAATCCTGAGCCCTCTCAATTCTGCAGCTTCTGGTTGAATGAATGAGGGTTAACACTATCAATGGGCCCACAGCCAGCTCTGGCCTCATACTGGTCCTGTGGGATGGGACACCAGATGCCGCAGCATCTCACTTGTTACACAATCAAGGAAATAATTGGTGCGCCTGAAGAGGGCATGTAATTCAATTAGGATAATTCATATAAACACACCGTTATTATTCTTTGGAAAGAAAATATGAAGATTACTAGATGACAAGAGCTACGGTTTCTTGCAACTTGTTAAATCAAAAGATGCTTAAGAACTAGGTCCATGGGCAACTTTAGGAGGATTGTGATCTAATCTGGTCCAAGTAAGATGGAACATGTAATTTCCCATGAGTTTTCAGTTTACAGTTAGCTGATAATTTTTCTTATCTTCTGTGGCATCACAATATCAATATGGAGACTAAGGTTTGCTATAGTATTCATATGCAACCAATTTGGAAATCACTATACGATTAATATAGATTCTTTGGATTCATGTCCTAGGGTTGCATTGGTTTCTCATCAAACGACTCTTTACAGCCTCATACAGACAAAAATCAATGCTTCAAGCCAGTGAACCTATTCAGCCATCTATTATTAAAAATGTTCCAGGCATTCGGGAGAGCAGGCTGTGAGTGTTATAAGGATGAGTCCTAATTCACATTTGTGCCTCATAAAAACAGACCTCAGACAATGTTTTCCCCTCGGTAATATTTAAATAACAGCAATGGTAAAAACCTATAGGAGTGTCCTCTGCTCTCAGGCATCTTCAAGGGGTTATAAAGGGATCAGAGGGAAGTGTGATGGATAGAGCTGGCCGTGCGGTCTGGAAGTCCAGGAGTGCATATCTACTGCAGCGTCACATTGACGTTTGTCATTATCAAGGGAGACAGACACAAAAAAAACAGGATACTGCCAGGGATGTATGCGCGCTGAAGGATAAAGTGCAACAGCTTTACTTCTGTGAAGAAGTTCTGCTCTTTTAATGTTGACAAACTAGTTATCCATCTCAGTGAGAAGTATCAAAATGATCAAAGTTGCATGAAAACCAGTTGTTTTTTTTAAACAGAAAGGGATGTAAAATGTCTCTTGTGATTATCACCAACTGTAAGTCCCTGTTAGTCTGTGTTTTCACTCACACCTGCCTCAGTTACTGAGATCAATATTAGAGATGCGTTCAAGGGCGGCTTATGAAATAATTAGCACTTTGCATCACTAAAGCGCCTTGTTGATCTGACAGCACCTTGCAGAAGTGGTTTGCACACCCAACAACCAGCCACACTCATTTAGAGCAGGTGCAGTCTCTCCGGAACAATCCATGTTATCTTTTGTTTATTCCCACAAGCCTATCTGAGCGCTTCATAACAACAACACAACACTAACTAGGATCGTTTCATGTTCTCTTGATAAATTGATGGTAAATTGTCTTACCTGGTGTCTGGCAGCTGAAGAAGGGAGGCTCTCTCTCTCTCTTTCTCTCTCTCTCTCTCTCTCTCTTCACCGCAGCTCTTTATTCACACAAGCAGACCAAGGCGGCTTTTTAAAGGCAGCACAGCGTCGGAAAAAGCAGTTTGAGCTCTCCTTAAAGATGTTCCTGGAGAACGGAGAGGACGGCTGTCAGCCCGGGGATCTGCGGGAGAAAAAAAGCTCTGTTCAGGCTTGAGAGGAAGCGGCGGCAGCCTGCAGACAGACGAGCGCCAAGCCCGTCTGAGCGCTCAGCGGGGGAGTGCACACGGCCGGACGGACACGAGGTGGCGGTGTAGCACACCGAATCTCTGGTAGTGGTTACCTGTGGGGAGGTGCTCCATATAAGCGTTCTGTAGCATCTGGGAACCGGTGAGAGACGGGCACACGGGTCCTTAGGACAGGGCCGCAGATCCGATGACAGGATTAGGGGGGAAACAAAAAGGGATTTTTTTTTTTCTTTTTTTGTATGCAACTCATACCATTCCACCATAAATCACAATTTAGTGGAGGCTCACCATATCATTCAAGAAGTACTGCACATCGAATCATTTACTGTGATTACCTTTCCTGTTTATTTGTCCTAGACAGTTTACAGAGCTCTGTAGGACTAGGACTAGGCATAGGACTGAGTTATATTAAGAAATCATAATTTAAGGGTCCTGGGCATGTAATGTCTTCTCACCCCCAATTATTCTAACCATTTTCCTTTACTCCCAGTGTTTGGGACTACTATATGCGTGATTAATTTATATGGATGAATATCAAAATACAAAGCCCTCTTTCAGTACACCTGTTGATTAGACCTCTTCTCAGGACTGTGTGGGTATGTCTACTGTGATTGATCTTCCAGAGTCTCCTGTTAGTTTTGTTTCACCTGTTAAGGCGGGACAAAGTACACCTTTATCATTCCTAGTGGTAGACGGACATTTATGACCTCATAAATTCCCATGCCCTGCCCACCTTCAACCCAAGCAGAGGTCCAATCAGCCAGAGTAACTGAAAACACCTGTGTGGGTGTTCAGGGGCTTTAAAGGCTGCTGATCATCAGCGTCTGTGTAAAAAACTAGTGGAGGAGAGCAGTGATGGAATGTGGAGTCAGAAATATATTTATCAAACACTATTTTTTCCACCCTTTCAATCTTTTCTTTTTAGACGCAAGTCTAAAATGTGAAGAATGTGAAGTCTGAAATTTCCTTGGTTCAATTTTCAATAATTCAGGGTATTTCTACTGGGGGGCAATTCATGTTTTTCAGAAATTGGATCTCCCCCAGGATCTACACCCCTACCTTGAGAGATGCTCTGCCCTGAAAAACCATTCATGGGATTAAGCCAGAACAAGAACACATCGAATACTGTTGCTACTCACAATAGGTGGTTTTAAGAGGGTCCCACACATCCCTGTCAGTCCCCTAATTCTTTCCACAATGCATGAAACATTGCTCAGAGATTTGGGACTTCTACAGTGAGGTGAATTCAGGGAATAACCATGATTGTTTTGTTCTGAATACCTATAGAAGGGGTTTCCAGTCCTGGTGCTGGAGAGCTACTGTCCTGCAGTCCTACTTCAGCCGCTTGATAACAAGCACATCATTAGACTCAAGTGTGTTAGAGCAGGAAGAACCCTAAAACATGCAGGGCAATATAACCTACTGATCACATGGTTTGAATACACTTATTGTCCTATGTATATCTTAAAAAATACTAAATAAGAATATTATTTTCTGAGGTGTTTATTGTGCAAGTTTGTAATTCAGTAGGATGATATCTTCTCTGTAAATAAACTGTATTCAAAGTATATAGATTATTTAGGGCTACATAAGGAAAAGTAGGCTACTTTTATCACAATGTAGCTATAAATACTACATATAAAAGGTCTTGTTTCAAAATCCTACTAGAGTTTAAGTAGAGAAGAAGTAAAAGTGTGGGTTCTGTTAATTTCATATGGAGGGTTGAGGCTTCGGAACAGCATTTAGACTTTCATATTATGGAATGACATACACCTAAACCACAGTGAATAAATAAAATGTGAAAATCCAAGTAATTAAAAAGTTTTAGTGACCTTTTTGTTGGTCAGTGGTCAGACATTTCTGAGACTGGTGAGGGGGGTGTTTATTGCTGTAGGCATGTATGGGTTAGATTGTAAATATTGGTGCATCAATGCATAACTAGTACTGTAATACACCTCGTGGGGCAACCTGGACACATCATCAGTGATTCTCCTGGGATCATAGGGTGTTTCAGGTCTTTATCAGACACCCTCACCAGGGCGACCCAGCCCAGGGTGATCAGTCCCCCGACTGTTCAGGTAGCACATTACACCGAGCCTCCCCCTCCTCAACCAGGGCCAACGTGAAGCCTTCTCAGCCGCTTCAGGATGTTTTTGATGGCTCTTCTCCTGTGCAGTCCACAAATCCCAAGGAGCCCCAGGACCCGGTGTAGGGACTTGTCTGCAAAGCCCCTGCGTCTCCTCTATTCTGTCTTGCCAGGGGACAGTTAGCTCAAGGAGCACCACCTGCTTGCTAGTTCCGTACATCAAGACCATGTCTGACCAGAGTGTTGTGGTTGCCATGATGTTTGGAAATCGCAAGTCCTTGGGTCTTCTTGGAGGGTTGAGGTTTCTCCCCTGCTCGGACAAAGGCAGTTTTGTTCTTGGTTGGCTGATGCCGCTTACTGGTGTTGATGCCAGTGCAGATGGCATCTGCTATTGCCCGCGGGACCTGGTCATGGCACCAGCGGTACCTGCCATCTCCCAAGGCCTTTGAGCAACAGCTAAGGATGTGTTCTAATGGTCCTATTTTTGACAGAGCTGGCACACAGGTGAGTTTATCAGGCCCCAGGTGAACAGGTAAGCAGGGCTTGGGAGGACATCGTATACTGACTGGACCAAGAACTTGAACTGGTGTGGCTCTGCCTTCCAGAGTTGGGTCCAGGTGATCTTGCGGCCAGCTGTGTGCTCCCACTTGGTCCAGGCCCCCCGCCTGCTCATTCCCACCACTCCACTGAAGCGAGCCTCCTTTCCTTTCCTCTGGCTCTGATGTAGCATGGTTTTGGGTTGCTTCCCAGCCCAACCCAGACCAGTAGCCACGGTTCCCACCAGGGTGCTGCTATAGCCTTGCTCCTGCCCGCTCCGCTGCATCCTCTTCTGACCTCCACACCTGCTTAAGATACTTTTCCGTCAGCAGAATCTCCGTAGAGCAGGACTTCTCTGGCCTGGGAAACCTGGAATCTCTCTGCCAGACTGCTGAAAGGAAGCTGCAGCTTGGTGTTGTGCCCAAATAAGGCAATGTTGCTTAGGCTCTGTGGTAGGCCATGCCACCTGCGCAGGGACGAGCTGATCTACTAGCATTTTACTGTTGACTGCTGACAGATTTAACTGCTCTGTGTATGCTGCCATTAGATTAATCTATAACAATGCATCATTTTTTATAAATTAATTTTCAAGTTTTTTGTGTTTTCTTAATCTGAACTATATTTGTCAGTAAGATCAAGTGGAGTAAAAAGTGAAATATTTCCCTCGGAAATGGGAAATTTTACAGTAGCTCAAATTACATAGATAGCATTAAAATGTCATTTTTAACTTATGAGTTTATGATGGTTGTTGTTTGTGTTGTTTTTAGACAGACTAAATGGATAGTTGGGCTTTGCGTATGGTTGGCAGACACTGAACACATCTATTGCGTGGTTGTTGTGTGGTTGTTGATGAAAAGTGATGTCATTGAAGAAAATTTTCTATTGAGTGGTTGACAAGTAAATTGTCAAGTGGTTTTGTGTCAAGTCAACAAGTCAATTCAATATCTTTACTTCTCTGTCAGTGCGTGTACATGCAGTTTAAAAACCTGATTATATTTGGGTTAAGGGCACACTCCGGTTTCTTAAACACCATGTAAACACCATACCCCGGGTAAAATCGGGGTTCTCATACCCCGCTAAACAGACCTAGAGTACTCATTCAGTTCCCTGATTATTCGTGCATGTAAACAGCGTTCTCAGATTATAGGGTTTCTTGTCTGCGCATGGTCCCCGCTCCACGGCAGCGGCTTTTGACCCAGAAATAAAATAAACCAGGAAGCAAAAATTGTGAAAAAAAACAACAATAATACAGCAACTTTAGACAATCCGTTTCGGTCTTAATTCTGTCCAAAAGTTGTCCATTTGTGGTTTTGACAAAGATGAACCGAAAAAAAAGCTGTATTCAGTCCAGATGTTGGCAGAGAGCCACCTACTGTACCGGAGGTCGAGTTACTCCATCATTTTCCCAGTCAACCCCTGCTCATATACAAGGGGAACTTCAATAATCTGATCATTCCCTAAACCGGGGTTAGACCATTTTCGGGTTACTAATGTGCATATAAACGCACTGTGTGTTACTTGTGGTCTAGAGGAAACAAAGAAAAGCACCATCTAACAAAGACATCCAGGAATCATACTGTACAGCTGTCATATTTCACAGAGACAGACCTTGTAGCAGCTGGAATTCGGCCAATGAAAAGTAGCAGCTTTTTGACTGTGAGCTGGATCACGATACACAACCCGGAGTCGTGGGGGGCTGGAGCCAGTCCATCAGGCATGAGACGGGGTACAACCTGGACAGGATGCCAGTTTATCACAGGCCACATAGAGACAGAGATACAAATGGTTGGCTTTCTTAGATTTATTGATAATGTTAATATTATTATGATTTTTGATGAAAACATGCTGGTCGTTGAGAAATCATAAGGATCTGTTGATTTAATGATCACAATTACATTTTCATGATGAAGAATTACCTATACGTATACATGATGAAATATTCAACAGAATATAGTTCTGGGCAAAAAAAAGAATAAATATTCTGAAGATCAATGGAATCATAAATACAACATACACTAAAAAAAGGATTAATGGGAGGATGTAAACACAACACAATTACATAACGTGATATTAACAATGAAAAAGTATGTTTGTATCCCTACAAAAACAAATCTTGTCCTGGACTTAATTTGCATTTGTTCATAAAACAAGATATTGCAGACATTCTTTAACAAGATGTTTTCATGTAATTCGAGACAATCTTTTTAGGTTAACCCACACAACAAGCAATGATCTTCTCTGTTCCAATATAATTGTGAAGTCGGAGGAGATTTCCTATAAACTGCAAGGTGCTTCTTGTCGGTCATTTTGTCTGCAGCCAGGTTGGTACAACACGTGGCACCAAGAACACAGAGACTGAAGTTTAAGGTAAGAATACAGTTAGCAGATTATTGGTTAGATGCTATAGTTTTAACATAAAAATGCACAAAGAGACACAAGTATGAAATTAAATTGACGTTATTGTCAAAATGAAGTTGCTTCTACTTGCTAAATGTATTTCAGCACAGGTCTCTTTGTGCATTTTTACACTATTTTTATTTATTAAAGGAAAAATGCTTATTTTAAAGCCTATTGGTGTAAACTCCACAGTTCAATTGCTTTTTACCGTTTCCTCTACTCCTGATATTTAAAGTACTGCTGCCTCAGTCCAATGACAACACCTAGGAGCACAAGGACAACTTTGTTTTAAATTCACTTTACTAGTCAAAGTAGCAGTTGGATAAGGCATTCATAGTCTTTTTTGAGTGCATGTGGTTTCCATAGAAACTACATTGATATATACAAAGACGTGTAATTATGGCTTTCAACTAAAATGGATTTTCCCAGGCCTAAACCTGAAGTCACACACTTACAAAAACACATACACACTTCCTTTCTGCTCCACACAAACACACACACACCGGCCTGACTTTCTGCTTCCAGTCTATGTTGCCCTGACTAATTTACACCACTAGAGGGAACAAAATAAATGGTCACTTAATGATTTCTGCCTCTTCAAACAGCTGATGGGTCTAAATCAAGGGTGATAGCTGATTTGGTGCTGTAAGTGTGTGTGGGGATGATTAGCAAATTCCCATCATCAAGCATGTGTGTGTTTTCAGTAAACTTTACTAATTGCCTGGCAACAGACCCTGTCATCCTCTCATGTTTACCCATTAAAAACAAATCACCACTGTCTTTGTCTTTCTGTCAGCCAATCAAAGGAACTAGCCTGTGGAGAATGAAAGCATGTTTTTATGTTGTACATCTTAACACAGTTTTTGAATTGGATAATGTCTGAACTAACTCAAAAAAACAATTATGCAAACGTAGTGGTGTGGATGGTGATTTGGTGTTGCAGTTTCCTTTTTATCATATCCTCTTTCTCTGCCATGCCTAAGTTAGTGATTATCTGAGGGTCTCAGAAATTGTTCAATAAGAGAAAATGACAATAACCTGTTGTTTAGTCAAATGAGAAGGAAACATTTTCATTTCCAGGGAACGAGGGATCCAGAACCCCAAAGTCACTAGTTTGGCCTCTTCAGTGTTTTAGAATTCACCAAGATAGTTCTCAAATGTTATTATTTTTATAAAAAAGTTGCTTTCTCAATAGTTTGTGCGGTTCCCACTACCTGCCCTTTAAAATGATTTAACACTATGAAGAAATATCATTGAATTGCAGTGATGAGATGCTTTGTTTAAAATGAGTGTGGAGTTCCACCCAAGAGATGGAGAACATGTATTAATAATTAATGAAATAACAACTAATAAAAGCCCTTGATCTAGAAGAAGAAATGTAAGTCATATGTGTAAAAGTTTAGCCAGTGATTTATCTATTCAAAGAGAGCAATTGTAATTATATGTTTTCCTTGAATGGAAAATTAAAGTTGTACTCCATAAGAATTGAGATACGTTGTTTCTAGCGGTCTCTTTTGCGGTAAGAGGTAAATGCAGGCAGCTTATTCTTTCAGAGCCCTCCAACTTGTAACATTCATGGCCACTATGTGTGTTTACTATTTTTAAAAAAGGGTTTTTTTGCGCTTTTGTAAGCTTTATTGAAACACATTCACCTCTCTACTTTCAGTCCATCCCCTATATGTTCCCCTCTTTAATCCATACACACACATGTTCCTATTACACTTCTGCCTTTACTACAAGCCTGACTAAAGTTAGAAGTTCCTGATTTCAGATTACAAGTGAACGCAAATTGACAGTTAGCAAAACAGCATCACTAACATGGTGGCTTGTTTACATATAGCCTGTGAATGTCGTGCTTTCATTAGTGGGTCATGTGATCAATCACCAATGTTTTTTTGTTGTTTTTTTAACTTTGAACCAGAAACTCCTCAGAAATGTTTTTTTATGACACGATACTTATGGAAGCACTGTCATGTGAGGTTGTCACCCACAGTTTCACATATCATCTAATCACAAGAACAATCTCGTATCGATTGCTTCTCCTTGGGTTCCCGGATGTTGAATTCTACACATTGACAATTGCAGCTGAATTTGGCCTATTGATTTCTTTTTTTAAAAGATTATTTTTGTGGCAGTTTTTAAGCCTTTTATTAGATAGGACAGTAATGTACAGTAATGCTGCACAAACAACAGTGTTGGCAGTCCGAGTACCTTAATGAAAGTAGGGAGGAAAAGTAAGTCAACTAATCTGGTGACTTAGTTCTTCACTTTTCAAAAAGTATGTTTATACTTTTAACTTTACAAACGAAAAGACTTTTACGATGTCTCAGGCAAAGTAGTCTGGGGTGTAATTTAGGCTACCACGGAGAGCAAGACAGAGCTGCTAATGCTAGCTTAAACTTACAGACTCCAACCCAGCTTCCACAGTGTGGAAATACTACACAGTGGATGTGGCGGTTGTGACCTTGCCTTTAATGAAATGTAAATAAAGTAGTTAATGATATGTTCCTTGGCCTTGGAGGCAATGCTTGGTTACAAATGGAAGTAGCGAGCAAATTACCCAGAAACTTTAAAGTTAGCAGTTTCACATTACAAACTCTTTATATATTCAGTATCAATTATACCCTGCCCCTTTGTCCAACACAATCCAATGCTTGACAGAACTGCCTTGCCTAGATATGTTTGCTAACCTATGATTGGACCATCACTGTCTTTGGGAGGGGTTTAGTGAATGACACATTCAGTAAAAATGTCTCTACTATCAAGCCTATTAACGGGCCGCAAAATGTGATATTTCAGCAGCTCTAAATTTCGTTTTAACATGTTTGGAGTGACTTTACGTTCTCTTTTTGACACATTCACAACAACATAAACATTGGGCATTCAGCAAAAAACAAAGACAGATAAATTCACCTCCATTATCATTTATTAAAAAGAAATTAGAAGGAAGTATGACAGGTGAATGTGATACATGTCTTAGACTCTTATTATCCATTATCCATCTTTACTGCATTAGGTTACTCTTACACTTCTTTATCTACTACTATACTTATGTTTCAAAGTCTAAAAGCATTGAACAAAAAATTCATTTGCCTAATGTAATTTCCACTTTAAAAAAATATGTATTCACAATGATGAGTATTGTGCATTGATGCCAAATCAGTCAATGAGGAAAAGGTCACATTTCATTTTAGCATCAATTATTTCTTAAACTTTGCCAAAATAAGTAGCAGCCTAATAGCAAGGAAATTAATGCAAAGTTACATCGTAGATTTTACACTGAGAAAAAAAACCTATATACTCAAAAATCTAAAGAAAGGATAGAGCTTTTTAGGGATGACACACCACTTACAGAGATTCCGCTCGCTGAAAAGATTAACTCTTTCATGACAAACAGAGATAGGGGCGCACTGAACGTCTGCAGTACAGGTAGCTTTACTGCATGCACTGCATGATCAAACCAGATTTGGTAATAACCCAAAGTTTGCCCAAGTCGTAGCTCAAGTGGCGGACTGGCAGGCACAATGAGACGATGACCCAGCTTTTGCCTTCTCTGCACTCATTGGTGATGCCAACTCTGTTGAGAAATCATCATCTGAATACATTTTGCAGAAAACTTATGAAGGTTTGCCTTGAAGATTATTTTTTCTTTTCTTGCTTTATATATTATACATACTTCAGGTTGTAACCCTTTTGCATCTTTTAACAGTAAAAAAAAATCCTCTCAAATATAAATGCCTGGTTCTGAATACTGGCTTACCTTTCGAAGACAAGGCCATTTTTGGTCACTCCAAAAACTCTTCCGTCGGTCCCCACTTCAACCATTGTGATGGAGGGCCCTGTCACTCGTTTCCAGGCACTAGTGCCGCACTTAGCTGACGATATTCCCTGTCATAAGAAGCATACACAGTTGTCATGATCGATGAGTGAGTATGGTTCATGTGTCCCAACAGTAACCCCAACGCCACCGAGAGTTCAAAGGCATTTCATTCCACTAGCACTGTGGTGTCCAACCTTTGTGACGTAGACATTGTAATTTCTGTCGACTCCCCAGCATCCATAGTTTGGGCCGCAGCTGTAGTACCTCATCTGCCGTCTGAAGGGCTCCCAGCCCAAAGAGCCCACTCCACTGAAGGCCAAAGCTTCACTCCTTGTCAGACAGTATGTGTCGTAGGAGCTGGGTGTTACCCCCACAACCTGATAATTGCCTCCAGCATCCACCTGTTGCAAAGACTTACCTGAAGTCACAGAGAGGTACAGGTGATTAACAATTCAATTCAATTCAATTCAATTCAATTCAATTCAATTCAATTTTATTTATAGTGTCAAATCATAACAAAAGTTATCTCAGGACACTTTACAGAGTAGGTAAAGACCACACTCAATGACTTATTTATGATTTACATAGACCCAACAATTCCTCTGTAGAGTACAGTGGCAACGAAAACCTTCCCTATAACAGGCAGGAACGTCAGACAGACCCAGCTCTGTGGAGGACGGACATCTGTCTTGACCGGTTGGGGAGGAAGAAAAGGAGAGAGAAAGAGAGAAAAGACACACAGATGGACAGGGAGAGACAGACAGACACACTTCCAGAGATGCAAGCAAAGCCTAACAGTAACTATAATATTTATAGTAATGTGAATATGACGTATATGTTAAGGCAGTTAATACAACAGAATAGTAGAAACAAGCACAGCTAAGGTGACAGAATATGAAAATGATAATAATTATGGTGGCAAACATGATCAATGATGAGTAGTGGCAATAGCAGCTACAATACAGATACAAATTTTATAGTTTATTAAACTAGTGATAGTATATATAACACAGGTTGCAACTTTACTGTGTGTATTTTAAATGGAAAATGTGTATAGCAAACTACGTAGTAGGAGTGATGAACTACACTAGCACTATGATATTATACAGTACACTTTAAGAGATATTTTACCCGTTTTAATTCAGGACCTTCATGGCAATGTGGGCATTGTGTTCAGATGGACTGTGTTTGGCTTATCTCAGTGGCTGAAGTTGGAATTGCTCAGGCTCTTCCACTACAGAGGCACGCCACTGTTCATCTGATCACAATGCCCACATGCCATGAGACAGACCTGGATTAAGAAACGAGTTTAATAATGAAAATGTATACAGACAAAGCAAGAAAAAGAAAGAAAAGAAATAGTTACCAGTTGATTGTCGAAAGTCACCAGCTACGTATTTGTAGACCCAATTTTTGTCACCACAACCCCAAAGTCCAGCAGGTCCCACTGAAACATGTTTAATTCTGTTTGCGCTCATTCTGTGCCAAACTTCTCCAATCAGGAAGAATGCAAAATCCCCGTTTGATGCAACCACTGCCCCCTGCCCAGCGTCAATCTGTTGAGCATTCAACAGCCGTGGAGCCTCCTTGCAGGTCCAGCCTGTGAAGACAAAATCGAATTGTTGTCATTTGTACAACAATTGCAGGCAATGAAAATCTCCCTTCAGTGCTCCTTTTGCGAAGGGATCACATAATCCAAGGGATGAAAAGTGAAGGGGCAATGGCCCTTTCATCACTTCCTACCCCACTACTTCCACCACCCTTGCTCGGACCAAACCCTTCTTTGAACTCAGGCTTCATTTTGATCTCAACTACAAACCTGTAAAGTTTCATGACACTACCACGCTGACAAAAAATGGGCACAGACAGACATATAAACACCTAGGAAAATGCTCAAAATCGCCTCTGTGTTAGGTCTTGCTACAGTAGCTAACTCCAGGCTCATATTTTGCCATGATGAAACACAAACACACACACTAAGACTCATAAGGTGAAAACAATACCAGTGTCACTGCCTTAGTCTTATTCATTTTGGTATACTCATGCTTTAACCTGAAATGATTTTGTCCTGCTGCTGTCTTGGCCAAGACACTTCAATCTCAATAAGGCTTTCTCTGGTTAAATACATTTTATATAAAGAAATAAAAGTGATAAATTATCATAGGCAATGGTAATGGAGCATTTTGGGGCAGTGCCACCATAATTTGGAGGATAGCTTACGTAGCTGTCATTATCTGTCACACGTCATCTGTCATCTTTCAATCATTCATCATCAGTAATGTACAAAGTACCTACTCATGAAAGACAAATGTCCATATGAAGAGAAGCTTTCAACAGATGAAAAGGAGTGATTTATCACAAAGAAAAAAACTCGCCACCCATTACCATGACTGATTTTTATCTCCTTCTGGTGTCTGGCATTAGAGTTGGTTTACACCTATCAACACCTTTTTTTTTTTTTTTACCTAATCTTTTAAGGCCCATGTCCATTTTACAAAGAGGTGGGTACAAGAGCTTCAAATCTACAAGCCAAATCATCTGAAAAAAAGATAAGATAGCTGAACTTATACTTTCTGAATTCTGACAAAATGGTAGCCAATCATGTATACTTACTTTACTGGCAACAAGCTAATTGAAACGTTAGCCTACCTATGAGAATGACTGTAAACTATATTTCCTGTTTTGAATCTTATTCATGTGTAGTACTTCATATTAGATGAGCAATTCTTTTTGAGACTTATAGCAAACAGATAGTGGCAGGCACTCTTACCTTGTGGAAGTTGCAAAATTGGTTTTGATGGTTTTGGTGATAGAGGCCCCGGCCCCATTGACATCCCACGTCCATTCCCTAATAAACAAATTAATAAATAATAAAAACATAAGAATTATTTTTATGATCAAAATGCAATCTGGCGGTGACTTACCATGACTGACGGCCAGGTGACACAGCACCAGCAAGAAAACTGTAATAGCTTTCATGTTGTCGCTGTGTGTCTCTGTGAGTCTGTAGTCAGTAGTGTACTCCTGGATGTACCTCTGTATCTGTGTGGAGCTGCTGTCTTACTTGCCATCTGGTTTGTCTGGCTTTTATACTCTAGATCCATGGGTCTGAATCATGTGCTTAATTACAGCCAAAGCTGGTTCTCCAAGTTGTTCATTTTTTTATTCAAACATAATAACTATGACCTTTCATTTCAAATATGCACTTAGTTCTCCAGCTTTTGTCAAGTAAGGCCTCCCATGTTGCACTGGCCAAGGAAAAAAAAAACAAGGGTGGTAACCTCTTAGATGGAAAGCACGGAAGAGATGACAGGATGTGCTTTTGTTTTTTGTGTTGGTTAGAACATTAACTTGTGAAGTCATCACACATCAAATCTTGTCAGAGCAGACATACTGTCCATTTCACAAAATTATACTTTAACACATGCTCTTTGGTGGATTATGTGTTTGCCATTTTGATGCTTGTACAGATTCATAACAAATCGTTAATCTAACTTTGTTTGGACAGTAGAGCCTTCCTTGATGTTATTTCCTTGGTTTTTGTTTTTTCTGCTGATACAGACACCAGCAAGTGGCCTGCTTTAATCTTATTTTAAACTTAATTTTCATTAACTCCATCGTAGGACCTGCAGTTGATTTTTTGAATACTTCCCAGCTCCCATACAGTCAAGATGGCAGCATATGACAAAAGCAGACATTTATTCAATCTTTTATCATGCCTGACTATATTGGATCATAACATATCTGGTATGGAATGGATCTGCAGAGGCTCCAGTTTAAAATTAGACCAAAACTTTCTAAGGATGTCAGTTTTTGAGCCACAAGAAAGGCCAAAATGTGTCCTGCAACAGACGAGGTAAAGCTTGTTTTTAGATTGTTGGAAGAAGCCCTAGGATCCTATACTGGATTAAAAGTAGCAATTCTACAATGTAAAAGTATTCCATTACAAGTTAAAAACCTGCATTCTAAATCATACAAAGTAAATAAATAACGAAGCTACAGTATAACTTCAGTTGGGAAGACTAGACAGGATGACTTTGCTGTCATTGTATGGGGCTGCCAACCATGTCATCAGCTGTTCCCATCTCAGTACCGCAGTGACACACCTACATTGTTATACCATAATCCTGCTGCTGCCTCTGCTTAATGATCCCCCCTCTGCCTTAGTATGTTCATGCTACTGTTATCCCCACCTCTCTGCCACTGTCATCACGTCATTGCAGTGCCATCAGTGCCATCAGTGCCAGTTGTCGCAGATTCAACAGCTCCATCAGCTCCATCAGCTGCATCTAATCTCCCACCACCATCAGCGTCTTGACTTCATTGTGGGATTTATCTTGCTGCTGCTCAGAGAAGATGACCCTTGATTACAAATCTCCCAGTAGAGTCTAAGCACCAAAGACTTTCTGCCAATATTTAATTATCACATCTGTTGTAATCATCAATTGTCTATTCTTCATTAACGCCTGACTGAAATGTACTTAATGCATCAAAATGTTCTACAGAAAAATGGCCCCTTTGACTGTTACTCTATATGTGATAGATTCTTTACACTACCTTTTGAGTAGAAGCATTTTTAACTACTTTATATAAGGTTTGGTAGTTTAGTCCCATGTATCACAACCCAGTGGTACTGTCCTCCTGTCTAAGGTTCAGAACAACAGAGATGAAAATGCAACTAACAACAGGCTGACAGGGGTCATATTTACACATTAAAGACAACAATATACAACGACGACCTTATCTGTCACAGCTGAGCTGTTGCACCATCTGCAATCCATAAAGCTTCACAGAAAGGTACTGAAGGTCAGGGTAATGGACTGAAACAAATCCACTTTACATAAAATAAATAGAAACAGGAAGGAAATCAGCCACAAAGTACTCACAAATTGTTAGGGTGTCACATTCATTTGAAACACTGCCAGTGAAGAAGAGGGAATTAAGTTTAGTTGACATTGTGGGTGCTGAATGGCGGATTGATTTGTGGCTCCATTTGCCCCTGTATCACTGAACTCAATTGGTAATATCACGAAAAAACAATAAGCTATATGAATGAGGAAATTAATGTTTCATGCTTTCACTTTCATGAGAAAGCTATGTGCATCATAAGACATGATCATCACAACAGGAAGAAAAAAAAGACCATTGCAGGAAGTTACTATTGAGTAGCAGGTTTTAACAATGGATTTCAAGATATGACTTTCCCTGTTTCCAATTTCCCCTCTCACTTTAATAGATGTACAGTCAGTAACTAATGTTTGAATGCCATTTGTAGGTTTTGCACAACCTTGCTTCGGCGCTTGGAAGGGATATGTTGGACTTGTATCTGCTATTTAATTATGTGAGCTCCCCCTGGCTCACCTGAAAGACTAGGCATTTACCTTCTCCCTCTCCTCTTCCTCCTACACCACCCCTCTTGGCACTTCCACAGCTATAAGCATTAAGATATAAACCCTGACACACACACCACATCATAGAGGATATGGTAGCAGAGACATGGCAGGTCCAGATTACTTTTAAAACGGCTTAAAGGGATTGTTCTTATTCTTTTAATAACCTTTTTTCTAATCATAACCTAAGTAATTTTGATGCCTAACCCTAACGGTCACCGGACACCAAAAGCAACTGTTGCGGCCCATTTCCGGATTGAAGCCATCTTGCGGTCTACTTCTATTCGCCATTTCGTAAGTTATCATATGAATTTTTGTGCAGAACTTTTCTTACGATATCATATAAACCTGTGGATAATAATATGTTGGGTTGTATGAGGTACTTATAGTTTGTGTATTACCGACAGCAGATGGCGGTCGACACACCCCAAGAGAAGCAGGGAGGAGGACAGACACGGAAGCTAAGCAACGCGCTGCTGTGGACAGGGGCAGCAGCTAAATATATTTTACAAACCTAAAAAAACTTTATCTATACTCTCATCAGTGTCCCCAGACTCCAGTGACAAAAAAAGAAAAGAGAGTTGCTGGTCTTACACTGTCTCGATCAGTATTTTTGCTAGTTTCGTATGTTTCTAAACCTTCAAAGACCCAAAGTTATGTAACACACTGACTATGAATAAGTACTTCAAACAACCTCACCCTCAGTTTTGTGAACAATTCTGTATGCATGTTCACATTCTTGTGCTTAGTCTACTTATAAGAATAAAAAAAAATGTAAAAAGTGATGGTGTTTTCTCACTTCAAGGTTCTACGAAGAATATCCTGTCACCTTCTCTCTACTGTCTCTGGCCTCCAACGTATACCCTTTCTACTCTCTCCCTCCTGTCTCTTGACCATGACCCTCAATAGCACAAGGCAGAGTTCCATCCTTTTTATTGGTAAACACGTTCGCTTTTTACAGACTGTTGAGCAGGTTTTCAGGCATTGGGTGTAAACTCATAAATCCTCCAGAGAGTTGTCCTGCATTTTAATTAAAAGGTTATTAGAATGTCTACTGGAGGTCGAATGCTTCTTGTTTTCTATTTTCTCTGTATATAGCACAATTGTAACCAGAAACTTGTGATTCCCAACATTTCCTAAGAAGTACAGCAATATTTTAAAGATATAAAATATTCACAAAAGGTATCAGCCTTCAAAAGCCTTTGGCAGCTGAGCTGTCATTTCTTCTTTCCATTAAGCTAGCTCGAAGACAGATGGGTGAAGGTTGCAGGCACCTCCAGCACTTCTAAGCCCCAGAGGAGGCCACTGTCCTGGGGGACAGATGCTGATAGAGGTGACTACGTGCCTTGAGGCTCCTCAAGCCCAGGATGCCCAGAGAGCCATGAGCCCGATCACTCTATGCACTCTCTAATGTTAGAGGCCATTTATCAGAGGAACAGAGGTCTAACTGTGCTAGGTGCATACGTAAGCCCACATTCAAAGCTCTATTCACTGAAATGTGTGGTCCTCATTCACTGTATCTAACCATTCACTCACCAAACATCTGTAACCTTCAGGATCATTATAAGTTATGGCATATCAAGAGATGATATGTCATAATTAAAAACCAAAACAAATGTGTTTGCCCTTTTTCTGTAGGTATTATATCGCCTTACTTAATCTGGGTACACCAGGCCCAAGTATGTCCTATGTCACTGTCTTAAAGGTCCAGCCCATGCAGACAGCACCACTGCAGCAAACAGGGCAAGCCAAAACCTTGGACTGTAAAAAAATAAAAAAAAAAAAGACATCCAATCTTTCAACTTGATCCCATCGTACTCACCTACGGGAGTCGCCATCTTGTCAGACTTTGACTCAGCCTCATTTCCTCTCACCAAAAAAGGGCATGTATGTGACGTTGGGGGGAGGGAGATACGTCCATCCAGCTGACATATACCTCTGAGGAGAAGTGAGGGCCAGAGGCTAGCTGTCACTCAAGAGGCCACGCCCCTAATTATTCATAAACTTTTAACCTCCAATAAAATAAATACTAGCCTGGTACAAAACTATTCACCCCCTCAGTGTTGTCATGGAAATATGACCTAAACATACAGACTAGAATGTTTTTTGTTTCAGGCCTTAAACAGGTTAATTATGCTGTGAAAACGACCTGTTTAACATGGGGGTCAATGAGAAACTGCTCTATTATGCAAACTACTCCTAGTGGACACTCGGTTTGTTTGGATCAACCAGGAAGTCGCTGTGGTTGGGGTGGTGGCAAAAACCCAAGTTGCATAACTCAGGTCGTCCTTCAACCACAAATTTAGTAGTTGATCCCTGGATGCTGAAGAGGCGTGAGGCGGGGACGCCAGTCTATCACAGGGCACAACTACGGGCAATTTAGAGTCATCAATTAACCTAACACATGCATGTGTTTGGACTGTGGGAGGAAACCGGAGAACCCTGAGAAAACCCATCGGTGTGTGTATGAATTGGTGAATGAAAAGGTAAATTGTTAAGTGCTTTGGATAAAAGCGTTATCTAAATGTACTCCATTTACAAGTCAAATTTCGATGTTAGCACTATGGATCTGTACATCTGGAACCTGTGCCACGAAAAGACTTCTGAAAGTAGGTTTACCAGCTTGTGCCGCCGAACTCTGAGGTCTCCATGACAACACAACAGAGCCTTTCCACTTTGGAAAGTACCTGTTATTCAAGTCCAATATTTAAATTCAACATCTTCAGATACACTGTACTTGGTGCTTGGTCTTTTTTTGCAGCATGAAAAAAATGGCGGCAAGGTTACAAAACCAATACAAGCCTTGATTCATTTGTGATCAGCGTGGTTTGACAGTTTGATCAGAGTTGTGTGAGCCTAGTAAGTTGCACTGGATGGAGAATGTCAGTTAGGTTCAGGAACTACGTTCGGTACTACATTCTAAGTATGTTCTTCTCTAAATGACCTTCCTCTAAGTCATCGTCCTAAACCTGCCCCATACAAGATAAGTGGTTATGACTGGTCCATACAGGGCCTGTTTGGCTGGTCTTTCTGAACGGGGGAGGGGCCAGATGAATCTGCCAGAACAAATAAAACATGAGCTCGGCAGTTTTACCTGGTTCCCAGGCTAGACGGCTACTATACTTTAAAGAACTTCAAGTCTCCTCTGAACATTTAAATTCAGCAGACAAACTAGATGACCCCGAAATCGACTCCCCCTTACAGCACACATTACCATTTAATAGGATGTTCACAAACTGATTCTTTAAGCCTTTATCCTACACCTCTGCCTTCTCTGAGATAAATCACAGCATCACCTTGAGTTGTGTAGCACATAGGGATTATGGCAGCTCCTTTCATTCCCAGGACGTCAAACATCGCCGTTTTGTCACTGCCCTCTGCACTTGATACCTACTTTTAACTGCAAGTATGTTGAATACGGACATATAACCTGGAAACACAGTGCTAACGCAAATGGGGCTATCAACTTTATAGAAATGAGAGGGATATAAATATGGGTGACAACCCGTTCTCATTCTCAGGTCATCAGGTACCAACGCCAAGCAAGGGACATATAGTCATCAGACCAGCTACCAAAACAAAGTGCAAAGGATTATAACACAAACAGTGTCACTTCATTGTCTGATGTCATTACTCCACTATATCATGACAGAGCAAATGTTTCTTTGCTGCTATATTAATGCTCTGAATGTCCTGTACAGGAGCTTTAATGTTTATTAAAAGCTTTCAGATGCCAGATGCCCATAAACAATGATACACCCACACTGACAATTGAAGTGCATTTGATAGACTGCAATTAACATTATCATTATTATCATTATAATTATTGTTCACATGGGCAGGGTTCCTCACTTAATTGGAACTCCACTACTTCAGCTGCAACTCCACAAGTGATTCACAAAGTCATTGCCAAAATTTAAATGATTGAAATGATCATGCTTAGAATTAATTGGTGTCATCAAATTGTCATTATACTGAATGAATAGAAATTATGCAAAATGTCTATTCATCCGAGCACTTTTACAACTTCTAATCCATACACACACACACACACACACACACACACACACACACACACACACACACACCCAAACACACACCCAACAACCTGCCTGATCCAGTTTTGTTATTGTAAAACAATTGTCTTATTATGATGACATTTCCTTATCATTGTATTTACAAAGCTGCTTTATCCACATCAACAGAAGGACTTTTGTATCAGAATAGACTACAATCAAAACTCAAAGCATTTCTTCTACCTACACTAAGATTTGAGTTTACATGGCACCAATAAACAATGCCAAATAATGCACTGTAAAACCTGGTGGCAGGCAATGATTATGGGGGAATGAGCAGCTCAAAAATGCAAATGCATTTTATGATCTCTGGACAGAGACAGAGAGAAGCAGGTTAATAACATAGACTCTCCCTTGCCAGATATTGTATTATTGAGGAGCTACAGTGTTTAATCACAGACAAACCTCTGCTCTATTCACCAACACCCTACTGCTCGACGCTTTAAGGTTTGGTACAAATTGGTACAGTTGCTTCAGTATCACATGAACACTGCTGACGCGAGAGTGCAATGCTGCCATGACGTTTGCAGTCCAGGCAGGATAATACTAAATTGGTAGAGTACCCCTTTAAATCCCCAGATAACCAATACAGTAATGTAGTGTAAAAACGGATCCTACATCAGTAAACCCCAATTAGCTCTATGATGACTCATCTGGCAGAGCTGGTTTTAAATATCAGCTCTAACTACACTACAGTAAAAGTAAAGAAGTGGTCACTTTTAATTTGTACTGTGCACATTTGTGCAGTACTTAAGCTTGAACTTTGCCCAAGTTCAGTCAGGAAGATCAGCTGCTAAATCTGGTTGGTTTAACTTTAACTAACTAATCACATTTTGCCAAGCTCTCCCTAAGGCCACTCATATTGTTACTGAAGATAGTGGACAGCATGTCACATATATGTAAGAGGTTAACTTAAAATATCATCTTTGACTTTTGGTTTTATATGGGATATGATAACCAGTTTCCTTGGTAATAATAGCCTTCCTCCTTCCACAGAGTCTAGCACTCTAACACAACGTCACCGCACATACTCATTTGCTATAGCGATTATTAATACAGCCATTAGAGGGCGCCACCTGACAAACAAATGTTACTATGGGTGTATATGTGGCTGTCGTCAAGACATAACACCCTTTTATAATACAATTTCCCGTTCCAAAGGCTCCATGGAACAAAAAAGGCAACAATAGCCAAACCTGAACTACCATCACTTCTATCTTCAGCAATACACCTTTTCCTCCATAGGAAAGTGGTAAAATAGTAATTACAATATTTTTTACTCAGATCTGTTCAAACAACGGGGAACACAGCACTACAGCATTGTGATCGGATTTTGAAAGGGCACAACTTTATGACATAACAGCCGGATAAGCTGCCTCGTAAAATCCACCTATAAAGATGTTTTTTTGAGTGATAAAAGCCTGGTTTTGCAAGCCTTTGGTCAGCATTTGGGCGGCTGTGGCTCAGTTGATAGAGCAAGTCGGCCAATGTACGAAGGGTTCGATCCCCTACTTGTGTCATGGCCGTTGTGTCCTTGGGCAAGACACTTCATCCACCTTGCCTCGTGTGAATTTGTATGACTGCTGTATGTTTGAGGAGGTGGTTGGAGGGGCCGTAGGCGCTTCCCTCAGTCCGACCCAGGGCAGCTGTGACTACCATGGTAGTTTACCACCACCATGTATGTCTGTGTGAATGAATGGAACCTAGACTCTGTAAAGCGCCTTGAGTATTAAGAAAGGTGCTATATAAATCCAATCCATTACAACCAAAGCTGGACTGATTGGAAATGTTAACCTAATGCTGGCACTAGAGGAAAAGTCAAGGGTTCGCCAAAGTCAGTAATATTTATCCTCTTGGGACCATGAATGCCATAACAAAATTTCATGGCAGCAGGACAAAAGGACTGACCGGCAAGGTCATTTTTTCAACATATATACCAATGTACCATGCTAAAAACGTACCTTGACAGTCCAAGACTTTTCATTTTCAACGAAGCACTTTGACGATACACATGAATAGGAAACATATATAATATAAAACCATCCGAGTGAATCCAGACCAGCAGCTGCTGGTATTTGGGATGCACCATGGAGACCCCGTTGAGTAAATGTGTTGAAGAATGGGACCCTGGGCTGATGATCCATTTCAGTGCAGTGTGAGTCTGAATGCACTGAGCTCAGCCTCCTGCAAGCTCCCGACTCTCTCCATTACCCATAAATCACGTATGTGAACCCTAACAAGCAGCTGGCCGGCTCCACGACAATTTGCACCAAATTGTTTTCTTCTCGTGGTGTTGATGGAATCAAATCACATCACACTGCGGATGAGAATATGAAGTATCATTCCCACTCAAACTGCGGGGGCATTGATGGAGAACACCTCTCAGATATAAACAGGTTTATTTCCCATCCATGCTAGTGTAATCCGTATCATCTGTCATGATGCATATTGTGTAATGTGTTATCCCTTTATTATCTTTGTGTTTTTTATTTTTACAAAGACAGACGTTTGTTTCAGGGCGGGTCATGATTCGCCCTCATTGATGAAACGCAACCGTGTTTTCATGCTTGCTTCCTCCTGCATCATATACTGTATTTATGCTAAGCTAGGCTAACCAAATACCAACTTTAGCACGCAGACACATGTTCGATAGAAAACATAAGTGTATTCCTTTAATAATTCTATGTCTAGACCTAATATAGAGAGCCTAAGTATGGGCTTTTTAATTCAAATGTGTCAGATACATATTTAATTCACATTTCATATGTTATGCTGCTCATTTCATTTCAGCTACAGGTTGTTTAAAATAAAAGTCATTAAACTATGCCCTTAAAAAAGTGCAATTGTAGAGAAATGACAAGTTCAGCTTAAAGTAAGGACGTGGGAATCTAAAGATCTATTCCAACTCTGAGGTTCCAGATCACTTTATATCCCTATAGGGCCTTACACTTTTGTTTCAACATAATATGCACCGTGTCTCTCTGCACAGTTTAATATATAATAACTATAGATTCTTTGTTAAGGTGAAATATGTCCTGATAAATCAATGCTGCAGTAATCTTTTCAGCCATCTACTATAAAAAGGGATTAAGACATTTATGAGAGCAGATTGAGTGATACTAAATCGATTTGGTGAGTCTCATAAAGACAGACCCCAGACAGTTTTTATTGTAACAGTAAAACCTGGGTGCATCCTGGGCATACAGGCATCCTCAAGGTTTGAAAGAAAGAATCATTTGGAGATTATAAAAGGAATGGAGCTGGCTTGTGGAAACACAGTAGTGCATGCCTTCTGCAGTTTATATAAAGTTTGTGTCATGATCAAGGGATGCAGACATTTAAAACCCCATCTTACATGGAGATATAAAAGTGTCTCATCTGGTATGTAGCAGCACTTTATTCCAAATAGAAAACCATGGTGGCTTTCATGAACAGCTAACTGTCGGAGAAATGGCTCCATTCAGAGGAGAAAGCAGCAGCAGCAGCCTGCAGAACTCAGAGCAGTGACGTGCAGCTACTTAGCTGGACACCAGGTGGCAGTGTTGCACCCCAAAGTCTTCATAGTGGGGCCTATGAGATGGCCTAAGGAGGATTGATTTCCAATATGTCTCCATTACCAGTCGGACCATTGACTCCAATTAAACCCTCAACGCTAACAATTAAGCTCATTAAGTGTCCGATCTCCACCATCCCTCCTCATATGACATTCATTCATGCTAAATACAGAATATCATCTGTCTGCTCCTGCCGGTGTATTCCGTATGTGGACTATCCTCTATTGTAGATTATTCAGTTATTATTTCATCGTTATTGTTGTTTAGTTATATTAGTACAGAGGAAGAGGATGACGTGAAGAGGTGGCCTTGAATATAAAGTCACAACTTTTTTTTTTTTTGTTTGGTTGTCAGTCCATTTATATATTAGATTTATGTTTGACACTGTTGTTTATACCGTACATTTTTAGTTTAGCTTGACTGTTGTCTCTGCTAGAAGTAGACAGAGGCATGGTCACGTAAATGTTTCTCTCCACACTGTTACTGTCAAATAATGGCAAAAATGGCAAACTATTTTTTACCTTCATTTTGTCATTGACTTTCACTTTCTCCGTCATCAACTTTCTTCATAAAAGATGATAATTAGGTGGTACATTTAATACAGTGATCTTAATAAGAGGAGCAGGGGGGCATTTATTTTCATTGGTGCCTCTGCTGCTGTTGCCTGGCATTCGATGCAGACAGATAAGATTGCAGTGAATTATTCAGACATGAGTAGTTGCCATCACGTTGATGTAAAGAGGAGACTGTAGTTGAACTTTTAAAGGGCAATATTCATAGTTATGGCCTCTGGAACAATATCATCAATAAATCTTTCCATTTTCCACAATTTCTTTAGAAATATATCTCCTCCACAAATGCACAGCACAAATAGGCAGAACTACCATCAGACTGACAGCAGTCATATTAACATATTTAACATGTTAAAAACATTAAATATAAAATGATGACATTGTCCGTCATAGCTGAGCTGTTCTAATCTGAAAACGTTAAAGGCTCACAGAAAGGTACTGAAGGTCAGGGTAATGGACTGAAACAAATCCACTTTACATAAAATAAATATAAACAGGAAAGAAATTAGCCACAAAGCACTTTCTAAACTGTTAAGGTGTCACATTCATTTGAAACACTGCCAGTGAAGAAGAGGGAATTACGTTTGTTGTTGAGCTTGATTGCTAAAACCACAAAACAATTATTATGAAATATAAATGAGAAATGATTATTTATGTTGTCACTTTTCAGTACAGTAATATTTATCACATTACATAAGCAACACTGGAGCAAGTCAAACCATGGCGCACAGAACAGTGGTTCCTCTATAGTGCCGGTCAGTGAGGCATGAGATTTCTCACTTTACATAAAATAAATATAAACAGGAAAGAAATTAGCCACAAAGCACTTACTAATTTCAGTAAATGTCCATTTCCAAATTAAAAGATTCAACATAAGCCATTTCTTATAAAAGAGCTTATATATGATGTCCTTGTGATTGGTCTGCAGTCTGGCATGGGACCTCTAAATTCAGTTTTCATTTTCAGGGGCGTTATCAACTAGCGCAGACCAAAATGCCTTTGAACTCACCTGTAACTGTATAGAACTATAACCAATCAGAGCAACGAAATGTGACCTATAACAATGGGTGCCATGTCACAAACTTCTACTACTTTAAATACAGCTAAACAGTCCACTAAAATGTGTTTTTGAAAACATTTGAGATTTGAAATAGGCAATTCAGGAACAGAATCTGGATCATATTTGATCAGTGTTGCTTCGTGAGCCTGTTAATTTGCGGTAAAGACAGATCTGCAGACTGAACATGATTGGATAGACCTACAACCAGTCAGAGCAGCAAAACGTGTGTCGGGTGACTTTTAAATCTAGACTGGTTTGTGAAATTGTGATTGCTCTTATAAGGTTGTGATAAGCTGGAAATCTGTCTGGCTGGGAGGGGGACCAGACATATCTACATGAGCTTGGCATAGTCATCTGGGTCCCAGGACAACAAATTTTGCTGAAAAAGTTATTTGTTTTTCATATGCCATTCTGCTTTTCAACAGTTGCCAAATTCTTGCGATGTGATTAACTTCTATAAGAAGTCCTGCAAGGTTTAATGGCACTTCACTGACAGAAAGCAACATAATACACTTAAATCGCAAAAGGTCAAGGATCATGAGTCTAACTATGAATTTTGCACAATTTATCCTTGTATAAAGTCCCAGTACTGGTGGAATGGATTCAGATTTTCTCCAAAACTCAGGGCTACTATCATCAAATCGGATTCATAGATCCATTTACAGATTTCTAAAGACTGTGTCAGCCCACTGTTCACAGGTTTTCAGGTTTTTTCTACATAAAATAATATAATGATCTCATCTAATTTTTGCTGTTTTTCCTGTGAATTGCAATCTTCAAACAACTACAAATTATTCAAATAAAAATAATTTGAGAATGAGGAACTGCTTTGTGTTTCAACTGGTCTCAACTCATTTTAGGTTGGTTTTAAGTATATTGTGTAAGCTACTGATTTATTCCCCATCCACTCTCTCCCCTCCCTGGCCTTTGTCTCTGTAACAGGGCATTTGCACCAGAGGCGATGACAGAGGGCCTCTTGATGCTTTCGGTACATTTCCTTCTCCGAGGAGAAGCAGTCACGTACTGCATGATGGGATCGTAAACAGGAATGTCTTCAGACTTAATCTAAAAGAGATTGGCAGCAGATGGACTTTTTAAGGAGACCTGTAAAGACACTGTTACAGTAGTCAAGCCTGCTGAAGATTGATGCATGGACAAGTTTTTACAAATCCTGAGACATAATCCTTTAATATCCCATCCTTTGATATATTCAAAGGATGTGGCAGAGAGGAGGACAATGGACAAACTTCTGGACATTATGGACAATGCCAGCCACCCGCTGCACACCGTCCTCAGTAACCAGATGAGCCTGTTCAGTGGAAGGTTGCTCCTGCCCAAGTGTAGGACCAACAGGCTCAAGAACTCCTGTGTCCCTCAGGCCACCATCCTCTACAACTCCTCACTCAGGGGGAGGAGGAAATAAAGAGGACAGAAGGGAAGGAGTGGGAGCCAATCACTGTGCACTTAATAATCTATACTCTTACATCTTCTTTTCTTTGTGCAATAACTTTAACTTTATACTTTTTTGTATTTATTTAGCTAAGAGTTTATTGGATATCTTATACCTTATTTTATTATAGCTCCCTCGTGTTTTTGTAAGCTGCTGGAAATTCAATTTCCTTGCGGGAGTCATCCTAAAGGATCAATAAAGAGAAGTCTAAGTCTATGCTTTGGGTGATAGTAGACTGACTTTGTGACTTTTTTAATGTGGCTGTGACAACACCTAAGTTTCTGGCTTGGCATCTACGTCACCTACTTGAATGCTCTGTTTTCCTCCTGTCTCTCAACTATAACTCTAAACAACAGCAACAGAGCTACATCCTGTCTATTGGTAAACAGCCTCACTTATTACAGAGCGCTGCTGACCAGGTATGAGGTGTCAGATGATAACTCATACATCTTCTAAGTTGTTGCCTGCATTTCTACGAGATCATAAGTTATTAACGTGTATTGGACAAAGTAAAAGCTGTTTTCTCTTCTTTCCACAGAGCTAGCTAAATCAAACCTCTTTGACAGCCCAGCCCAAGACTAATGGTTGAAAGTCGCAGGCACCTCTAGCACCGACAAGCCCCAGAAGATGCCACTGCCCCAGGGGACAGAAGCTGGTGGGGGTGCCTACGTGACCTGTGGCTCCACAGAGCCTTGGGGTTCAGCATATTCCTGTAAACGCACTACTGGCTGTTCATCCTTGAGCCATGAGACTGATGACTCCACCCACCCTCTGATGTTAGAAGCTATCTATCACAGCAGAGGTCTAACTGTTCCAAGAAAGTCTTATACACAATCGTCTGCTCACTACACTGTGTGGTCCTTATTGCTACGGCTTCTTTATCACCTCGCTACCTCTTTAACACACATATATACATACACACATGTACAGATTCAGCTTTAAAGCTGCACTGATCAGTATTTTTATGTGAACAATCAATCAAATGGGGCAAGAGCAAGAGAGTTACAGGTTCGAATCCCGGCTGGGGCCCTTCTGTGTGGAGTTTGGATGTTCTCCCTGTGTCTGCGTGGGTTTTCTCCGGGTTCTCAGGCTTCCTCCCACAGTTAGCTACCCCGTTAGGGATAAGCGGTGGAAGCCGGCAGCTGTTTTAGGGAAAATCCTCTAATGACCTCACTGTACACAACCCATTCAGTGCCAAAGCACAGGATGGGTTGTGCTAATAATATATAATATAATAATATAGGGGAGCATTTAGATTTAGCTGACAGAAGACAGATATTTTTCTCAGGAGTCACTCATGAAGACCAAACCAGAGCTCCAAACTGTACAAGGAGTTAGTATTTGACTTGTATTCATCAGGTAGCCAATTACATCACTCTAAACAATTTCAAAAATGCTCTGGGACACATTTGCCAGCTAGCTTGATCAACTGCCCGCAAGTGGCCAAAGAATCTTAAAGTCCCAGTCGGCAACATTTGTTTTATCATATTCAATGAAGCCGACCATGATAGAACAACATAAATCATCCGGTTTTAGAAAAAAGAAAACGCACCTCTACGTGCATGTAGAGCCAGCTGTTTGTTTTGCAAAAATCCACAGCGCCCGTGTCATTTTGTCCACTCAGCACAGAGCTGTGTGAGAGCTGACTTTCAGGCACAGTTTGTGCACATGCCACAAATCTCCCACTCCCCCCTCGCGCATGTTACAAGATCACAGGCATACACCTCAAGCTAGGCATATGCTAAAGGAGGGGGCGTGAGAGTTGTAATCATTTGAAATTTGATTGAGTCAACTCGATCCGCCAGACTTGTCGTCTGCAGCTTTAATGCTAGCCTGGAAATCCAGACCCACATCTATCCAAGCATAGGGTCTGGGAACGACCAAAATTACCACTACACCCAATTAGATAGCAGCCCGACCAATCAGAGCTATGAACATGACATAGCAACCAGCGGAGCTAACTGATAAATTAAACTTTTGCTGAATCCAGTCGGCAAAACAGAAAATACATCTTTCTTGCAAACGAAAGATTTGAGTACTGACTTTTGTTCATTTTTTAAAAAGAAAAAGCTAAGTCCAAGTATTTTACGGTCGAGGCCAAAGCTATCTCAAACAACTGCTGTTCATCATCCGCAGCCATCTTTTTTGTTTAATTTTTACTCTACAGACCTCCACTCTACCAACTGAGCTATCTGAGGGGCTACTATGAAGGCGCGCCACTGTCACCATCGGTTACGGCCGCCCATAACAGATATTACGATTTGATTGGTGATCCAGGCTTTTTTTGGGCAACAGCAGAGCTAACTGAAATTTGCTGGTCTGGAGGTATATTAATGCAGCTTTAAGGTCAAAAGACAGAAGTTGTAAAAAAAAACATTAATTCTACCCATGAACATGTATAATTGAAATAAAAGCCCTTCTGAGCCAGCTTTTGTCTAAACTAGGATAAAGTTTGTGATCAATTTTATTGTTTTCCATTGCTGTTTTTGTATATTGTATTTTGTATATTGTATCATGGGAAAAACCC
This sequence comes from Echiichthys vipera, assembly GCF_963691815.1. Classification (NCBI taxonomy): domain Eukaryota; kingdom Metazoa; phylum Chordata; class Actinopteri; order Perciformes; family Trachinidae; genus Echiichthys; species Echiichthys vipera. Next base: position 19,296,110 of record NC_139845.1, read on the forward strand.
GAACGAGTGGAAGGCAAGCAGGCGGGGATGCAGACAGGGGAACAGGATCACGGGAAACTAAAACAAAAAGAAACAAAGAAACAATGAACACCGAAAACATGGAACAAACTATCTTTCTTACATTCAACGTGGAGCCAATGAACGAGACACGATACCGAGTAGTTGATGAAACGATCTGGAGCCGGACGTGTCCAACATCCGGCTTCTTATACTGATGGGATTAGTGGAATTGGTAACAGCTTGTCCGGAACCACGCCTCCCGTCTCCAAACAGACAAACAAAGAGAAAGAGAGGGGAGACACATACAGGGAAACACAGACAGAGACAGAGGGAGACAAACACAAGCACAAAAGGAAAGGGAGAGGCTGGCAGCACAGGGATCCTGACAGTTTTCTCCCTGCTGTCTTTTCCTTGAATGGAGAGAGATCTCACTGGTCACTGTACATGACAGCTCTCTCAACAGCTTCCAGATGGGCCTCCTGCATTTAAATGTACAAAGGAACTTTAAAATTCCTCTGAACATTAAAATGCAGGAAACAAACTGGAATAATCTCTGTTAGGCTTCCAAATCTACTTCCACAGATAGTAGCTATTATCAGTTAATAGACTGTTCCCAAACTACTTCTTCAAGCCTTTAGCATATCTCCTATGCACTCTCAGATAAACCACAGTCACTTTGAGTTGAGGCTTTAGAGCGCTAGTGGAATACAGACAGGTCACCTGGAATCTGAAGTCTTTGGGATGTTAGGACAGTGTAGGAAAGAAGGAAAGAGGGTTATAACTACATGTACTGTGTGTGTGTCTCTCTCTCTCTCTATCCTCAACCCCTACTTTTATACAGTAATGTGTACAAGTACTACTTATTTTGAGTTTTTGGATCTTTGATTCGGCTACTGTAAGCAGAACGTTTTCTCTCTGCCGATTTTGACAGTTTTATTATGTTTATTGTCGTGCAAATACAATGGCACAGTATCATGTGATTAACCAAAGGAACTTGGAGGACATTATACCACATCTGAAATCCTCTTCCTTCTGCCTCGATATTCTCCCAACAGGCCTTTTCAAAGATGTATCAAACTGCATGGCCTCAGATCTTCTACAGATTGTAACGTCTTTTCTCTTAGGTGCCTTCCCCCAGTTTATTGTCAGACTCTCTTTTTAAGTCCATTTTCCTGTTTTTGGGTTGAAGTGCAGTGTAGATAGTTTTTGCCAGGGCTGAAATAGCAACTTCTTCTGAATCTTCTGCCATTGCATAAGGCTCTTACCATCTGCAGAAACGTGCATGGCCATACATCAGATTGGCACATACCAGTACTTCACAAAACGTCAAGGCTGCGCCCCTTCCTGGGGTACAGTAAACAAAAGATTGTATAGATTTCAATGCAATTTGTGTGTTTGGATCATCATTTTGAAAACTTTGTATGCATTTATTTCTTGTCAAACAAATGTTTGCTAAATAGATCTGTCTAATTATTGTTTTGCGACCTTAACTGCACCTAGGCTGAGATTTAGCTGGACATGACACTGTGATGTAACTGTATTATGTACTGCAGCAACCTCCCACTCAAACTAACTTTAGCTATCCTGCTATCCATCAGAAGTAATTGTCACAAGAATAATCTGGCCATATACCAAACTGACAGTCAATATCCTTATGAGACTCATATATCAGCTTGAAAATCTCAGTTAGACTGCTACACAACAGCCTTGCAGCATTTTCATGTTTCTCTCCTTAAGTCTCTATGGAATTCTTTCCAAATTATACAAAAAAAACAAAAAACAACTACCCCGGCTTTAATCTAAAACTTTCCGCACTCAATTATCTACACTGACCACCAGCTGTGTAATACTGTGTAATAATGCTACATGGCTGATGCCATAGGTGACTTGGCTAGGAACCGGAGGGTCGCTGGTTTGAGTCCCTGTGTGGACCATGAATGGAGCGTGGACTGGTGGCTGGAGAGGTGCCTGTTCATCTCCTGGGCGGTGCCGTGGTGCTGTTGAGCAAGGCACCGGACCCCAAACTGCTCGGGGCGCTGGTCACTGGCAGCCCCCTCGCTCTAACATCTCTCCATTAATTGCATGTATATAGAGTGAAAAAATCGAATTTCCCCGTTGCGGGACTAATAAAGGAATTCCTTCTTCTTCTTAATATGGGTCTACATAGGCACGACCACAAGAGGTAGCTAGCCAGGCAGGGTCTTTTTATTTTCCTCGTAGAACATGTATACATATAATATAAATGGTAAAGACTGAATAACCAGGTGCCACAGAAGCTGCTACACTGCTGTGTGTGTAGCCTTCTTGTAGGGTTTTAACTGTTATCACTGCTGTCATTGTTATACTGAGGAGGGCAGTCTGGACAGTGTGTGTCCAAACTGTCTAAAGGCAAAAGTGTTTGGCAACTCGTGAAGGCAGAACAAAAAGCCTGCAGTCACACAGAGGGGTGAGACGTGATAATCACACCAATTATGACAACAGCACATACTTTTGGACGATCTCTCCATAAAGGTTTTCACGGGGAGGGGGACTTCCCTAACCCAGTAAATTAAGTCTTAAGTGATGCTGTTAAAGGTCTGATGCACTTTAATTTACCATTGATGATGGTAACTTATCCTGACTATAAAAACTAGTGTGATTGCCCTCAAAGATCATAAGGGAGGTTTGGGGACCAAAGAATTTTATTGCGTCATTGATAACTATGGATTTATTTAGCATGTAACTGAGCCCACACACAACAAAGGCCACACTCTGGACTTAGTCATGTCCAAGGGTGTGAGCATTTCTTTGGTTACTGTAAGTTAAAACTAAACATGGAGAGGCAGCGTTCAGTTTTTATGCTACACAAATCTGGAACAAACTTCCAGAAAACTGCAGGACTGCTGCCACTGTTATTTTAAATCAAGACTGAAGACTTTTCTATTTGCCGCTGCCTATTGCCTTTTATGCAATTTGAGTCTTTTATGTGTTTTAAATTACCTTTTATGTGTTTTAAATGTATATGTTATATTTCTCTCAATGCTTTCAATGTTTTATGTGAAGCACTTTGAATTACCTTGTTGTTGAATTGTGCAACACAAATAAACATGCCTTGCCTAAAAAGCAGAATGTGCTGAATTCATCTCCCTCTTTTCCTGCTAGTTGCCATCCTCTCTGATTTCTTTTTCAAGTTATTTTTCCTCATGTTTCTTTTCTGTTCACCCACCACCTCTCCACCATCACACACACACACACACTCACACAAACACACACACGCGCGCAAAGACAGCAGCACTTTCTCTTTTGAAATTCAGAGCATGATTTCATCTCACCCAAGTTCTTCATGTCTGTGCTTGAATTCACGATCAATACAGCCAGAGGAGATGTGATAAGCTTCACCACTTCTCCCAACCCCTCTCTCTCTCTACACACACACGCACATACACACACACACACACACACACACGCACACGCACACGCACACGCACACGCACACACACACACACACACACACACACACATACACACACACAAGTTATGACTGTATGTCATGTTCAACACATGCCACAAGTTATTAAGTGCAGAACAATAGTCGCAGTAGGATAAACTGATAATTAATTCCTGTTGTGTTTTTCCGAAGCTACTTGTTCAGCACATCAAAAAGCCTGCTGCGCTCGGACTAAACCTATTAGGTGAAGCTATTAATTCAATGCAAATTTTTCTCCACATTCTCCACCTACCTTAACATGTCCTTTCACATGCCACCCAAAAAAAAGAACAAATAGTCTTATCAGACTGGCAACATGGATCAAATATATAATGGTATACAATGTCATTACCACACTGCCTCTGAGAAAAATAACATTCTACTAATAATGTTCAAAAGATGGTCAACATCTCCAAATATGCAATGCACACACACATAGAGCATATCCTCACTGTTGAAACTGTCACAGGAACACATCAGAAAGCAAATGTGAGGCGTTTTCGGACCACATAGTTCTAGGGACTCCTTTAGAGATTAAGATTGTATTTAACAACATATTGAATCATATAAACTTGACGACTAGCTTGATGTACGTATTGTATAAACTGTTCTATAGGTTTAGTATTTAATTTGGTGATAACTGTGCGAGGGTAGGGGAAATCAGGGGAGGTCATCAGATGTTTGTGTTATGTTGAAAAGGGGCAGACAAATATAAGAATTGTATTCTTCTTATCTGCTCCTTTCCATTCATGTAAATGTTGAATGTATTGTAATTGTGAATTAAATTTATCATTGTGTGTACAATGTAATGAATAGGCATTTTCATGAAAGGAACAAATAAATACAATGCAATACAAGAGCAACTGCCCACTGTGGAGCTTCCCTGAGAACTACATACTTTAAGGGCTTTTTTCTGTTTGCATTTGCACTGGCAATATAAATGCTGAAGTGGCTCCCCTCCACTGGCAGACCAGCCAGGCAACCAGTTTTTCTTCGGTACCGGCTAGTTAGCTAGCTAGCTTCAGTCTGCTCAACAGACAGGAGTGAGTCAAAAGTACTGCTAGACCCAGCATCCCACTGTTCGACTCTATTTCTGTAACCAGCATAACATGAAAGTATTGTGGTTTTAGCAGGTTAGTAGGCTACAGTAGCTAGCAGGCAGCTGGCTAGTAGTTCCTCTTGTGATGGAAGAATACCTTATTTGAAGTAGGAGCTTAAAAGTCCCTCAAAACGATGGTCCCTTGTTCTTGCAGTGTGGATACAATAAAAAGTTCCTCTGGTCCGAACACCTATCATTAATTTAATTTAATTATTTTATTATTTTTTATATTTAGTAACTATATACACTGTAAACGTACGTAAATGTACGGAATTGGAACAAAACACCTGCTAAACATCAGCATGTTAGCACCTCACAGAGCCTAGCATGGCTGTAGACTCTCGTTTTGTACTTCCTGTAAAGATATTCTTTTTTCACCTGTAGTAGATTTTGTAGTAGCCTAGAGCTTTATTTCATAGATAAGTACTGTAGTTTACACCGTACAGTGCAGGGCTCAAGCCCTCACTTTGAACAGTTTTTAAAGGATCATCTTTTGCACCTCACAAGCTGCTGATGTTGTGGCTGTCTCTGCTGCCAAGTAGAAATATGTTTGAAGTTGCATGTGACTAAAGCTCCAATAAATATCAAAAGTTTATTTTATAGATGGGTCACTTCCTTGAAATCAAACCTTTAAATGCTAAGGGAATAGCTTCTAATCCGCTCAGTCACCCAGAGAGTCTTTTGATGATTCGTTTCTGCAGCTGCTTCAACATCAGCTGTGTTTAAATGTCTGCTTCGCTTTACATCAATGACACACTGGAGCTAGGATTACAGTTCAGCCATGTTTCACGGCATCTGCCTCAGATCTTGTGTACATACCTGATGTAAAGTTGTGCACCCTGGTGGCTGTCACAGGCAGAGCCGCTCTTTGCCCGGTGCATCTCATACAGACACTAAAGGGAGCCTTGTATCGTATCATACAGTCACAGCTACTGACCAAGCCTTATTTGACAAGTTGGGAGTGAGAACGTGTTGTATGCAAGTTGTCATTATGTCAACAAATGAGCATACTTGTGGCAGTATCACCCCAAAAAACGCTACACTCAAAGTGTTACCCTACCAAGTGTGTATCACTGGAATAGCATTTAAACTGTCACCATCACATCGTTGTGCAACAGAACTATAACAGAGTGAGGAAGCAGCTCTATTTGTACATGCCCACAGAGACCTGAGAAGAGGTCTAGTCAGAGGGGTGACCCACAGGTGTGTAGATCCTTTAACTTTGAGTAAATGCCTAAGCATTCGTTCCAAATTGTGAAACTACTCGTGGAGTGAGAGAAACAGAGGCAGTAAGAAGCAAGTACAGCAGAGTGTGCACACAGTGGATTTGGGCAAGGGAGTAAAAGAAAAACAGCACAAGACTTTTGTTAAAATCCCCCTAACAGTCAAAGGTTTACCCTCATCAAAGACACAAGCACACACCTGCGATTCAAATGAATAGGAAACATAAAATATAAAACCACCCGAGTGAAATCAGACCAGCAGCTACTGGTATTTGGGATTCACCATGGAGACCCCGTTGAGTAAATGTGTTCACTGTTTTCAAATGCAGCCTCCTGCAAGCTCCCAACTCTCTCCATTACCCATAAATCACGTATGTGAACCCTAACAAGCAGCTGGCCGGCTCCACGACAATTTGCACCAAATTGTTTTTCTTCTGATATTGTTTGATATTCTGCTGCTTGCCAAGTGAAATCAAATCCCATCATGCTGCGGATGAGAAAATGAAGTAGTATCATTCCCAGTCCACAGGAACAGAGGGTGACTCTTGATGGAGAACACCTCTCAGATATAAACAGGTTTATTTTCCATCCGTAATGCTTATTTGTAAGGATTCATGTTGTGCAGCGTATTATCTTTAACAGAGAAAAATGGATTTGAAAATGCATCTAGCACCAAGTTAGTAATGCCTGTAACATTTGTGCCCTCTACTGTTTTGTACTGTGTGTATGTTTATTTAATAGATAGATTTTGGGATGCAACACGCCCCTGAATATGAATGCTTACAATATTAATATGCATCCAGGGGCTATGGACCAGGACTGGGCCTAAACTAATTAAATTTGACAGTCACATACATCTCTCTTCAAAATGAAGCTTAGAAAGAAAGAAAGAAAGAACGCTTTTATTAGTCCTGCAAGGGGGATATTCACTTTTCACACTTTTTTTTGTTTGTTTGAATGCACACACAGGCCTCAAAAATGAACATGTGCACAAACAGGTCCTATATACATGCATTAATGGAGAGATGTCAGAGCGAGAGCCCAGAGCAGTTTCTGGGGTTTGGTGCCTTGCTCAAGGGCATCTCGGCAGTGCCGAGGGGGTGAAGCGGCACCTCTCCAGCCACTCTCCTCTCTTGGTTCCTATGGGGACTTGAATCGGCGACCCAAGCCAAGTTACACTTACACTTGCCTGTCAAAGTTTGGATGGAACTAATCCTTATCGTATATATTCTACAAGTCCAATGAGCGATTATCATGCTAGATAATTTCAATCACTTTGAATGAATTCACAGTTCTCTATTCAACAGCCAGTAAATTATTTACTTGGGTAACTGTTTGCTGGACACTACTGTTCACACTATTGTACACAGCATCATCAGTAAAGTGCAATCCCTACAGTCTCTATCTGATGAAATGATCCAATTTTTGAAATTGGGTAGAAGCCCTTTGTTCATGGTTGAAATAACAGAATAGTGACTGTAAACAGATGAAATTACCCTAAACTGACATCACTGTTTGATCACCCATGGCCACAGAGGACAGAGCTGGTGGCTGTTTCCTATTCTCCATAGGAAGACAGACAGCTAATCATTTCACCACTGTTGAATCAGTACCAATCTCCATGTTTGTACAAAGGTTTGTGTACCAATCCCATCAACAGGATTACTCCATAGATTTAGATTTGGTATCAAGTCAATTTCCATTCAGTCCTCAGTTTCCAATTGTCCATAGGGGTTTTCAGGTAATGTGAGGGACTGTTTGGTCAGAATGTCTGATGATTTCGGTGTCAGCTTTTACTGACAAAGGAATCAGAAATTAGGATGTATGTTCAGGTGTGCAGTGCACGTGTGACAGGGACTTAACAGTTTTCCTCATCAAAACTGGGCTCTTTGTAACAGAACACAGAACTACAGGAAAGGGAAATGTTTATATGAAATCAGCCTAACATCTATTATTATTTACAGTTTGGAACTTATTGTTGGAATATTATTTTTAGGTTGTTATGACCTCTGACCTCTTGAACGCTTTGTTGTTTTATTGCTGTATGGAAATTTATGGACAATAGTTATGGATGTATAATGCTTAAGTTAAGACCATTAACCATTAACATTACTAAGTGGTGCTATTGCGAGTGTGTCAATTATAAGTCTGTCAAAGTATGCAGGCTCTAAGGGTCTACACACACTTACCATTCGTACCGTGCCCAAGCATGATTCACAGCTAAAGACTAGTTCGTTTGACCAGTATGAATTAAACTGTACTGTATTGTACTTCCCAGCCACGGCCTGGTTGAGAGAGGTGGGCTTCAGCACACCACATGTACAAGTGGCTAGGCTAAGCTGCCACAGATATTGTGGGGGAGCATTGTAGTTTTTCAAAATCAAGGAGAGGTTTCAAAGAAATGAATGCTTAAAAAAATGACCCACCAGAATAATTTGAATACAGTCCCAAGTCAACCTGTGTCATAGAGAGGGCAACAATGGCAGTGAAATGGTAAAGGCAAACTTGGCTAGTCTATATCACAGCAGTTAAACTGTTGTTAATTAGATAACCATTAGATAGCTTATAATTGGTAGGCCAACTTTCTTTGACTTTTGGAGTAGAAGCTAAAACTAAGGATAAGAACATTAATCACTGCAAAGTCCATTTGGAAACTATTTTACATGAGCATAATGAAATGATCTTCACTTTATTTTTAGTTATGTGTCCATTTTCACTTTCCATTTGACTATTCAACAGACCCCGTTACAGCAAAACTCATGTTTGGTAATGGAAACCTCTATTGCATTGGCTGAACTGAAAATGTCAGTTCACAACATTTCAGTTCAAACTTTGTCCTGAATAGATTTACTGTTATTGATGTTCAAATCATACATTTCATATAGGGACAAAATACAAATACAAAATACGAAATACATCTTCTGTTGATAATATACATATGTGCAGATATCCTCAAACATTGCATCTGGTACTGCTAATGTTAACTTGTTAACTAGTTTTTGGATAGAAATGCAACACTCTGTCACTGAGTAAGTTAGTGAGTTACACAATTGGTCAAAGTGAGTGAGGATGTCAATTCTTTGGTTGTGTTGGAGCCTCCCCATATGCTGTTGCTTATTCAAAATAAATTGCCATGATAGTCAACTGATTCAACTGATTTGTAGTTGTCACTACCACCTTTTTGACCATTTCAGTGCACAGCCTAACCCTGTCATGCTACTACTTCACTACACAACCAACATATAACACCCCCACTGAACATCCCTGTAACAATTTGGCCACAATTAATCACCATACATAGTCCAGCGATATAGGCTACTAGGTTTTAGCCTAGTCTTGTTTTTTCTACCACATTAAAAATGGACATTGATTCATACTTCAAAGACTTGATGACTAAAAGAGTTAAGGCAGGAGATGGGAAGAGAGCCACTCTCCTTCGCATTCAAATTAGCACAACAGTAAAACATCATTTCAGGGTGATATTCTTCTTGTGCTCTAAATAAGAGTCTAAGTGCTATTGATCTTCTGTCTTCTTTATGGGAAAATGCTCTGGAGAGAAAGAAACATCAAAGGGGTGGAGGGGGCAGATGGGTCTTACTGTTCAGTGTGCTGAGGAGACTTGGGAGGGGTAATTAAAGATGATCTTACTTTGACACAGCGCCCTAAGCATCCGTTGGATGTATACAACTTCTATTGAGACTGGAGACCACACAAACACACACAGGCTCACAAGGTGAACTCCAACATCACTGTGGCGGCTGGTAATAAAACAAAGAGGAAATAGAACATTAGGTACAGAAAACAAGCACAGAGCATTGGACAACCGAGCAACCTTGGAAAGCGACTCATGTCATGTCTCCTTTAATAGCAAGAAACTACATTCCTTAGCAACCCTCAGTGCAGCACTATACCTGAGCCCCGACCCTGACCTCTGCAACAATACCACAATGATAAGATGCCCTGGAGCTACATTCATAAAAGGTACATTATAATGACCTTTACCTTGAAAAAAAACGAATGCACTTACTACTGTTAACCTTCGTGAGGCAATGTTGTGTTTTTTTGTATTTCAATGTTCACTACCTTGAGTCAGCTATAAGGCCCAGTCACATTTCTCACTTGTACCCCTCCCCGTTCTCCCACTCCTTGCCCCCTGAAACAGAGTTACAAGAGATAGGGGTTGAAAAACTACCCCCACGAAATGGGTCCTCAGATGTTATCGTTTGGGGTGGGCTATCGGCATACTTACATACACTTGTCTGCAGTAAAGCGTTCAACGCCTGGGAGTGCTGGTGGACCAGTTTATGGTATGTACTGCAAATAGGTTTTGTAGTTTGCCTAGCTACACAACATGCTAACTAACACACGTGTATCATTAGTGTCATTAATTTCGATGTCAGAGGGAATTGAGACACTCCTACCCCTACATGTGAACGCGCAAAACAGAGTGGTAGGGCTAAGGCGTAGGGGCAAGGGGTGAATCACAGTTATCACAGTTTTCCCAGAGCTCAAGCTGATGCTGATGCTTGGTTTGACTAAACCCCTAAAACCTCAAAAACTCTGTTAGTGATTAATTATTTGTAGATCAAGATATACTTTGAGTCTTTGTGCTAAGCTTTGCTGTGCAGGTCATGGAATAAATCAGAACATAACAGGCCTACTGTAAATAGCTCGACCCTGTTCCCATTTGGTATTAACATGCAGTCTCAGTGATCCGAATACAAGTGGACAACTCTAACTACAGGTGAAGACACTCTCAGGACTCTTTGAGGACGCACGGAGATTGGATGTCAAAACCTACATTCGGAGGTGGTTCACGCTGCATGTGTCCACATTCAGATAATAGTGAGAATGGGTATGAGAATGGGTATGAGACTCTGTCCACGTTAAGGTCCGCCTACTCAAGTACCCCCTGCCTGATAGGAAGCACGTCCTCATTCACAGGCTGTTTCCACAAGGTCTGAGCCTGTAGCTCTGTGTGTTTTGGTTGTTTTTGTATTTTTAAACATTATTACTTTGAAAGTATTTCTGATGTCACCACTGAGAGTGACTTGTGTGGTGTGGATGTTATTACCAGACTGTTGGCCATGTGTCTGTCTGTTCCTTATTCAGCTTCAGATGCACCTATCCAGCTCTCTGGGGCTTTTCCACATGCCTTTAACAGGCAGCACCATGGTCCGCCGGTGGATAACAACCATATTTAAAGCTTAATAAAATGGACCTGAATTCATTAATATGAATAATATATTGCTACAGGTATTCCTGTAATTTTGCTGTAACATCGGCAGTTGATATTGACAAGTCGGAGCAGCTGTGAAATTGATATATACATGTATTTCTTATAAATTCTTCACAATAAAAGACGTCTGTTGTTTTGTCATTCAGTGTTGTTGATACCCATCTGTCACACTCTTTGACAGAATGGTATCTTAGGACTCCCAAAGCCTTCACTGGCCAATCACAGTTGATTATTGTGCTGTGACCAGTGAAAGTCGGGGGAGGGGAGTCACTGTGTGCCCAAACAGCTTCAGGTGACTCCCTGACAACATGAAAAGGGCAAATCACAACATGCCCAGCTGAGAACACAGCATAGACACTATAGAGCTGAAATAATTCCTTGGTTAGGCAATTTACAAAAAAAATGATCTGCAACAAAAATGCTGTTTTTTTAGGCTTCTGCGATGGTAAATTGAGTATCTTTGGGTTTTAAGGTTCAGGTTCTATTTATCTTTTATCTACTGCCATTTATCGACAACATAATGGGCAGGTTAATCACGAGTAAAAGTAAAGCGCGCGCACACACACACACACACACAAACAATCCATTCATGTCTAATAAAGGCTGCTGCATTTGGCCAATATGGCCGACATTCATTCACACATTTGATGACAGTCCTCTGCTGCTGTATTATTCAAATGCATGTTTGATTTGAGATTACTATTTGAAAAAACAGGTTTAGGGTGTTTTTCCTGTTTAGGGGGAGAACCTTACAGTACTTGCTGTAGCTCAAAGTGGCACCAGGAAGGCATATAGAGTGAGGGACCTAAATTCACCTTTCCTGTTCTGATCTTTTTTAAATTCTACAAGAATATACAGTATGAAAGGATTTCTTACTGTATCATGATGTCCCATTCCAGTGGTATGCTTTGTCTTATAGTTGCAGACCTCCCTTATCCTACCAGGGCCAACAGTAGACATCCAAAATGGCTCAGCATCATTTAAAAACAGGAGAGTCAACTTAGCCTGATTTATGTGACTGGTAATGTAAAAATAAGAAAAATAAAAACAGTCAAATGAGTGATATCTACAGGAATATGTGACAGGAAAGTACACTGTGATGGAGGGCAGACCACCTGGGAAGTAAACTTGAGATTGTGTGTGAAGCCTTAACGAAATGCCAATGTAAGATATTTAAGATGTTGTAAAATCAGTGTGCATCGGTACAATTTTACAGGAGAGCAAGGTCTCCTGTGAGAAAAGGTCGAAAACGGAGGCAAGAAAAACTATGACATCTGTGTTGAAGTTATACATGTTTAGAGGGAAGTGAAAAGGGCAGGGAGAGAGAGACAAGTGATGAGAGAAGCAGAGTTTAGCGAGATGAAGCTTTGAGTATTAAAGGAAACGTCTGCCCTTTATATGACTGATAACTGATACATACCCTATCCAAACTTATACTTACAGGATTGGCAAACTCCATTTCACCCAGTCCCAGCCTACAGTAGCTGACAACAGACAACCCTGGCAACCCGAAATGCCAACCGCTATTGGCTGCTACAATATAAACAGAACGTGAAAGAAAGTCATTGTCAAACCTGTCGAAAAATAATTAAAATATTAATTCAGACTAAGCATATTTTTCTCATGGAAAAGCAATACTTTCATTCTGTACCCCTCAAAACACCCCGTGCTGTGTTAAAAAAAAAGTGCTACATGTTTTAATGTAGCTTTTAATCAAGATTCTACATATTTAACCTTTAAAGCATCAGAGCCCATTAAAATATGTGTAAAGTTTGGAGGATCCATTTTACATATACGTATGTACAATTGTAACCAGGTTAACTAGTGTCTAGAGCAGCACATAGAAGAAAAGGAACAACCTGCTGAAAAAATATCCAAACACACAGCGTCAGACTATAGGCCTGTAGTAACAGAGCAATAAAAGCCTCACCAGCTCAAAACAAAGTTAACTTCTGTTTAAATGTAAACTAGAACTGCTATAAAAAGTCCATTATTCAGGACAACAAACACACGGGATCACTTCATCAACAGTTCTCTTTTAATTGTGACCTCTTGATGTGATTAGTATAGGGCCCCTATTTGGATTCAACCTCCAACAAAGAAAGACATATGCTAATGAGAGGGCATTGACAAAACGAGCCTTGTGAGCTCAAATGCAGAAAATCAATACACGCAAAGCTGATCAGCAGCTAATAACATAAAGCCAGAGCTTATATCTGTAATTAAACATTTCCTATGTGGTTTCATTTCATTTGATTTTCAAAGGAACAACATTTATATTTGTACAACAGGCTGTGTAAACAGAATACCTGCATTCGATAACAACATAGAAAATGATTAGAATATTCAAGTGATTTTGCCGTAGAACACGTTTGTCGTCTTTGTTTCCCTTCTACTGTAACCCAGTTAGTGTGTCCTGGCACCAAAGGACCAAATATGAACAATCCCTGGTTCTTATGTAGCTGCCACATGTGGAAAAGTTTTAGGCTGCTGATATGGGCTCGTTGACGTCACTGAGCAGCACTGTGGGCCAGTATCCGCACCTGAAACTGGAATCCTAGCATTTTATTCATCACAAGGCTGGCATGAGTCTTGAAACCCAGCGTGCCAAGTATGGCTTTTGTTGACTTAGGGTGCATCCACACGATCGAAAACGACCTTTTTTTTTTTCTCTGTTTTTCTTAAAAAGTTTTCCGTCCACACGGCCTCGACTCAAAAAATATCTGCGTCCACACGAAACCAGTGAAACCGGCTAAAAAACGCTGTAATACACATGCCAGGCCTGGATGTGACGCTGTTACTGCCACAGAAACACACCAACAACAGAGAAGAAGCCGCTGTGTAGAATTCCATCCTAGAGAGAAATGTGTCCACTGTTTCTAGTGTTATTGGAGACATTTGTGACTCTGATGCACCAATCACTTTGTAGTTAGTGTCCTCACTGAACAAAGGGTGCTGCTGGGAGCCCCTTCCCCGTCCCAAAGCACTTTCTCACTAGATTTAGCGACTTTTCACACCTTCTTGGCAACTTTATTTAAACAAGGCGACCAATTTAGTGACTTATCCAGAGCATCAGGGAAAAGGGAGAAATATGTGGTCGGCCTGATTCATTCACATGCATGTCACTCAGAGTACAATTCAGTCCATGGATCCGTCTCTCTCCTCTCACGTAGCAGCACTGTTGTTGTTTTGTGAAGCCGCAGGGTTGGAGGTCCGAGGTGGGGAGATGACGGCATCATTAACAAAGTATGAGGTTTCACCGTCCAGACGAAAACGCCATGGGGGGCGTTTTCAAATCTTCCCGATCTGGGACCTGGTTACAAAAGATACTGTTTTCATGCTCCGATAACACCGGCTGCATGTGGATGGTCAGCCAAGCGATACATAAGTTGTGCGATTACAGGAGACCACGTTTCCGTGTGGACGGGCCCTTAAACAATTTATTAGTCCCAGCTAAGCATATCTGATGGCTTAAAGCTGAATTAACATTTATAAAAATAAGTTTTGCCAAAGGCTACTTCCTGAAGCTGTTACTACAGTATATATACGGGATCCCGAGAGTATTACATGAGATACATAATCATAATAAAAATCATGTCCCTCTGCCTTCAGCTGGTGCTGCTAATGGCATCTGCTAGATTCCACATCGCCCAAAGGAAAACACCACCCAATGGGCGGACTAAAGCTCTCATTTTACCACTTAACAGTAAGCCTACACTAAAATGTGTCTCTGAAAACACGTATACAAGAAATAGGCGAGAAATAGGCAATACAGTCACAGAACTGATTCATATTTGATCAGCGCTGCCCATGTTTGATAGTTTGATCGCAGTTCATGAGACGTGATTTTTTTTTATCCTCAGTGCTGTGAGGATATAGTAACATAACAAATATGACAAAAACTTATTTTTATAAGTCGCCTAGTTCAGCTGAGATTTCTTTTAGGACCCTTTGTTGGGTCCCAGCCCCCAGGTTGGGAAACCATTGTCATAAAGTAATATGTTTGTTTGCTTTTTAATATCCATGCAGACTATAATCATTGTGGACTGTCTGATAACATAATCCTGGTCAAATGTATCCCAGATTGACTTCAGATGGACGTTTCCCTCCTTCCTCCCTGGATTCGAACAGCGTTTGGCGGCAGATTTTAGTGTATTGGGGCGCTGTTATGTAACAACTTGGTGCTCGTCCTCAGACAGCCTATTTGCATGCAGGGCGGGACCCCTGTCTGCTAAACGTGAGCTCCCCACCACCACCACCAGCAGCACGTTTCGCGCTGTGGCCCAGGTAATATTAGCGCCACTGGTGTCCCATCTGTCTGATTTAACCGCAGAGCTAATTACAGCCGGCCAGGAGACAAAAGCCTGGCTGATTATTAGGATACAGCAGGTTTCTAGGAGCTGGGCGTCACTACTTGACGCTGTGTCACTGTGGGAGAAGAAGCAGGGAGAAGCCAAAGCGGTCGGCTGAAAGTCAAAGATCGTCTATAGAGACGAGGCGTTACACGACCTCAGACTTCATGAGCATGGTCATGGACATAAACCATCGACGCAGTTATTCAGAATACATGTATTTCCACGGGTCCAAAGGTGAACAGAATAGTTAAACAGCCATTAATGGATGTTGTAATAGAAATGAGTGGTATTAAACTGTTTGTATTACATGTTCCGTCTGTTATCATGCTACAGTCCTGGGCAGTCTGACCGTACATTTGTATCCTGGTCAAGATTCACGCTACATCGCCCTGTTTTTATTTGTGTATTTATTGCATGACTTGGCCTTATAGGTTAATATTGTCTTATTCTAATGTCAGGATTAGGCTCATGTAGAATATAAAAACATTTCATCCGGTGTTCTTTTGTAAAGGCACAGGTATTAGTGTTATAAATCTTACAAATGGTTTATGTGCTCTAATTGTTGTGTGCCGTGTGCTTTGCCCTGTTAAAGAGAGTAAGTTGTGGGTTATTAGTAATTGTTTTAAAAGTTAGAACGACTAGTTAGAAGGATATGCAGTTCATAGGGGTCTTACAGCTGGCGGTGACCACAGCACTCCTCACTGCCAACAATACTATACATTTTATGCCTATTGAAGAGTGAATAGCAATTTTTACAATGCAGGCATGAAGTTATCTCTATAGTATGTCTGCCTACACCAGGGGTGGACAATTCCGGTCCTGGAGAGTCACTGTCCTGCATGTTTTAGGATTCTCTCTGCTCTAACACACCTGATTCTAATGATCTGCTTCTTATCAAGCAGCTGATGCTTGTCACAGTTTGATTATTGTTTGACTCAGGTGTGTTAGGGTAGGGAGAAACCTAAAACATACAGGACAGTGGCTCTCTAGGACTGGAATTGCCCACCCCTTGCCTATACTATCACCATAAGGGAGAAAACGCTCCGGCTTGTTTGTATTTCTTTAAACCAATCAAATTGGTCTTGGGCGGCCCTGGTAGCAGAAATAGCGGAAGGGGACTTGAAGGGGAGGAGAATGCCTGAGATAAAGCCTGACATCTGGTCACACGCCGACTTCATCCCACCACTGTAGTAGCGTTCTTTGGGTAAGCCAGACTAGGAACAGGAAATTAAAACCCATATAGCCAAGCACTACAACACAAGGTTGTACAACGAAATATGCTCATATGTTTTATGATTGAATATGGTGGATGAGTTGAGGATTCTTACAGACTGAGGACAAATCTGACTGTAGTCTGGTGGAACGACAGCAGCAAGAGGGTAAATGGGCTGTTGTTGGGTCGGTTGTCTTTGAGTACCAATGACATCACTGATGCGCTGTAGATGCGTAGGCCGACCAATGATGTTCTGAGTGGTTTAACACTGAGCATGGCTGGAAACCAGGCAAATCTGCCAAACTCACTCGTCACTCACTCATCTTCAGCCTCTCATCCGGGGTCGGGTCTCAGGGGCAGCAGCTCCTGCAGGGGACCCCAAACTTCCTTTTCCCGGGCCACATTAACCAGCTCTAACTGGGGGATCCTGAGGTGTTCCCAGGCCAGTGTGGAGATATAATCTCTCCACCTAGTCCTGGGTCTTCCCCGGGGCCTCCTCCCAGCTGGACGTGCCTGGAACACCTGCCTAGGGAGGCGCCCAGGGTTCATCCTTACTAGATGCCAAACTCATGTTTCATTAATAAGCATTTGTGATTCGTCTGGTGGTGCCAGGATAGAGCGCTCCTGACCTGGACCTTGTACATGTAACGTTTCCAGCCAGGGAGACTTCTGTTGTTCCTCTGTAAAACAAGAACTTTGTGATGGGATATCTTAACATGTGACTGACAAGTTAAAAACTAATGGTCTTTGGCATGTTCCTGTAGCTCCCTTGCTTGCTAATCACCCCAGAAAGCTAAAGCACTAGACATAGGTTTTTAAAAATTGTTCTGTCTGCTTTGTCGTCTCGCAGGTCTATGCTGATCGTGGTGGTGCCTGCTGCCTTGGTCCTGCATGACGCTTCCTGCTGCTATTATAATCCATAACCTTAGCTGTGCTTGTTTCTATTATTCTGCTATATTAACTGCCATAACATATAAGTCATATTCACATTACCATTACTAAACTGAAGGTTTTTGTTGCCACCGTACTCTATGGAGGAATGGTTGGGTCTATGTAAATCATAAATAAGTCATAGAGTGTGGTCTAAACCTAGTCTGTAAAGGGTCCTGAGATAACTTTTGTTATGATTTGGCACTATAAATAAAATTGAATTGAATTGAATTGTTCCATGTTCATGCGTCCGTTCTAATGAAACTACTCACCATGACACATATTTACCTAATGCCACTTTTGGTCTTGTGCAAAGCAACTATCTTTTACAGTTTCCTTTGCTGTACTAGAAAATAGTTGCAGAGTGAGACCTCTGTATTTTTTTTAACTCCCCACTCTTGTACATAGCGCGCCGGTTGCCCCGCCAACACAACTCTGGAGGCGTGACCATCGCCCACGCCCATTGGTAGAAGCTGAGGCGCGTACCCGGCACAACAACGCTGATTGGATGGAGATTAGTGACGCACCCTTTCACCTGGATGCTGATTGGCTGGAGTGAGCCAGATGCCTGAGAGCGCCAGAAAACAAGCGCTTTAGCGGGTGATGCTGCGGTCTCCCCGGGACAGTGCTGAGTTTCCGCTAATAGTGCAGCAGTTAGAGGACCGGAGGAACACGCTCAGGAGGACTGGCCGATTATTTTGAAGAGGGAAATTAGCTACTATGTTATTAGTCTGAAGAAACTACACACTGACAAGTCTGTAAAACCGGACACGGAGCCTCATTGGAACATTTAATTCATTCAGCAGCAGAGAAAGGTGAGAAATGATGTTTTCCCTCCAGTGGTTTCCAGTGGCTGTAACTCGGGTTATGGTATGCTGGTCAGCTGAGCTAGCATCGTAAGCTAAGTAGCTAATTAAAGCTAAATTAGCCGTTATGACCATAACAATAAGTCACTGTAATAGAGTCAGTACTTCCACAGGATCTACCTCACCTTCATGTAGGGATTCATTTGAGTGAATTAGCTCTTTACTAAAGTGAAGTTGAAAGCATTAAGGCTAACTTACATGTTACATAGCAACTTTGTATTAACCCCGTGTATTAATGTCATATAACAATACATTCAGCTGGTTACTCTCTACATCAGCAGCAGTTCATGAGGTTTACGTTATGTTAGCAGTGAAATGACGTAAGGAACGTGATAGTTGGTATAGCAGTTAGCTTGCTAAGGGCTAATTAGCTGATGTTCTTTGCGCCAAATTCAGCTGACCACTCGTCTGACTTTTTCTGTAACGTAACGAGCTGACATGTCCTTAACTCTACCGTTCACCCTGCTAAGGTGCTATTGATCTGACTGATTATTTATCCGATCTCCTATATCCATCTGGACTTTTTTGGACTGCAGTTTTCCAGATGGAAGTCGAATGTCTCGCACTGAAAGACCTCACAAGTCCCAGGAAAGGTTTCACTGCGGAGACGGTGGAGGATGGGGGCCAAAATGAACAAAAGGTAAAAAAACAAAAACAAAAAGGTGGCCCTAGTGCTTGATCTTAGGTGTGGTGAGCAGTGTGGCAGGTTTGATATAATGCAAATGGGACAGGGCTCCCCAGTATCAGGCTGATCAGAGACAGATGCTTGGAGGAATGTGGTGGCATCTTAGCAGTGAGGCGAGATTATAACATACAGGCTTATAACACCACACAGGACTTTGCTTAAAGGTTCAGATTCATCATGAGCCTCTCTGTCCTTGTGTCAACATTTAACCTCCTAAATAAAACCCCTGAATGAAGATGGGGTATTAAAAGGCAGCAGTTAATATATATCAACAGGATTACATGTCCTGTCATTACATGTAATAGTGCTTTGGCCAAAATTGTCCATTTTGGAAATTCTCACAGTATAGGCAAATGTTTGACACCTTAAATAAACATCTGTAACAACACCGCAATTGTTTCATCACAGGAAAACATCTGCACAGAGAGGAGAAGATCCACGCCACCAAAATCTGCAGAGTCCCCTGTGCCTGTTTTGCTGATGAGCAGAAGGGGTGAACCCCCTGACCTGGTCCACCTTACCCCCATCAAACACACTTCCATGGCCGAGCCCTGGACGCCCACCGCCAATCTGAAGATGCTGATCAGTGCTGCGAGCCCAGACATCCGGGACAGAGAGATGAAAAAGGTGTTATTCAGACCCATTGAGAATGAGAAGGACAAGCCGGCCAGTCAAGATACTGTGGTAGAGGATACAGAGGTGGAAGACTCTTCTCAGGTTGGTGAAACAGGAGGTTGTAGCATGTTCCGAAGAGGCAAAGAATACGGCTGCGACTAAATATTATTATCAGTATCTATTAATCTCACCATTAGTTCTTTGGTCTATAAAATGTAAGCAAATCATGAGAGAATGTGAATCATTGTTTCCCAAAGCCCAAATGTTTTTTTTAAGTAAATTAGAAAACAGATGGTATCAATTCCAAACAGTCTCTAAATGAATCAATAGGGTGTTTAATAAGTTCTTACTTTAGTTGTAGTCTAAAGGGGTTAGATTGTAGTTAATTTAATTAGTGTAATGCTCTGAGAGGAACCCTGAATTTCCACAGTCCAAAAGCCTAGGGAGTAAACACTCCCCCACTGACTTAACTCACATTAGCAGCTCAACTCTCAAGATATGGAGTTTTGTAGAAGCACAAATCCAATCACTCAGTTTTGCCCAATAAATGCCTTTAAAGCCATATTGTATATAAAAGTGGCTGGAACCCAAATCACTGCTTTAGTGATACGATTATTTTTTAAATCCAAAGTGTGACGCTTTATCGGGATAGCAGGATTTAATTATTTTCTAAAATATGTGCCCTTGAAGATGTTTCAGAAAGGCTATCTATGGCTCTGAACTGAGCTGTGTGTTAATGTGTATGTTGCATAACCCAGAGGATCACACTATAACCCTGAACGATAATGATGCAAACAGTAGCAGCAAAGTCCTCTTAGCTGGTGTAAAATTCTCTAAATTAGTGGTAAAACACAAGACTGAAAGGGGAAAATGTTTCTCATGTATGTGTTTATCTGTCTGTGCAGTTTGAAGCTGTGGAGGAAGAAGATGACGCAGACAAAAAGCCGAGCAGGAAGCAGAAGAGTCTGGGTCTGCTGTGCCAAAAGTTCCTGGCCTTGTACCCTGATTACCCGCCGCTACACAGCCCCATCTGGATCTCTCTGGATGAGGTGGCGACCAGTCTTGGTAAGAGCCAGAGCCAGAAACGAGGGGAAAGGAGAGTTGATGTGCTGTTGTCATAAACACCTTATGGGAGGGAGACAATAACGGACGTAGCTAATGTCCGTTTAATGAGCATTTATAAAGTTTTTATGTTACTGGATTAAGGGATGGTTGCTGTTTGGCAAGGCTTGTTAGTTTTACAACTTTCACTTTAATCAAAACACAGACCATTTTGTGACTATGTAATCTCTCTGCTCTCACACCGAAATTTTCAGGAGTGGAGCGTCGGCGTATCTACGACATTGTCAACGTGCTGGAGTCTCTCATGATTGTGGGCCGGATAGCCAAGAACAGCTACACCTGGTACGGTCGCCAGCGGCTGGAGGCGACGCTGGAAGACCTGCAGCGGAAGGGTCGGCAGCAGGGCTACCACCTCCAGATGGAGCTGGTCACCGAAGCCAGGGAGGCTGGACCGGGGCGTGAGGATGGAGCGGAAGGAGACACTGGTAACGGTAATTAACTGATCAATGCATTTTAGAATTAAAGTTTCTCCATAATGTAGTCATGGGATTCTGGAAAACCGTTTCCATTAGCTAAGTACCTTTGCATGTGTTAACCATTGGCTGCTTTAATGGCCCTGATAAAGGAGCTAACACGTATTGTTGTAGGACAAGACCTATAAGATTAGTTTAATGCAGCTCATGTAAAGATTTTACCCAAGTAACACTACATCTAAACGGTCATTCACTTCAAACCCACAGGAACCAAAACAAGCCTAGTTTCCATAGTGATCCTCATACATGCACAGCCTCTCATTAAGAGGGTGTGTGTGTTGACTTGGCAGTGCAGCTGAATACTAATAACAACACTGGTAGTTAACAAAGGAACATGATGTCTATTCAGTGGCTAATGTCTGCTGGTTATGTTGTGGCTGTTGAATGTGATGACCTCAGGCGATATAATAATAATAATAATAATCATCGTCACAGCTGAGCTGCAGAACAACAAACACTTACAGCTGAACTGGTGTTTTTAAGACATCAGATGCACATTTAAGCCTCAATAATCTCAGGGTTTACGATCAGATTGAGCCAATTACCACTGGTGATTCATAAAGGTCATCTTATCTTATACAATGTAGAGTCTTGGGACAGCAGTGGTCTGACATACTTGTTTCTCTGTTATTTATAGCTTGTGGCAACAGGAAAGACAAATCTCTGCGCATCATGAGCCAGAAGTTCGTCATGCTGTTCCTGGTGTCTAAAACTCAGACGGTTACCCTGGACGCAGCAGCAAAGATCCTCATCGAGGAGAGTCAGGACTCATCCAGTCACAGCAAGTACAAAAGTAAGAAAAAAAGTACAGGAGAATAGTTCTGATATAAAGCCTGTTTCTTCTGTTTTTATCCAACTAAACACCGTCCCCATGTCTTCAGCTAAGGTGCGGCGGCTATACGACATTGCAAATGTGCTGACCAGCCTGGGCCTCATAAAGAAGGTCCATGTCCGCGAGGAGAGAGGCAGGAAGCCGGCCTTCAAGTGGCACGGCCCCGTTGAGTTCAAAAACTCTGGAAATGCTGGTAAGGATTAAAGACCACTTGGGCCAGTGTTCGGTCTCTTCCTACATTTGTACCTCCCAAACAGAAAACGCACATTTTATATTGTGAACTTTCCTGGAATGACTTACAGTATAATCAACAGCAATTAGGTTGTTATTACCAACCGTCAGTTACCTTGATTACCAGAAACTTCAAGCTCCGCGGTGATCTCCCTCCAGCCAGCTGCACCTTGATTAGGTTTTTGTGATAAAATGAGGAGGTGTCATTTCTACGTGGAGAAACATTCCTCATGTTCTGCTGCGCTTTCAGAGTAAATGACAAGAATAAATAGAAACAGGGCACTCGCGGCCAGCAAGGACATTAGAAATGCCACGTTTAAACAACAGGAGTAGACATGCAAAATGGTAATTTAGAATTTGAACACTATGAATCTTCAAACTATTCGGTACAGCTCTACTGATAACTATATTTTTTATTATTACGGTCATGCTAACTCAGTCCTTATCCATCTCAACGTCATCAGCTGTAGGAAATACCGTGAACGTGCCAGCTGCCACTTTGCCTGAGGCCACACAGCCAATGGCAGGCCAGGACCTCAGAAGAGCCAAGATGGCTCGGCACGCCTCTTTCAACATCACACCGACTTCTGTGGCCGTGCAGCGGCTGGTCAGCTCTGCGCCCAGCAGTCCACAACAACACCTTACGGGTTAGAGACATTTTTTCGCCAGTCAAACAATAGTTAATTACAGAAAAACATTTTTATATCGTCTAATAAATCATTTTTGTCCCTCATACCGCAGGTCTGCAAAATAAGCCTGTGGATTATTCCAAAAAGACTACGAGCAGCAATGCAGTGTGCATGCAGTTTGGAAACAGCACTGAGTGAGTTAATAATAACACGAACACACACACACACACACACACACACTCCGCCTGCTCTGTAATCACCCTTCCATTCTCTTGGTTTAGATTTATCTGCAGTCATCCACCATAGATTTACTGCCAAACAATTTACTGAACACGAGCGCTCTTCTTGCTAACATTTGATGGGACAGCCTATATTATATAACATCAACAAGGGCTAGGGGTCCTGTGGTTGTTACAAGATAAAGTCATTATTATAAATGGTTCATCTCAAAATTCAATTCACTTTCAGATTGAAGCTATACAATTACATCCAGTTTTTATTGTCACATTAGACAATGGCACCAGGGCTCCCTATTCACTGAAGGAGTGTTTAATCTCAGTCATCCATAATATTTCACACTCACTGCCTGTGTTTGTATTGGCAAGCGCCTTTGTGTATTTGTAGCTTTAGGATACATGTAGCACGTCACTGTGGATGTGAACAGTTTTTGTCACCTCTGAATGTAAGCATTGGCTTTATATTCACAGTACAAAGTAGTTATGCCTGTGGCCAAACCATGGCTGCCTCAAGACTGGCTGTTGCGTGATTTTGGAGGGAGAGAAATAATAAAAACCTAGAATTAGAGTTGGAGTTTCATAGCTGAGAATTGAAGCTTTAGAATGAGCTTTTCTAATGACTAATCTTTCCTTGCTCGTCCCCCCTTCAGAAACCGTCCCACTTGCAGCAGCAGCAGGCTGGCTCCGTCCTCCATCCATTCCGCCTTGCCGGCTCCTCCCCTACACCCAGAGCATCTCTTCACACCTTCCTCGTCCTCCCACTGCTTGGCCTACCTGCCCAGCCTGTCCCAAGCCTCGGTAGTCATGCTGTACAGGGCGCCAGACAAGTTTGATCAGACCCCTGAAGGTCAGACATCGCCACGGTCTGAGTTTGAGGAGGGGAGGAAGAGAAGGAGGGAAGAGGAGGAGGAGGAGGTGGTGGTAAAAAAGAAGGGAACATCTCGGTTAGAGGAAGATGACAAGGTGAGGACTGTTAATGTGTTCATATCTGTACTCTTCTTGGATACACTTGACTTCTTGGCGACTGTCATTATTTTGGTTCAGCGCAGTCATTTTTGATTTTTCTTCTGTGCCCAATATCACGAGATCTTGTTTCTCTTTTTTGTAATTCTGGATAGCACACTGTTAAATTTAAAATATGAAATACATGCTCACTGATGAGGATAACTAATTTCTGTGGTACTTAAAGGCGACAACTGTGTTTGATAATTGGAAAACCCTAGCCATTAATCAGGCCACGCCATTCGAGTAATTGGAAAAGTCCCATTTTTCATGATAAGATGGTCTTTAGAAAGGTAGATTATTAGACTATAAGTGCTGCACTTTTCAGGGAAATTGCTTTGCAGCAGTTAACTCTGATGTAATTAGAGTGTTAATCAGTGCAGTGATTGTACTAACCGTGTCATAAATCGTTGCACATTATGACATAAAATGTTCAGTCAAGATGGAGTCTAGACTTGATCTTTTTTAGAGGAACGGTGTCATGCTTCTGGGTCACAAGGATACAGTAATAAACGGGTGGTTTCTGTCTTCCTTCCAGCTGGGAGCTGGACCTCACAGGGAAGCAGCAGTGAGTTCACAGATGGGCCCAGCAGGCCTCTCCAGAGAGCAGGCGCTCGATGAGAGTGGAGGTGGCAATAGCAGCAGCAGCGAGCCCGCCCAACCATCACACTACCTCTATGTTCCCAACAATGCAGGTATATATATATATATACACACACAAGACTAACTACTAGGGATGTCATAATACAAAAAATGTAGTTGTCTAGTGAAACATCTCAATAGCCAATTCGATACCACAGTAAGAGACAAAACAATAAACCCCAAGTGCTTCAACTAGGGCTGCAACTAACCATTATTTTCATTATCAGTTTACTTAGTTTAGTAGAGTTTATTTAGTTCTTTGTCATAGGAGGGGGAAAGCAGAAAATGTTCATATTCAAGAAGTTGAAAGCTGCGAATATGGACTTTTTTTCTGAGAAAATGACTTGCACTGATTAATCAATTATCAAAATAGTTGGTGATCAATTCAATAGCTGGTAACTAATTAAATATTCAACTAATTGTTGAAGCTCTAACTTCAACATACACTCTTATTTGGCAGTGAGAAAAGAACAATAGGACACAAAAGAATTTTGTCCTTGAAAACCATCATAAAAACCATCGTAAACGCAGAGATCGGGAACGCGGCTTTTAAATATTTTGCTCCTCATACAGAACAACCTGCAGAGGCGATTGAAGTTAGACACACTGGTCCCTTTGATCAGTTTGGGACCCTCCTCACTGACCGGCTGTGGCATGGTGAAAGCATGTCCAATAGGTTGATGTCCTTTGTTTTATAATTTGTTGATATGTTTGATATAACTTTGCAGTGCTTTTACCGTCATTTTCATGTGCTTTCTATGTAACTTTTGTGTACTAAAATATATGTTTTGCCTTGGTTGTTTTATAATGTACTGTCATCGGGGCATCTTTGGAAAAAAGCCTGCTCTCAATGGCCAATCAATCAAAAATACAATTAATCCATCAAATAATAACTTAAAAGAAACAAACTAAACTAACTACAAACTATTAACAGAGCTCCGGAAGAATTGCATCCCCCGAACCTGCGTGACTGTAGAAAAATGTTGACATGGTACCCAAGCATCGGTTCTTGTGACATCCCTACTCACTACACGCAAGGATGGGTGTTTGTGCCACCTCATGTAGCGGTACACATATTTGGAGTTAGCTGTACCATATGCTCTATGAAGAAACATCTGGCTTTGATGTTTGAGGGAAATGGATGAGGGTGTCTGCTTTATCAAATGGATGCCTGAACCTCTACCAAGCACTGATGCTAAGTTGATTTAGACTCGCAGTCCCTGCTGAAGATAAAAAAGGGGAGCTCTCAGAGCGTTTTATTTTTTTTATTCTTCCAACAGTATTTCTATTAATTACACAGTTGGTGTGTGCTGTAAAATATGTAGAGGTTTTGGAATTCAGCAATAGAAGATGGATGTTAATAAAATAAATGTAAATAAAATACCTCGGTTCAGCTGGGATTTGTTCTCAGGTGTTTAATATGTTTGGCAATCTACAAAGACAACAATGATCAATTCTTGAAATCAAGTTGTAAAGTAATTTGTCAATAACAGGATGGTGTTACTAATTTGGTAAAGATCAAATATGAATAAAGTTGATAGATGAGCCACTTAATGAAGACACCTGTGTGTAACTGAAGGCTTGCTTGATTGCGGTCTCCCTGTCTCAGTATTTCTTAAAAAATTTTAATCACTGAAACCGTGATGTCCATATAAACCTCACATCCCGTTTTCTCCTCATCTGTCTCCAGGTCTGAACAGCCTCAACTTCCTCCTCTCTGCCGGCCAGTCCCCAGGCGGTCTAGCACTTCCTCCCACTAGTGTTCCCACTCTGGCGCTGCCCTACGTCCTGGTGCCCTCTGCAGCCCTCTCCCACTACCCTCTGATGGCCAGTGGCCTACAACAGCAAGGCCCTGAGGCCCATAACAAAGTGAGCTTTAGCCTGCCTGCTCACTTTATGTTGAGGGCGGCACCGTATGGCCTGACAGCAGCATCAGAAGTCAGTAGGTCACCGGCTCAGTCGCCATCCACTCCAGAACAGAGCCGGCTGTACGGGTCAGCGGGCACACCACATTCTCCCTCGGGACCACGTCAGACTGTCAGCATCAACACGCCAGAACCACTGGTAAGGGCCGCACTTGCAAAATGCCACAACACAGTTTGACATGATGATGATGAGGAAAGTTTCTCTCATTTACTCATTGAAACACTTAGGGCGCACTCACACTGTCCTTCCGCACCGCGCCCCGGGCTTTAGGGTACTTGTCCCCCCCCCCCCTCTCCCCCTGCTGGCCAGTCCGTTTGTACTCACACTACCTGGGCCTCGCGCAAATGCTTCTTGCTGTCCATACGTCATCGCGCCGTAACAGGTCACGCGCATTGATGACGTCATCGCGATGCATTGCTTTGTTTACAAATCTTTCCATAGACCTCTGAGTTTTTGAGCGTCTTGTCGACTGTTTTTGAATATTTTCATCCGACCAAATCTGCAGTAAACACTCCACCTCCGCATCACACCAACGTGAACCTTTCGCCACCATTGTTGTTGTTGTTAAATGTCAGTGCATGGTCTGCCTTTTTTTTTTATGTCCGTGTGCAAACGCGCTCTACAAAAGCCCACCTCTCTCAAACGGGCTGGGGATGGCCAGCTGGCTGCAGCTAGGTGTGGAGCGGTTGCACTCACACTGGTCAAACGCACTAAGCTTTACCTGCAAAACCTGTTTTGGCCCGGTGTAGAAGGACAGTGTGAGTGCACCCATAGTCATTTAGGAGTTGAAGATGATTAATCTCCAAGTCCTTGAAGAGGGATTGATGTTCTCTTAGCAAAGCAATGCCGACAGACTGTGTTAGGCTTTGCAAACAACCTTTTAGACAACCCGCCGAGGCGCTGGATGGCTAATTAATGCAGTATTAGAAACAATGTGACAGGTCAATGGCCGTGTTGTAATGAGACATAAATCAGGGGTGAGCAATATGGCAGAAATATCATATCACAATTTTTTTAACAGTAAAATCACGATCACGATTTTATCATGGTTTTGTTTTATATTGATTTTTAACTATTTTGCAAGTTAATGAACAGTGGGACCAAGTAATTTCCCCATGTTAAAAATATAGCCGTAAAAGAAAAAAATATCATAAATAAACACATTTTAGACCAAAGATCCTTTCTGAACAGATTTTAATCAGTTTTGTGCAATTTTGCACAGAAAGTACAATGCAAATGTAACAAAAAGCTACCTGTTGTCTCTGCCCACTGCAGTGTGGCTCTGCTCGCCGTTTCACTCTCATTATACTCTTACGGATGCTGTCTCTTTGAGTGTTTGAAAAGGTCCGTCGTGTTACCATCCGATGTGTGTGTGTGTGGCAGGTTTGGTCAGAAGACGTTCTCTGTGAAGTGACGGTGCTGCCTCCTTGTTAAACACATTAGGAGTCCGCTGGTGCACAGGACATTTAACAGTTTTTCGGGGGCATATTTTACAGCTTGTTCCACACATTCTATGAATAAGTGTGGACAGACACCATCAATGTAGCACAATAGTCTAACTTTGGCACGGTTGTTTCATTTTCAGCCATGACTTCACTCTACTCTCTGAATCAAACATGATGGGGGATGAGAAATTCTTATCACTGCCTGTAGTTCGTTATGATTGGTTGATCAGCATGTCTTCAGGGAGGTGGACTAGCCAACGATGGGATTTGGCTGAGGGAAAAAAAAAACCTGATGCATCTGTGCAGAGCAGAGAACAGCAGTGGATAGAATGTGTCCTATAGATAGATAACTTTATTTATCCCTGAGGAGAAATTAGGTCATTGTAGCAGCGGTACAATACGATCAGAAATACAAAATATAAACTACAATAAGGGTACAGCATCGCAATTTTAAACACTATATACAATATACAATAAGATGCTTAGCAGTTCCAGATGGATATTGAATAATATTGAATATTAAATACTGGTCAGAATGGAACTACGTGGATTTTAAGGTGCAAGATAAAGAGAGAAAGGAGCATTTTTAATTACAGTGGTAGCATGACGATACTATGATCTCTCTGCCTGGCAGATTGTCTTTCCAATCTAGTATCGCCATATCACCCACCCATCGTGTGTCGCCCCCCCCCCCCCCCCCCACTTTGACTTCTAATATGGGCAGAGTGGCACCTTCATGAAAAGGTCCAGGTGGCAGTTACTAAAGGGTCTTCTCTGCACTCCAAATGTGGGCGGCTGTTACTTGGAGGTAGAGCGGGCCGTCCTTTATTCTGAATCCTGGCAGTTTACTGGTGCCTTGCTTATCAACAAACTTTTTTCAAATCATTATTGCCTTTCACAAACAAGATTACAAAATGGCGACATCAAATAGGTGTTTTGCAGACTGGTTAGTGGTTGTGATGAGGGCCAAATTTACAAAAGTAAAAATATGAGAATGTTTTTAATGTAACTGGAGAATTTGGTGTAAATGTTCTCTAATCTTACTTCCATCTCTATCTTCACAGACTCCACATACTCCGAAGGAAACACCATCGGCCTCTAAGGCTTTCTTCCAGACTCCAGGCACACTGGGAGGTGTAGTCAGCGCTGCACCAGCTGCCCGAAAAAGAGGCTCGGCACAGAGGAGGCTGGACGTCGGCCACACACCAACCAGTTAGACCCGCGAGGTGATGAAAGAGGAGCTAAGAGCTGTTAACACTCAGGTGTTGATCCTAAAAGTGAAAAAAATGGTTTCAAACCATTAATGCTGTGCTAGTTTAGTAATTAATAAATTAAGAGTTTCCTCCCAAAATGCAAGAATATACATTTAGGCAAACACTATTTGCTGAGACCTAAAATCAACTCTTTACTAAAGTACAAAAAAAAGAGACCAGAGATCTGGTGATGAACTGGTTTTTCAGTGAAACCTGTGGTATTGGTCATTATGTTCAGAGTCCAAATGTGCCTCATGGTTCAATTATGGGACACCAGATTTCAGAGTGAACCACTGATATTGCCAATGTCACAGTGCCCTCCTGTGGTGGGAGACGGCCACTGCTCTGTTCTGTATTTCAGCCTTAATTCTCCCTCCCAGACATGATCACGCTGCCTAATTCCCCATACCTTATGTATTATCACCCAATTGGTATTTATATTTTAGCTAACATATTTTAATTACAGGGACTGTAATTGAACATAAACTTGTTTTTAAGCACTAAGTATCTGACAGAATGTCTGTCTATTGTTGAGATGATTGTTTTTCATTGGCCCCTTCAGGTTGTGTTACATTATCAACGTATACTAGGAAGTCCATTAGCTGCTGATCACCAGTTTACATCAACAGTAGCAGACAATCCTCCTTTGCTCATTGCAGACGTTACCGTGAGAAGAAAATCACTAAAGCCTTAAATGTTTACGGCCAGCCAAGAATCTCAAGGAACAGTTCTTGGACTTGTTGAGGCTCATCAGGAAAGTGTGTCTGTAACCATAGTGCTTAATGGTTAAACACCAAACCCTTCAGCTGTGTTTCTGAGGACTAAAGAACAATGTGACAATGCTCTCGGGTACTTGAATACTTGAAGTGGATTTTGGAGAGATATCAGAGTACTGTAAAGATTATTTTTATCCTTAATTTATCCAGGGAAAGCAGATTGAGCTTATAAATCAGATGTTCACACAGTCTGAAACATCCTGATGTTGGCTGGTGCAGGTGGGGGCTCGGTGCTTTCCTTAAAGGCACATTGCCAAGAGAAGAGAGTTGTTGCCTCAATACAGATTTTCTCAGGTTGTCCAAGGATTTGCATCAGCAGCCCTCTAGTCCACTAACTTGCCTCCAGACAACCCAGCCAAAATATTGGTGCTTTGTACAGGAGAACTTTGCTGCGTCACACCAAATAATCCACTCTGACCAGTGGATGTGTATTCATTAATGCACAGTTTTATGTCAGTGATCGTTTTATGAACATTGCATTCACAGTGTCATTTATACTCTGACATGCAGAATGTAAAATGTTGTTTTACTGTGTTTAAAATAATGATTATTGCACTGCTAGTTTTAGTAGTTTCTAAACTTTTACTGAACCTGGAGCTGTTCCTTCACTGTAGCTCTGATCTCTGTAGTTACGAGCCGAACATGTTCTCTTCTGTATCACTTTCACAAACTTCCATTAAAACATGTAAAATGCTGACTAAGCTTTGTGTGTGAATTTTGACTGTATTATCAGATTATCAGAACATTTTTCACCAAATGTTTAGGAATACAATCCTGGTTGTAAAAGAGAAAATAGCCTCTCTGTTTTACCTAGAGCCGAAATTAAAAGAAAAAAAAAACATGTATTTAAGATGAATTATCAGGGTTCCTGTGGGTGCTGCTGACACTTGAATGTGGTGCTTTCAAGGTGGATTTTAAATAAAGAACTTGAAAGGTGGGTTCTATAAGATACCAGGTGTACTTACAAAGAGGTGACACAATTTAAAACATGAAACTTTTGGGGGGTTTGCCTTTAATTTGTCTGTAGAATGCTGTCAAAAAACATAGTTTGGGCTGTTTATAGCAAAATATTTAATTTTAATGTGATGAAGTGCAATAATCAATACACTGAATATACTGTATGTAAATATGTCTTTTATTACACCTGTGAAGGTGCTGGAAGACTTTAAAATGCTTGTTAAGTGCTTGAATCTTACTTAGAAAAGGTGAAGCAACCCTGAATTATGCTTTAAAGACTTACGTCCGGCCCCCTAACTTCTCTCATAATGAACAGGTTTGAAAAGTTTGTGGAGGCAGAGCTTGTTAGGGGAACTGAGCGTGCACTCTATCCTATGCAGGATGGGTGCACAGAGGAGTTGAGGATGCCTCAATCACCATACTTAACCTTCTGTTTAAGCACCTACAGGGGAATAAAAAAATCATACCAGATTGCTATTTATTGATCTGTCTTCATCCTTCAATAGTGTCCAACTCCACCCTTTAGCCATGAGGCTGACAGCATTATGAGTTGTGTCCAATCTGGTGGGTTGTATTATGGATTATTTTGAACTAAGTGAAAGTGAACAACATTTTATTACATTTATTATGATATTCTATTTTCTCCTAGGGCTGTGTTCTCTCACCTTACTCTATATTCTGCCGACAAACATGCCAAAGTAAGCATGAGAGCACAACCATATCGAATGAGCAGATGACTCTGTCATTATGAGTCTGCTGCACAACAGTCCAGCCATGGCCAAGTCATTGGTCAACTGTGTGAGTGACAAATCTTTCATAGAGCTAAACGTATCCAAGATATTATGATTTCAGAAGTCGTGCTTCAATCCATGAGACATGAGACTGTGGTGATTAAGGTCCAGGCGGTTGAAAGCTACATTATCTTGGGACAGTTAAGTCTATAACTGTCCTAAGCAGCCCCTTTTCAAACTGACAAAACCATAGTGACCCTCTTTTATCAGGATTTTATCGAATCAATATAGTGTTTTTCTCTTGTGTGATAGTAACCTGACTCTAAACGCGTATAGGCAAATTCAGTTCCACAGTACTGGACGGGCCTACCAGGGGCCCATAAGGTCAGGGGCCAGTGTTGCTGTAAAAAAAAAAGGCTAAATGACCACACGAATACACAAAACAAAAAAAAAATGACCATGAACAGACAAAAACAGAAATTACTATAGGGATGCAAAACCACCACAAAAAGATGCAAAATGACTAAAAATAGATGCACAACCATAGGCGTAATATATGGTTTCAACCCACCCAATAATCCAAATCAGCCACCACAACCCACCTATCATAATTATTAATAGTGAATTTTAAGTATTATAAACACAACAATGTGGTAGATTTTCGCAATTTAGGAGTAAAAAATAGTGATGTTTGTCTGCACCCCCTCCCGCTCTGAGATTTGCTTTTGTCCCACGTCAGACCTGTCCCCCAGTCTCTCCCAATGTATGTATGAAGCATCCGTGGTGGTATGCAGACAGATCAGGAGAAAAAGAAAGCCAAATCAACAAATTTAAGTTGTTGGTTGGGCAAAAGAATGAAAATATCTTTTCAACAGGAGGTTCGCTACTGCTATAGCTCCAGTGCCACCACTCACGAGTCAGATTATGTTAACTGGAGAAAAGTAAGTCCTATTCTGCTGTGCGGTGTCTTGGCCAAACCCCATAGAGAATCTCTGGAAAATCCTTGGTGACAAGGTAATGTCTAAGACTACAGTACAGAGACTGAAGAAGAACGGACCAAGATCAAACCAGAGCATTGTGAGAAACTAGTGATGTCCTGCCATGTGGTCACATGACTCTTCATCTGCAACAGTTCCTGTCGCTGCAAACTTTGCGGTGTTATACACATTAAACACTAAGATATGGAACTGATGGATGGTCAGGGTGAAGTCACAGCACTATAATGTGCATTATTACAAAAAATGTCATTGCTTAAATGTTAGAATGCAAAAGCGATGAGGTGATCAGAAACCCAATTGTATGTGCAGTGGACTCATGGGTGCTCTCAGGCTATATTTTTATTTATTATGAATGAAATTCCACTGGGGAGAAACACATTCAGTACGTGTGTGATCTAAGGGTCAGATCAGGCTGATTGACACTCAAAAAAACACACGCCATCTGTGTGAAGACATCACCATCTAATCTGAGCTTTTATACCAGCACTAAAAGTGAGCCGAGGGAGCTGCCAATAGATGTGTTCGGCCCCTGCGAGGCATTTATGACACTAAACCTCAGCAGATGGGACAATTAACTTTATATTGACAGATAATTCAGCCAAGTATCTGCTGTGGCCAAAAACACTTCAGGGAAATCGCACTGTTCGAGAGGCAAACCAGAACAATTCACTTTCAAACGCAACTGCTGCTGCTGCTGTTATATTCCTACCGTCCTTAAGCCCTATTCGGTAGTGATGACTAAACGAAGCTTCATGAGGCATTAGTTGGATTTGTTGACCCCACTAGATGGAGCTCTGGGTTTAAAGAAAAGGGCTCAATGAAGTTTTCTGACCACACACATTCAACTCAAGAAATATCTGCGTCCACACAAAACCAGTGAAACCGACTAAAACCGCTGTAGTACACATGCCAGGCCTGGGTGTGGTGCTGTAACTGCCACAGAAATACACCAACAATAGAGAAGAAGAGACGGGGAGACTATTTAGGCTATGATACAAAAACCGGTTGCAATTTTCTCACTAAATGTGGCAACTTCTTAAATCCTCATCCATCCTAGAGAGAAATGTGTAACTGTTTCTGGTGTTAGTGGAGACTTTTGTGGTGTTTTGGACTCTGATGCACCAATCACTCTGCAGTTAGAGTCCTCACTGAGCAGAGGGTGCTGCTGTGAGCCCCGCAGTACAAAAGCACTCACAGGTGGTCACTTTCTCACTAGATTTTCTCAGTAGAAGCCACGGGCGGCGTTCTTAAATCTTCCCACTCTGGGACCAGGGTACAAAAGCCAAACGCCGGCTGCGCGTGAATGGTTGGCCAAACGATACAAAAGTTGTGCGGTTACAGGAAAGCGTGTCTTCCTGTGGACAAGCCCTGTGTAGTTAGGACTTGCTTCACACTGAATTGTAGTTATTCTAATGCCTTTGAATCAAGAAATATGTAACATTAGCCTCACTTTTAGGGCATTTGGAATAGTCTTCCATCGACAATAAGGGAACGCCCCACATATTCTTCTTTAAAGGACAACTAAAACAATGGTTCAAATCGAAAGTGCGACCTCTAACTGGACCTGAACTAATTGAACATTACTTTTTATTCCATTGTTATATCCTGTCTGGGTCTGGTGTCCTTCTGAGTATTTTATGTATTGTGATGTGTGTCCTGTCTCTTCTATTTGTACTTTCATCTATTAATTTGCTGTCTCTTCTTATTTGTTATTTATTTATTTATTAGAGACTACAGATGCAAATTAGCAGCTTTGCTATAATCCGGCATGTTTACAGAGATATGTTAACACTTCGATGTTCATTAATGTGCACTGTCCCTATCTTAAAAATAAAGCATTATTATTATTAAAAGCCTCCGGGAACATTCAGAACTCTTAAATGAGGTATCCACCGTCCCATTCTTCCACAAATCCATCTTTGCCTTGTCTCCTTTTTGTGAATGCTGAAGCTTGAGATGCCTGCACTTCGTCCTGTTGAGTCGTCCTTTAGTTGTCGCTTTATCCTTGGAGACCAATATAGAACATATTCCTTTTTCATTTCCTGTGGAATTCCTTTTGATACAGGCATTTGACTGCAGGGACTCTGTGGTGAGTGCTTCACAAAAAGGTTGAATACAGTGAGGTTCAGACTCAGCAGGGCATGCTGCAATCAGGCCTGACTGTGTTAATCAGCTGCATGTAGTTAACAATCAAATTAGGTGAATTGGCTGATAAAGAAAGGGGCAAAACCATTTTCACATGAATGATGTGGCTCTTAGATAACTTTATTACATAGAAAAATAAAATAAAAGATTCCTTTGTTGAATGCACAGTGAGGTAATATATCTGGTATTATTCATTGTGGAAAATCACAATGGAGAGAATGATCTTCGCAGCACTGCAGTGGCTGCACACATGGCTTCATTTAATAGCCAGCATTTAGGCTCTCATATATTTTCCAGCTTTTGTGATCATGATCTGAGCCACAGTCACAACAATTGGCCTTGTCATCGTCCAAAATCCTAAACGGAACAATGCTGAGATTAACAGTCTGAAGATGAACATGAAACTGATTTAATATTCCTCTAGCAACCGTTCTATTGTTATGGACCTTTCAAACAAATGGCATAATTGAAAAATAATTATGCTGAGGTTTTCTGGCCACAGTGCAGGCTACTGTCTGTTTTTTTCCCACTCACTGCAGATGATATTCTAACAGTAGGAGACTTGGGTCAATTACACATGTTGGTTCAGCCTATAATCAGATTGACTTCATCTCTGTGGACATTAAAGCCTGGCAATCATGCCAGTCTGCCCAACGTGTCACTATGTACTTCCATTGTGGTGAGACTTAGTGATGCCATGAGAAAGGTCGTTCAACCAAAGGTCACAGGTTTCATAACCAGCAGTTTACCTGATGGTGTGTAAATTGTGCTAAATCCATGCTATCTCCCTCGTTGTGTAGCTTTAAAAGTCCCATATTACGCTCTTTTTCAGGTTCATACTTCTACTTTTGGGTTTCTACTCAAACATGTGTACACGTTTTAATGTTCAAACTACACCTTATTTTTTCTCATACAGTCTGCCTGAATATACCCGTATTCACCTTCTGTCTCAAACGCTCCGTTTTAGCACCTGTCTCTTTAAGACCTCTCCTGAAAAAGCCCAGTCGGCTCTGATTGGTCAGTGTTTCTGGGTCTTCTGCATCTGCGCTCTCTGTGTTTCTGCACCATCATTGCAGTCGGAGCATGACTGTAGCGGCACTGATGCAGCACTTTCTAACTATATCTAGCATAGTTGTGACATCCCAACGTGCATAAGTCCTGACAACTCGTTTAAAGGTACAGTTTCTGAATACAGGCTGTGTGCATTTCTCTGTGTATCTCTATGTAGTTACATAACACCTGCCCTGCTATAAAGTTAAAAAAGAAATGGAAATTTCACTTTTTTGCAATAGGGGACCTTTAACGTGTGAAACAAGGCTTCTTTCTTCCATCTATGATAAACCAAAAAAAAAACTTTGATATCAGTGTTTTCTCATCACTGTAATTCAATCTGTTCAGCTAATTTCACTTAAAAGCAGGCGAGAGCTGCAGAATGTGAGCCTATAGGGATTGTGATGTAAATACATTTGCTCTGTTTTCATTATCATGCTTTTTTTTAGAACTAGACTTGTGTACAGAGAATTGCACTAGTCATTAAGCAGCAGAACTGATTTTTTCCCCATATGTATAATGTCCAAAGTAAAACATTGGGTTGTCTGTTTTTTCCTGTTGGATCACAGGTGTCAGCCATGCTGTATGTTTGAAGTTATTATCAGGAAGTAGTCTGTTGGGACTTAGAACAGTGCTTCACTGGTGAGCTTTGTGTCTGTGCCACAGTCTTTTATAGTACAGTTATTATGTCAGCACTAACCTCTCTTTTTGGCTTTATCTGTGCTCCAAACATTTCCCTGCTTGCAAACATTAACATTTCCATCTTAACATTTACATGGTATATCCAGCAGGGAGCAGGATAACAGCAAGTTTGGACAACCTGCTACAGCAGTGGTGTTTTTAAGCATTTACAGTATATCTAATATAAATGATTGTACGTATACACTATATAGATAAAAGATGCTGCACACAGGTGGGATAGAGTCTACTGTCTCCACCTCATTTCCTGTAATCCTGTGACAGGAAGGATAAGTTCATTTCCTGCAGAAATCTTTTTTTTTTTAGTTTTAACAGGCACGAGAAAGCTGCGCTCACTCCTCAGCGCACAATCCGTGACCCTGTACTCACCATCAGCTCCTGCAGTGACAGATCCAACCACAGAAGTCATCAGTAGGTGTGTCCTCCAGTGTCCTTGAGTTGACCCAGGAGCTGAGTGCTAAAAGGCCGTCCTCACTGCTCTGAAATTATAGATCATGTCCCTTTTTGATACAGGAATAACAAAATATAATATAATATCTTTGTCAAAAAAAAAGACAGAAGAATATTAACACTGCTCACATGTTCTGCCCATAAGAATCCTTGGGGGCAAGTCATATTAAATGTGGCTTGGCTGCGTTTAATCATCTATCATATATAGCTGTTTTACAACAATTTAACAAAACATCGCGGATGCCACCATACATTTGAGCTGATCTCAGCTGGCAAAAATGTCAAATAAGGCCATATTTTAATGCAAGCAGGAAATCTTTTTTCTCTGATCCGAGACTCTAGTTTTACATGTAAGCTGTCCAAGAGACTATTACACATACATCCTTATTTCCCCTGTATAAGAGCGTAGCATAGGCACATTTTATTCTATATCTATAACCTTTGAATGTCTTCTTTTTATTTAGTTGTTATTGTTAAATTGTGTGTATTCTTTCTGTGTTTCTGTGTATATTTGCATATTCACTAAGTACTGAATCACCATGTCAAATTCCTGGTATGTAATCTGTTACATACTTGGCAATGAAGTTGATTGCGATTCTGGTTCTGAGTCAATGATTTGTGGTCCTTATGGAGCTGGTCTACAACAGCGACAATCATTTTTGGCATTGACAAATAAAATTTGGCTTTGCAAAAGGAAACACAGAAAATGAAAAAAAACAGACATTAAGAAATATTTAACCCCCCCAAGCTCCCCTTTCCACAGCTAAACAGTTACAGGAAGTTGAAACTGGAAAAACAAAGAGAAAAGGAGGGACACAAAGACAAAACAGTGACATGGAAAAAAAATTGCTCATTGAAAAAAAAATCAGAATGTGAAAAAAAGTTTTAAAAAATGTTTTAATGCCTGTATTTTATTTTTTAAGTGGAACTTTTTTCAATGTTTCCTTTTTAAATGTCAAATTTTACGTCTATGTCAAAACCCACTAGCACTGTTCGAGCTCCACAGTATTGGTTCTCTATTAGACGTTGTCATGATTTCTGACAGCCCCTGAAGGCGGCAGTGGTGCGTTCACGCCCCTTGAAACCCCTCCTCCCGCTGCTGGAGTAAATATGTGGAGTATGTGGCGTTGCGGGGTCAGTGTAGTAGCGTCTGCGGAGGAGCCGCGGGGTTGTCTGGACTTACCGTGAACACGTTCAGCCGGAGCAGAGCCACCATCGCATCCACACCTTGCCCGCTTTATAAACATCTACTTTCAGGTAACTTTGTTGAAGTTTCGCGCATTATGGGATAGATTTCACTTTGGCACTTTTAATGAACGTTACTTACTCATATAAGATGTGTGCGGTGAGGAGCAAGTGTGTCCAAATGTAAAGTTAGTGTTTCTAATACTGTGTTTAACAAACTAAAGCTTCAGGGGAACTTTTACAATTAGCTGCAAGTTCTGAGTAAGTGTGTTTACTTTTGCCTTATAGTCTCAGAAATGTTAATAATTTGGATAAAATGGTGTGTTTTTGCAGTTATAGACGAGAAAAATGAAGTTTAAAAAGGGCAGCAGTTAGCTAACTTAGCTAATAAAAACTCCGTTTAACATTAAAAAAACTAGCTAAAACTAACTAAGTTAAATTATCAGTCTAACATGTAAAACAGTAAAGGGTAACGTTAGCCTAAAAGCATGCTAGGCTGAATACATTGATATTTACAATGGTATAAGCATAGACATGGACTGTCTATGGGTGTAAGGGCTGGAAGAAAGCCACACTGTGAACACACTCCACTATGAATTAAAGTCCTGCATTCAAAACCTCACTAAAGTAAACATAGACATACATGTAATCAGTACAAATGTAGTCAAAGTACTTAAAGTAACAGTATGTATAGTGCAGTAAAATGTTTTCCTATCATCTGATCATTGTGGATCCATATCCCTGATGCATTAATGTGGATATTGCATTTGACTGATGTAGATGTTGCTCATTTTAACTCGTTTATATCCTGTTGGCTAGTTTAATCTACAGCAAAGCATCATGTTCTCTAAGATCATCATGTGTCTGTAGCCTGGCTGTCTCTTCATGTTTTCAGCTTTGTGGCGATGCATTTTCAAGCTGATCCGAGAAGGGTAAGGTTTTTGTCTCAACCATACTCTACGGGGGAATTGTTGGGTCTGTGTAAATCATAAATAAGTCATAGAGTGTGGTCTTTACCTACTCTGTAAAACATCCTAACTTTTGTTATGATTTGGCACTATAAATACAATTGAATTGAATTGAATCCGAGAGGCTTTTTAAAGACTTTATTTTGCTTAACATAGGATGCTTTCTGTACACATCAAGGGGGACTTCAAATGAAGAGTAAAAAGTACAATAATTACCTCAGATGTTGATGATGAAAGTTACATAAAGGGGAAATACTCAAGTAAAATACCTCGACTTTGTACTTACTAAAATGTACTTAGTCACATTCCAACACTGGATAACATTAGTTATAACAGGTTAATGCTGCGTTTTGTTTCCATGGTGACATTTTATGTAATGTTGCAGTGAGATAATAATAATGATAATAATAAACCCTCTGTTCCCATGATGTACCCCGCTTCCTAAACAGTTAAAGACATTGTTGTTTTTTACCATCTCAGTGATGTAAAAGGGCCTGGGGAAAAAAAAATTAAATGAACTTCAACTAAAAATCAGAAGCACTAATGTATCCCAGAGTTTCCGCGGGGTCCAGTGAGTCACTCTTACAATCATAAAATGTCATTAGTCTTGGTTCAGTGGAACATTAAAGTTTCCAGTCATCAGTAAAATGATCTCAAGGCTGTTTCAGATTCTTTTTGAGGGTACAGACTCCTGAAAGAAATGTGACAGTTTAAAGACATTGAATACCAGCACAAATATGGTTCTTTATCAACTTCAATCTAGAAATACAATAATTGAATTAAAGACAAGGATCCATAATCTTGGTGTAGCAATAACCGCTGAACTCTGTGAAACTTTAGATTTACTGTGGTTTCTGTCAAAGGAGGCTAAACTTCAGCTGGGTCGCTGGTTTGTACACTTTAACGCCAAACTTTTCATCACACCCCACCCCTGAGGGACCTGTGGGGACCTTTTGATCCGCTGTCATGCTCGGACCTGTCTCTAATCCAGCTGGGAGGAGGACAAGATTAATAGTTTCTACTACTTTGGCTTTTCCTTTCAATTAGTTAAGAATAACCGCTTTTTAATTTTAGTCTCCCAATTATGATATGACAGCAGGCTCGCTTTGCGGTGATACACAGGGAAAGTCTTAAAATGTTAAATCCAGCCCTTATGGAACCTCACTCACGCCCTCTTGACACATTTTTAAAGGCGGCTGAGTCTGTAATTAGAACAAATGCACATGTGAGTCAGGGAGTGAATGGGGACGTCCTTTGGGCTCTGTGTGGTAACAACAGTGTTTATTTCACGCTCACACTTCTTCTTTGCTGTTTGTGTTTGTACGCTGCAGCCACGGCCCATCAGACAACAAAAGCCCTCAGGCACGGCGCCCCGAAGCATTCCGTTGGGTATTAGTCTGCTCTGCTGTTCAGGCCGACCTCTTTTGCATTGTTTTTCACGGTGGTAGTGCTGGAGCAGTGGCTTTCAATTCAAACATGTGACATTAGAAATCAAGCAATACAGGTTCCTTAAAGACAGGAACATGGGAATGAGCAAGACGCTTCTCTCCATCATTTATACAGTTGATGTGCCTTTGAGCTAAGGCTAAGCTAATGTTCTATCCCCATGTAGATCATGTCACATCTCGATAACAGTTTAAAAAGTTGCTGTTATTGTCAGTTTGTCTCAAACTGATCCAGTAAAGGGCCGCTGTGGCTGCAGGTTTTTATTCCAACCAAGCAAGAACACACCTGATTTGACTTATTTAACCAACTGAATCGCCTTCACACAGTTGATTTGTTGGATCAGGTGTGTTCCTGCTTGGTTGGAATGAAAACATGCAGCCACAGCGGCCCTTTACTGGATCAGTTTAAGACACCTGCAAGTTTAGACAATATAATTGTGTGTCACAAAATCTACATAGGATTATTATTTATAAGATAAATTATCAAATTGAATTATCGCCCAGCCCTACTTTGATCAACGTTGGGGCGTTACTAGAGAGCAGCTCCCCCCAGTGAAGAAGGGTACGCTGAAAAGCATCAATGCTCATTTTAAGGTCATCTCTTACTTTTTGAATGAGGCCTGAAAAAGTCCTTTTGGTTTCCAAGGTCCAGATGTGGACATAAGCCCCTCATATCTCTATATATCTCTCTATCTCTCTTCGTAGAACCACAACAATGCCAAACTGGGGAGGAGGCAATAAGTGCACAGCGTGCCATGGGACTGTTTACCACGCTGAGGAGGTGCAGTGTGACGGGAAGAGTTTCCACAAGTGCTGTTTTCTCTGCAGTAAGTAGTCCGTCTGTAACAGCTTACTATAGCAATGTTTCTGAATGTTTTAGTCCAGAAAGTAGAAGTAGAATATATTTTATGCAACTGCTAACCTTTTTTCAAAGTGTACACCTAGATCAGGTCACTCATAGGGAATACTACCGACACAGTGGTATGGTGTGCTCTGCAGCTGATTGCATCAATTGTTTTTAACATGAAGCCTGCATTAGGACACAACTGAGGACATGGAGTTTAGGTTATGGGAAGTGTAGGATAATACAATTTTGTATTTTTTTATTCACCCCAGAGGGGAAATTGTTCTACAAAAGAGGGGGTACATCACATGAGGGTGAATTAAAGGTTGTTTCTTAAATGTGTGATTGAATATGTGCTTATTCAAAGATAGTGTAATGAAGTGATGACGACTTTAAAACAGTGCAGGTATTATCAGCTGTGACAGCAACACTGGGATAGTTTTCATCTTGTGAGTTTGTGTTTGTCGTCATGGAGAAATAGTCGTAATAGTAGTAGTCTAAGTGTTTATACAGTATGTTTGTCTGTTTGTCCATCTGCCCCAA
This sequence comes from Echiichthys vipera, assembly GCF_963691815.1. Classification (NCBI taxonomy): domain Eukaryota; kingdom Metazoa; phylum Chordata; class Actinopteri; order Perciformes; family Trachinidae; genus Echiichthys; species Echiichthys vipera. Next base: position 19,338,383 of record NC_139845.1, read on the forward strand.
CAATGCAAGAAACATTGTAGTTAAGAAACATTGTAGGTATGTCACTGAGATCGAAATCAAGATTGAGTTTGAAAAAAGGGAGTGGTCCAAGCCGGGGCGCTGGACAAAAAGGGGAATAAATAACAAAAACAAAACAAACAACAACAAATGAAAATCGCCCCAGAATTTCACAATGGGTTCATTCCTACTACGGCCTAAAAGTCAGGATATGGCAATAGTAAAATATATATAATATGCAATATAAACCAAGTTCCTTTTGTCCTTGTGACATAGCTGTGCATGAGTGAAAGACTGTTTTGAAGTGTCTTGGTGGAGTAAGCTATGCTGAATTTAGATTTGAGATGGCCTACTGAAAAGCCGCTCATTCACAAACCACGACCTACAGGAATCAAACCCGGCCGAACAACTGAGAAGTGCTGTGAAAAAGGTCACTTGAACACTGAAAGTTAATACATAAAGCCAACTCTTGAGTCTCAGATGTCTAACTTAACCTAAAAAAAAAAGCAAAGAACGTCTCAGACATTGTGGTAGCTGATGCCTAACTTTGCCAAAAGTCTTAAATGTAATTATGTTAACGTAAGACTTGCCAGGAGCAGATATTTCATCAACCTGCACATATTGTTTGTATTTCTAATATCGTAAAGGACATGGATTTGACTGTTTTTGCTGTGATAACCTTGGTTGAAGCTGCAGAGAGCCGTGAAAGCTCAGGGACAGAAACCATCACAGGGAGAACGCTGGTAAACTGACCTCTCCACAGCTCATCGGAGGAAGCTTGTCCTCACATTTCCATCACTGGTCCTCGGCTGTGTATACCACACTGTGTCATTGTCAGTTTGTTGGACGGGTGGACAGTTTTCCTGCTTCTAAACTGTACTAAAAATGCCAGTGAAGATGTTCCAGCAAAGACCAGAGACAGGATTGTACAAACACTTTCATTTAGCTGCTATCAAAGCAACTGGAGCCACAAAAGATGAGTTAATTTTTCCGGGACTTCCCATACAACGGCAGCTTTGTCCGTCACTCCCACTGAGGACATGATGGGCGAGGGGACTCGGTGTCCTTGGCCCACCTTTGCCCTTCCCTCTAGTTTCTCAGTCTGACATTCACCACTTGTCATTTCTGCGTATGAAAGGCAGCTATTTGACAGAAATGTCACACAGTTAAAAACAGAGCGTCATATAACTCCAGTACACTTACTGGGGCTTTATCTTTAAGATTTGCTTATACTCCGTGCCAGCAGCTGCAGCACATGAAGAATAAAGATCTAGCTGGAGCAAATGGGACGTGGAAATACTCCTGACAGAAACTCAGACCATAAAAATTGGTAAAGGGACTATGAGGATTTAGGAGCGATTGGACATACGGAAATCTTGTAATAAGCGCACAAAGCTTTCATTTCGAAAGTGTTACAAGATCAGAGAGAAGTGACGTGAGCGGAGACATTCTTCAAGCCGAGTTGTGTGAAATCTTAAACCAGTATCAGAAGCTCTCATAGTGGCAGGCAGTGTGTGAAGAATTCAACTAATCCCAACGGCCAGTGTGCAGTCTTTAAACCACTGTGATGCTTTTGTTGTTTCAAACAGTGAATGCGTTTTTTACTTTTCTGTACAAACCTGCCAAACGGTATAATTCCTCTAAGTGAGAACACGTCTGACATGGACATTCTACATGCGTGAAAGAGAAACGGGGGAAAATATCCGCACCTGATTGGTCGGACATTGTCTGGAGTTCATATGAGAAAACGGCTCGAGATTCACTCGTTTTAAAGCGAGCTTTGTTCAGCTTTGTTCACACGTAACTCCTCTCTGTTTGTCTTTAGTGGTCTGCAGGAAGGGCTTGGACAGCACCACACTGGCTATTCACGACCAGGAGATCTACTGCAAGTCATGCTACGGGAAGAAGTACGGCCCTAAAGGCTACGGCTACGGTCAGGGGGCGGGGACGCTCAACATGGACCGAGGAGAGCGGCTGGGAATCAAACACGAAGAGTAAGCCGTGCTGCTGATTATCATGACATCCAGATGATTATTTCAGCCTACATGGAACTGAAGCTGTCTGCTAAAGTACGCCGTGTGGTCAGGAGTCATATACGTATTAAATGGTATTACACAACACTGGGAAATCAATAACGTCATGCAGTCCATCATAACTGTAGATGCAGTTGCTCAGTTGTGTTTGTGTCTTCCTGTTGATATCTTGTTTTGTCAGAGCTGTGTTGCAATGTTTCTCTCCGATGGGACGATAAAAAGCAGCTTAAGATCAAATTTAGATACAGTTTGACAGTAAAGTCCTGCAGTGCCACCAGTAACTACTGAGTTATTTGCTGTGGGTGTGTTTTTAGCAAATTTATAGATTCAGTTCAGCACAAATGACATGTTGAAATGTGTGGCATTTATCACACAGAGGTTGCTGAGGTCAGTGACTTCAGTGGCACTGGGTGTATTTATGTTGTGGCTGCTGCCTCTGACAGAGCTGTTGTCCCCGAACACTAAACAGCATGGATTTATTGAGCTGAAGTCGAAATAGTTTATGAATATATGTCATATACAGACATGTTTAAAATGCCTAAAACATTAAAACTGGATTGGATTTTTGCCTTTATTGTTCTCCACCAGTATAGCACCAGAGAGCAGTGTGAACATGAGTCAGTAATAACTAGATGAGTGGGTAAATGGCAGTCAGAACCCCACTTGGTGGTTTACCAGGTTACCCTCTGCTCTTCCCCGCCTGCTGCTGCTCTTCCCTGCATCCTTTTCTGTTTCTCACTGCCTGAACTGTGGAGAGGAGAAAAGGAACATTGATGGAGTATTGGCATATGATAGTCTTCCTCTTTAACAAATCCAGCTCGGCTGCAGCAGCTCCCTGCTGGTTTGGTGAACGGCATGGATCAAAAGGCAAAGTTGAAGTCTTGGAGTAATTATCCAAGAGGTTAATACATCATCTAATAAGTCAGGGTCAGCCAGCCTGCAGTAGAGGCCCTACGATGGGACGGCTCTACGGTCTGGGCACACTGCAAAAACCACATCAACTTCTGGGACATGAAGAGTGACTGTGTATCCTTATATACATGTGATGTGAAAACACCCAAAACAGGCAGGAAAACACAGAGCCACACACAACTGCCATGAGTGTTTACTCCTGCCTCAGATGTCAGGTGATGGCTGTTATGAAAGAGTTTATTATGTAAGCAGTAGGATCCCGCTTTCCCTCCTCTCTGTCCTCTGGCACAAAAGGCTTCATTCAGGGGCCACTGGGGCTGGCAGTCACCCTCCGGTAAGCACCGCACCAGGGCCCCAAGGTGCCCTGCTCACTTTCCCACCACTGGCTGAGGACCGAGAGAGCCGCAGTGGAGGAGCAGGGTGTGCCAGGTTTATTTCTGGTCTTTTAAACATGGTATTGCAATCATTTATAAAGTAGTCTCAGCAGGTATAGATTGATCTAAGACTTAATGTTTAACTGATGCATAACTACGGTAGTTACTAAGGTATTTATTACTGCAGATGTCATTGTTTTGGGTCACTACTTAGTTAATGAGTCAATGGTTTCACAAGAGTGGGTTCTGGTACAGAAGAAGTTTATTAATTCCAAAATCAGATAAGTGTTTTTACAGAATGATGGGTTCAGGCTTCAGGCAAAAATAATGAGATATTTGGAGATAATGCTGTAATAAGTTTTGTTACGTTGTTTCTCCCCCAGGACACAAACTCACAGACCGACCACCAACCCCAACCCATCCAAATTTGCCCAGAAATATGGAGGTTCAGATAAATGTGCCCGGTGCGGAGACTCCGTGTATGCAGCTGAGAAGATCATGGGGGCAGGCAAGGTGAGATCTTCTACTCTCTGGTTTACATTACACACCAGTGATGCATGCTTTCAGATTGCTTGTTTTATCTTACCAATCCAAACCCTCGAGATATTATGAACTATGCATGTCCTATGTCACAATCTTAATGCAGAATGGAACTGGGTTTTTCAGCATAAACGCCCCGTCTCACAATGTTAACGAGAGAGAAAAATCGTTTGTATATTCGCCCTGTGATTCGAGTCCGTTCCAAAACGTCATGTTCCGTGGCCCGCGCTACACCCTTCCAACAAGCTTCATTAAAATCGTGCCACAAGTTTTTCCATAATCCCGCTGAAAAACAAATCAAGCTGTGGTGGAGGTAACTTTTGTATGGATTAGCATGATTTTTTTTTTTTACAAATATTCATGGTCTCATGAGGATGAAAGCCACTGACTTTGGGGATTAACTGTCAGCATCTATCAGATAAGTTAGCACAGGATTTTAGAGACATTCTTGGCTCCCAGAGGACACGACTTTGACGATACTTGAGGTTGACAGACGTAGTTTGGGATGAAAAATGTCAACATCTATTGGCTGGATCACCATGGAATGTGGTGCAGACATTCGTGTTCCCCTCAGGATGAGGTGTGATCCCTTGACTTTGGCTGGGCAGTACATCAATATTATATGCCTGTGAATGTTCTCATTTGTCCAGGTCATTGTTATCCTCAAGGCAATTTCAATCAAAAGCAACTGGACTTGGTCTTGGTTATTTGGTTATTAAATAACCAAGTCCAGTTGCTTTTGACTGACATTGCTTTGAGGATCAATATTATATCAATACTGTGATATGAGACAGATATCTTCACAGATTGTGGATATCCTAATATGTTTCTTTTCCTGGTTCTAAGGGCTTTGTGACTGTAAAGTGATCATTTTCTGAACTAACCAGACTGTTCCAGCTGTTCTGACTGATTATCAAAAGAAGAAGAAGAAAGAATCCTTTATTAATCCCGCAAGGGGAAATTCAGTTTTTTATTTATTATATTATTCACATTACACACACACAGGCCCAAAATACACACACATGCACAAACAGGATCTATATACATGCAATTAATGGAGAGATGTCAGAGCGAGGGGGCTGCCAATGGATCGGCACCCTGAGCAGTTTGGGGTTTGGTGCCTTGCTCAACAGCACCTGGACAGTGTCAAGGTGATGAACTGGCACCTCTCCAGCCACCAGTCCACACTCCATTCATGGTCCACACAGGGAGTCGAACTGTCGACCCTACGGTTCCCAGCCGAGTCACCCTCGCAGTATTTGGTCAGAATGACCAAATATAAACAAAAGGCTCAGCTGTACTTTGAGTTTAGTGATAATCAGCACTTTAGCATGATAATCTGCTAAACTAAGAGGGTAATGTGGTAAACAGCATATCTGTTAAAACATCAGCATGTTTACACTCTCCATTTGATCATGTTAGCACGCTGACTCCGAGTTTTGTTTGGTAAGGATTTAAACAAGACGTTTGAGTATTTTAGTTATGGATCATAATCTTTTCAGCATTTTGGATCATTGTTCATCTTCTATCTGGGACACAACTGACAGCAAAGATGTGTTTGAAGAAAAACACACTTTGGATACAATATGCACTGTCAGGCTTTTAAATCAAGGCAACTGCCAACATCTTAGCCAAAGCAATTATTAGGCTTTCACATTTGGAGCCAAGCTGCAAAAATTATGACTCTAGGCTAGGGTGAAGATTCATTTATTGTCATTACAGCACTGTCTGAGTATAGTCAGTGTACAACTAGGCCGTGCCTGAAATCTGACCTGATACCACAACCTTTAAGGATGTGCTCCTGCAACTCTTTTCTGGGGTTTTTCTTCATGATGACATAACTTTAATGTTTTTCACAGGATTTCAGCTGCAGTGTGGGTTATGATAACCTTTCAAATGAAAAGTGTGTATTCAACTTTACAAAACCACCATCAAATACAGTTTTAGCATAAACAGCCCCAACACAAATCCAACCTCTAACCCAGGCGGTGGGGCTTCCTTTAACTCCACGGGAGCACGGTCGACATCGCACATATGGCTTGACTGGATTGAACACATGTTTTTTATAGGGCTGAACCACACGCAGGAGGTTTGGTGTGGTCTCTCCTAATGAGAGAATACAAATACTGTTTGAAGCCATTCCATAAAAAAAAAGTTTGGATGAGAGCTTCCTAACAGCTGGGGCTAATCCTGTGAGCCTGTCTGGACACTCGGGTTCTGGCAGATGTTAAAGACCTGGATTTACAGTAGATGAAGTCATGAGACGTATCAGCAGGATGTAAGCAGATGAAAGCCTGTCAGAGAGCAAAGATTTCCTTTTAAACGAGGAGTGATGCGTTTCCTGGATTCACACATGAGCTGTTTTATAGCAGGTGACGTCATCGCGCTGTTAATGTGTTTCCTAAAGGGAGGGAATCTATGAGGCTTCGTTCACCGGCCAAAGCATAACCTGTCATTTTCTTTTTCAAGACACTCAGAAAGGCCCCCAGGCGGCTTTGACGGGATTTGACAAAAGAAATGATGACATACGCTCCAAGAAACATCTGCTATTATCAGCTGTAAACAGCAAACTAAATATTTTTGTCTGATTATTTAAAAAGGTATATTCAGCATAAAAGCACAAAAACAAACCTGAACAGCCGCCACTGTAGGTAGACGATTCAAATTCTCTTTTCTCCTCGTAGCCGTGGCATAAGAACTGCTTCCGCTGTGCAAAATGTGGGAAGAGCCTGGAGTCGACCACTCAGACTGAGAAAGATGGAGAAATCTACTGCAAAGGTGAGATAAAACATCTGAAATTACACTAAAGATGTGTAGTCTTTATCACGGCTTTACAACAGAGGGCCAGAATAATACAAGGTGAAACAACATCTGCATTAGCCAACACACGTATGCAGACCAAGAGTAGAATAAATCCACCATGCAACACTGAGGACTCTGCTGCTGCACAGAGATCCGGCAGCAACACATTTTCTCACTTTAAAGTAAAGTTCCGGTGTAAAACCCTCCCAGGGTCTATAATAAAATACACTCATCAAATAAGCCATCAAGACTTTTTTTTCTTGTAACAACTATTAACGGAGACATCCCGGACAGTCGCTAACAGCTAAATGCTGCTAACACTGATTAGCTCGGGGCAGCACAGTGAAGGCATGATAAGAGTCCCTACACATTAATCGAAGCACCAATGGGCTCCTTCCTTTTGGATAGAATTTGGTAATCCACTTGAATGGACTTAACTATGAGAGGAGCTGGTACAGGGGCCAGTAGGTAAGTCTTTAAAACACTCTTTTAATAAACTCTGGGTTCACTAACTACACTGTTGGTGCTTTGTTTTCTGTGTAGGGACTCTTGTCATGCAGCTGCAGAGGTCTGCTGTTATTTTGAGCAGTATTAGTGGTTAAAAAGACGTTTGAATGCCTTCACCTTGCTGCCCCGAACTAATCAGCGTTATTCGCATTTGGCAACTCTACCGGATTTCTCCGGTAATAGTTGTTATAAAAAAAAAATTGTCTCGATGGCTTATTTGATGAATGCTGAAAACGACCCTGTGAGGATTTTATGCCGGAAATTCACTTTGGTCCCATAATGTAAAAAGGGAGATTTCTATGTCTTTACATTATAAAAGCAGGTTAAGGTGCTATGTAAATGTAATGTGAAAGGATCAAAACACTCAATCCACTGAGAAATGAACATAGAACCGCATTCAGGAACTGCGTCTTTAAATGAGAACATAGGACTTCTGTGCGGTTGTGATGTCTCATTGTCATTATGAGCATGTTAACGTTAGCATTTAGCTACAGCCTCAGAGACTCCTATAACAAGACACTCAGAGGACCTTTGACACCTGCTTATAAGAGGAGTCCTGCATTCTAAGGAGAGCAGCTCTTGCTGCTGAGTCACTGCTGTCAGCTGATGTGATCATATCAGCTAAAACCGAGCTGGATGGACTGACTCATGTACCAACGAACAAAAGACACAAACATGGATGAGTTCTCTCACATTTGGTGTGTTGGTTCGGCTCGATCACACTGGCCTTGTTGAGCTTACGGAGTGGCTCACTGTCCACCAGACTTTAGTGGGCAGAAACATGTGCAGCCTGACCTCCAGGGACCTCTCCCTCCTCATCAGCAAAATTAGATGGGATGGTTAAGTTAAACAGGAGACACAGACAAACACACACACACGCACACAGCTGTCAGCAGATGGTTGTTTGCTCAGTGTCATACTGAAACCTTGTTATGATGAAGAGGAATGTTGCATCTCAGCTCTAAACCCAAACCCAAACCGGCCAGACTCTGCTGCTATCAGTCAGTGGTTTGGAGACGTCCTGCAGCTGGGTATTGTTTCTCTAATCATGAATGTTTTAAAGACACATGTGGACAGAAAGAGAAAGCTACAACACTTCAACATTTTGTTTTAAAACTGCCCTGGAGTGGTTTTCAGAAAAATATTTCATAAGTCACAAGTTCTGCACCTCATGGTTTCGACCACATCCAGAGCTTATTTTTTTGTGTGTTAGAGCTGGGAAACCGTTCCTCTAAGCTGGAGACCCTTTTTATCCATCAAAAACCAGCTGTGACTCACCTCAATACACTGGATCAGAGGTCATTGGTTAGTGGCGCTCCAAGAACCCAAATCAAACCACAGTCCAAGTATAGTCCAATCAGAGAGACATGCTGCGACGTTCTCCTCATCTTCTGTCAAGAGTTAATATATTGAAGTCAACTACTCCCGATGCACTGACTGTTAAACATCCAATCTGACCGTACCCAGGTGTGAATCCCACTTCATCATAATTGTTTATTCGCATATGGTAACGCCCCCTAGACAAAATATAAGGCTAGGTGTCAAAACATTGCCACCGCACAATACTCTGTTTAGATGGTTAAAATCTTGTTTTTGTGTGGATGAGCCACAAAATTGACTGTTTCCATATAAAAACATTTAAAAGTCCCATGTTTTCATTTTCATACTTGTACTTTGGGTTTCTACTCCATGCTTTATTGTTCAAAAAACACATTCTTTTTCTGATACTGTGTCAGAATACACCTGTTTTCTCTCTCTCTGAAACGCAGTTCAGCGCCCGTTTCTCTGTGTGAAATCACAACTGCACAGAAGTCGGCTCGTCTAAAGTCACAGTTGTTGAACACGGACTGTGTTCATTTCTCTGTGGATTGAGCGTTTTCATATTTTCACAGTATTTATATAGTTATTATATAGCACCTATACTTTCTTTGTTATAGTTATTTATTACATACTTGCAAGATGAAATCTACAAGTTAGCCAGATGCTTGAAGAAAGCATTGGAGAGGAGGGGGAAAAAGCTCTTTAACATGATGTAGATATATATATGTGTGCGTGTTTATGTAAATATGTGTGTGTATATATATATGTATATATGTCATGATTAATATGTTTTCAAACGATAAAACATCACTGGATGAGAAGAATGAAGGAGAAGAGCAAACAGGTTTTTGATCGACTTCAGTGAGAAATGAAATATATACAGTATATCTAAACATATCTATAGTTGTGTCTTGTAATCCCACGAGGGATGGGCCACATTTGGGAGGACATAGAACTGAAAACTAAACAACATAATTCACACACTGGTGAAGTTTCTTCCCTGTCATAATATTTTTTCCTTATCTGTTCAATGTCATCACAAAGCAGCCAGTTTTATTTACTGACACCTCCTCGAACACTTGAAATGTTTTGAAAAGATGTTTTTCATCGGTAATGTAAGGATGTCGTGTTGGACCAATACAATCTGCAGCTTGTTTACTCTCCCCTCTTTCCCTCCACAGCGTGTTACGCCAAGAACTTTGGACCCAAAGGGTTTGGTTACGGCCAAGGAGCCGGCGCCCTGGTGCACGCTCAGTGATGGCTCAACGGGATCTCTCACTGCTTTCACACATTCCTCTGTCTGACATCGACCAGTCCTTCTCTTGTTTTCTCCCTCACGTGTTTTTATGTTGAAGTAGGCACTCATGATACAAATAAAAACATTAACAACCCACGTTGTTCACATTTGACTGTATTTTATTATTAAAGCCATTAAAACTGAACCATGCCCATATGTTTACATCTGAAGCGGAGTTACAGTGATGTCTGAAGGTGGGCAGAGAGGCACTGGAGATGATTATGTGCTTTATCTTTTTTTAAATTTTATTTTACTATCCCACATGGTGAGGTGAGAGTGGAGACAGAACAGAGAGGCTGCTGGAAGAACTAGTGCTGAAACGGCTTTGAAACATGTCCTGGGTGAGTTGCGAGTGCTGAACTCCGCCCTAGAAAAACAATAACACAAGTCCGCATTCACCTCCTGTCACTTGAAAAGACATTATTAGAACGCAAGTGGTTAGTTACTGATATGAAATCAACGTTTGACTGTTAAAGCACGCAGAAAGTAGCTGCTGTGTTGTCTTTGTAGGGCAGAAATGACATCAGTGGTTGGTTAGCGAGATGGGGGGCTTGAAACACGGGGGCCACGACATAACCACCCCCCCTTCTGATGATGCAAACATGAGGCCCAAAAGTTCTGGAGGCCACCCTAATATAACCTCCCTCTTCCCTTAAAACTATTGCATGATCACATTTCAGCATTTAGAAAACAAACAAACAAAAAATTGGCGTCTGCCTTAGTTCTCTAGTGTCTTTGCTTTACAATTTGTACATCCAGTGGTATAACAAACCCAGCGGTATATGACATAGAAATTAAAAAAACCCTTTAGGATGACTACAGAGTCCACAAGCATGGAACGTTCAAATATATTACACACTTGCACGGGAGGGCCCGACTGGAGATCTCGCAACCTGAAAGAAAACTTTCAGTGAACGCACTGGATTTGAATGAAAGAAACTAATTAAAAAAAAAAAAGAAAAACAACAGACAAATGAACGTAATGCAGAAAAGTACTTGCAAATACTTAACATTCACTATATACAGACGGGTGGCTTGCCGGGCTGTCACCGTGGTGATGACTATGGGGTTGGGTTGAAGGGGGGCGGGGGGGCAAGACAAGAGCCCAGCTGTCCCAAGCATCGTACATGCAGTGGAGTTTGTTGGTGGGGGAAATGGAAGGGGTTAAAATGCCTATAGACAGCAGTGTCGGACATCACTAAAAGCTACAGTCATACACTTGGAGTATAGTCACTTGATTTTCTTCTTTCCGTCTGGTTGAAAGAAACCCTCACCCCCCCCGAACTCAAAAATAAAAAATGAAAGTTTCCAGGAGCACCTTCGACTAACACTGACGAAAAGAAAAATGGTTACGGAGAAAGATCATGTTTATGTACAGGTGCACATTCTTTACACTTCAGTCCGTCCTGCTGCTTCTGCTGCTTCTGCTGACTGCGGGGGTCCAGACAGGAAGTGGTGGGGGTTGGCCACGTCCGACGAGCCCCTCCTCCTCTGTGTAAACAATGGGAGCGTCGTGGTGAAGCGGCGCTGCTGGGCCCGTGTGTTCAGTAACAGCCAAAAACAAAATGACTACAAAAAAAAAATTAACGATCAGTGCAATGTTGTAGGCAGACGAAAGACAAACAAACCAAATAAGACTTTACAGCTTTTTAGAGAAAAACACGTATGGAATGAACCTTTCTTGTAAACGCGTCTGTCCTTCGGCCGCGTTCTGAATTTCCTTATACTCTGCTGTTAATAAATACTCCTGTCTATATAGAGTTTTACGGTAAAGTTCCAGGGCTTCCATGTCAAACAGCTATTTGTTTAAGATTTTTTTATTATTATCATAAAACCCTACTCAGCTAAAATGGTGAATGTAAAAATGATGGCGCTAGAACATACTTTATCTATAAATAGTTTTAAAATAAATATACCTGTATCACATTGTCTGTAGGATATTTTCAGTCATGTCTACGGTGGATCGTCGCTGAAGGAGTCCCAGTTCATGCACTTAATCCCGCGTTCGTGCTGCACGGCGACAGTTTCCGGGTTATTACTTATGGATATCTCCTAAAAACGTCGCCCGGCAGCTTTATCCCGGCAGGTGAGAAGTCGGACTCCTCCAGCGGCTCCGCCTGTGACCCAACACTTTCCGAGTTCGACTACCTTGGCAAATCCTCGTCGACTCTGCTCAAAATTTGTCACGGTGCAAAATCAAAGACCTTAAAAAGACATTCCCTTATCTCTATTATACTTAGAAACATAGTCATGGATTGAAAACAAACAAACAAAAACTCTTTCCTTCAGCTTCCCTGGCCACCTCAGGTAATTATCTCAGGAACAGCGGAGTTCCTGAACCAATCAAAAACAAAAAAAAATGCATACAGGGCACATCAACAGGGACACCATAAATAAGGATAGAAAGTGGGGAGGGGAAAGAGCGATACTGCCACTTTATGGCGCTGCTGTCTCTACAGTGTCACATCTCCGGTACAAACAGAAGAGCTTTGATTTGTGTAATTCCTCTCGTCCGTCGGCCTCCCTCCTCTCCTTTTCATGCCTGGCAGCAACGCACCGTCCAAAGGGCTCGGGAGAAGAGACGAGGTGGAGGGCTGGGATAGTAGCAGTGTTGGTACAGTAATGAAGTTTGTAGAATAGTAGTAGTAGTAATAGTAATAAAGGTGGCGTTGTGGGCGGAGGGAGGGGTGTAGGTGTGGTGTTGCCCCGTAACAGCATGCTAGTCCTGACTGATTTTTTTTTTTCCAAGTCTTTTGATCGGTGAGGGAGAGATGGTCCGAAAAAGCAAGCGCTCCCGAGAACAGCATCTCTCCGATATGAACGCCAGGGGACGGGGGGACAGGGAGGGTAATCCTTCGCAACTTTGCTTCTACCCACCGACGCCAGACTACCCCCTGCTCCCCCCGTTTTCTTCCTCCTCCTCCTCCTCTTCCTCCTCCTCTACACCAGCTGGTAGCCCGAGCCAGACGTCTGGTCGTATTCTATTGTGTACTGCGTGGTCCAGTCCACCGCCACGGGCCGGATCAGACCGCAGCAGCGGATCTCGAAGAAATCTATGAGGTTTCTGATGCAGCCGTGGCTGCAGAGAAACAGAGAGAGAGAGAGGAGGACGTCAGTGACATCAGTGTGAGGGAACGGACTCAGCGACATCCCAATGTGCTGGAAGGGTAATAGCTGACAGTACAAATACTACAATCACATATTTTTGAGGCGTGTGGATCTTTTTTACATTTGCTTCGCTTGACAGTCCGTCAGAAATTATAATCTAAAGTACAGAAACACTATAAATGGTTTCTATAGGGACTATGTAGGGACCTTTTCAAAGATGTAAACATAAACATTTGAAATGTGCCTTAGTTATTTCCTGTTGCAGTATATGCGAATGACATCAAGGACTAAGGCTGTTGCCTAGCAATGGAATTCCATAGAAAAGGTCAACCGGCTGTTAAGTCTGACAAAACACCCTTTCAAAATAGGATTTCCGGGTCCAAACGCTCCGTTGAAACAAAACAGATAACGGCCCAGTATGTGAACCATTACGATCACCTCTTTCGTCAGTTAGACACCTTTTCATCCATAAGAAAGACGTAAAATGACAATAACGTTGTTTTTTAAAAACTCAGATCTGTTCAAACAACGGGGAACGTGGCACTGCGGCGTTGTAGAAATACGAGGCTCGGAACGGCTTGGACCCGGAAATCACATTTTGAAAGGGTGTTACGTCACGTCTTAACAGCCGGATAGCTCTCAAGAGTTGTTCAGAATAAAACTGTTTACGGTGAAGCCTGCGTGCTGTCCAGAGTGACAGGGACATCGTTACTGGACATTTATTAACGCTCTGAGAATGTCAAATAAAAACCCATTCTCTTCAGTTGTATGGGGGAGGTAGAAGGTATTTTCAGATTACCTGATGGTCAGGAAAACAGGATAAGGTGTCCTGCAGTAAGCAGACAGTGTGCGGGAAAGTTTCTTACCGTTTTCAAAACCCTGGGCAAACACTGAGTGAAGCAACCCTTTCATGCGGTTACTGAAACCGGCTGAAAGGATGAGATTGAGCTCTCTGTAGCAAACAGGAGAAGGTCACTCACTTGAAGGGGCTTTCAATCGACGTGGCGGTGACTTTAAAGTGCTTGTATCGCCGAGCGTTCATCCTCTCGTTGGTGGTGATTCCCAGGGCTGCGATCTGAGAGAGGTCAAAGCAAACAGGTGAGCCAACGTTTCACAGAGCAACAGACATACGGTAAATATCCACTGAAATCCAAACCGATTACAGCGATTATCGCCAACGTCGGGGTAGAACAATCCATGCTCGCCTATTAAAAACTCAATTGTTAGTCAGTGTTAAAGTATATCTCTCAAATCCCAACTTATGCTGTACCTCTAAGTTCTATATTTTGGGCATTTATCCAGAGGACTGCTTTTTATCTTACAAAGAAAGAAAAATGGTTGACCTTTGTTTACTGCAGGCCAAACGCTGTATGGCATTATGTTGGAAGAATGTTGGCTGCCCCTCTTTTAACCACTGGTTGACTAACTTAACATCGAGCTTGGCTCTTGAGAAACTGACCATTATTGTTAGAAAGAAAGCTTCTGACTTTTATGACATTTGGAAGATGTTGCTGGAATTGTTGAAGGGTGGAGATATGGAGGTAGTGAGAGAATAAAAACATTTCATTTGTTGATGGGAGTGTACGATGTAACCTATATAAAGCATAGTATTATTAATATTAATTGAGTGTAATTGTTCTTGTTTTAGATGATTTATTTATTTTTATTTGTGTAATTTATCATTTATAGCTCCTAATTTGTTGACTAATTGTTGGTTTCATTCATCTTTTTATTTCTTTACTTTACCAGGACGCTTCGTTGGTTTGCCTTCTCTTTGGTGTTGATATTTTCATTGTTGTTTCCATTTTTGCCTTACGTTTAAACTGTTGGAGTTTGTTGTAAGAATGCAAAAACCAATAAAGATATGTTTAGAATAAAAAAAACAAAGCTCAATTGTTAATCGTAGTTTTCAACGTGTCTTTAAAGCGAGTGCAGCGAATGTGAATCCACACCTGGTAGAGCTGACACATGATGAGCACGGCCACCCACATGAAGTGGAACACGCTGTTGAGGAACATCCAGAACATCCAGGGAGAGCAGGAGGCGATCTGGGTCAGGTAGAGCCAGAAACCGTCCTTGGCGTAACTGGTGGCGCAGTGGATCCGCCAGTCTGAGGGGAGAAGACGGGAGCGCAGGAGTTAGCGGAGAAACGGATCGAGCGGGGAGAAATTTACAAGAGGTTTTTTGTTTGTTTTTTCACTCACAGGAAATGCAGCCGTACATCATCCAGCAGATCATGCAGAGCAGGAAGAACAGATAACCCATGAAGTAGCGGTGATTCCCACTTCCTATACAGGAGAAACAAGCGTGTCATGTCCCATTTAGACTGCTGCTTGGGTGGCTCTTCATTTTTCTGATGAGTTTGGTTTAAGTGAGTTATTTGATGCTGTAAAAACTGGCTGTGATTGACTCACAACTTCTACTTCCATAGCATATTTGTAATGATGCATAATTCAAATGTCTTACCTATATATTTTTTTTATTCATACAAGAGTGGTAACAAATGGAAGAGATGTGTCAACTAGAAGGTTACATTTGCCAACATATTGGCAAGAGTGTGTCTGATAACTTCCATACTGCGTGGTTCATGTCCAGGTCCCTATTCCCTTCGACTTCATAGACGCCAAAGTGCTTCCAAAGACCAATTTTCACGCCAGCGGTCGCAGATGAGATTGTGTCCATCTACTGCTGTTGCTCACGCTCAGACACCCTCACAAAAAAATCAAGAAGCAGCGTAGCTCAGAACGTAATCAAAGCACGTTTTTCACCATCCAGTGAGTTCAGCCGTAACAAAGGTGCGGACCGGCCTTACAGGTGATCATAATGTCGGGGGTTCCTACACATTTTTATTTCTAAACTCCAGACCTTTTCAGACTTAAATTTCCAGACTTCTCGGGGGATTTTTCAGTCAATACTAAACATCTGAATACCCACTGTTAGATGATTATTATGTAAATAAATGTTTTTGAAATCCAGCTTCTAACACGTACGGTAAAGTCTGACTATGTATCCCATTTTGTTGCCAAGTGATCACGAGACATTTTTACCTACGTACTGTAGCTCATATAAGTGAATGAACTCCAAACGGCGACATTGTTCCACGCGCAGCATTTTATTCAAACTAAATGCTAAAAGAGTGAAATTAACTGTGAACCTGTAACACTACAGACAGGAACAGTAGAGATGGACAATTAACCAGGAATTACAGAAGAAAACATGTCTCTGCTTCACTGGCTTTAGATGGAGTACACATACTTTTGAATAAATAAAATTATGATGAATAAAAATAAATCAGAACGAAAATGTAGACGACACGTATGGGAAAAAAATCAATAAGTGAGGATCCCAGTAGCACAGCGAACAGTTACCATGGTAACCCGACACCAAAGTTTCATATCATCTACAGGTCGACTGTGATGCGTTAGTAAACTCGTTTGGATTCGTATATTTTATTTTAGAGAGTGAGCTAATTCTTTTTTATACTCTTTTCCCTTTTTCCATTCTTATCCAAATTACTCAAATTAAATTCCACACTTTTCCATTCTGCGTAGGAACCCTGTAATGGCTGAGTGCGGTTTATTATTGCATTTATTTAAATTTAAATGCCAGGTTGACTCTTCCGCGTTGAGTTGTAATCTTTTTATAGTGATGTTTAGCAAATGATATTTACCGCTTTCACCATCACATCATTCATTTTGCACGTATGGTACTGGCGGCACGTGAGAAAAAGATCATCAAATCGTTTACAATTTATTCTCACTGGAAAATGAACATGTTATGTCCCCCTGAAACATGACAGACGATACATAGAAACCCATATGCATCATGAACTACTGTGTTTGGTATTTCAAAACTTCTTAAGAACTTTTGAAATCTTGTCCCGGGCCCCTGATCCCGATAGTATTTGCTTGTTGTTTGTTCAGACAGCTCCCACATGTGTAAAGCTTCTTCCTGACCACCTGGTTTCAAAACAAAAGTTGCACAAGCCCCCCCTGTACTCCTTCCTTCCCCGACTGTCTCCGGTCTGCTTCACAGACGCCATCTGACACAATCCTGGACACACACTCGCTTCCCTTCCAACTTCAGTTTCGGCATCTCGTCATTAATTTCTTCTGTTTAGTATTAGCAATCTAAGGTTTTATGACTGAACATGTGGATTAAAACCAACCTAAACAGGAAGACAGGCATCGGAAAATAAAATAAGTAAAATGATTTGAAATGCAACCAAACCCCTTTTCAGACCAATTTGGAGAAGTATTCATTAAAGGTATCCCAACATTTCCCTAAACCTTTTCTGTTTTGAGTTTTACCCAGAATCAATTGAGAGCGAAGCCTCAGTCAGGACACATGTTGGTTCTTAAAGTGGAATATGGAGCTGATAAAACAATTAAAAGCCACAACTCTCTGTCTAGGGAAGAAAATTGCGAGCGGCTGTTTGCTTGGAAGTGCGTGTGTTGTTGATGGCCTCGTAAATCTGCGGTGTTGTTCACATACCGACACAGTTCCCCACCCAGGGACAGTGGTGGTCGAACTTGGCGATGCAGCGGTTACACACGGCGCAGTGTTTGGACCTGATGGGCTTCCGTATCTGGAAGGAAACAGTCATAAAAAGATGATTTATTATTCCCATTTTCCTCTGTATGTATCATCTTGTAAGAGAGGAGTCCAAATTTACCAAGCAGGTACTGCAGAATATGCTCAGGTCCAGGCTGCCCGTCTCTGCCAGCTCCACAATCGTCTGGAGGAAGGAAACGAGGAAACAAAAGCCGGATTTTTACAAAGCAGAAAAATGAACGAGGGAGAAAATTCATCCTGCCAAGGTCTATTTGGCACCGCAACAAAAGACCTCCTGACAGCTGAGGGCTTGGATTTCCAGTTGAACGATCACACTGGAGGCTTTGTGATTCACGGCGCACTGGGACAAAGCTAACTGGGATTTACAGTTTCATTCATTGGTTCGTCTGTTTTCTGTTTTAAGGCAAAACACTGGACATGAGGTGTTTTATCTAACCTGCACAAAAACAATTCTTCTTCTTCTATATTTTGCGTTACACATATTACATCACTGTGCATATAAACTAAAGATAAAAAACTCTGGAGTGAAAAGCTTTGAAGCCTTTGATCCGGTGAGAGTCCTGCGCCGTGCTAACAATGCAGACTAAATATAGCTCTTCATCAATCACAGGGCCTGACAGGAAGCACGGCCTCTGTCGAGTGTGATAATGAGGGGACAGAGAGGCCAGAGCGTCAGCGGACAAGCGGCCCGGATCTCATTCACATTAAACAAATAACGAGATCTGTATTCACTTCAACTACACGGACAATTAGTGTAGGAAAAAAAAGACTGTCTGAATCCCTTCATTGTGATTATGCTTTTCTCGCATTTCAGACATTGTTCTCAAGTGATGTTTCTTTCCTGAAACTTTACCTTTTTCTTCTGCTCCTCCGATGCTTTGATAATTCCTGGGTCAGACTTCCAGGATTTGCCAAAGTTGTAGAACAGAGCCAGGGTGTTTATCAGGAAGGGCACATGGACAGTGGCAAAGGGGAGATGTGGAGCGTGGTTAAGGAGGACGGACAAGAATAGAATAGAACAGAAATACTTTATTGATCCCAAGCTGGGAAAGTGCAGCTAGTTCTGCATTTCACAATCAGACCCTTTTCATCTTAACCCCAGTACTTCTGCCAGAAGACTGACTGACTCAATCCGTGACACTTGAACCGCATCAAAACAGCATTCAAAGCTGTGGTGCGAACATGTAAACGCGTGTCGTTACCGTCACAACTCATTACAATTCATCATGTCGTAAAACTGTGGTTTTATAAGTGGAAGAAGTGGCAAAAAAAAAAAAAGGATTTGCATTAAAGGAATAGTTTGCATGTTCTCCCTGTGTCTGTGTGTCTTTTCTCCGGCTTCCTCCCACAGTCCAAAGACATGCACGTGTTCATTGATGACTCTAAATTGCCCGTAGGTGTGAATATGAGGGTGAATGGTTGTCTGTCTCTGTTTGTCTCTATGTGCCCTGTGATAGACTGGCATCCTGTCCAGGGTGTACACCGCCTCATGCCCGCTGGGATCGGCTCCAGCCCCCCTGCGACCCCGACAGGGACAAGTGTTTGGAGATGGATGGATGGATGGCTTTTTTGCAGAATGTTAAATAAAAAGATAGACACCACTCTTGTCTGTCTGTATGATAAATATGAAGGTAGAAGAATTCTAAAAAAAAAGCACTCGGTATAACTCATGGCGTTTTTAAGTCAATAAAACATTACCTGTATTTTTAAAACAATGACATCAATGCAAGTCAGATTCTTACTTCTTAGTAGGAAACAAACAGGCAGACTGTTACGCAAAGCTCCATCTCATCTCCCCAAGTCAGGGAGGGATCATTTCACTCTGACACAACAGCTCATCATCACTTCCTTCCATCAATACATACAAGGGATAATAAACCGATAATAAACGGACTGCTTATGGGACTGCTTATGGGACTGTGTTTTACAGTGAGTGTATAAATGTAAAAGGGAAAGAAAAAATAAATAAAAACTCCCATTGCCGGGCTGCTAGCTTTAGGGTCTCCGGTGTTGTGTAATCATGGGGAGATAAGGGAGCATTCTGTCACAGCACTGTACTGGCCAAGTGACTGACTGATAGTCGCTGAGTCAGTCAGCCAGGTGTGCGTGAGTCAGCTGAATCCCACAGGACACCAGCCAGGTGACACAGAGGCCCAGACTGTGAGAGCCTCAGCACTGTGCTGATGTGTGACTGAAATGTATCAGTAAGATGCAAAAAAAACAAGAGCAATTTTGGCAAAAAAAAACAACCAATGGGAGGCACACTTAAAATACATATCGTTTTCAGCCCACATGGTAGACATTCAGTCACAGCAGCATTTTTTAAACACTGCTTCGGGGCTCCAGAAAAGTGGCTATACTACCTTGATAAATTGGGATGTGTTTGGATCATATTCTGGGTGTAAGATTAAACATCTGCAGTGTTACTATTACAAGTTTAACACACGCCAAAAAATAAATATGAGAGCTAGCAGAGTCTCACAGGTTTCCATAACATGAAAAACCATTTGGTAAAAATGGTAAATGGACTTGTACTTATATAGCGCCTTTCTAGTCTTCTGACTACTCAAGGCGCTGTCACACTACTTGTCACAAAGACATTCACACTGATGGCAGGGGATCTACATACCATCTCATCTAACCATGAACACCACATTCACAGCACGGGGAACAATTCTGGGGTTCAGTGTCTTGCCTAAGGTCACTCTAACATGCAGACCGGAGGAGCCGGGGATCGAACAACCGATCTCTCGAAGGGAACAAGACACGTTGTTCCTCTATTCCACAGCCGTCTACCAAGAGATGGCTTTCAGTGCTTCCTCAGAGAGAGACGGTCAGCACCCACTCATCTTTTCAAGGCTGAGTGCTGAGGTGGCTCCCCTCACAAACAGCAAGATTTATCAGTGTGGTACTTTAACACTCGACATACTATGGTGAACTGAATGCTACATCAGTCGTTTTCAAACTTATATCTGCTGGAAAAGTATTTATGAGCAAAGTCTATTGAGGGAAAATATGATCTGAGTTTGGGAAAGACAAAAAAATACTGTCTTAGAGCTCCACCCTTCATCATTGGATCTGATTTCAACCGCAGGCCTGAGGAGGATAATGACAGAAAGTTTATGTAAGCAGACTCTGAAGGGTCACAGTGAGTACACCGATGTCTCCACTGACACAACACACTGAAGAATACAAAGGAGGACATCAGAGGAGGTTAAAGTCATCAGTATGCTTCAAACCGAGTGCTTAGATGGTCAAGCGGCTTTGGAAAACCCCTTCCCTCAGCTTCTACAACGTTGGAATCAGGGCTTATGTGGTGTTAAATAGCAAGAGAAGGTACATTGAGGTAGTTGTTAATGATCAGTGAGTCTTCCTCTTCTCTATAACGCCTTCAAGAGTGACTCTTTGAAACACTTTTGCCTTCACAGCTGTTCTGATGTCATTATTTCCATCATAACCCAACCTCGACTATAGTAGTTTTAACTTCCAGTTAAAACAAGCACCACGTCATCCAGAGCCACAGTGCTCCTGTATTTGCATATCACTTGATTTCCATAAATAAACTTGATTAGAAAGAGTACTCATTTGTATGCAAGTACTCAACAAGAACCATCTGTCCACCCGAGTGAGACAGTGGCCACCGTCCCTGAAACGCTGCAGGAGACAAGCTCAACTCCCAGAGCTGTCAGGAACATGACGCTGCACGTCTCTGAAGTACAAGAGCCAGCGAAAGACACCATTACTGGAAAGGGATTCATGGCAGGTACAGCCCACAGACTTAATGACAACCTCGATAGCTGTAGGGCAAAAGAGAGGCCTGAAAGAACATGAATTTTCACAATGAAATGTCTTCAAACAAGAGAGAACCTGCCCGCAGTCAAAGGGGGCAACTTTTGATCCATATACGAACAAACATTTACCAGACTGCAGGCTGTAAAATCACCTGCTCTTTAAAGGATGAATGCATATGTGAAAACACGGCTTAGGGAGCAGGTCAAGAACAGGTCTGTCATTGTAGCAGAAGCCTTCCATCAATTTTATGTCCAGTAGACACGTCATACACCCATGAAACAAACACAAACGCGCACACACACACACACACACACACGCGCGCACACGCGCGCACACGCACACACACACACACGCACACGCACACACACGCACACAGCATTTTTCCTTTTCAAAAAGCTCAAAGACATCTCACTCTCCCCTCCCATTAACGGAGCAGCGAGGCGTAAAAATTAAATGCCTTCCACAAACGAGAACTCCCCTCTCACCTTTTGCAATTAGTAGCTCCCGGACAGAAGGGCGATTCTTCCATGAACGAGGCCAACAGGAACTCTTGAGGAGTTGCTTGGTTGGGTTTTACCCGGCAGCTGTTACATACCCATACAGCAGCATACACTGAAAACTAAGCAGCATGTTCATTGAGACACATGAATTATTCTACTTGTTTACTTACATATCCATCACAACGGGACCCTAAGGCATTTCTTTAACAGCTTCCACCAACTACTACCACTCTTTACATTGTCCTGTAGTTTGTAACTTAATCTGAACGATGTTCTAACCGGCCAAAAAAAATAACGTTTTTCTCTTGAACAAAATGGATCACAGGCAGCAGTAAAAAACTATTTTACAAGTCCATATCTTATTGCGACCCTCCCTTCCCTGCTTGCTTTTTTTTGCCATTTACAAATTTCCCTGACACATTCACAAAAGCTCTTGTATTCTCTCTCTCTCTCTCTCTCTCTCTCTCTCTTGCTTGTATTGTGTAACTTGTGGCACAACTGCAAGGATTTGATTTGATGGAAGTCCCCTCAGGACAAAGCCCAAGAATCAGTTAAGTGCCAAAACTGTAAATGATTTGATTCAACAGAATTCATCTCTCGCAGACTGACGTGTGGCAATTCCCAACATGGCAGTAAGGAGCAGTTTTTAGCGTTTAAAAAATGTACGACAATAAGAAGTTCAGTCTCATATTGCACAGAATAAAAGCCTCATGGGACGTCATCCATTTTGGGTTTCTCTTAGTGCTATTCTATGCTTTATTTATGCAGTCTTCATTCAAAGCCAAGCTAACGTTGTGTTTCCTGTAGAGATATGAGAGTGTTATCATTATTCTCATCCAACTCTCAGCAAGAAAAGGGGAATTTCCTCTTCCTTTATGAAAACTAAGGCAAAACTGATGCAGTCTAAGACAGAGAAGGATATCGTTCCAGAACCAGTAGAACCAGGTGGCGTACATCCAGAACTTGGTGGCCAAGTAGATTCCCAGAGGGAGAGCGCTGTGCATGGAGTGGTCAAAGAAAGCCCTGCGCAGAGAGAGAAGAGGAGGGTCAGGAGTTAACATCAGTGTTTCTTTAAATTGCTTTTCATTAAATGTGTCACTGTCTCATTTCTGCAAAGCGCTTCCCGTCAATCAAACAGTGTGCACGAAACTGAGACATCTGCTTCACACTGACCCCATACTTGACACTAGTGTGCTCATGTTTTTGGTGAACTATGAACTGAACCTATCCGTTGGTAGCGTCACTCACTCTGGAAAGTTAACGACGCTCATGCAGTGCGTTTTCCAGCACCTGGGGATTTACTGCACCAGGCATGCGGGGCTTTCAGTTTAACGAGTGAGCTGGTGAATTTTAGCTGAATGGTTGCTTAGAGTAACTTGCATAAATGTTTGGCACAGATAATAAATACGGAAGAGTATGTATTTAAAATAGATTAATGTAAAAATTGAAGCAACTAACACATTTATGAAGAAAACAGTACAGATTTTGTACTGTTTAGGACTGTGACCTTAGTTCCAAAACATGTGTGAACTTGTTACTGTTAAAAGGATTATTCCACTTTGTTCCCACTTTATTTCTATAGATTTGGTCAAATCATAAGAAGCCAGTATTCTCCATTTATGGGTATCATTCCCACTACAGACTCAGCTCATATGTGTTCAATATATCACTCATCCTGCAGACGTGAAACTGCTCACTGTAGCACATACGGACAAATGCAAATGCAGAGTCCTTGATCTGAATCCTGCAGTTAGACAGCAGCAAAAATAAACCAACCCATTATCTGATGACACACTGCCGCTGGATTCACCAGCACTCATCATGACGATTGTTTTCACACTAAGTTAGTATTCCAAGAATGTCAGTAAATATAAAGCAAACACACTGGGTAATGAGTGTTATTGTAGTCACTGAGCCAACAGTATTGAGGGGCACAACAAACCATACCAGCAGGACCAGATGGCAGTGGTAATGGAGCCTAACCCTTTGAAAACAGAGTGGTCGCCCATGGAGGTTGTTGTTTACGGGATCATTTTCAAAACGATCTAAAATATAAAACATTATAGCTAGAGCATTTATTCAGCAGAAAGCTAAGGTTTAGTTTCAGATGATCATGTTGTACCCCTTTAACTATGTCATCACGTTTTGTGACGCCCTGTTGGAAAAGGGCTGACAACTCGCGAAAGTGCCAGAGTATTAATCCTTTAATGGCCACAACAGATTTTCGTCTAAATGATGCTCTAAACAATTATCTAAAATAAAAAGTATAATAACTAGAGCATTCATTCTTTTTGCAGCAGAAAGTGAAGGCATCTGTCTTTAGCAACATCACGTTTTACACTTTTGAAATCATCATCACGTTATGTGATGCCCGGTGGAGAAAAGGCTGGCGACTTGCAGCGGGGCCAGAGTATTAACCCTGGAATGACCGCAGGGGATCATCTTGTTTACATGATGCTCTATAAAACAATCTAAATCATAAAAGAAATAGCTAAAACCTCATTTTCTTTGATAATAATAATAAAACATGTCTGCTTTTATCTTTTTTAAATGTATGACTCATTCTAAATACTTTTATTAATTGGTATTGATGAATTACTTACATTACCTTTTAGCTTAGGTTGTACAGATTTTAGGGATATGAATCATTTGAAGATACTCCAATGAATGACATCACAATAAGCACAAATATCAATATAGGCACTGGAGGAGTGTGTGTGTTTAAGGGAGTATTTGACACTGCGTGGTGTGGAGTGTTGGAAATAATGTGTTTACATACAAGAATATGTGCACATACAGTTTATGTGCTGGTGCCATAGAAACTGTGTGTTTGTTGTAATGCTTGTGATGCCCAAATGAAGCTTCATGAAGCATTAGTTGTATTTGTTGACCCTATTAGATGGAGCTCTTGGTTTAAAGAAAAGGGCTCAATGAATGAGTATTCAGTGTTTTCAACCCTTTGTTGAACAGAGAGCTCCATCTAGTTGACTCAGAAATGAATGACAATGCTTTATGAAGCTTCATTTCAACATCATTATGTTAATACAGACATACAGATTTGATTTCAAAAGATTTTCATTTCAAAACAAGTCGATTCTAAATCCAAAGTTGGTAAAAACATGGACTGTATATAAAAGGTGGACAGCTTGACGGTTCCCTAAAAGTGATGCCAAACCATCTCGATCATCCCCTGGTGGCTCTCACCAGGGAGGACGTGGAGACTCATTGTCCATCTTTATTTACCCTCTTTACTAAATAACGTAAGTATAAAGGTAATAAATGGCAGGGAAAAGGCTGCTTGTGAATTTGAGTACGGAACACAAGGCTTTGTGTGTGCTTGTGCGTGTGTGTATCGTGTGTGTATCTGTGTCATTCATGTCATTGAAACGTACTTGGAGAGGAACTGCACGGTGACCCAGACGCCGGCGTACATGAGGCCCTTGATCAGCCAGGAGTCGATGTCCAGGTCAGCGATGAAACCAACTAGCCAGATGACCAGGAAGGGTGTTCCCAACATCACCTTCTGTCTGAACTCCTGGAGGGGGAGGAGATGAAGGAGACAGATGTTATAGAAATGGTAAAAAAGAAGGCATGGGAAGAAAGTGAATTGGTGAAAACAAAGTTGAAAGAGAGGACAAAGTATTGAAGGAGTCAGAGACTATCAAGATTGATAAGAGACAGATGTAATGGAAAACAGAGATGCGATTTTTGCAAGGAGGAAGGAGTCCCATTGAGCATTGTGTAGCTACATAGGGTTTTATACTACATCGTATAACTCTTATAGCTCAGGGTAATGAATTGTGAACATAAGCATCTACTGTATCTAGTGGGTGATGAGACACAGCGCACATTTCCAATAGTTTCTATTTTATGGGAGTAGTGTAGAGAGCAGTTTGTTCTGAATATCAGAAGAGTTATGAGATAAATTACAGCTGAAGATTCATGAGTAAAAGGTTCATGGTATAAACAAGCAACTTTCAGCTTTTATGTTCTTTAATACAATAGATACTGCACAATAAAGCAGGCATGATATAGATATGTATTTACTGATTAAGTCAAAATACCTGGGTGTCCTAACCTTGGCTACGTAAAATGTAATATATACTTCACACAAATCAAGCAGTGGATGTTATAGCAATTCATACATGTTTTCTACAAATCTACAGATGGTCTGTGAAACTACAGAACTCGGCCTGACACTAGGGATCTGCACTAATGTTGAGACAAACCTCAGACCTCTGTTTGATGTAAATAACAGTCTACAATCTATTTGTTGTTTGTATAAACAGACTAACAGGTAACAATCTCTATGTGGAGCAAAGATTTGACTGTCTACTTGTAGAATTTACCTTCATTAACTAATAATATCCCAGCAGACAGGTGGAGAGACAACAACACATGGAAGCACAGTTAAAACAGTTTGAAGTAGCAACAACAACAATAACAACAACATTATGCATGCATGGTTTTAAACCACATATCTGAAAAGAAAAGAAATATAGAAACGATAAAACATTTTTTACTCAATCATTTCAATCAAATTCAAAGTTTAAATCGAAGAGGCTATTTATTAGGATACATTCCATTATTATTATATTATTATTATTATCATTATAACCCAATGTTGCTACTGTGGGGGTGGGGAAAACCTCCATTCTCGATTTGACAGATTATGTGTCGATGCAGAAAAGTGTAACAGTGCCTGGAGATTCCCTGGATGTCAACCCTTGGTGATTGGG
The DNA here is from genome assembly GCF_963691815.1 of Echiichthys vipera. NCBI lineage: Eukaryota > Metazoa > Chordata > Actinopteri > Perciformes > Trachinidae > Echiichthys > Echiichthys vipera. The sequence continues at coordinate 19,364,879 of NC_139845.1, forward strand.
CTTTATAAAAGTTGCTTTGATCCTGTATTTTCCTAGCCTGGAAACCCGACAAAACTATCAAACTCATGTTTCATATGTTCTGAGGGAAAGGTCTGGCTCTTTCCCATACAGACGGATTTCCAGAGTCTTGACAGCCTACGGACCAATCACAACCACCCATCTCATTCGGGGCGGGGGATAAGGCGATCACTGACAGCATCACCGAACTGAATGGACCAGTCTGCAGGTCCATTCAGCAACGTTTTTCAGGCTCAGGAAACTATTGTTGAGAGCAAATATGACTCGATATTTTGTAACTGTATTGTCCAACATGTTTTCAGAAATACATTTTAGTGTACCATTTAGCTGTAATTTGAGAAGGTCCCCACTGCTTTCCATTGAGTGAGCACCACCGCTTCATTGTTGCGATTGGTTGTAGGTCTAACCAATACCGTCTAGAAGCATTTTGCTTGCATTGATAACACCCCTTGGAAATGGAAAAGGAACTGAGAGGGCCCAGACTGATACACATTTACGATTAGTCTGGTGATCCCAGGCGAGTATTTTCTGGAAGTTGTAGTGTTAAACATAACCTGTGATTTAAGAGCTGTCTCCTTCCTGTCAGACTGTCTGATCGGGGACTTGGAAAAAGTAGTGTGACAAACTGACAGCTTTGAACTGAACGATAATCACAACCTCAGATATGCTGTAATGGTGCAGTGGTGCAAAAGTTCAGTTTAGACAGGCTGGTCTGAGCATGTTTGAACTGAGACAGAGGTGGGTCATCAACTGGTGTGTGTGTGTGTGTGTGTGTGTGTGTGTGTTCCTACTAAAGGGATTCTGTCTGTTTCAAATTTAAGCAGTAGCCCATAATTCACTAAGCTTGATCATTGTTGTACTCTGTGTGTGTGTGCGTGCGTGCGTGCGTGTACCTTGTCCATCTTCAGTCTCTTCAGGTAGGATGGGCTGTCGTAGCCTTTGGCCTGCCGTGCTTCCTGTAAGTGATTGATCATCCAAACGTTCTTCCTTTGCTTGGCCAGATCAAGCGGTGTTTCGCCCTGAAAAACAACCAGTTAGTAACCATCCACCATCACACACAGCTTTCATTTGTCTACATAAATGTTATAATTATCAGATAAACAATATGGCAATACGGGTACATAAACAACTGTGGACAGAGTAGGGCTGGGCAATATGGCCACATCTTCTATCCCGATATGGGTCTTTTCATATCTCTATAAGGATATTTATCATGATATAGCATATTTTCTGGTAATTCAATAAATAGATGAAAATCTATATGAAATAACCCAATGGTAAAACCTATTGAGTACACTTGTGTGAATTAAACACTTGACCAAAAAAAAAAGATTATTTTTCGATTTTATTACGAACTTTAGTGTAAAAAAAACAAAAAAAAAAACTATTTTCTGAAAATTCTAAGTTAGTATGTGCTTGTTATTATCATTTTTGGGACATACTTCTGTATCACGATATAACTCATCACGATAGGATTCCATTGAAAGACGATATAACTCATCACGATAGGATTCCATTGAAAGACGATCAAATTATTACCTTGATGTTCTGTGCGTCGACATTGGCGTTGGCGTCCAGCAGCAGGCTGATGACAGTGGTGTTGCCGGCCAGCACGGCCCAGTGCAGCGCCGTGTTCTTGTGATATTTGTCACCCAGGTTGACGGACACGTTGAATGTCAGTAGCAGCCGGGTGGGATCCACACTGTCACACAGAGGGAAAAATCCAACTAGATTGAAACCCACATGACAAACATCCTCACAAGGACATCAAAACATGATTTACAGAAACAAGACGGTTGGAAAAACTGAAGCATTTGAATCCGGCTCATATTTAACACTTTATAACCAAGCAACATTGGTTATTCTTGTTGTGACACTGGAGTTAAATGGGGATTAGGGCAGCGACTAACAAATATTTTCAATTTTGATTATCTGATCTTCATTATTAATTTGATCTATAAAATGTCACCAAATAATTAAAATCATTTGTTTTATTTGACCAACAAACCTAAACATAGTCAGTTTGCTATTATACATGACAAAAAAGCATTTAAGCACATTTAAGAAGCTGGAAGCAGACATTTTTTGAAAACATCAACAAATTTCAACTGCAAGAAATCCATCTCTGTCTATAGAAATCTATTCAATTTCATTTCTTACTTTATCATTACTTACATAACTTCTTCATCATCCTATTTTTGCTGCTAATGATAAAACTCACCTTCATGGAAAAGTTCAGTTTCTAAATAATCACCAAGAAAACTTGATTATAACAGAATATTCAAATGAAGCTGAGCAGCAATACTGAGACTTGTTTCCCTGTGTGTGCAGTTTGTCAGATGAATGAGGACTCATTAAAGTGCACGTGAGGAAGTTCTGTGTGTGGCTGTGGTCAGCAGAAACATGCTCCAGCTTGTATGTTGTACAGTGTATGCGGAAATTCAGACTTGATCAGGCGGTTTGGCGAAAATGCAAATGCTTCCATTCATTTTGAATGGGGGTAGTGTGTTTGGTTTAAGACACGGGGGGTGCTGAAAAAAAGGTGAAGTGTTGAGACGGATTCAACTTTTAGAGAAGCGCCACATCATGCTGAAGGAAACTGGCATGCTGAGTTGTCAGTCCATTTGAGGTGGCGTCAGAGTCCTGTACAGCAAACAGTAAACATCCTGCCTCCATCACTGTCACAGGAAAGTTTGAAAAAAAACTATGAGCACAAGCACTTAAGTGAGTTTGTGTGACAGCTGACTGTTTCCTGTTCCACGCTCAAGCACAAAGCCCAGTCCCTCTGTCTCTTTTCTTTTTCTCTGTGAAATCGAGCTGCCTTCAAGTGCAGTAGGAAATGTTGAAAGCATAACAATGATCTGACAGAAAGCTTTAATTGTGAAATATAAATTCTACTTGTGCTACATTAGAGGGTTAAAGAATACATCATCACACAAACGGGCCATTAGGTGACACTCCAGTCAGTATTTAAAGCCTCTTTCACACGGTAACTGGTAACAACGAGGGATAACGTTTCAGGCACCACGGGTGATTTTCACTTTTCACACATGCACAGCCACATTCAGGAACATTTTCCACCTTGCGCTTTTTTCCCTAAATATCGATCCCCGCTCCCATTCACACATGACCCCATGCAGGAAATGTCCCAGCACATTGTAGGGAAAATATCACGTGTGTGAAGGGGCCTTTCTTGATTTAAAAGTTGACTTTCATTAAACATTTATTTTAACCATGTAATTTAGATTTCTTGTCAAGTCAGGCCAAAACTGTAGTAGCAACAATATGTCATGTGTACACACCTGTGTGTCCTGTAAGCCGCCCACATCAGAGGAGTCATGCCGTTTTGATCCATCATATCCACATCCTGATAAAGAGGAAAGATACAATCAGAAACTAAAAGAGCTAAGGGTGAACTGAGAGGTGGAAAAGAGAAGCAAAATGGCTCCCCCTAATGGAGAAAACAGGCAAAAAAAGGCTTTCAAAACAGACTAGTTCTCAAGATGCTGAAAAAACCCAACAGACATAGAGACAATGACCTTCGTTTTTAAAAAGATATCGTGGTGGGCAGTATAATAAATCTAAAGATCTCCTATCATAAGCTGCCGTGTTTGTGTTTCCTACCTGTCCTTTGGCGATAAGGTAGGCCACGATGGAGGTGTGGCCGAACTGGGCGGCCAGATGAACGCAGCTGCAGCCCTCGCCGTCGATCAAAGACGGGTCCGCGCCATATTTCATGAGCTGCACCACCATGGATAGATGGCCTTGTCTGGGAGAAGATAAACACGAGATGTTTCAAAGAGACACAGTTCAAAAATTCACGTCTTATTCCGACATCTCAGTGCTCGCTAATTTGCCTCAGAGACTGATTAACATCTTTGAAAACAAACAGCAGTTTGCTCCGTTTTGTTTGAACTTAAACCTGTTTTTATGCCTTTGTGCTGCAGAACGGTCTGTTGTCTGGTGAAAACAGCCATAACTCCAGTCTTTGAGCTGTTTGTTGGGGCTGAACCCAACAGTCCAAAGATCAGTCTCATTTACTCCCACTGCTATTAAACTGCTATATTTGCACATGAAATGATGCCTCCTCATATGCTGACTGACTCCCAGTCTGCTCTTCTCATTTGTTTGTATCTGTGGTGTAGGGGGTGATTTGTGACATGCTTTTATTGCATACAGTATATTGAGTTTTTAAAATTAATTTTTATTACCTACCCTCAGAGCACACAGCCTACTAGGTCAAAATGAGATGAAATTCATTGTTTCAGATTTTTTTCTTTGCCTACCTGAGTGTACTATTACTTTCAGTGCACAAAAACACAACAAATTATCTGCTGCGTGTAAACATGAGCAGACCCGGCACTTAGCTCCGGTATGCGTCTAAACGGCTGAGGTCATACAGACTGAGGCTGGGGGCCTCTAAAGGTCACTGGCAGGTGGAGTTGGGGTGGGGGGAGAGGATGGGTAGGTGATGGTTGACACAGGACTCCTCAGTGTCTGTGTATCAGCGATAGTGTGCATGTCCGTTCGTTCAATAATTCAGGACGAGAGTGCTTCGTGCCCCCTGTCTGCATGAGAGACGCGGGGTGAATCTCATGTGACCTGTCTCTGCTCTTCTCACTGGGGACATTATGACTGAGTGATCGTTACAAAGAGGGCAGAAGACCTTCATACAATTAAGTTGAGATGGAGCATCTACAGGGCTGTAAACTAACTTTTTGACTAACCTGCCAAGGGGACCAGTAGATGAAAGAATCTACAGGCAAAGTCCTTTTTTTACCGGCCAAATAATAAATTGGTTCTTTTTGTACATCTGTTTCAGTTTTTCATTGAGATAACAGTATTATACAGCAATACATACTTAGAAAAGAGGCTGAAGTATTATTTGGAAATACATTTTAATATTATTAATTGAACTTCAAAACATTGCAAATTGAAAACTTCAACAGTGCAAAACTTTGACAAAGGAAACGGAACTATAGAACTACAGATGGGACCGATTCGATCCGTGTCTTCAGCAGACACCATCTTTGTACCACCATCCATGAAGTCCGGCCGACTGCTTCTAACTGAGCTCTCGTGCCACAGCATCGTAGCTGTGCTCGGATCAGCCACCTATCTCCTCCTCTGTGTTTTTCCTCTTTGGTCGAGTCACACCGGGTATGTGCCGCCATATAACTGCGCCAAACTTTTAAAGAGCGGTGACATGTACGCCACGTTGCTTCTTAGGGGAACTATTTTCTACAGCGGTGACCTCTGGGGCGCTACTTCAGTGCGACACATAAACAATGACAGGTTTGACGCTAGTTGTGCCAACGTTTGCTACCGTCATAACCGTGATTTATAGCAACCACAATGTTATGCCATACCACGAATTATTTATTTCATGAGCAAGACCATTGGGACAAACATTTACCCACCCTGTGGCATGTAGCCCTCCAAAATTAAGTGACTTAATTGCTAGTTTACAGCCCTGAGCATCTAGTCATAAAGCAACAGTGTTGACGAGCAGTAAATATTTAAATAGCAATACAGGAGAGGATAATGGTGGTGGTGGTGAATAATCTAAGATTAAGTTCTGAAATATGTGTTTGCAAGCGAGATTAAGAGCAAGACACAATCTAATCTAATCTAATCTCTGGAAAGAACAATAAAATAATAATTATAAGATGGACTGGAAACCAGATTCAGTTGCTTTCTGTTACAATGTATTATAAGTAAAAGACATTTCAAGGAATGAAAGAAGTATGGTGTTGTTAAGGCACGAATAATATTATTTAAATAAATAAAGGTTCTGTAGATTACACGTCCACCAAACCGCAGGCTCCTTTATCTGTGGTGAGTGTGTGTTACCTAGTGGCCCAGTGCAGAGGTGTGGAGTTGAGGTCTCCTCCCAGCTGGTCCACGATGGCTCCCTTTGATATGTAGTACCTGCACATACAAACACAATCATCAGGTGAAACTTTATACTGCATTCACCCATGAATCTGACCTCATTTTGATAACTCAATCTAGGTGTGTCACTGGCACAAAAAGCAATGGATATTTGGATTGGAATAGATTCTCCTGATAAGAATGCCAAGACCTGACGCCCATAAAAACTATACACAGTATACAATACCGAGCCCCTGCAGCTGTCTGCATATACCATATTTTTGGGATTAAAAGTCGCTCCGGAGTATAAGTCTCACCAGCCGAAAATGCAGAATAAAGAAGGAAAAAAACATATATAAGTCGCACTTGAGTATAAGTCGCATTTTGGGGGGAAATTTATTTGATAAAATCCAACACCAACAATAGACATTTCCTCTTGAAAGGCAATTTAAAATAAAATAGAATAGAGAACAACAGGCTGAATAAGTGTACATTATATGACGCATAAACAACGAACTGAGAACGTGCCTGGTATGTTAACATAACATATTACGATAAGAGTCATTCAAAAAACTATAACATATAGAACATGCTCTACGTTTACCAAACAATCGGTCACTCCTAATCACTAAATCCACTGAACTCTTCTTCCTCAGTGTCACTTCTGAACAACTCCACCAACTCCAAAAAGGTAGACAATGCGCCGCTTAGCTCAAGCATTAGCAGGTAGCATCATTATTTCACAATGCACTTCTGCCATGACTAAACAATGAAGAATGGAAGTCTGTCTCCCGACCAAAGTGAAATGCTGTACATTTGTAGTTAACTGATAATACTGCTAGTTTGATTGAAGTAAGTGAATAGAATTCACACTGTGCTGACTGAAATGATGTGGGAATAAAATATATACCATGTTATACAGATGGCTGACAGAATTTTATAGATACTGTAGATAGATAGATAGATAGATAGATAGATAGATAGATAGATGGATAGATAGATAGATAGATAGATAGATGGATAGATAGACAGAGAGAGAGAGAGAGAGAGAGAGAGAGAGAGAGATAGAGAGAGAGAGAGAGATAGAGAGATAGAGAAGAGGGGGATTCCATTGAAATGTTTGTGGTGGTACCAGGGCTGTGCGGTACGGTCTAAAATTTTATATCACAGTATAACTGTATAGCACGGTTTATTGATTTATCTTGAAATTTCTATATAAATGCTTCTGAATTACTGTACCATTACCAAGTACCATTTTGAGGATCTTGTTTTTTCCTGAGTATTTTTTTTCATGCTACTTTATACTTCTACCCCACTACAATTTAGTGGGAAGTATTGTACTCTTTATTCCACTACATTTATCTGATGACTTCAGTGACTTTACCAATATAGATTTTTTTTCTTCACGCGGATATACACTCGTTGCAGAATAAACACACAATGACAGTTATAGACAAATACTCCTTTGTAAATTCACTGCTGAATTGCCTGTTTTCTGTGTCAACATTTCATTTTTTCAAAGTAGGAAGAAACATTGTGGTGGTGATTTAACCATTCAATAAACCAGACTGAAACGATGGCAAGGACAGCAACTGGCAAGAAGCAAGCTGTTGCGGGGAGGAAAAATGCGATAAGGTCCATGAGAAGCGCACAGAGATGAGCGTAGCGGGAGCGCGTGGAGTGTTGTGGCCGTGCGCCTGCGGGAAGCCGGGGAGCAAGAATCCCAGCGCGCCGGTATTTTACGCCGGGATGCGAGAGACGACAGCAGTCAACATCATCTACTCAAAGGGAAAGTAAATATTATCTCGCGGGCGGGCTCCGTTTTTGTTTTGCCTGCGGTAAGTGAGAACCGGAAGAGTAGCTCTGTGTGGTTACGTCAGAGCTACTCCGCCAAGCACATGGTAGAGTCAAAACCCATACCTTAGCGCAAATTCCTACTGTCCTACAGTCTACCCTTCATACCGTACACCCCTAGGTGATACTTTTACAGAAGAGGTAAATGCAGGCTCTTGACTCCTGAATTCCTTTGCCTATTTTTAGCAGTAATTACAGAAAAGTACAAGGTACCAAAGAGGGTCAGTCACTGCCAGCTGTATTTACAGGAGGAGAACATTTATGTTGATTTTCACATATTCATGCATCTGCAACATCAGCCATTTGTTTATTTCAGTTTATTGGTACATTTGCACAAACTCTTTTTTCAATGAGTGACCTGAATCAAGCTAGGTGATATTGGTTGGCCAAAATGTTCGTCACGTGTCCATGAACGATATTCAATAGTGCAATGACTGTTATAAATGTTGTGCTATATTCAGTCTCTGTCAGTGTTCAGTGTTTACCCTATATTCATTCTGCAGCAGCGCACCGCCTTAACATCATGAACGAGGCAACTGTCTGTGGTTGGTTCCCATGTCTGCAGTAATTGCAGAACAGTCCGGTGTCTGTTATCTAAACTACAAGTCTACACTACTACACGTTAACGTGCTGATGGATTCGGTGGGATTGTGTTTTAGGTGAGCTAGACCAGAGAGCATTCTGTTTTCTCCATGCTTTCTGGCAGCACCAGTTAAGTAGTAACATTAGTAGCCGCAGGGTGCATTTGCTAGCTGTTGTCACCAGCTCACCAAACTTTTAGGTTGTTGACAAAATGTAGGTCTGTTTTGTAGTCCTCTTCTGCTTCATATTTCAAACTCACAAATGGGAAATGACCAGTTACAGTATGACTATAACGCAACTTTTTTCACCACCATCAAACATTTGAAATTGCCCTGAATCGTCCCAAATTTTTCCAAAAATCTCTTTTACATTTTGAGTTGTTACTTACTGATAATATAATAAAAACACAATAAATAATAGACTTCCATTAAAAACAATGGTTAATAGCCCTGCAAATGTCGCAGCAGTGCAAGAGCAGTGCGTTCGTCTCACTGGACAACACAAACGCGAGCCAGCTCTGTCTTTTTTCCATTTATTCCACCGACCGCAAACCCATTCTGGTTTGCAGAAAGTGTTCCAAACTTCAACAGGAAAATAAAGTCAGTGCCCACAAAAAACAAAAAAAAACTCTCTTCGTCCCGAGGTCGACCCGAGAGAGAACATTGATCGTCCTGGTGACGATTAATTACGTCCCTGGGACGACTGGGCGTCGTTAATCTTAATCCCTTCTGTAACGGTACTGCCACCTCCAGCTTCAAACAAAATATGATTGGACTCACTTGACCAAATCTATCCTATTGTTGATGGCGGCCCAGTGGAGGAGTGTTACGTTTTCTTTGTCTGGCTGCCGAACGTCAAAGCCCGCCTCCACCAACTCCCTGCAGCGCTCAAAGATTCCATACCTGAGGAGGAGGAGGGGAGAGGGAATAAAGTCTCCTCACATATAACACGGTGGTATCCTGATAACACATAAACACACACTGTAAATGAACAATAAAACACGCTGCCCTCCAGTTACTGTGTCACTTTTTCAAAAAGTCAGGTTTCAACAAATGTATCAGTTAATAGGTCAAGCTGCCTTGCTCTTAAAGACAGCATATTTTGAATGCAAACAGGTCCTAATAGCATGAATATGTAATTTTCCCCCATTCAATGTGAAAGTTTGTATTTGTATTAAAAAAAAAGTGACACCTTGTGGTTACCTCCCTGACACTAAACTGTGAATTATGAGAATGCAAAAAAAATAAATAAATGCATGCATTATTTCTTGAGGTTGCATCAGAATCCAACCACATGAAAGACCAAGCCCAAATCTTATCTTTATGTCACTGTGAGACAACACAGATATGCACACATATGATCCACTCACTGTGTGGCTTTGACAATGTCCCAGGTGCTATAGTCATCCACGTGGTTTTTACGGCTGACATTCTCACTGTAGCCGTGGTTGTAATGACTCTGGGGTTTGATTTCCTGAAAAGAAACAGGGAGGAAGAGAGACAAACAGACATAAAGAGAAGTCAGTAAGGTCGTGCTGCTTTATTAGATCAGCACCATTACGTACACTTATATATACTGGTAGTGGAGGTGTATTACATATTTCATTTTTGATACAGAAAAGTAACATGGATTACTATTTCTATTCTATTCTATTAGAAGATATGGAAATAGAATTGCAAAATTGCTTACATTAAAATCATGTTATTCCAATAACACCATACAGAAGTCCTGCCGATTGATATTCAACACTTCCAAAATTGGTTTAAATTAGATGATCAACAGAAAAAAGAAAGAAAGTATTCTGAGAAAATACGGCACAGTAATGTTTCAAGCAAAAATGTCCATTCTCTGTTTCAAACTTCACAAATGTAACAATTCACAGGTTTTCTGTCTCAAAGTTTTAGAGATGAAAGAAGCCATTACTGGGGCCTCTATATAAAAAGATCAAGAACACTTGAGCGTGCAGCCCTTTATACAGATACTAAACATGATATTTAAGTTTAAACAGTATGGTGAAGTCTATGACATTTAGATTAGATATATGTACTGTATGTGGTCTCGGCGTAAATCATAAGCGTGGAAAAAATGGTTTGTTTACCAATCCTTTGAGGCCATTTTTGCTTAGCCTTGCCCACCATGGTCGCAGTGACTACAGCGGCACAGTCAGCAGAGTACACATGGCCAGTTGTGTGGAGCTATGGTGAGAATTACATGATATCACCAAAGACTATGAACTTATGAATAATAACGTTGTAAACTGTCCTGCCGACAGGTGTGACACAACGCTTGGACCCGACATCAAACAGATTTTACCGTGCTAACTCTCTAGTACAAAGTCTGCATAATCCAACTGAGCTGATGTATGAATAGAGGCACTCATTGACTCCCCCCTCGCCTTGTGTTTTCAGTAAGTAGAAATTTCCTGTTGTGTGCTACATGAGAAAGAGAAACTGACAGGGTGCTGTCAGTCAAGAACAAGCTGCACACGCTCACAAAAAGGTCAATTCAGGCAACACAGGAGAAAGTGGGTGTGTCTGGGGCAGGGCATTAAGGTGATTAGATATCCCCAAAGCAATTTCAGGCAAAAGCAACTTTGCTTTTGCCTGAAATTGCTTTGGGGATAACGATGACCTGGACAAATGAGAACCTTCACAGGCAAGGTGAATAGACTTTTACACCTAACCACAGGGAGGGGTGTGTGTGTGTGTGTGTGTGTGTGTGTGTGTGTGTGTGTGTGTGTGTGTGTGTAGGCTATTTGACGTGTCAACACAGGTGTAATACCATTATCAACTGCTGAGTTGCACTGCAATGATTGCTGCAACTGAGCCATCTTCAAATGTTATTAGTTCCACCTGTGCATTTTCTGTTATGATAAATCAAAATAAGATCCGATTCATCTGGGAACAATAGAGAAACAAGAGTGCTCTGATGCTTCCAGGGCCATCAGAGAGCAAACAAAAACATTAGTACAAGATGGAATGGCTTGACTGAACTCCAGGACAGAGCCGCGGGCGATGGCCTTCCTCCAACACACTTAAGCATTCATTCTAATAATTGGACATTATTAAAAGAGGGGAAATAAAGGCTACAGGACAAGGACGAAGATGGGCTTGTTGAGTCCTGTTGCTGATGAAAACTTATCTGTCACACAGACTGTGCAACCTATATTCAATTACCCTCCATAGTAACGTCATGGAAACCACAATTAGCCTCCATCACCCAGAAACCAGGGCTGCAGGTGGTAACCACAGAGCACCCACACTGCCTTTTGCAGTTTTGACTTAATGAATGAGAGCTGAAGCTGATGTTGAACAGAGTTAAGTCATCGCTTCTAATTTACTGTCACAGAGAAAAACCAGTCCTTGCATTTTGTTGGATTTACTAAAAAACTAACTAAATTGGGAGGCAGAATAATGACAATTTTGGAATCAAACCTGGCGTCAAAACTGTGATGCCTGACCTGACGTGACCAGTGACACCAAAAGCAGGCATTCCAAAAGAAAACAACAACAACAAAAACAACAACAATAAGCCTTCTTCATGTCACAGACTAGGAAAAAGCACAGGTGTAACACAGTTGTTGATGGCTAAATTCAATTTAGCTACATCTGTTTAAGGGTCCTGGTATTGAACATGCTGGATCACTGTCATAATTTACTGGGACACTTGGATAGAATGGACCAATCATTAATGTGCTTTTACAACTATGACAAGCCAAACTATTTAAAATATTCAGTAGCCCACATTTATTAAGATATAGCATCAGTGGTAAACTTTATACGAATCAATAATATTAATATCGAATAATGATGTGGCATTATTTGTATGATAACATTTGCACCAACATGTCATAGTAAAATAAGTTAGGCAAAACAATATTATAACAATATCATATTTATTATTTTCTGATGCTCTTGAAGTTAAGATATTTACTTGAGCAAGCACAATAAGGTTCAATGCCTCGACCCCAATAATAGTGAAATAGTAAGGAGAAAAGTAGCAGTGTTGCTGTGATATAACGGGGAAAACAATAAAAACACAAGAGAAAATGACACTGATGAGGAGGATGAAGAAGGGTGTGACAGAGGAGATGTGAGGTGATGATCATATTTGTAATCCTGTATGTTTAAGGGGACAAAGCTTCCAGGAGGTATTTGTACTTTTCACAGACAACTTTTGGTCATTTACAAATCCTTACCATTCCATTTTAACTACCCCATGTGCTATTCAGACGAGTTTAGTTGCCAGAAAAACAGTGAGAGCAGCTCAAGCATGATCGTGACTGTGCTGAGCTTTTTTCCTACGACAGACTGACAAACGCAAGAAAGGAAGAGAGTGAAACTCAAAGTCTCTTCCTTCATCTGGATATTCAATTGAGGGAAACCATTTTCCCATCTTTCCAGGGACAAGGGTATGAGGGCCTGGCTCTAAGCAGCTGTTAAATCACTTTCTCCATCTCCCCTTCCATGGAGATAACCTTTGACCCGTTTCCAGTCACAGAAGCCTCACTCCCTCTGCTCATTCCCTCCTGCCATCTAGAACCATGCCGATGGCATTTGTAACTGTGGTGATAATTGCAGCCTGGGCATTTTTCAACTCTTAATTATAAAGCTGCTTACTGACCATGTATACGGAAAACAGGCTGGCAGTTATGATGATATTGTCAATAAAACATTATTATTATTATTATTATCTTATCCATTTCACACTAACCAAGTTGGAACCTCATCTGTTCGGTGAGACAGCAGGTTTGATTTTCGTCAATAGAGCTGGTCAGTGGACATATGGCAGCCACTCCGCCACCAGGGAGTGGGGTTGTAAGTCACATGTTACAAGGCACCATTCTAAAACATGCATGTTTAGTGGTTGACAGTAGAATTCAACAGTAGTTAGGATCATCATTTTGATTTGAATCAGGAAAACATGCAGCAAAATAATGTTTTTATGTTTTTTTCCAATGCATCTGCAAATACTTTGCAGTTATTGTGCTCTTCCTCTTCCTGGCTGTAGCCATGGCTCACAATTAGATTTGATCTGAAATCAGAGTCATTTCTAGGGACTAATTCAATATCCAAGGCACAGTTTACATCCATGGGTCAGGAGGAAGCAGATGGAAAACATTTCTCTTATGAGGGAAATAATGGGAACGCTCAAAGTAAACAGAATTAACGGTTTCCACTTTACACTACAGGTGAAGTATCAAATCAAGTGGCTGAGCATGTGCATTACCATTATGTTCCTTTTAACGCATGAACACTAATTTGCATTTTAAAATGATATCAGAAGCGAATGACATTTATCCCTTTTTTTCCTCGAGAGGGGAAATGTTTGCATTCGTCATGTTGAACTGGGTCAAAGAAAAAGTGTGCAGCTAAACTTCTGATGGTGTAATGCAGGTGCCTCATACATTCAGCTTCACTCCGCTCTCACTACAATCTACCCAATGACCCAGTTTCCAAGCAGCACCCTGCTGAAAGGAGGCACAACTTTAAGCCGAACCTGTATAGCCGCACAGGAAAATAAACTAAATCCATGATGAAGTTACCACTGTCAGACATATTCCTTCAATTTGACAGGTAGATGTGCAAAAAGGTCTTGTTGTGAATGCTCCTGTGAAATAATTCAAAGAAGTTGTCACACCTCTAAATTCATGGCAGTGACAGTTTTACCTTTGCAACATTGGAGAGAAATATACTTTAGACAAAGCACAAGCACAGCTGTTTGATGAATGGACCACCTATCTATTGTAGCTAACTTTATGTAGAAAATTCAATTCAAGTGGGAGCAAAGCGCTGTGATTCGTGTTGAATGTAATATTATGTTATACTGTATGCATTGGCTTGCTGGCTGCATGAGCCACTTGCATATCCTTGTAAGATACTGACAGATACAAAGCAAAAAGCAAGTACTTGATCCATTAAACGATTACTTTTAACCACCCGTACTAAATAACGTTTCAAAGTTATATAAACTGTGGTAGGGGAAAAACTGCCAAGACAGTGGTTCATTTTGTGTTGTTTAAACCCTCAACTGCTAGATAGCTGCCCTAATGTCCATGTAATATCTAGGCTTAGCCTCAACACTAGATCCAGACTGACAAGACTACTTAATTAAGTTGGTCTGAGGTCACTCAGAGTTTCCAGTCAAGTCCAACTGTGACATCCAGACAAACAAAGGAAGGAACCATTAACAACTTGTCAAGGAAACAAAGAAATGACATTTTCATTAAGTAGGAAGTCCCTCTCTCTAGTTAACCTGAGCTTAACGTTTCAAAGAGCAAAGATCTTCAACAGACATCAAGGACTAACAGCAAGTTGCCTACGTCAGTGTCTAAGTGCCACAGAGAGGAAAACATTGCTGTTACGATGCAAATGAGTAACAGACAAGGTGTGCAGGCATGTGAGACCAATTACCTTGTCTAATCTGATCAATAAAGTTTTTTTTTTAGATTTGCATATCATCCGTTTAGGAAATGCTTTTATCTAGAATGACTAAGGTTACATCCACACTACAACGTTATCCCCAAAAGTACGTACATCAACGTATTTGTTAAAAAAAACCCTAGGCCTAACTTTTGGAGTCCACGCTACCCTGCTGACCTGGTTTTAGTTTGAAAACGCTGATGTTCCGTTTAGACTGGAGGAGCAGAAACCGAGACACCCAAATTCACTTCCTGATTGGGTCCGTAAGTAAACAGACTATATCGGCCCTGACTACCAGTAAATAATTAAACATCGATAATGGATTACAATTGTCTCTGACCCTGTAATAACATCAAATCACATTATCAATCCTAACAGAGACATTGGCTCACCAAAGCCAAGTAAAGTTGGGACTGCATTCAATCTAGGTTGGGAGGGGTGTTAAATGACATGTTGACAGTTCAGATCAGCCTTTGCGTGTATAACCAATCTGTTTTGGTTGCAAAGTGGTATGAAGTTTCACTGCAGCATCTAAGGTAGAAAGGGTGCTCATAATCTCAAAAAGAAACACATTTTTAGTCATAATAATAGGTAAAGGATAATATTACAAACAAGTCTTCCATTGTCTGGTTCTCCTTCCTTTGTATGAACCAAACTCTCAAGAACACTGGATTAACATACAGTATGTGCCTTCACAAATGCAGCCATTGCGGACCACAAATTTCCCATTATGAACTCACATATGAACTGGGAGCCAATCCGAGACCAAAGCGAATCAATGTGTGACAATTGAACCGGCCAGGATGTAGCAGCATCACCAATGAAGTTCCATAGTGACATGATGTGTGAACAACTGGACACTACATTCAGTTGGATCTCGGAACCCATAGACTTGCATTTGGTAAAAATTTAGCCTCTTGGGTCAACTTCTAAACATTTTGTCTTTCCAGTGTAGCCAGCGAATATCAGGGCCAAGACTTCCTCTTTACACTGTCAGCCATTGTTTAAGCTCTGATTAACTTGAGCAACTTGAGACATGAAAATGGAGTTGAGAGACAATGTCTGTATAAACAGATATCTGCATTTAAATGCAGACAAATAATAACAATAGGTTAATAAAAAAAAAGCTAAATCGTTGTGGGTCCCAAGGTTGCATTTCAGCCAATGCATTCCACATATTTTAATCTCCACATGGACTGTTTACCTGCATGCAACCAAAGCAGGTTCAAGTGTGATTGGTCATTACTACTCGAGCTACAACGAAAGGAGGCCGCTTCCTCTACCTCTCTTTTCCTGTCGTCTATAGATTCTACATTCATATGCAGAATCTGTTAGATTGCAGAGATTACATTCAGATTAATTAAACTAAAGCAGCCAAATGGCTATTAATTGCTAAAGACACTCTCACCTTACAATAGCCAGGCACATTTTACATTATTAACTCATCTGTCTGCATCTTCCTGACTCAATGGACATTAAAGACATAAATGATTGCAAATGCACACTGCCACACTAAACAGTTATAACCAAGCTTTTAGGTAAACTAGGACACTCGACCTACTGGCTGCAAATAAACTAGCAAAACCAGACTGCTGAGTGAAAAGCATGCCAACTCTCATTTAGGCAAACTATTGTACTGAACAGAGCTCTTCCTGGTTATGGGATTTCCTGCAAAGCAAAGATGATAACATCAGATAACTGATAACAACTGATTACCAGTTCAATATGCATAACCTCTGGTCAGAGCCATGGAGTTTAATGGTGCAGTGCTGTATGCATGTGCAGTATAATTATGACATAATGTAAACAAAAGCCTATGCAAACTCCATCCACATTTTAATTCCATTGAGCAGCTAATGTATAATAATGATATAGATAACTTGGCCTCAAATAGGGTAACAGCTTCCAGCTAACTAAGTTAAAAGGAGACTATTAAACAAATGCGTTCCTGGCTTGTGTTATTCAACAATGTTGAAATTAATCAATTTTGACTGCAATGTTACTTCTTTCCGACAGTCCTTTAGTATTCATTTGTTTATCTTGATTCACAATACTTTAAATGCAAACAAAACGAAACATTTACAACGATATTAAATAATATGACAGAAACGACGAATGCTAAGTGACATATTGACAGATAACGTTACTGAGAATCCCATCCAAGCTGAACTGCTGCGGGTTAGCTAGCTGAGGGGGGCTACAACATGCCATAATATGACAATAACATTATTTCAAGAAAGAAAATGTTTATTTTTTTATTTGACACTGTTAATATTAACGTACTATAACCACTGACTTCACACAGCTTCTTATACCCATTTACACTTGATCCCAATTTCCATCACCGCAGCTAACGTTACACCAGCCCCAGCATTACCAGTTAAGCTAACGTTATAAAGCTAACATCGCATGACTGTAAGGATTAGGCATTAACCATTACAGACTTAAACACACCGCTAAAAACCTTGTTTACTAGCTGCACGGCGTCACTACCACGGATAGCACCACATAGCTTAACGTTAACATTTCCAGGAACATCTGCCCAGCGTTTCCCTGCTATGCAGTAGCAGGAGGAGGAGGGGGCTAGCGTTAGCACCTTTAGCATCGTTAGCTGCCTGCCACCCCCCACCGGTGGTTTTGCAGGGGGCATCGCAGTTTCCGAAAAGGCACGGAAAAATCACAAGGCCACCCTCGCACAGACAGGTGTAACGTGCTTTGTAAGATTCGTGTATCCGTGCGAAGGCGTGAAGTCCACAAGGACCGTACCTCGGGATGGAGAATAGGGACGCAGCCAGCTTCTTTCTCATATTCCTCCATAGCGTCGGCCATCTTGGTGGTGGTGTTCGCTGGGCATTGTGGGTAAAGAGAGGCTGTGTAGGGGGGAAACAAACAGAACGAGGAGAGAGGAGCTGTCAAAAACACAAAGGAAGGACAGGCCCCATCACACAGAAGGTCACATCATTTTATCGTAGCCAGTGACAGGGAGATACTAATGCACAACAAAAGACTTACAAGGGATGATTATTTCAAAGATCATGTTTCAAACACAATAGCCAATTCTGAGGTTTTATGTGGGCTAAGAAGAGGCTGCTGAAGGGCTCGTGCCAGTATGGACAGGCAAAGAGAACATGGAAAAGATGTGCTCAGAGTACTTGAAGGAGGCATGGCACAGTTTCCCCCTGGCTTAGTTGGTTAATTTGACAAAAGCAGAGTCAACCAGCGGGGTTTACGGTAAACAGTTCATAATAAGTGTAGTCCTATATTTCCTGTGTTTTTGTTGTGATACTTTGAAGTAAAAGCTCAAGTCCAAATAGTATCCTTTATCTTTGAAATCTTCTTTGCTCAACCGTTCATCTGTGGGAATTTCCACGATTTAACCAACAATTTAAATATTTGCTGCACCTAATACATTATTTACACTGCAAGTTAGTTCATTTACATTTAAGCCTTTATTCTTTATTCAGCAACTGGCAAGTTCAGATACACATATTGTTCAATTAATTATTATTATTATTTCCTTTGGAGACTCAGAGATTCACATCAGAAATGCAATTTATTTCCACTAATTTAATTTGTTATTTGAGTAATTCAATTTCTGCCATTAATCCATCATAATCTGGAAGATCAGCTATTATTATGTCATTATGCAGGCTCTTTTTTGTTTGTTTGTTTCTCATACTTGCATGAGTAATGTAAAATATTGGGTTTTTTGTCGCTGTGATAGCATCACAACCGGTCCTCAACTGGAACCACTTCTCAATTCCCATCCCGAGGGTTAAGTCTAGGAGGTTTCTTCAAATAGAAAAGCTGCTCATCATCTTGTACACCTCCATCATCCAGTCTGTCCTGTGCACATCAATACTGTCTGGTTTGGATCAGCCATCCAACAGGACAGGAACAGACTGCAACAGACAATCAGGTCTGCAGAAAAAATCCTCGAAGCCGACCTGCCCTCCATTCTGGACCTATACCAGTCCAGAGTGAAGAAACTGGCAGGGAGGATCGCTGCAGACCCCTTACACCATGCACACAAACTGTCTGAACTTCTTCCCTCTGGTAGGTGTTACAGAGCTCTGTATGCAGAGACCACCAGACACAAAAACAGTTTCATCCCCCAGGCCGTCTCCCTGATCTCCCCATAATCCCCCTGCCATTGCATGCCCATTTGCACTAAACATGTATATATATTTATATCTTTCATCTTGTCTTCTTTGGTAAATACTTTATTTTTATTTTGTGCTTTTTGTATTTTTGTGTAATGTGTACACAGAGGAGAGAAAAATCCAGAGTCAAATTCCTTGTATGTTTGCACATAAATGGCGAATAAAGCTGATTGTGATTCTGATTCTGAAAATGCATGCAAAAAAAACAAACACATGAACAAGAATTACATTAACAATATTTAAACAATAGGTAAATGAACATGTTTTTGTATTTTTGAGTGGAATAAACAAAATAAAAAATCCTTTATGTTTCCCCATGTCATGTGTATGAGTATGTCCCCCATGCCCATCACAGTCTACTAAAACCTAAACCACCATTAGCCACTGGATGTCCCTCTTGAGCCAAGCACGCAGCTCCCTGACTGAAGACAACTGTAATAGCCCAGCACAGTTTTATAAACCTACAGATTGTTTCCAATATTATCATAGAAGCTAATGAATGTCAAGTATGTATATATGCGAATATTACACCACTTACTACAGATTAAAAAAAACAGCTGTTGTTCATATATGAAACATACCACTGTAATTATAAATGCACCTTTCTCTCTTCATCTTGCACCTTAAAATCCACATAGTATATTGTAATATAGTGTTTTAAATTTGCGATGTGTACTCTTATTGTAGTTTATAATTTATATTTTATATTTTGTATTTCTGATTGTATTGTACCGCTGCTACGATTACCTAATTTTCCCTCGGGGCAAAATAAAGTTATCTATCTATCGACAAGCATGTTAAAGCAGGTTTCCCACAATGACTCCCAGAAGCATGCTAGACATGGTATTTATGTGGTGTTCGATTACATTATTATCAGCCCACATACACAAATAGAATTTTAGCAGATACGTATAGAATTACTGTGACTAAATGACTGTGGATTACGGTTTTATACCCTTTAGGTGACATACTTACATCATCGATAATAATAAGTGTGAGGTGACAAACATAATTCAATGATTTCTAACGGTGATCAGTTGCTACGTTTGGAGTGAAAGTGGACCGGACCACATCACATGTTCACAGTGTCCTGTCCAGCCCAGCCACGCAAATCAGATCACGGTCATCACCGAGCAGAAACAAGGGAGGAAGTCTCATGCTCTTGCGTCAAGGTGCCCCGTAATAAATCACAGACCGGATATTAAGTGTTGGACTACAAAATAAAGCCGGGACTCAGGTGTTGGTTCAATAATGGAACTGTATTATAAAACCAAAACTGCGTCTGCTATTACTGTTGATTCTACTACAAACTATAATACGAATTCAAATAAAAAACACAGTCAAATCAATATAGCAAAATGAAAAGTCAAAAGAAAACATTATTCATATAGCAACGGAAAAGAAATAATAAATAATCATTAAAAAAACAACAACAATGTGACCAATAATTAAAAAAAAGTTTACCAAAACCAAAAAATGAAAAAGCGTTTCTCAAAAACGAGGTTCTACTTTACAACAGAGGAAATACTTGGCACATGTGGCTATACACGTTTTGAATGTATTTTGATATCTTATAATTCTGTACCCTGTTTCCTGTCTCTACTTTGAATTTAGATTGTCTGATTGTTTTACGTTTGCAGATGTATGTCTGTCATTTGTGCTGCTGCTTGTCTTAGCCAGGACACTCTTGAAAATAATGTTACTTTGTCTACAAATATTCTTTTTTAATTCAAATTCTATTCTGTCCTATTTAATGTTGGTTTAGTTTATGCAACTCTTATAATATATTTTTGTTACTTTAGATACTTATCCGTATTCATGTTGTTTATGTCTGTTGTTTTTCTCCTGTACTACTGTAACTGTAATTTTCCCGATGACGATTAATAAAGGCTTATCGTATTTGATTGGTCTTATGTTATGGTGTCTCTTCTTCTTCTTCTTCTTCTTCTTCTTCTTCTTCTTCTTCTTCTTCTTCTTCTTCTTCTTCTTCTTCTTCTTCTTCTTCTTCTTCTTCTTCTTCTTCTTCTTCTTCTTCTTCTTCTTCTTCTTCTTCTTCTTCTTCTTCTTCTTCTTCTTCCTCTTCTTCTTCTTCTTCTTCTTCTTCTTCTTCTTCTTCTTCTTAGCTTTTAGTTTGGAATGTGTAACCGGAAACACTGTGCATGCAGGCAGGTTTGACCGTTGTCGACTCAAACCCATCACAGAACCGTGCAGGCGGGCTAGTTGCTAACAAGTTGACTGAATATCAGTGGTCAACAGACAGAAGAAAGCATACCAGTAAGTGTGAAGATACTTTTAACTGTCCAAACTTTAATATTGTAACTACATGACGCCGCTTGGCTGAGGAGGACGCGAGCCATCACCAACCGAACCAGTGAATACCTAACGTCAGTAACAACGTCGTTAGCTAACAGAGAGAAGACACACAACCGTCTCTGAAGACTGCCTGAATAGCTACAGCCAGCGTTTTCCTCCACTGAGCCAGTCAGACAACCTACCGACTGACCCCCGACGAAGCAAAAGGTAAACAAACAAAATAGCAAAAAAACACGAAATGAACGCTGTCTTCCACCAAATGCTAATGTTGATTAAACGCGGCTAGCCTAATTGCTAATCGCCTGTATGAGTCTGTGGCGAGTTGACAGCCGTGACTGTGCAGTCGAGCAGTGCGTATTATTATGTAATAAACAGGGTTAGCGCTATCTGAATGGAAGTCTAGCAGCTTCTCCATCTCCGTACGCGTCCCGTATGCCTTTGTGTCTGTCCAAAGTCACACCACGATGGACATTTTTTCCGAATAGTCTTCATTTAGTCACAAGTGTGTAACGTTAGCTTGTTCGCAGTCGTGTAGTCAGGACGCGGTGTGCTTTGCAGCAAAGTGGTGAGTGGCAGTTTCCTCCAGTCACACTGTATCTCGATGATTTATAGCAGAAGCAGAGCATTTGAAATCTATTTGGCCGCGATGTCCTGTGGTATGTTTCAAGAACAGTGCTGAAAATGTTGCTGCCTTTCTCATCTGACCTCCCCTGCTGTCTTGTGTTACCCTCCTGCATCATCCTCACACATATGATCCTGCTGCAGTGTTGCATGTCGGCAGACTCCTCAGCCCCGGTGCTCTGTCATCACTTTCACCTGACAGGAGCCAGAGCCAGGGGCAGGAACAGGAGACCGGCCGGCAGTAAGGACAGTTACTAATTGTATCAGACAACTGGTGCATCCGGTAGATCCCGATCTGTTATCAGATATCTGGTATCAGCATGTCCTATTATCCACTTGATTTGATCTACTTGTATTTTTGCATGATTTGCACATTTACGTGAATCCTCAATTAGATTTTGTAGTTTAAATCTTTGTTTTTATACAACTGGATGCCCTCTGGGCGCCTCCCTAGGGAGGTGTTCCAGGCACATCCAGCTGGGAGGAGGCCTGGGGGAAGACCCAGGACTAGGTGGAGAGATTATATCTCCACACTGGCCTGGGACCGCCTCGGGATCCCCCAGTTAGAGCTGGTTAATGTTGCCCGGGAAAGGGAAGTTTGGGGTCCCCTGCTAAAGCTGCTGCCCTTGCGACCCGACCCCGGATAAGCGGTTGAAGATGAGATGAGATGAACTGCATATAATAATCTAGATCACATTGAGCTCACTTGTAATTGACCTCAGGCGATTTGAGCCAATGATGAAAATACCTGTCTGTTTATTCTGTCTGCCCGTGCTTCCGCCACTCACATTGCACATTTCCATGTTTTCCATTCTCTGTGTATTTGCATGCAAATGAAGGGTAATCCCAGACTTTCCATGCCAAACATTTGCTGAGGTGAGGCTCACAATCCAGGGTCACAAGAGCGACCAGCTCATTTGCCAGCCAAATGGAGTTTCCATTCTGCCCTTCTACAACCACAGCTTGTTGTCTGCTCACTGCTCTGGTAGAAGTACAGATCTACCGTAAATTTGAATGCAGAATCTACTTTCGGAGCGCAAGCATTGTATTAATACTCACAGCAATAGAGCATTTTTGTTTGGGTTGTTGTTTGCACAGTGACGGCAGGAAAACACTGAACTGGAAAAGGAAACTATTCTAAATATGTTGTTTTGGGCTTAATTTCATGTGCTAATGCTTTTTTTAATATTAATTTCCATTTTTTTCTTTTAATGCTGCTGTGGAGTGTTTCTTTGTTTTATTGCACCATACAATGACAAATAAACTATCCATCTATTTATCAATCTATCTATTTTTGGACTTATATATAGGACTCAAATAGAGCCTTACTAGTTTTTCCGACCACTCAAGGCACTTTTAAAGTACTTGTCACATTCACACTTTCGCACACATCCATACACTGATGGCAGACACTGCACTTACTCATCAGAATCTAATCGAATCATTTAGAAGCACAGTCACACACTTGTGGCACAGTCATCAGGAGCAATTTGGGGTTCACTTTCTTGCCCAAGGACACTTTGACATGCAGAATGGAGGAGCTTGGGATCAAACCATCGTTCTTCGGCTTAGTGGATGACCCGCTCTACCTCCTTAGCCACAGCCACTGTTCTTAAACTTTCTTGTTATTAGTGTGCCATATCAACGTTAAGTTTAACTTGCATTAAGTTGGGGTGCCCAGTAGCTCATCTGATAGAGTGGCGTCCTACCACTGTATATTATCCCCAGGAGTCGACTCGGCTGCCATTCTTATGAAATTATCCACATCTGAGTTGAAATCATCAATCTTGTTCACTAGCAAAAAACTTTACAAATAGTTCTATTTTTCTTTTTTCTGTAGTTAACTTAAATGACATACTATGAAGCACATTCATTGTAGAAAATGAATATTGAGCAAGAGCTTGCCAATTTATCAGCAATCATATTTATCATAAAATTTTTCATTTGCAGAATAAAATGCCACATTTGTTAAGTCTATTGAATGTTACCTATTAGAAAGCCTTTATGGAGAGCTAAGTTCATGGATAAGAGGTCTGTAATGGAACATTTACCTTGTGATTCACCGTTATGTTAATGAAGCTGATTAATTATGCCAAGTGCTATAGAGGACTAACTTGTCCGAAGGAGAGAGGCTGTTTCTTTGGATACGAGCAGTATTAAGGACTTGTCTGCACAAAGCAGCTGGTGTATTCCTGCTTTACATACTGTAAATAATTATTTCCTACGATACATTTAGTAAAGTTAGGTGCATGCAGGAAATTGAAGAAACCGATCTTTTAGCTGTGGGACACAATTCTGTATAGTTTGATTTTGTACATCTACAGCTGTTTTTACGGAGCTAATCTGAAGGGCGGAGTCTTGTGTCAACAGTAGCTTTCATTTGCACTTTATTGTTTTATGTGTTTGCACAGGCATGAGGAATCAGATGCTGTAATACTGGTAGGACAAAATGTGATGAGCATGTTTGTACACCCTTCCTTTTAGAATAAACATATCAAGGGTGGTTTTAAATGTTTTTTTTGAGCAAACGTTTGTATTTTCTCGTGGTCAGTTTTGACATTGAACATTTCATCAGCAAATATAGACAGAAGTTTGAAGTCTTTGCACAACTCTGTTGCACATATTAAGCACTTTTCTCAATGGATTATTGCTTTCCAGTGAAAAATGAATCCCTCAGTTACCCAAAGATGAGCATCGGCTGGCAGGAGCACATTAGCCTGGCATCGCAAGCCTCATTCACAAATGTGTATTACTCTGGAACCTCTGGGTTCATTTTGGATTTCCACGGGGCATTATCAACGGTGCAAAGCAAAATGCTTCTGGATGCAGTTAGATAGACCTACAACCTATCAGAGCAATGAAACGAGCACTGCCTAGTTTGACACTTTGATCTGAGTTTTCGTGAGTCCGGTAAGTTGTGCTGAGAGGACCTGATGGTGACCCATTCAGTCATCGTCTGACTGACTGAATGGCCCCATTATGAGATAAATGGGTATGATTGACTTCCGCAGGATCTGGCTGCCTGGAAATCTGTCTGTACAGGAGCGTATCCAGACGTACCTACCAGAGCAAAAATAACATGAGCTCAACACATTTGTCTAGTTTCCTGTGACTCACAGCAACTCGTCTGTTTGCCACCCTTGCAAAATGTCATATACATACAACTGGACTGGGATTGCAGCTGTTCTGTTATGAAACATGTTTCCCCACTATGCAAGCACTTTTTTTGGTGAAAGTGATGAATTCTATATTATGTTGAGTGGGAACTTTTCTTTATTAAGTTGATGCTGTCTTTGTGGAGTCTGCATTTTGATCTGAGCGTTGTCCCTTCTGATGGTAAATTAGTTTGTACAGCAGGTCCATGGTCATGTATTCACAACCTTTTTTTTCCAATCAGAACTGTGCTTTGCTTTAAAATAGCTAAAACTGTGAAATGACTGAAAACATCTAGTCTTCATGCTCAAGCCTAAGTAAAGACAGAGCAGAAGTCATGCTCATCTCAGCTAATACCAATAGACGCTAAAAGCACCAAGCCTTGTGAAGTAAAGTATGCATTTACAGTCCTTAATCACACTGACAGTCATTAAAGGACTTCATATTATGAAACAATAAAAAAGTCTCTCCCTGAGCAAATATTCACCTGTCAGTAAGGAAGTAAGTCCCACAACAGCCTTGTCTCTTCTGCCTCCAGACTGTCGCACTAGTAGGAGCCATAACAAATGCTGCGTTGCTCCTGAAGTTATTGAAATGCCAGGGTCAGTGCATCAGTGCGACAAAATCTTCCCAGCTGGGACCCTTAGGCCACTGGCTTTGGCCTGAGGGTTGATTGGATGCATTTGCTCCAGGGTTGTCACAATACTAGAATTTCAAAGTTGAAAGAGATACCCAGAAAAATACTCAATAGAATTTCCGATACTACAGGGAGAAAATTACAAAGAAATGAAGGCAGCCTTTTGAAAATAAAGATAAGAACAGTACAAACAACATCTGTCTGATGTAATGAAAAGAAAAAGAAAACATACTCTCTTGTTTGTTTTAGTTTGTTGTATATCTCAGGGATCTCTGTGGACATTAAATGATTCCAAGAAGGAGGTTAAATCATTGATTCAGTTGGTGAATAAGTTGTTGTTAGTCAGGTTTCTCCACAGTGTAAACAGCGATCTGCTCGTCCATACTAATGTATTCAGCCACAGTCCTGTTTGTCTTCTGTGTTTCTGCTGACTTGGTTCCATATTATCTTTGCTGATTAAATAGAGTTGGTGTAGCAGGCTGCCACTATATCTGTCGCTTTGCTGGTTGACCTTTCAGACAGGTTTTTGTGTCATCCTTTTCAATTCACATCTCTTAAAGTTAGATGGACAGGACTGATGATGTTAGCTGCTTAGCTCCACCGTTAACGTTACTGTTTATTATTAGACGCCAGCCGTTTGTTTACATCCTTAGCCTCTCTGTGCTTGTTAGACTTGTATGTTCAATAATTCCAAATGGCATTTTTGCTTTGTTCAGTTTCTATTAAAACTGGTAATGATGTCCTCCAGCAGCAGTGCTAGCTGTGTTCAGTGAGCTCAGTGAGTAACCTTTCAGTCCTTTTTCAGTGTGAATATATCCAACAGCAGGACACAAATCAGGTTACAGTTTGGGCCACTTTACTTTGGCGTCTTGTTAAACAGCCTTTATTACCATCCCAGAGAGGGTTATGGCTTACCAATGAAGACCACCGTTTTTATTCTAATGGCAACATTTCATTGTCTCAGCCTTCATTATTCCGAGAAGCTCAACTACCCTTGGCTCCCTTACAGCCAACAAAACTGAACAAACATGCCTTTAATATGCACTTGTCTCCAGCGTTGAAAGGGTCTCGTTAAGTGTGGTTTCTTGTGTCAACCTTGCACCAGGCACCTGCTGAGCAGGATTAGTTATTTGATAAAGAAGCTTGGGTGTTTCAAGCCCTTTTTTAATGGATGTCCAAGCCCATTAACTTCTGTGTCAACCCTCTCCAAGACCCCAGAGCATAGCTTTGGAAGAAAGGGAACCTTATTTTAGTATATTAAATATACACTAGAGTGGATCGATCAATATGGATTGTTTAGGGCTGATGACGTTTTTTTTCTCATCAGCCTCAGCCGGTGACCGTTACGGATTGCTGATCTTGTCTGGTACATGATAGACATTAACACAAATTAATATTCAACTACATATAAAACAGATCTCTCATCAGCAAATCTCTTCTTGGAGGGGGGGGGGGGGGTTGCGCTATGATATCACTGTTATGGCAACTCCCCCCCGCTTCAAATAGGGAAAGAGGTAGAGAAACACACACACGTCCAAACCTCCAGCCAGGTGGTCGCTAAATAAAACTTGTAAAACTATGACACCTAGGAACAACATGGGCATTACTTAATCCGAATGAGGGCAGAAAAACGGCGAACGCAGCAGCCCGCAGCAGCTGCCAATACAGGTAAAAAATGCAAATATGGGCTGATAATATTGGTCAGTCTATCACTACCTTAGAGCATGGTCTGGACCTGCTCCAAAATATGAAAAGTGTCTTGGCAATTGATCGTCCCTAAATATGTGTTTTTTTTATCTAGAAGTTCAAAGACAAAACCTTTGATCTACTGTGGCACTGAAACCATTTCCTTCTAAGCTGACGTGTAACTGTGGATCAGCTGTTGTTTTGACAGCCGTGAGCTACTGCTGGACAATATGGCCGAAATCTTCTATCCTGACATGGGTCATTTCATATCTCGATATCGATTGATATCATGATACAGTATGTTTTCTGGCTATTCACTTAATAAAAAAAGAAATAGTTTTTACGACATAACAGCATTGTAAAGCCCATTTTTGTATATTCTGGTATGAATTTTTATACGTAACAATTGAAAGACAAGAGTTTATTCTAATTTATTTACAATATTAGTAAGAAAAAATCAACATTCACATCAGATTTTCTGAAACATTTGAGTTAGTATGAGCTTGTAATTATCGATTTAGGTGACATCATTTCTTATCTGGATATATGATTTCATCACAATACAATTACTCTGAAAGACAATAAATGACCATATTGAATTATCGCCCTCCTCTGAAATGGAAAACAATAAGACTTCCTTAAAATGGCCTTACTCATCTTTCACACCAAATGTGTATGAAATGCATGCATGTTTTACAGTAGTGGCATGAAGAGTATTAGCCATACTACTGTACAAAGCAGGTGCATAGCAGAGGTCTCTATTTGGCATCTAACCTTAATTCAGTCCAACTTTGGCTTTGAGACCTGGTGGAAAACCAGTGCAACGTGCACCGCTGTGGCTATCACAACAGCCAAAGAGGTTGCATTTGCAGCCACAGATTCCATAGACAACAATGACCTCGCTCTGCTTAATTTCACACTGACCCTAACCCTGCTTGGTATGGTGATATTTTTTGAATTAATCCCAAACATCTATACACTTCATATAAAAATGTAGTAGAATAGAGTGAAGCATTTTCCGCGGAGATGAATTGATCTTATTTTGAACGCTGAGGTGTCGTGTCTTCATTCCACTTTTGAAATGTGAAAGGCCACGGCAAGTTGAAAGTCCCAAATTGTCTCTTCCTTTTCACTTTGGTTAAATCATTATGATACTGGAGTCTTCTTTGCTATCCACAAATGGTTATATGAATCAGACCTGGGCCCTACCCTCATGGAGGAATCTTGCTGTGCTACATAACTTTCATTTCCAACCACCAGACGTGTAGAAGTCACCGCTTCCAGTCCTCCGCAAAAAAAAACCCCAACATTATGTCTGAGCTCCCGAGCTGACTAATAAAAGCTTGGCTGGGACTGTAGGTGTGTGCCCTTGAACACGCCCAGCATTGTACTGAGGGCATCTCGGTTGCATCACAGGATATCTATAAGAGGAGACAGACGTTCTGGATAAAACGTTTGACGGGTGGTGGAAATGATAACCAGTGAACCATGTTTTTATTTGTGAGAACATGGAAGCTTAATGACTACAATCCACTGTTGCAGCCTTCTGAAAGGATCAGTTAAATATGTTCTTGTGTTCTTTGAACGTGATGGAAACAAATGCCCTGGGAGTTTTACTCACATATCGACTTCAGTGCCTGAAATTGGAGGTTTCCCAGTGCTCTTGACATTTTAGTTCCACTTCCAGCAGGTGGTTACATTCCCATTTTTCACAGCTTGACCTCTTTGTCTCTATTTTAAAACAGGGTGCGACTTGATGTATGTCAGATAAACTCTGAGAGCTCAGTGTGTTTATTGATCCGGCTCTTGCACAAATGATTTGGACCGACCATGAAAACAGCTCAATGGAGTAAAGTTAGTGTCTATCCGGCTGTTAAGTCTGACGTAACACCCTTTCAAAATACGATTTCTCGGTCCAAACGTTCTGTTGAAACAAAACAGATAACAACAGTCGGACATGTCGTCAGTAAAACATCTTTTTCACGATAAGAAAGAGGTAAAATGACGATTACGTTGTTTAAAAAAAAACAAACTCAGATCTGTTCAAACAATGGGGAACATGGCACTGGGATGTTGTAGAAATACGAGGCTCGGAACGTCTTGGACCCGGGAATCACATTTTGAAAGGGTGTAACAGCCGGATAGCTCCAGTTTTACAAGCTTTTGTAATTCAAGGATCAGTGTCAGTGCAGTGTTAATATTTCGGATTCCCTGAGGTTCTAGGATAGCAAATCAGAAGTGGCCTTAAAGACAGAAGTTAGTAAAATTCTTTTTTTTGCATTTTCAACATCAAAGTGTTGTCCTCAATCTCTTGGCTGAACGGGATTCAAAACACAACCTTTCTTTTGAGATGAGTTGTTTTCACTTGTTCACTTGTATCTCTCTTTCTACCTTTTGTGCTGTTTTATCAACAAATTCATCTCATCTTCATCCGCTTATCCGGGTTCGGGTCGCGGGGGCAGCAGCTTTAGCAGGGGACCCCAAACTTCCCTTTCCCGGGCCACATTAACCAGCTCTAACTGGGGGATCCCAAGGCGTTCACAGGCCAGCGTGGAGATATAATCTCTCCACCTAGTCCTGGGTATTCCCCGAAGCCTCCTCCCAGCTGGACGTGCCTGGAACGCCTCCTTAGGGAGGCGCCCAGGGGGCATCCTTACTAGATGCCTGAACCACCTCAACTGGCTCAACATATTAGCATTTTCTCAAAATCCCCTCAGTGTCTGTTGTATCACTGTTTAGATAAGTTATCTTTGTGGGCCCATCTCTGCACCTTGCATTCAGGTTGTGCAGGCTTTTACGGAGTCTCTGGGCAGGGATTTGGCTAATAATTGCTGTCATTTGTGGAAAAGAATGCCTCTTTCACCAACAAAGAGACGTTTAACTTAGAGGTATTGTTGGAGAATTTAGCCTTTGGCTGTGCTCTGTCCTCCATCTCTCTTATATATAGTAGAACTTGCACAGTTTGTGACACTAAGTGTCACACTTGTTTTTGGCCTTTGTCACCGTCTTCAGTCTCATTAATCCAACTGAATTTGACTTTTCATAGCAGTGGTGTAATCTCCTCACATGGCTATGACTTGTGCACCACCCAGTAAGGTCAGATGAGTTCCTCCTGTCCTCTCTTTCAAAGGTTCATTACAGGCAGCATTTTGTAAGATTTTGGAAAGTGCTGAGGGAGATAGTTTAGGTGGAATTTAATGATCGCCACAGGAAGGATTTTGGCCGAAGCTTTTACCAGGAGAGGTATGGCAAAATAGATTAAATATAAAGAAATATTAAAAATATTATAATTATTTTGTTAAAGACTGGACATATAATATTGCTTTCTGTTAAAATCAGAAGTATAATCCACTTTTAAATCTGCAATTTTCACATCAGTCCACATTTCTCCCAAGAGATGGGGGTCTGTATGCCTTATATTTGATCATGCGCTGCTGACTGAGATCAGCCGCGTAGCTGGAGCCTGCTCTACAGCCTGCTTTACAGCATATCTGCCCTAGGCAAGCAGTTAGGCAGCTGAGGCTTCACCGGCAGCTTCCAGCTCCATACAGCTGTGTAATTCCATTGACTATGGTGCATCTATCTCTGCAGGGGTAATGGGAAAGGGTGAGGTTTTTTTTACTATTTAAGAGGTTATATTTAGGAAATGTATCTCTGTCTCTAAGAAAAGAGCATTTGATGGTTGTGTCATGTTATGTAAGAAATTTAACAAAGTATTACTTTGCACATAAGTATAGTATGCTGGATTTTTAAGTAGATAGTTTTTTTTTATAGCACTGGCCTGTTGTGAATACCAGACTTTTTGGCCCTTCTGGGGACAAACAGCCAACCAAGAAAGGTTTTTAGGTCATGGAGGTGGCCTGACTTCATTATGAAGGGTGAAGAGCTGTATTTGCTAAACATATGATGCAGCGACTATGTTGTAAGCATCTCTGGATAAATCGGCCTACCTGGTGAGCTCACTGACTCACTGAAACGGTGTCATTCAAATACCCACAGGTATGCAGTGCCGTGACATGGTACGGTTTATGCTTGTTGTGTGTGTATATTTTGTGTAACTAGTGCAGACGGTCTTTCAGCAGTATTTCTGACACACGACCTCCGCTCTGACCTGCCTGTTCTTCCCTCAGGAACACACTCACAGCTGGGTGCTTTTGTCTGCACTATGTTCCCCTGCAGCTGGACTAATACATATACACACACTGCACAATAATACAGGAACACATACTTCCTTTATGTTGCTCACACGCACACGCACACGCACACACACACCCTGCATCGCAGAGACAAGCGAACAGGCTGAAAAGACTACTCATAGTCATGATCTTAAAATATAAAACAAATGCAAGGCTTTCCTCTTATGACTACAATCTTCCCACATAATTCTTTCAAAAGTACCACCTCTTATGCTGTCCTTTTTCTTTATCATAAGAATTTATGCAAACCAATGCACTTGGTGACATAAATGAATAAGCATGACTTGAAAACAGTTTCATCCTGATAAGCAAGGTGGGATGTGCTGGCACTGGTTTGGTCTGCTAGTGGAGAGTGTAACGTTAGGTCAGGTTAGGTTCAAATCTAGATTATAAACTAAACTTTTATGGTTTTTATTTCCCGTATTTATTTGTTCATATTTAGCAAATGGTTTAACCTGAGCAACATTATTATATTTGTATATGAACATCTGATGAAGAAAACTTGTAATTATCGATGGTCCTTCCAGATGAGGAGTAAAGAATAACTTGAAGAGCCTCAGTTGTAGAGAATATATGGTTTAATACATAGATCTGATCAGAGAAGCTTCTGGCACATGTACGCATGAACACAGTCACCAGAAAACTTGAAGAGGCGCAAAAGGTACAACACATATTATAGTGCAAGTATCTCAAGGACCAATGTTCTGTTATCTGTTGTGGCGCCAGATTAATAAAATAACCCCTTGTACACACATTTCAGAGCAGACATCCAGTACTTGACTCACTTATGTAAACCCCATAATTAAGATATCATAGCATGTTATGAGCATATTTTTTTTCTCCAACACAAGAATAATCAAGAATAAGCCTTGATCCATCTAAAGATGAAGTTGATGTGCAAGATAGAAATGTTCTGATGTCTGAAAAGTCTGCTTGTGCATAGTAAAAATGTCTTAAACTGTCTTATATACTCACTTAAATACATTCAAAAAGGAGATAAATACTGAATACTGAATGAGAAAAGCCCTAAAACATGATGTCTTCTGCCACACAAACAACTGTAAGTTTAGACCGGTAATGATAACATTTAAGGTCCCACTCCAGACGCGTGTTTAAGTATTTAAAAACTGCTCTGCGACAATTTAGATTTTGTTTAACATGGATTTCCCTAGGGCTGCCCCCAAAATAGTCGGCCACTGGTTAACCAAAAAATCATTAGCAGACCAAAATTGAATTCGTCGATTGGTCGTAAAAAAAACCCAAACATTTGGAGCCCCATCTTGTCAAAATTAAGTGAAAATCTATGTGACTGGCGGCTATTATTAGGCCTAAAAGGCTGTAGGGCTTTTAATTTGAAGGCCCAGATACAGGAAGTCATAACACTCACTCACTGTCAGTGTTTTCTTTTTTACACGGCAGATCCCTTGGCTCTTCATAGTGGTTAGACAGTTAATCATTAATAGCCAGTCATGTGGGAAAGAAGTCTAAAATATGGGATCACTTTGAAAAGAACAAGGATGACCCAAGAAGGTCACATGCAAACTTGTAACTACAGGAAAAACTTTGTCTATCACTGATCCAAGACCAACATGACCTCCCACCTTAAAATATGTAAGTAACGTTAGCCTAGCCTAGCTACCTGCCCATGTTGGCCCGTTCCCAAGTCTCCTTGCTGATTTTTTCAGACATTCAGAATTAAAATCTGAAATAATCCGCCGGTGTGATTAACAGGCCGCAGACTTTGGCGCGCGGCTGTGCGCACTCGTAAAATAATGGTTAGATATTTGGAGATTTTGCTTTGATAAATTTTTGTAATCAAGTAACTTGAGTTACTCAAGTAATTGTTTCAGCCCTAATTTGCATTAAAGTAAAGAATACATAATTAAACACTGGAAATTTTACACAACCCAACCTGAATGTAGCCCAAGGGAATTTTGTGAAACTACAGCTGGCCGGGTTCAGGCGGAGAATCAAAGCACTTATAGAAGAATGTCCTTGTAAATGAAATGGCATGTGGCTTTAGTAACTGCTGACATAAAGGCACATCACCACAATTTAACAAATTTTTGTTTTAATACTGTGAGTGTGTGTGTGTGTGTGTGTGCGCGTGCGTGCGTGCGTGCGTGCGCGCGTGTGTGTGTGTGTGTGTGTGTGTCAGACGTCCTCTGTCAATGCACACACACACAGAGGCAGCTCTCACTGCTGTTCTGCCGCCGACACCGGCCGCCCTGCAGCACTAGCCTACATTTCAGAGGAGGAGGAAGAAAAATATGGTGATGTCATCTCTATGTCTCTCTCCCTCCCTCTCTCTCTCTCTCGTCCTCTTTCAGAGGCTGTGTTGTGAATGTAATGGTGCTTTCTGCTACAAGAGCTGCATGAGGTAGGTCCTTCATTCACCTCCCTGCGCTCTCTTGCACATGTGCATGCTGCATTGGTCCACTTGTCCACATGTTTTTGTGTTTGTGTAGTAACATTTACCTTCACTAGATCTGAATAAATGAGTCCGTTAATATTCCTGCTCGTTTGTTCAATAAAATCACTCTTGAGGCTTCCGTTTGGTGTTTTCATGCTGGGTATGTGTGTAGGAAGGTTCTGCTAGGGTTAACATGCCAATACATGGAGGTCACATCCCACTACAGACTGATGATGTGTCCTGATAGCTACAGAGAATTTCTCTGGCGTTGTCAGACTGAAATAGCTGAAATCCAGAGCCAAGGGGGTAAATCATGTCCGTCCAGCTGCCGACAGCTCTGATCATGTAGAGATGATGATTACGATCCTGTCTTCCAGCTCCGCGTTATTTTGCCTGTGCACTCTTTTCCTAAAAGGTCATTTTCAGGTCACAGGAATATCGTCTGCCGTTGTGACCTTTGCACTCTTAACTTCCTCGTGATTTCTGCAAATCCTTCAAAACGCTCAATAAGAATGATCTTAAGAATAAATGTGCTGACATCTCAGCCTCACATCTTTTCACCCATTTCTGTTATGCAAGAGGTATCACACGCACACAAACGGACACGTATTATTCAACTGTGCTGTGTGCGTCACACATTTTCACTGTGCCGTGGCTCTCTTCTCTCTGATTCTCCTCTCTGTTCCTGTGGCAGGGATTGTTCTGTGCCGTTCCTCAGGAGCCAGTAGTCAGTTAAAAAGCGGAGCAGCGGCAGCGTTTCTCCTATAAGGGGATTGAACACACTGAGGTCATATCAGTCTCCTTGACACTACAGGAGTTCAGACGTGCTCATCAGCATTCCATCCACGTCACTCTGACGGATCAGATGAATTGATTTTAGTGAGCGCTGAGTCACCTTGATGCATTTCCAAGCGTAATACAGTTTTAATTGTTCAAGGTGACACACTTGCTGCTGGTGCTCGACATGCCCTTCTCCCTCTAGAAAGGACACTATTGTATGGATAGTATAGAAGCAGGTTTCCCACAGTCATGGAAGAAGTTTTTAAAAAGTCCCGGAATTTTGTTGCATTTAATAAAATGAATTGTTTAGGTCACTTTATGTGGATTACCTTCCATGTATCATAACGCCAGATTTATTTTCTGTAGCTGTTCATGTAACATAGCAATAATATGTGTTGATGTGTGACTTTAAAGTTGTACTCCATAAGATTTTTATCTATTTAATTGTCTTTTAAGTAGTGATGGGACACTATTAAAATAATTAATCTAATTAATTGGAGGCTTTGTAATTTATTAATCGCGATTAATCTCATATCAATATATGACACAAGTAGCAACATTTTTCAATTTAAATGGGTTTTGATGTTGATTTTGATATGACTTAAAACAGTGGTTGGTACAGTATATTCAAGAAAAGTGGTAACTTAACATTGCAAAAATATTTAAAATAATATCCTTGGCATAAAATAAACAGTTTAACATAGAGTGCTTATTCTCCATGTTTTCAAAAACACAGAAACAAAAATGACCCATCAACTAATGACAGTCTCTCCTAGGAGCGTTGTCTGTGCTAACGTTAGCTGCAGCATGTTCAGCGTTGTCTGTGCTAACGTTAGCTGCAGCATGTTCGGCATTGGGGTGGAGCGGAGGCTGAAGAGCTCCGATGATGAATTCTTTCTTGCACAATTTTTACACAGCTGTGCTCTTATCCATGTTTCCATTTGGTTGTTTCTTAGAACTAAAATGTCGCCCCCTGAACCCAGCAACAGCTCACCTCGCTTCTCATCTGT
Organism: Echiichthys vipera; assembly: GCF_963691815.1. NCBI lineage: Eukaryota > Metazoa > Chordata > Actinopteri > Perciformes > Trachinidae > Echiichthys > Echiichthys vipera. The sequence continues at coordinate 19,400,601 of NC_139845.1, forward strand.
TTCATTTCTCTAATGTTGCGTCCTGTGCGTCAGTATTACGGGCCAGACGGGAACTCGTGCAATGAGCAACGTTTCGCACTGAGTGCAAAAATAAATTGCGATTAACTGCGTTATTTTTTTGCCGTTTTATTTTTTCTGTAATTAATTAATCGTAATTAATGCGTTAAAGTCCCAGCCCTACTTTTAAGTTCCTATCTGTCAAAGAGTCAGTTAAAACAATGGCGAGTATATGACCCACTAATAAAAGCACTTCTTCCTGGATTTTTTTCTGTATTCCAATATCCGTGTCTGTGGCAACATTCCCGGGCTGAATTTAAAGAAGCTGCCATGTTGCTGACGCTGCTGACAGTGGGTGGTCTGCCAGCCCAGATTGTCACAAACGCATATACTGCGTTTACTTGTAATCGGAAATCGGGAACTTCCAACTTCCTAGTCAGGCTGTCATGATTTTTCAACTCCACATTTGAATTAGTATAGTAGATTTTTCAGCACTGACTGCAATATACCTATTCAAAGATTTAAACATAAACTTTCTAAATGGGTCCCCAATTTCCTTAAGGCCCCTGTACATGATTCACGGCAAAAACGCTTTGCGCCGGCCGACATAACTTCCATATTTTTTGGGAATGTACCTCATTGTCCTATCCAAATGTTCTTTCTGACGATCAAAGTTAAAACTCTATTTTCAATTTAGAATTGATTGACACTAGTAGTGCAACCTGTTCTACTTCCCCTCATGCTTGAAAGCTAGTGCTGGACTAACGTTAGTGCTTGTATAGCTTTTAAAAATAAACTAATAAAGGACATATGAATAGGAGCTTAACAACTCAATTTTCATGCATTAATGGAAATTATGAGTAAAGTATACTAAACAGGTTGGTATGAATGGTCATGGAAATTTTATTATGGGTCCTTGAAAAGTCAAAATGTGTGCGAACCCTGTAGAAGGAAAAGGGATTATCTGTCATGTGGGAATTTTTGCTGTCAGATATACTAAAGCACCACAGGAACACTGTTTTAACATGACACATCAATCATAACACTCATTATATAACTCTGAATCCAGTTTATGTACATGATATCAGTTTTGTCTCGGTATAGCAGTGCTCCATTTGGCTGTGCTGATGTGCCACATGTTATATTAGTGTTAAGGGTGTCGAAACCGGCTTTAATGGACTGCATGTGGCACATAGGACGATGTGACGTTGAATCAGCTGATGATCAAAGTATGACTGTAAGTGTGGCATCAGCTATTATTGAGGATGAGCTGCACAAAGGTGAAATAGAAAATTGTAAATTTTGTTTATGCCATAAAGCTCCATTAATGTCCAACAAATATTAAAAGCACATTAATGAGCCACACTGTTGTGCTGGGTCATATGTTCCTTTATCATCCTAAGCAAAAACACTGTATTTTATTGTATTACATACACCGTCCTGCTGCTGAAAATACTTACTACCCACCACATGAATGACCGCAGTCCAGGTTGAGATGACGGAGTTAGCATGCTAATCCTGACAACTAGCCTCCGAGGAGAGGTGAGCGCCAGCGGCTAGCTGTCACTCAAGAGGCTGCGCCCCTAATTATTCATAAACTTTAACCTCCAATAAAATAAAAACTGTACAGTACAAACTATACTATACAAAAAATTCACCCTTCTAAGTGTTGTCATGGAGATATGACCTAAACATGCAGACTAGAATGTTTTTTTTGTACCAGGCCTTAAAGGGGTTTAATTATGCTGTGAAAACGGCCTGTTTAACATGGGGGACCATGAGAAACTGCTCTATTGTGCAAACTGCTCCTAGTGGACACTCGGAGAACTGCAGTTTTTGGAACAACCAGGAAGTTGCTGTGGTCGGGGCTTGATGATGACGTTGCTTCACATTGTGTCATTAGTCAGTACAGTAAAGTCCAGATAAAAGGCAAGTCAGGAATTGGAGAACACCTATGTCTCTCTCAAGGGGGAGGGTGGGGCCAACAGTACTTTGATAGAGAGGGACATAACCCAAAAGCATTTGTCACATTTCCATGAGTTATTTCTGGTCATATTTGGGATAACCCAAGCCAATGCAAGGCTTCTAAGTGAATCAACCTGAATTATGGAAACTGCCTTTGAATGATATCTGCTTTAGTAGATGGGTATAGTAGGGATATTAGTATACATTATCTCCAGAAAAGAACTTTCAGGACTCCCAGATAATTTCATGTGAGGGGGCAGACATTATGTAAAGGCATCTTGTATTTATGAAAACTGACAGATGATATTTAATTGTACAATGCTGCAAGATCTGTAAGTCTCCATTATTCTTCTAAACCACAGAATGATCTGTAATTGTCTCCTTACATTGAAAGTAATGAAAAGTGATTCTTATTCTGGTGAAACTGTTCTGGATTCTCTGTTGTCTAGCAAGGCAATCCTCTTCCTCTGCATGGTTGATTAATATTCCTCACTCCCTGACCTCCATGGATTAATTCCGCTTAAAGATGTCGTGTCCCCCCGCCCCCCAAACTGGGACAGGCAGAAGATTACATTGGACCAAGGGACTCGACCCCTCTCAGCCTTCTCTTTGTGCTGTTGTTTTCATTTCCATGGAGAGAATTTTTGAAAACATAGTTCGTCCATCAGCACCTCGTTCCATGAGAAGCTGACATTTCTTGTATACCCTCATGTTTGATACGTCTGCAGGAAATTACATCTAGCCTGCTTGGGCTGTTTTATCTTTGCAAAATCACTGATAGTACATATCAGAGCTATCTGAATGTATGTGTGGGAATGAGCTCAAAGTGGCAAAGAGGGGATTGTGCTGTGACTTAAGTACTGTAGGGAAACATGCACTCCTTGATTTCATTTATTAATTATGAATTCATTTTGATTCACTTATGATTTCTTCAGACTTCCCGTAAAGGGGCACTAAGCCTATTTTATCAGGCTATAGAATAGAATAAGCTTTGGTGAGAACTTACTACCTGTAAGAGGTTAGAAAGACTAATCCTTGATATAAAATATTACATTTTGAATTAATTAACTTACTTCTCATAAACTGAAGATCACTCCTTCTGATAAAACAGTGACCACAACCTTTGCAAAGAATGAATGAATCAAAGGCAGCGACTTTGGGTTTTGTAATTTTATTGACTAATGAGTTCAGGCTATAGACCTATGAATAAATATACAACATCAACAGCCTCGGTGAGGCTCGTGTGGCTCTAAAGCAGTTGTACACGGAGGTCCGGTATTCCTCAGCAAAAGTTGAGCAGCAGAACCGAGTCGTAGAAGATTCGTCAGAGGCCCAAACAGTGGAACGGCTGTCCAACAGGGCTTATACTCAGCAGTCTCAAGAGGTGTTCAGCTTCAAGGGTTAATGGTTATTTTGATAACCAAAGTCTTCACACATTTAGCCATATGAAAGTCTTTCCTTTGATGTCGACGCAGTTGAGGTCTGCAGCAGTGACAGCTATTGGAGTGAGGCGTAAATGAGGCTCAGCTGGTTTCTGTTTACAAACTCCTGGCAAATGTTGGATTTGATTTAAACTTTAATAATCGTTACTTCACAAGACGACTGAGCTTATTTCTACCTGCCGAGATACAACAAGCTTTGATCAAAAACACGAGAACTAAACCTCAAAACGAGGCTTGACTGTGTAAGAAAAATACTGGTTTAACAAAACATAACTGAAATTCCTATAAAATACACTTAAAACGCGAGCATAAAGGAAACTAGAGAACTTTACGTGTAAAAGTTAGAAAGATGAGGACACTAGTAATAACGGAGCGAAGGACAAAGATAGGTTACGGATAAAGGACAAAAGTAGACAAGACTTTACAAGAGATAAGAGAACTAAGAGGGAGTGAGACTTGGGTCACTACTATATTTGCACTGTAACAGAGGCGGGTGTTCAGTTTCCCGCTCCAGGTTGGGAGAAACACCCTTTTCTTTTGTTCTGTACAAGGGAAGTTTTATTGGTTTAACGATGTTACTGAAAAAGTATTTGTGTTTAAAACCAAAACTCGATACCTTTCGGGTTTTAACAATACTCATTTCTTATTAAACAAACAATAACACCATCAGATGGGCTTGAAAAATCAAGCCTTCAGAGATCAAAAATATTATGCATTAAACCATAAGCACAGTCACATACAGTATAATATGAACTTTTCTCTAAGTTAATAACCTCTGGGGAATGAACCTAACACGTGCCTGTCTTTGGACTGTGGGAGGAAGCCAGAGAACCTGCAGACAACCCACCCAGACACAGGGAGAACATGCAAACTCCACACAGAAGGGCCCCAGCCGGTAGGGGGAAGCCTCTTGCTGTGAGGCAACAGTGCTAACCCCCACACCACCGTGCCGTCCAGTGAGAGTAACTAAGGGCGTGATCACACTATCCTTTTGGCCGCGGCCAAAACCGGTTTTTCAGCTAAAGTCTAGTACCTTTAAGTAGTGTGAGCGCACCCGCTCCGCGCTCAACTGGGGCCAGCTGGCCCTCCACGGCCCGCTTGAAATAGGTGGGCTTTAGCGGAGCCGTTTGCACATGTACGAGCACGAGCGTGCGCACGTGTACGCGCACGAGCACCAGTCCTACGGCAGTAGCGTTATGTCCGCCTGTTCGGACATGTAAATAGAAGGACGGACCATGCGCGGATATTTAACAACAACAACAATGGTGGTGAAAGGTTCATGTTGGTGTGGTGCGGAGGTGGAGTGTTTACTGCAGATTTGGTCAGATGAAAATATTCAAAAACAGTCGACAAGACGTACAAAAACTCTGAGGTCTGTGGAAAGATTTGTAAACAAAGCCACACACACGCGATCAATGCGTGTGACGTGTTACGGCTTGAAGGCGTATGGACAGCAAGAAGTATTGGCCGAGGCCCAGGTAGTGTGAGTACAATCGGGGCTGGGGCACAGAGCCCCGTGCTTTAGGGTACTTGTCCTGTCCTCCCTCTCCCCCCGCGGGCCAGGCCCATTTGTATTTACACTACCTGGGCCTCGGCGGAATGCTTCTTGCTGCCTATACGTCATCACGATGTAACACGTCACACGCATTGATGACATCATCACAATGCGTCGCTTTGTTTACAAATCTTTCCGTAGACCTCAGAGTTTTTGTGCCACTTGTCCGACTGTTTTTGAAAATTTTTCATCTGACCAAATCTGCAGTAAACACTCCACCATCACCTCCGGATCACACCAACGTGAACCTTTCGCCGCCATTGTTTTAAATGTCCGCGAATGGTCCGTCCTTCTTTTTTCTATGTCTCAACAGGCGCACATAAAATGACGTCAGAACCGCAGTAGGCCTCGTGCTCATGCTTGTGCTCATACACGTACGTACACTCATACATGTGCAAACATGCCTTACAAAAGCCCACCTCTCCCAAACGGTCCGTGGCTGGCAAGCGGGCTGCAGCTAGGCGCGGTACAATTGAACTCACACTGGTCAAACGAACTAGACTTAGCCGTGAAACCTGTTTGGGCACGGTACGGATGGACAGTGTGAGTGCTCCCTGAATATATTTTTGAAAATGTGTTAAAAAACTATTTCTACGATAATATATTCCACATTTTAACAGTTTTGACTTTGAACAGTCATTTTTACTTTTTCCTCTTGAGTGATAAAAAGTAACTTTTCTTCTGGATGGTGTTTTATCCAGCTCATGCAGAATCTCAATCAGATAAGGTGCTTCACAAGAATGTCGGGAGTCAGTCTTCAGCTCCTCTGTGTTAAGGCCGAGCTCCCACGTCTGTGTGTTTTATGAGTCAAAGATCCCTGAATTCGATAAGGAGTGGAAATGGTTTGAAAGTTGTTAACATTTCTTTGGCCAATTTCACTTTCGACAAATGCCGGAAGAGTCAGGGTCTACTTTGTTTAAAACCCGATGGTCAAAGCAAAGAGGTCCAGGACATCTTGTTTTCCATATTGATAATTAGCTTCAATTCTTCATTTCTACAGGGATCCTCGCTGAAGCTGCACTTTTCTCCTTAGGCATTCAGACTGGAAACAGCCCGGCATTAATGCAAGGTTTTGGTGAGGAGATGTTGCTTCAGGTACCAGTGAGATATGAAATATGATCTACAGATAGTCTAGTGAGTAATAGAGTCATGAGTTTGAAGGAGCCCCCGTGAACATGTAACATTTAGCTCAAAGCAAAGTTGTGCCCAACTGAAGACTGAAGACTCCTGTTAAGCTGTAGTAAGCAGCCATTCACCTCGAGGCAGGGTGCTATCTATGTGGTTGGTCCTGCCCTTCCTTCCCATAGTTGGTCACGTTCCTGCCCCAACACACCCCAGTCATCTTGATCAGACTTGATAGAACCTAGCCTGAGGCTGAAGGATGTGGCATCTGTGGAGCCAGCACAGGTGTCAGAGAAACAGACAGTCAGCAATGTATTAGCAAACAATAGTGATATTTAGTGGTAGTTTGGTGGTGGGCAACATTCAGTCAAATAGAGGATTTCAGCAAGAACTGTACGGTATACAGCATCACAAACTCATAATTAGAGTTGTCATAATTCTCCAAACTTTAAGGTCCCAGTTTTCTTTCAGCACTGACTGCATTGTTAGATTCAGTCAGTCTGTAAGTCACATTATCAAATTCTTCTTTAAAAAGATAGGCTACATGGTATACCAAGTGTGATATAACTGCCATATTTGTTTTGGGATGTGCCACACTAAAAATATATATATTTTAAGCTTTATTTATTCAGGGGGAGAACACTGAGATTAATGCTTTCTTTTTCAGGAACGCCCTGATCACATTCACACCTTCCCAGTACAACCGCAGTCTGCTCTGCTGGCCAATGAGCAGGTTTGGGGGTTATGGGCCTTGCTCAAGGGCACCTCAGTGCTTTTTCACTTAGGCCACCATTGATTCCCATGTCTTGCTTTGGATCTAAGTAATTGAAATTCAAAGCTTATTTCTATCGATTTTCCATTTAGAATTGAAATTTATGACACCCCGATACAAGATATATTTGAGGCCCATAGACTACACTACACGACTGGAGGCAGTAGACAACTTGATCAGAATGATTAGATTTGCTTAATCTCTCCTTTTTTTGACAATGACAATTGCCTGTGCTGTGGTTTAAATTTGATCACTGAAGTTAGGAAATATCCGGGACCGACATGGGGCATTGCATCACTCATCTAGCATCGTGGTGCACTGTACGTCTCACTTATCCAATGGTAATAATTTCCCAAACACTCAGCAGTGACAGCAGTGATGGGCCTCTATAGATCTGCCTCTCTGGCTGTCAGACAGCTGCCTCTCCTTTTCAGAGTGGACAGCAACATCACTACAATCAGCTTAGGGTCCTGAAATGATTGCTGTCCTTGCCTGCCCTTGAGCTGAGCTCTACTGTTAATCTAAAAAACAATCAAAGTCACTGCTGCACATTCACATCAATAGTGACAGTAATTGAAAAATCATTTTCTTGTTCTCATTATTTTCAAACCGAAGATTTTCTGTAATGTATGCCTTTTGTTAAACATCCTGATTTAAAAGAAAAAGGCATCATATTTTGCAATAAAGAATAGTATATAGTGGTTATAGTACCATAATTAGAAGTGTAACTGGACTGTAGTTGCACTGCAAGGCAATCAACTACTATTCCTAAGGTTTATGTATATATATATATATATATATATATATATATATATATATATATTCTAAAATAGTATTCAAAGAAGCAACTACTATAACCAGGTGCGACCATTAGTTAGCCTAAGACAGCATCCACTAAACCACCGTAGCCTTTGTCCCTCAAAATATGAAGCGCAAAGAATGGTTTGGTGACCATCAGTACAAGTGTCTTGTGTCACTGGCTCTGCCTCATGGTCAGCAAGACTGCAATCATTTTTAAGATGTGTTGGCCTATTTTGTTTCCGAAGATGCTTATTCACACAACCTCTGTTCCTGCTCTTGAGAGTATAGACTAGAAAATCATCTGACAACTAGAAACATGCATTGTTTCAAAAGGTTCCCTGCCATCTTTTGGCTCTGTGGAGAAACCCCTCAGCTAGTGTTCCCAGCTTTGTTTTAGGACCACTGCCAAGCCACAAGTTCAGGATTCCCTGTGCATTTGTTGGCCCTTTGGCAATGATTCATAGATTCATAGTTGTTGTTGTCAGTAAAGTGTGGGAAAACAATGGATTGTCTGTCACTAGCTGTCCATTGTTAAAGTGAAGCAGTCTCCAACATGCCCCAAATCAGTTTGGTATGAACATAATAATCAATTAAATCAATAATCAATAACTATAGGCAGAAATAAAAGGAAAAAGCTCAGCTCTCTGTACTAATGTTGTCATGCTAACATTCTCTAAATGTTAAGTTAAGATGTCCCCAAAGTGATGAGAATTCATCCTGTGGTGAGCATACATGTCTGTACTAAAATTAAATGTCAATCCATCCAATAGCTGTTGAGACATTTCACTCAAAAACAAAGATGTAGAGATCCTTGCCATGCATGTCCCCATAAGGGCAGCTGCAAATAAAGGGCGACTTTAGATCTAATGTGTATAACCGCAGCAGAGCCTCAAGCTCATGTTGCACTGAGAGAGTTTCTCTGGATAAGACTGTACACTCGATGCCAAAGATGTAAGTCAGTGGCACGGAGGTAATTCTAGACCCAGAGATGAGAAGGGACACTTTATGTACCCCAGAGGGAAATTCAGTTGCCATTGCTATAACTTCAGAAACAATAAAGTAGCAGTAATAGTTGACAGAAAAAAAACCTTGGTTTCGGTGTTGTTTTAACCACTCTGCTGTGTGGCCGTTGCAAGCTGAGTCATGGACTGATTGCTGAAGCTTGTTTTAAGAAATGGTAGAAAGCATTTGTCTCAGAGTGACAGGTCCTTGAGAATTGAGGCCTGATAAGTGTGTGTGCTGGCTGGGGCCAAGAGGCTGTTGGAGCACTGGAGCGTTACATTAGCAGAATGACTGGTGGGGGGATTTGGTGACCTTCTTTTGTCAGGATGTCCTCCTGTGTTCTGTCTGATATTAGGCACTATTTGTCTCTCAAAAGTCTTCTAAAGCTGCTTCCTTCCTGCCACCTTCCTGCTACTACCTTCTTGGCATCGTTTTAAGGAAACTCATGTACTAATATTGTTGGTTTCCTGTTTCCTAAATGCTACTGCGAACACAACTTCAAATATACCACATACACGTGTAGAATAGAATTTCCTAGAAACACCTAAATGATTTGAACCTCAACAAAATTGAGTACAACCTTTTCTCAAGTGTTGGATGCACAGAATCTTGCTTTCCCAGTGCTGTTTTGCGGTATAATACAACCTCAGGCCTAGTCCACACGAACAAAGGTATTACTGAAAACAAAACTTTTATGGCTCCCGGTTAAAAAAAATTCCTGTCCACACCACCGGTGTGATAAAAAATATCTCTGTCCACATGAAACCGCAGAAACCGCAAAATCCGCCTCCATCAGCCGGTCACATCTAGAGTGTGCCACACGTCTCCATGGATACAACTTACTGTTTACCACCGCACAGTGTGACGTCCAACAATGCTGAAAAGAAATGTGGTTTTCCTCAGTTTTCTTGTCCACACATGACTGCTAAAACTGGACTTTTCCAAAAAGTTCACCCTGCACTCCGATTACAAAAAACTCAGGTTTCAGGAGCCCACAACTGCGGTTACGTGTGGATGAAAGGCCTAACCGTGCACAGAAACACACGGTTTCAAATATACCCATTTTTATGTGGACGGCCCCTCAGTCTGCCCCTATCTTCTAGAAACATCTGAATCCCTACACCGCATTTTCTTTCATCACGAGTCTGTGGCTCTCAGGATTCGAACTTGAAAGATCATTTCCATGTGCCCATAAGGCATCCATGGTGCTGTTTCGAAGCTCTGATCGGTCTGGATGAGATTTTCCTGACTTGTGATCAAATCACTGGTCTCAGTGTAGTAGATAAAGGCAAACGGACAAACCAATGATGTATTTTTAAAGGTGCAGTGTGTAGTACCTGGCCATATGCTCCATTGAAATGGGGCGCTGCATTTCACCGTTACCGATGCGCAATAAACCTTGCAATGTCCTGAAACATGTAACTGATATTCTGTATTTAGAAAACTGTTGCAATGGTCAAGTCTCCTGAGAGTCTAACTCCATCCCAGTGGAGATTACTCGCACGGTGAGACACACAGGCGGCGATGCAAGAGGAAGCAGAAGCGAGGGAAGCTGTAGGAATGCAAGTGAGCTGGGATCCAGGCAAGGCAACGGGCAGTCGAGCATAAATCTGCTGTAGCCGGCGTCCTTCTTGCCAATGCTGGTTCCGTCACCAACAAGCTGGATGACGCCAGAATGCTTACAGTTGTCCCCAGCACTCTTACACAAAATACGACAACACTTCAGAATTAGACTCTTTAGAGAGAGTTGTCACTGCCTTCTGCCATGTTTTTAAAGATGGACAAAACAAAAACATGTTGCTGCTCCTGCATCCGGGAGACTGTGTCCAACTTTACTTAATGCTGGACAACATCTACTGAGTCAAAACATGGAAAAACTGAAACCATAATACTAACCGTCAGGGATTTTACCGTGGTTTATCATTAGACCCGTAACCCTTTCATCCTACTTAACCATGGAGCTAGCACACCGCATCGTCCTCATCACACCTGACTCTGCATTGCATGGTCTTCTCTCTGCCAGGCTGTTGGTCTCTTTGCATTCCGCTGAGCAGGTTATCCCCTGCTGGGATGGGGCTAGACTCTGCAGCAACCTGTCCATTGAAACAGTCTAACTTTGAATCTCAGGGTGCACTCACACTGTCCATCCGTACTGTGCCCAAACAGGTTTCACGGCTAAAGTCTAGTTCATTTGACCAGTGTAAGTGCAACCGTACCACGCCTAGCTGCGGCACGCTTGCCGGCCACGGCCGTTTGGGAGAGGTGGGCTGTTGTAAAGCATGTTTGTACATGCACGAGCGTGCGCACGTGTACAACCATTAGCACGAGGCCTACGACGGTTCTGACGTCATTTTATGTGCGCCTGATGTGTTACGGCGTGATGACGTATAGGCAGGCAAGAAGCATTCAGCCGACGCCTAGTTAGTGTGAGTACAAATGGGCCTGGCCCGCGGGGGGAGAGGGAGGGGGGGACAAGTACCCTAAAGCATGGGGCACAGGTCACGGTACGGGCGCACAGTGTGAGTGCGCCCTCAGTTCGGGTCGCGGGGCCGCTCCATCTGTTTGGGGCAGTACGACTTCTTTGTCCTCTCATTTTTGACTGAGGGCAGACTTGATGCTGAAACAATTTCTTGAGAAACTCGAGCACCTTGATTACTCAAAGTCATCATCAGATTCTTTGCACCTAAGCTTCATTTCATCAACATAACTACTGTATATACAGCACACTGTGTTTCTGTACTGATGAAAATTACTGTTGGACAACAGGCCACAGGTAATCACAGTATCTCAGTAATTTGAGAACAGCTACTTTAACATAGTCCTATTTTCACTACAGCTTTATTTCATAAATTGCCCTCTAAATGTTCTGCTTGAGGCCTTAAAAGCTATTTTGACTCTTACCCAGAGAGCTGTGTCACCTTTAAGTCAGCTTCTTTATCAATGCATTTCATTTATGCAGTTTGCAGTGTTTGAGTTTCTACAGCTTAATTCCTAATTGAGCCAATTTTACAGTTTACAACACATTACAATAAAGAAGAGGACTTTTTTCTGAATACAATCCTTGCATCTGTGTTGTGAACCTTCAAGACATAGCTCTGTGTTTCTCAATTGGCCTGTGTAAATGACTAAGTTTGGACCACAAGGTTCATACTAGGACTTGGGCAACATGACCAGATTCTCATATCACAATATAGTTCATTTCATTTTTGCTTAATGTAGGCGATCAATAAAGGGGAACTGCCCGGTACATTCTTGAACAATTTATTATTTTTAATTGAACTGTGAACGTGATTAACCCTTTTTTTCTGGGCTGTGGGCGCCTGACACAGGACAGCTGCGGGTGTCTGAGTCCAGGTGCACGTAAATCCAGTGCTGTCCGTGGTCATGCAGCCGCTTACTGAGTGATGTGATTTCTGATACGCAAATCTTATTAAAAGCATTTGTGGTCACAACATAAATGTGTTTTGTTTGTATCTTTCTTTGACACTAGCTGACGGTATATTTAGAACTTTAACGGTGCTGTGTCAGACTGTGGGACTGATGGCACAGCTGTAATCAGCCGATCATTTATTAATAACACCGAAACACTGCAGCCTGTGTCGGGCTCACACACGGATCGTATGTGTCGTGTGTGTAGAATGGTCTGTGTGTGTCACACTTGTTTTTTGGCCATTTAATGAAGAGAGAAACACAGTCTATGGCCACACTAATAACGCTCGCAGTGACATCGGCTCACTTCATCTTCACACTCCCCTCAGCCTGTATATACAGCCTGCGCATGATTTATGACACCGGCAGATAAACGATAGAGCAAAAATATGGAACGACAGACGTTTCTCTATTGTCATACAATAATATCTTCATATCCCACAGCCCTAGTTCACGCCATTAAAAACATCGATCCAAAACAGCAATCAGTATAAGTGGCTGCCTCTTATAATCTTTAAAGCATTTTTTAGGACCACCACACGTTTGCAGGCAGCTGCACCACCCGAAATAATCTCCTGTTGGGGATTTAGTGTAGTGTTAGTATCAGTGGCCTTACAGTTGTGAACAGTGGGGTTAGGCCTGTATTTTATTGTGTGAATGTGTGGGGCAACTGTAGGGCAGGACGTATGCTGTTGTGCACACGGTCCTCCTGTCTCCATGTTTTTTTCAGCTAGACACCGAACCCCTAATTGCTCCCTGGGTGCTTTTCAGCTTCAAATTTCACTGCATAGTACTAACAATTGTACGTGACCACTGATCAATAAAGAGGGTTAGTAAATGTTAATGGATAGATGCGTACAGTATTCATTCTTGGTTTTAGGGCTACCCTCTTGATCACAGTGGGATCATGAAAAATGTCTTTTACTAGTTGTCTCTGGTTACATTAGGGATTGTGTGTGTGTCTTCTTGTATCTTCTTGTTTTTATCCTTTTGTCATTCTGGCTCTTTGGATGTACAGTGTGGCAACCTCTCACACACAGGATATCAGGTCATTTACGTCATCTCTGCTATCTTTTTTTTGCAAGGGTAGGGTTGGCCTTGCACCGCCCAAGACAAATGTGATTGGTTAAAAGAAATACAAACAAGCCATGAATCTCAGAAAGATGAGCTGGTGTAATCAGACCTAATGGAGTGAACAGTCATTACACCTTATTTATTACTTTATATTAATTTATTGACAACTTCACTAATGTTTATCAAGATATGCCATAATGATGTTTTTGAATAGTTTTACTAGAAACATTAATATTAATCTAAAAATCTTTTAATGCGTAAAATTACAGTGTGAAGCTGTATTTGTGCTTTGAAAATATTTGAAAGAATAGATTAAGCTATTTGTAGTAGGATATTTATTACTTCACCATTGTAATTCTAGTTATTTCTCAAATCAATTTTTCCATTTTCACACAGTATAGAGCATGTCGAGGTGGGACGGATAGGCATGTTTCTCAATCCTCCTGAAGGATTGAGAAAAGCTGCTGAAGCAGAGACTAGTGGTCGTATAATGTACATGCATAATGAATTGCATATTGTATCTGATTTTATTAGAATTAAAAATGAATATAACAAAGTAGCCGGAATTAAATGAGTAGTCGACTGTTTGTCAGGCAGCGGGAAAATTGATTATTTTATTCCATATATCCGTTATTTGGATATATGGGTTTTGGTTTTTAAAATGTCCATCACAGTTTCCTAAAAGCCCAAAGTTGATGTCTCGGCTGTTTCCTGACAGCCATTGTACACCTTCTACTTCCACCAGACGTACTAAACTGGACAACCATTGTTTTTTGTTTATCTTACCGTTGGCCCCATCCTGGAAGAGCACCTGATTTCTCTTTTCCTATTTTTTTTTTGAAAATTCTTGTGGCTGATGCTCATTTTGTGTCAGGCTGGGTCATTTTTAGGTCCGAGCTTAGCGTTAGAGGTTAAAGTTAGTGTTCTGGATTTACTGATTGGATTGGAAACCTTATAAGTGGGGCTAGGCATTAAAATTTAGGATGTAGTGGAGTGGCTGTCGGATATGGAATGGATTTAATCCTTGAAGGTACTTAGTAATAGAAGTGTTTTTCTGTGTGTGTTCAAAGACGTATTGAATATCTTTGTGTTTTTTTCTTATGTTCCCCATACACATGGCACTCCACTGCTTTGTTTTGTCAGTGTTTTATAAAAAAAAGGGTTTCTTTCATTTGAGTCTAGCGTTTTCACATCTGAGTGTTTTTACAGAGTATGAGCAGCAAGTTATGTAAGTTAGAGGATATTAACTGTACATCTCACCCTAGATATGGGCTACAAGGAGTAGTAGGTTCAAATTCCTATGGATTTATAAAGTAAGCTGCAGCTTCCCTGGATAGATAAAGGATGTTTCAACACATTCTGCAGGGAAAACAGAAGGGGGCAGACAGAAAAAGATAAATTGAAAGAATAATTTTTCATGACTCTCTGGAGAGAAGGCGCTGACAGGCAGGCTGATCTACCATCCTCCCCTGCTTTCACTAGAAGCAGGCTGTTTATTAAAGGCTTGGAGCCACCGCACCTTTGTTTGGGTGGATGGTGAGCAGGTCTCTGCTGTATTATTATACAATGACAGAAATAGGCCTCTGTTGTGCTTCTGTATTGGAAAACAGCCAGTACAGCCTGCCCTTTTTGTTCTGAAATATAATTAAAAATAAGTAATAAGTAGGCATGATGTTGCAAATAAGTCCTATCTTGCAAACCAGCCATCCCACGAGGGGTTAAAGGGCACTTAGAAAAATGCGGTGCTATTCCAAGCCAGTAAATAACTGCTTCAAAAACAAACTTAGAGGACTGACTTTTGAACATATTATTCACTTAGAACCTACACATTACAAAGTGAAAGAAAATGATACATATGTTGCAATATTGTGCTGTTGCGATTACACTTTGCCTCTCCTTCTGTGCAGATATGCAGTCGTCAGAGCAGCACTGACAGGCCTGACTCTGGTTTGACACAACCATGGAGTCCTCCTCTGAGTCCCAGCAGGAGCCTGAGAAAACATTGGTGAGTCAACACACCGGCGTATGTAGGTCATCCCACATGAAGAATATATTCAACAACCTGCTATTCCAATATGAGAATTGTGAAATAACCAGGATTACATAAAACAAATGTTATGGTATCGTTAATGGATAGGTTACTTAAGTCCTTGTTACTGCTGCATTTTTAAAGATTCTTATTGATTAGCTCAAGGTAACATTAGGAAAGTCTACTGCTGGGCACAAAGTATACACTTTATTCTGTAGGCTCCATTTTGGTTGAAGAAAGTAATAGTAAATCCACCCCTCTTGCCTCATTGCATCAAATTATTTTCTCCAATACTGGCATGAGTGATGGGGGGTTTGCTCTGAGAGTTCACTCTCTGAACCTTAAAGATTAGCTTAGGGGGGCTAATATTGCTAACATCCCACAGGCTTGTCAGGTTCACTGTGGCAGACACTGCACTTTGCTGCCAGTGGGTGTGCGTGCCTGTGTGCGTGCCTGTGTGCGTGCATGTGTGTGTGCGTGTGCCAATACAAGACAGCTACAGTCATCTTGGCTGCAGATGATAAAAGTTCCTCCAGAGGTGTGTTTTTTTTTTTTTAACACCCTCTTTCATAGAAACGGAAATGGTGATAAAACAGACAACAGCCGTCCACAGTTCTTGTTCTCTGTTCTGCACTTCCTGTTTGGTGGTTGCAAGTGCCCTACTAGAGGCAAACATAGTTTTAAAACAAAAAAGGTATACACTCAGAAGTCTAACTACTTGAAAATAATTGGACTTTATAACCTGTAGTTCTTTTTGTGTTTTCTGTAAATGGCTTGGTTTGGGATTTTTCTCCAACCAAAGTCTGTGGCTTCTGTTGTAGTGTAAGTAAAGTACATGATGATGATACTGACACAAATAGAGGTAGAAACAAAGGTAGGAAACCCTTTTGTCTTTGGCTAGAATAATCTCACTTAGTACCTCATAAGAAATGCGACCAGAGAGGAAATGCAATAAAATTTATATTCACAGACAAGCACATTCATACAAACAGCATCAGAAACCATCACAGGCATCTCTAAAAGGTCAAGCTAGAATTGGATGCGATGGTAATGTTTGTAAATCCTTTTTTTAATTCATTAAGCAAGTTCAGTATTTACTTGTGATATATCAAGTGTCAGCCAGTCACAAGATCTTGGTCTGGTGACCCAGAGTTCTAAATTTAATAAAGAGGTGTGACATACGGATGCAGCTTTAGTAGAATATGAATTATTATGAAACATGATCATTTTAGTTATCTTTCTGCCTACATATGATATTTATCTCCTGACAGAAAGAGAAAAACATGTTTTATTCTGATAGAAGAAACACATTTTTATCAGCATGCACTCATTTGCACACCCACACATAAAATACCACTTCTCAGCTGTTAGGATTGTGATTTTGCCCTTTCATTTCACCTTAATCATAATCCTCAGTACCCATTTTTGCAGCGAGCAGGAGGGCAATTATAATTTCAGATAACTGGGGTGATAACAGTGCTGGCCATCTCTCCCACGGGCCTTCTCAGACACTGACTCACAATGGGATTGAATGAGAAAAGAGCCAAAAGCCCTTCCCTACTTCTTTGAGTCTTGCGTCGAGTGGGAGTGACTTTTAATAACACTCAATATCTGTTAGTGGTGCCAGCTAATTTCTAACCCCGCATTCTCCAGAGCCTATTTCAGTAACAACATAATTAAACTATTGATGCATAAATTGGTTTGAAAGTCACATTTGTGTATTTATTGTTTCTTTTGAATGCTTTTTCCCGTGCTTTAGCAATGACCTAACCTGATAACACTTGATCACACATCATAAGGAACTGCAATGTCAGATTAGTGTGAGACAAAGGTTGCACTCACACTGTCCATCTGTACCGTGCCCAAGCACGTTTGACAGGTAAAGTGTAGTTCGTTCATGGCCCGTTTGGGAGAGGGGCTTTTGTCAAGCACGTTTGCACATGTACGAGCATGAGTGTGCGCAGGTGTACGAGCACCAGCACAGGGCCTACGGCGTTTCTGACGTCATTTTATGTGCGCCTGTTCGGACAAGTACCCTAAAGCACAGGGCACGGTACGAACGGACAGTGTGAGTGCGCCCTTAGGCTATGGGGCATATTGTGTTGCTGGCATATCCTGCTGTTTGCTAAAAAGGCTGTTGGTAGAGAGGATGGCTCCTAACACAAGATGAAAGGCTCTGGGAAGCACGCCAGGTGTCTCCTCCTTCTCTCCTTGTTCTGACATCCTCAGTCCGGAGACACCTTAGGAAGGTTTATAGAGATAAAGAGATAAGCATCATTTTCATTCATAAATGTTTTCAAAAAATGTAGTCTTCGACATAGTTACCATTCCCATCTGATGCAACTACAACACATGCAACAACCAGTGCAGTGCCACATTGCATCAAACATAATTAGGCCCATGATGCATCCAGACTGCTCACGATTTAGTCTTTATTGCTCAGACTCAGATTTCTCTTTCTCTACAACCAAGTCTTCTTTCAACACTCATCAGTCCTCTTTAATAATAAAATACACTACAGCCTGACATTTTTGCTACAGCAACCGCAAAATAATTCAGTGTTTTAATGAACTATAAACTAGGGCTGTAGGATTTTATTGTTTCTGCAATATAAATCGATATTTTGTTTCCACAGTAAGTATCAATTTTTTTGGCCACAAGGAGTGAAATGTCGTTACAACTGTTGGATGGATAGTTTAATTTTATTTGTAATTGCATCCACTTTGCATTCCAAGTGGCTTTTTTTCACTGATCAACAGCAAAAGGCCTTTTGTGTGAACATACCCTTACTTAAAATACAACATGCTTTGACGCAGCATTGCATTGAGACTCCGGTTGTGGAAAAGCGGATCCTCTGCAATAATTCACTTGTCCCGGAGGTACAGTATATGACAAAACATTATCTTTTTCATATTGACACCGAAACCAGATCTGTACCATTGATGTCATATGCAAGCCCCAATGCCAACAGCTATCCACATGTACGTTTCAAAACCTCTGTATTGATCAATGATGAGTCTGCTGTTCAATTTTTTTTATTTATAGCTTCAAATCATAACAGAGAGGGACTTGGTTCTTGGACATACAGTGCCATATAATGTGACAGGAATAAGCTACAGGAGGCTGCGGGAAGCCAGAGGTGAAAATTGGCTTCAGGCTGCTTCTGCACATTACTGGTTGGACTCAGGGTGCTGTTGACAGAACCAAGCTGACAGCCCGTGCCGATGAGACACATTCTCACCACTGAAGTAAATGGTCTAAAGTAAACAGGAAAAGCAAGCTTATTCTCCATGGCTTGAGCTTGGCCTCCAACATGAAAAAAACCCCCACTGAATTGGCAGTGTTAAAAATATACAGTACTGTAACTTTCAAAAAGGATTTAACCAAGTGCAGTGGAGAAACGGAACTGGATGGTCTTCAGCCAAGATTTGTTCAGGTTTTCTGACAGAAAAATCAGAGTCGAGTTGGTGGATGAGCTTTTGATTTGAAAGCAGCGACAAGACAGTATGGATTTATTAACACTGGGAATGAGAAAGGCAGGGGCATGTACCATCATGTAGATTGGATAATTGTCAGAATTTTTGTGTGTGTGTGTGTGTATGTGTGTGTGCGTGCATGCGTTGCTTTTTACTGCAGGGCCCCGTAGGAATTGTTTTCTGTTGGTGTTAATTGATGTGCCCACATGAACTCACAGGCACAAACCCACACACATCCCTTTAGTATTGTCCAGTTCCAGTGATATATTGTGTGTCAGCTCACTGGCTGCAATTATGATGAAGCATGTCTTCTGCTGGCTCCATCATAATGGCGCCTTAGAAGAGAGAGAAGAGGCAACCATCCTCACAATGTGTAGCATCATGTATGAACCATGTGTCCTCTTTTACAAATGTATCCTGTAGCTATTATGCCCAAGTGCTGTATATGTACAGTCCTATATATGTAGAGAAGTACCCGTTGTTAATGTCATTCGAGAATTCACAAATGTATCTTCTATTTAAAGTCTACAAAATGTAATTTACTATTTGAGCTTTAGCTTTAGGACTGGGCAATACTGCCACCAGAATCTTCTAACCTAATATAGTTAATTTCATATCTTTATAACCATCTTGGGATGTGTCTGATTGCTTGGGAGTGTGTTAACACAAGCAGTCTGTATGCCTTATTTGATGGTGGTGTTTTTGTTTGTTTGTGGTGTTTCCTGTCATTGTTGGCACATGTTTTTTGGCCTACTTTACATTATATATCTTTTTTATGTAGTCTAACACTGATTCAGGCTACCTCATTCAATTTGTGGCAAAACAGGGCTTTTACAGTTTTTCTCATTTGTTTGAACACATTGGTTCACTCAGAAGTGTTCAAAACACACGCACATACCTAAAACGGTAAGTTTCTGGACAAAATGACACATTTTCTTTTAAAAATGCTCCAACACTCACAACAAATATTTAACACATGCAACAGAAGCAAATATTTCCATCAAACAACTCGTCAAGTGTTCAAATGAATATCACAGTGGACAGCAAAATACTCAATACAGCTGTCAGCATGAACCCGTTCAACCTTAGCTTGAGCACTATGCCTGTTTGTTGATATCTCACATGGTTATAGTTTGTGCCAAAAAGGCAAGCAACATGACCTGTATTATTTCCTCCAGAGATGATTTTACTAGAGATAGCAAACCCTGCAAACCCTTACGATGCACTGTTGAAATATTTTAAATGATTAAATTTTTAAAAACATGTTATTGCTGCGTACAGGTCTCCCTCTGCCATGAACTGCTGTTGACAGGTCAGACCAACAATAAGCACCTAGGCTACCCAAAAGCATTCATTCATTCTGATACAGCTTTTTCTCTCTTCACCAAAGTACCAATAAAGAATTTAACATACATTTAAAAACATCTACTCAAAAACTTTTTTATCGTACTGCATCAAATGTCATTCATTCTTTTTGGCTAAACCACAACAGCCCATGCGCGCAGATGGCACTGGGGACGGGGGGGACGGAGGGAACCCCCTCAGATCCCCCCCCCACCCCCCCCCCCCAACTCACACACACAAACACACACACACTGTCCCTTCACCGCCGGTAAAACTGAGGATTAATGTTCCGTTACTTAGAGTAATTTACATTGCAGCGCATATTGGCGTTTGTGTGCTACGACCAACAGTGCGTTCAAGTTGTGCACAAATGTTGAAATTTCCGATCTCCAAGTCAGAATTTTAATCAGATTTTAATAAGAAATTGATGATCAAGAAGATCAAGTTGATCCCAGTTAAAAGCCCTTTCTCAGCAATCGAGAAAAAACGTAACTAGCCAAAGTAACACCATACCGCCAACATCTTGTTTCAACATCAATTCCCATATATACCTGATGGGTATTTGACTCTACCGTTTTGTATGGGCATTCTAAAGCAGGGAAAAGCTTGAGACACTAAATAAGTGCCCTTTAAAGTCCATGGTAGAAGATTCTGTGTCTTTCAAAATGACTTGATAGTGGCATTTTCTCAAAAAAAAAAAAAAAAACACTAAACTACTGTTAAGCGTTTTTGTGCTGCTGCCACAGTCACGACCATAAATGGGTGCTGTGTTATTACTTCTTCTTTGATAGGACATTGTCAAAGTCGCAGAGTGAATCACACGCAGCAGGAATTTCCTGTCAGCAGCTGAGTTCTTTAGTCTCATTAAAATGGCCAGTGTTCACATTGCTGACTGTGATTGATGTCGTTTGCTCATTTGGTTGATTCTACTAATTTCAGTCTCCTCGAAGGAACTCGTGTTTTTTGCCATATTTCTATGGTTACTTCTTTGCTATTGCAGTACAGTGTAAGGAACAGGCTTTGTCAATATGCAAACCGTTTCTGTCATCTAACCCATGATGTGAGTCATTGTCATCTCTGTCAGGAAACTAGATAAAGACTACTCTGTTACAATGGTTCTTTTGTAGACCTGTTATTAGGAAAAAAATCCATTTTTGGCATGTTTTTTTTGTTTGGCCTGTCTCTGTATTGGAAGTCGTCAGATGATAGTCGACGGTTTCAGTGATTTCGGCCAATGCGTTCCTCGTTTGCTCTCAACACGGACTGTTTACCTGCATGCAACTGCAGCATGCTCAAATGGGTTTGGTAAATACTACTCGGAATACAAACAGAAATCTCACACTACCCAAATCTTGTCCTGTTGCCTACAGATTCTGTATTCCTAATTTTTCAATCAGTTGGCAGGGTAACAGCTAGCTTACAAAATCAACCTACTAGCACATCTTGTTAACAGACTATTTGCCATACAAAAATTAAAATATAAAAACAAAACGTTGCAATTTCATGGGGGGTTGTACTGGACTATTTCTTGGCCGGGCCTCTTCACTTCCTGGAATGTTAGCCCGAAAATAAGCCAGCAGATACTTGAAATAATTGACCTGGAAACAATTCACATATCTACTGGCAAACAAAAATGTGCCAAAACAGACGGTGGCTTTGAAGTGACTTGCCGGGGAGACTGGTGACTGGTGTTGAGTTTTCACACCAGTTTGTCACACAGTTACCGAGTTCTAAATCATATTTAAAGCAATCTGGTGACAAGTTTGGTGAGAACCAAAGCAGCCTGCAGTCATGAGGCACCATTTCTGAGAGCAGCTACTGTTGAATAGCAATACTGTTGAACTACTTGTACACTGTGGTTTACCACCCCCTGTACTTTTATGCTACTTGCAGAGTACGGACAAAAATTACTAGTGTGAAGAGTGGCATTCTCCAGGCAGCATATTACAGGAAAGGCAAGGTTCAGACTGTAACAGCAGTATTTAAAAATCACTAACAAATATTAAATTAATTAATATTAATGGATAGCATGTTTTGCTGTTACTGTCCCTATTTGTGGATGCTAAAACTTGGTTGCCACACAAAGGCCAAGAATTGGTTGGCAATTTCACAAAATGGTTGCCAGTGGCAACCTAGCAACCATTAATGAGGAGCCTTGCAGTGTATCTTTAAATGGCCCCTGCTCTGTGGTTTGTGGCACACAGTGAAGCAGGTTAATGGAAACCGTAGCACAGGAGAGTGCATTAAAGCTTGCATTATTGGGCCCATAATAGGGTCACAGGACGGCTGCGTTGTGCATGTGTCGTCCTCTAGGGTGATTTTCCATGATGGGCAGGGAGATTGGATTGGTCGTCCTGGTTTATTGGTGCAGAAGGGCCTCAGTCAACAAGAGCATGAGAAAGAACCATGTGGTTACAGTAGTGCTCAAGGGTGCAAATGGAGCTCTGACTTGCACTAATAGTGGCTTCAATCCACTAGTTCAGCCCTTTATAAACAGCAGCAGCCCATGTTTTTTGTGGTTGCGCGGTGTTTCGCTGGTGTGTGTCACATGATGTTTGTCTGAAAAACATGTTTAAAAGAGTTGCATTGTGGTCAAAATGCCTGATAGGAAATGAAATGAAATAGCGAGAGGGAAAATCTGAGGAAGAGTAAACTAATTACACTGATGTATCAAATGTACAGAGTAGGGCGATTACTTGCAGGAGAAGAAGAAGCAAAAGAGGAAGGAGCACTCCATCAAAGAGAGAGAGAGAGAGAGAGAGAGAGAGAGAGAGAGAGAGAGAGAGAGAGACTTGAATTCTCCCGCATACCCCTTCTCTCTGCCTTGTCTCCTCCCTTCAGCGTTTAGTGTGTGTGGGAGAGACAGGGCTGAGCTCAGTGGCTTGTCACACCAGGTTTAGTCTGACCAAGAAGCTGTCGCAGCAACACGCTCACCTCCCTCGGCTGGCTGACACACGGTACGCATTTCCTCTCTTTCTGTAAGTGAACCATAACACTGTTGAGTGTCAAAAAGGGGAACAGGAGGCAGCAGAAGAGACTGTATGTCAGAGCAAGTTGAAGTTGATCATACTGTGTCGCATTTGAAGAGTTTTGTTCTTGGCTAGGATGTAGACATGTTTAAAGACCTGGCAGTCAGACTTAGAAAATAATTTGATGTCATGCAGTGCCCTAAAAATGAGCTTTTTAAGCTTTATGCCTGTCTTCATGACAAGGTTTCACACTTGGGCACAAAGTGTACTGTGTTGTTTCCACTCCAGCCTGTTGTTTGCTCAGTATGTTTTCACTAAGTGAAGGCCAACACTCACTGCCACGCTTTGCTCAAGGGCTTCATGTCTAGCTAACGCTGATCATGCTGCTTCCATTAGCGTGGAGGGCAGAGAGTTGCTTGATACAATATTGTTGCTTAAGAGTTCTTTTTTTTCTCCCAGAGAGGTCCTTGAATGTGTTTGAGCTGGGTGGACTGCTGCAGGCTGACCACCAAAGCACGGCTTTAGTCGAGGCTAATGACAGAGAGAGGAGGTCGGTATCTGGTTGCTTGCAACAGAGGAAGGAGCAGAATCAAGTACATTATAGAAACACGATAGCTACTTAAATCAAGGCACTCAAGTACAGTAAAATACCCAGGGTAGCTTTCAAGTACAGTTTTGATAGAGATACAGTGAAGTGCTTTTGTTTTCTATCCGGCTGTCACATAAATGAACAGCAAAAATGCCAATCAAGAATGAATTGCTACCTTAATGTCTGACCATGTGTATGGCTCATTGGGATGAGGGCAAATTAACCAATTATCTATTGCTGGGCTGTGGTTACATAACAGTTCTCCAGGAATAGTCGTGTTTTTGTTTTTTATTTTTGTATTTTTTGCCCACCCTGGCTCTGCGGTAGAGGTGGGCAATTTGGCGTTATTGGATCGTGAAGGATTACAACGTGTTGTCGATCTGATATAGCAGAGAGATCGTAGTCTTGTCTATGTTATCCGATTGATGGCCCCTACCCTACCTCCCTTACTTTTGGTGCCCTTGCTTGGACCACCCATGATCTCAACTATAAACCTGTAACGTGCTCTGTGTTAGTTCCCGCTGCAGTAGGTGTCTCCAGGGGGATTTGTCGTTGCAGTGCCGTGAGCTGCCACGGGAAACATTCAGCCGCATGGTTGAGCGGTGGTGCCCTCTCCAGTTTTAATAATACATCTATGCTCCAGCGCCACTTTTTGCCATGATGACACACGCACAGACGGACTGACAAGGTTGCTGTTGATAACATTTGCAGTTGGCTGCTATCCTTCCTCTGAAGAACATTTACCTTGTCACCTCCATGCTGTCCCTGAGCTCCGACCCCACTGCAGCCATGAAACCTAGACACCGCTCTGTGTGAGGCCCTTGGACCCCCCCAGCTACCCCCCACCTCACCTGTTTTATTGGCTGACGGTGTGCTGAAACACTACAGCCTAATGAAATGCTGTTTGCAGCTCGTGTGAAAGTAGAATGTCGAGTCCCTCTCCACACCCCTCTGCTCCCACCTCATGAAAGATAAAACATCGTCCAAACAACCGTAGATCCTACAACCAGCACGCATCCTTTTCTTTTTATTCTACTTGATTCCCAGTCGCCTGTGAGGTGACATCATTAGATTTAGCAATGGAGAGAGGATGAAAAAAAAAAAGAAATCCAGTGGGATTGCTTCTGTTAGCTCTTGTGTCAGAATATTTCCTACTGCTTAGAATTATCTCTTTCTGGATTTCCTGTCAGGCCATACAAGGTTTCAGTTTTCCCCTCCGTCCTCCTCCGTACGTATCTCGAGCAGAAGTTAAGTACTCCACATTTAATTGGAGTTCAGCACATTTTATGAAACCTCACTTCAAGAGCCATTAGCCATTTAAATTATAAAAAGGATGAACTGGTACAAGTTGTCTTTAGTATTCTTCAATATTTATTTGAAAAAAATATACTTTTATGAATTAACCATTCATGACCCCAAGTAACAAATAATGAGATGTAGTGAAAAGAAGTATTGAAAGAATACCATAAGCCAAAGCACAGTCAGTCTACATGTGCACCATACACCGTGTCCCAACTGCATGCGACGCGAGCGAGCAGCCGCGATAAAATCACTTTTCCGTTGAATTGTCCTGATGCCCGTTTTCTATTCTATTCCTCTTGCACGCGTTGAAAGTGCCTTGATGGACGGAGAACAGCTGATCATAAAGTTGAAGTGATGAATTATCTAAACGCGACCTGCTCATTTCACTACGGACCCTAAATAAATGTGTTTTTGAAGCTTGCACCTTTATCTCACCTTTATCTCACTTGCACATTAAAATCCACATAGCACATTGTAATATAGTGTTTTATCTGCAATACTGTACTTTTTTACTTTTCTGTGTGTGTGTGTGTGTGTGTGTGTGGCCGATTTGGGCAGAAGGTGTTCCTTTCCTTGTTAAACACATTAGTGGTCCACTGGTGCACGGGACATTTACCAGTTTTTCATGGGCAAATTTTACAGCTTGTTCCACACATTGTATGAATAAGTGTGGACAGAGAAGGTTGATTCGATGTGATAGTCTTGTCGCTGTAGTTTCTATTCCAGTTCTGTAGAGCATGATTATTGCTTATAGAGAAGTAAGAAAAATAATATTTTGCTGGTGAAGTTTGTACTTTACTTTACTGTCCTATGTATGTATAATATGTATGTTTTATTTTATTTTATTGATGTATGAGGGTGAGTGTATGTCTAAGTGCATTTTACTTTTAGCGTTTACTACCTTGGCTCGGGGGCTTACTTTGGACAGTATCCTGGCCAACACTGTGGACTCTTGCCACACTCTCTAGGTCAGGGCTGCCCAATCCTGCTCCTGGAGGGCCACCGTCCTGCATGTTTTAGGTTTCTCCCTGCTCTAACACACATGAGTCTAAAGATTTTCAAACCTGTGACAGGCTTCAGCTGCTTGATAACGAGCACATCATTAGATTCAGGTGTGTTGGAGCAGAGAGAAACCTAAAAACATGCAGGACAGTGGCCCTCCAGGAGCAGGGTTGGGCAGGCCCATATGATTAGGCATTTTATTTATGGTGTGTTGCAGTTCTACTCTAGTCCACTCCAATCCGATACCAATACCTGGGCTTAGCCTATCTGCCGACACCTTATACCGATCTGATACTACTGTTGAATGAAAGAACCGTAGACCTTGCTATGTGAGTGAAGGCATCAGGCTTGACATAAGCATTTAGCTTTGTTGAGAAAAGGTAACAAATTAACACAGATATAAATGTACTTTGTATTTTTTTTTTTTAACAAATAACAAAGTGTACATTAGCAGCAAAGAGAAATAAATAACCCTTCCATGTAAAGTGCACTGCAAACAGATTTTAAAATGTAATATAAAATATAGCAGCTGCCTGAAACCCTAAAAACAATGGCTCAATTGCAGTGTAGACCAATGTGTGGCGTTGCACCACAGAATCAACACTGAGCGCCACACATTGATTCCGTGTTTTTTGGGGGTTTTTTCAACGCAATTTTGAAATATAGATATTGTTCTGTTAATGTTCTTGTTCACACACACACACACACACACACACACACACACACACACACACACACACACACACACACACACACACACACACACACACACACACACACACACACACACACACACACACACACACACAGAGACACACACCTCACTGTTGCCTGCTTGAGTGCTGACAGTCTGCGGTGTGTGTGCACAGTTTCGCTTTAACTTCTGGTTGGTTCTGAAATCTGAGCAGGGGATGTAACGATGCATCTTGGGACATTTAAAAATCGATTCAAATGTGTGACGATTCAAATTGGTTAAGATGAAAAATAGATCAGATGCCGCTATCTACTTTTGACTTTGTTTATTGACGTTCTCAGTCAGTCTCTCAAGATGGCGCAGCCACAGCACGACATAAGTTGTGCATCTTCATCCACTGATTTCCTGTCCCACACACTGTCAGTGACACAAGCTGGTAGCGGGCGGAGGAAGTTATTACGTAGATCATTTCAGGAATAGCTCAGTACGCTACAGAGGCTACTCTGAGTATGTGCAGGTGAAGAGAGACGGAGGATGAAATCAGAGCAGACAGCTGTAGCTGGTGGTGGTCGGAGCAGAGAAGAAAGGAGCAGTTAAGTTAGTAAATGTTTCATATTTGCTGACGCTGGTTTGTTTCTGTAAACAGCGCGTCTGCTAACAGAATAGTATTCATCATGTGTACGAAGAATATGACTAATCTGAGTTCTCTGTGCTCATGTAAACACCATATCCTGAACATGATCATAAGCCTCATAAACTGGATATTCATGTCCATGTAAACGCACTCATTTGTCAATGTGTAGGGATCTCAGCTCCTGAAAATATAGATATGCTGATATTCGTTTAAAACCTACCGTAGGAACACAGTAAAAGGCTTAGTTTCTTTGTTTTTAATTCAATTATTGCTTTGTTATTTAAAAAAATAAATATGTTCAGTTCAACTTTTACACAGAAAAAGAATTGTGCACTGTTTTGCGGTTTATACCTCAGAAAGAAACATTCTTAGATTTGGAAAAGAAAAGAGAATAGCCTATATGAAGTATTTTGTAGGTTTGATCACTTTTTGTTTAAAACATGGTATTGTGAACTCAGTATGGTGAATCAAATCCCATCATGTGTTGAGTCAGTGTATCCTTCCATCCCTACTGATCAGTCTCCTCAAACTGTGTTTAATAACAGGCTTCTGGTCCGGCTGCAGCATTGTTATTGTTGTTACGGTTTTTGTTTGTTATTGGCACAGATCAAAGGGACTGGGTGGCTTTAACGTGTCCCACATAAATATATACAAGTATAGTCTAATAGATGTCTTCATCACATAAATGTCAGCCCCATCACGCTCTAAACTTAAAAAAAGGACATATCTTTGCTATACCCACAGACATTTAGTTATGTATATTTGCATATTATGATTCAGATAAAAGCAGTACACACAGCCTCTACAGGGGAGATGTCAGAGCCCCTGCCCCTCAAAAGGTCTCGGTACGTTCCTGCACCACACATTGCTGCCAGGTCTGTGGGAAACACTGAATTGACTTGCTGTGTATTATATTAATAAAAAAGAAATGACTGGAACGGAATGCTAGATCGGCCTCATTCATCCGATATATCCAATATCAGAGCCGATATCCGATCCAGGTATCCGATTGGTGCATCTCTACTGCCGAGGTCTGTGCCTCACACAGACGCCCACTGCCTGCCTGAACTCTGGCTTTGGCCAAGGACCCACCTGCTGAGATATGTCAGTTCTTTGATGGATAAAGCCACTCTGACACCACCGCATGCTGGCCCACACTCAGTATTTTCACACTCAACTAGCGCTGAAGACGAGGATGGTGTGGGGGATGGTAAAATGTGCTATCATCGCACACCATAATAGGGGTGGAACGGTTCACAAAATCCCCTGTTTGGTTCATATCACGGTTTTGGGGTCACGGTTTTCAGTTCGGTTGTTTTTTTTCTATTTCTTTTAGATTCTAAAAATACCATGTATCAGATCTATAGCCTAAGATTTTTTTTTTAAATCAGATATTCTTAAGGACATGTCATGCAATCATTCAAGAACTGAAATAATAAAGCAGCTTGTTTAGGGATTACTGTAACAATCTTAAATGAAAGTGAAGTGAGATTTTGAAACAGTAGGAGACACATTGCTGCATTTACGCATTTATATATTTATTTGGCAAACAACTGTTTGCCTTCTAGGTAAGAATATAAACACTTATACATTATCAAATCTTAAAAAAAAGGGAAGAAAATAGGTTTTCTTTCACTAAAATACGACCAAACAGCATACACTGAACTGACTGAATTAATTTGGAATTGAGGCCGGTTGACGAAAATGATCCAAAATGAGGGGCTGTAAAAATATGAGCATCACATTAAAGTGCCTCAAAGTGCAACAAGCTTGTCAAAAAACAATCCTTGTTAAATGAACAAACCTGTGAACCAGAGGTTTTCACTCCATTATTGGACTAAAGTACAAGTTTGAGGCTCTTCTCCTTTACTCAGTATTTTCATGCCACTTAATACTTCTTCCACTACAATTAGTGGAAATATTCTACTTTTTACTCCACTGCATTTATCTGATTACTTCAGTAACTAATTACTTTACCAGGCTGACAAGCACATATGAAACCTTAGTTTCTTCATCAAAAACTGGACTGACACAAATTAATGTAACGTAAATGCAGAGTAGCAGGATTTTTATCAACCTCTCCTCTTTACACGCAGATATGGCTGCATGTAAACACAGGCTTCACAGAGACAAACTAAAACTTCTCCTGTTCATTTTCTGGTGAACTGACGGTTTTCTGGGACAACTTTTCTTTTTTTCACAGTAGAAAGAGACATTGATGTGATGATTTAACCACAGATTTAACAAGACAGAAACGACTGAGAACAACAACAGAGTGGAGCTTAGCGAGCTGTTGCCAAGAGGATTCAGAAACCCACGAAGAAGAGCGGAGCGGGAGCGTGAGTTGCGTTGTGGTCTCGTACCCACAGGGAGCGCATAGCGCAAGTCTCCCAGAGTGCCAGTATTTGATACACCTCAGGATCCCCCAGTTAGAGCTGATTAATGTGGCCAGGGAAAGGGAATTTTAGGGTCCCCCGCTAGAGCTGCTGCCCCTGCAACCAGACCCCGGACAAGAGGTTGAAGGTGAGTGAGTGAGTGAGTGAGTGAGTGAGTGAGTGAGTGAGTGAGTGAGTGAGTGAGTGAGTGAGTGAGTGAGTGAGTGAGTGAGTGAGTGAGTGAGTGAGTGAGTGAGTGAGTGAGTGAGTGAGTGAGTGAGTGAGTGAGTGAGTGAGTGAGTGAGTGAGTGAGTGAGTGAGTGACATTTTACATTGCATCGATTAGATGTGCAGTATGACATTTTGTTCTTTTGCACCTTTATCCCCTTAATGAATATTTTATTTTTTTTAATTCTATGACTTTGGGCAATCTGACAATCCAGAAATTGGAGCGTTTTATGGTAAAAGGGTTATAGATGACTTAGATGTTAGATTTCTGAATAATCATGTTTTATTGTTGTGTCCTGTAGAGCTTTAGTGAGTTCTCACTAATCAGAAACATTACTCTTGCCTTATAAGTGTGACATTAGCTTTTACCGGTTGTTACCTGAACTCTGGTCAGTTTCATTCTACCATGTGCTCTACGGGACTCTCACGCTCTCCCAGGGCCGTAAAGAGCAGTATGAATGCCTCCCTGTAACTATCTGCTTATCTGATGTCAGGAGTTTACAGTTACTGCTTATCTTCATACAGGAAACAAGGCCGACATTCTCTCGTGATTCTACCTCTAAAATAAACTAGTCCTTTCAGTATTGATGAACACACAGAAGATCAACATATGAAATAAAAACTCTTGATTAGGACATCTGTATAGGACAGCATGTATCGGGTTGCTTAATTAAGGCTGGCCCAGAATAAAACAAGAGACCATCATGTGCTTTGGGTTGCCTGGAAACTACAAGTTGTTTTCAGCTCATTATTTTGCAGTGGGGTTTGGTAGATAATACAAGTTCCAGGTATTTGTATTAGACTTGTGCTAATAAATTCCACGTGCTGTTTATAAACATTACAATAGATATATCCCAGTAATTAGCTTCAGAAATAACAAAGCTCTAAGCTTGGCTTTGTAAATACCTCTGATTAATCCGGCGTCATTATAGTGTGTAGTAGGCGGGAGACTTTCCTATTAAACACAATAGCTATTCTGTAACTCCCAGGGCACAACCGCAATAACAAGACAATAGCAGCTCACCGTTTTAGATTCAAATGTTGAGCGGTTCATCATCATATTTTCTGCTATTTTTCAGCATGAAGTGTATTTCATTGCTCTCTAGTGGGGAATTGAGTCATCACTGCAACAGAGTGGGACAAGGACATTTATGACGCTGAATATAAAAAATGAAAAAAAAAATCATATTACATTAGCTTCAGTGTTTCGTCACTTGTTGACTGCGGTCAGATTTATTATTTAAAGCTGCTATAATTCAATTTTTTGTGTTAACGGTTCTGCTCAGTTTTACAGAGCATTTAGGTGTCTTTCAAAGCAATACAGTGAATATTAGTGCTTGTCCTTCGGCCTGATATACCATTTCAAATGAATGCTAATGCTACTCTGTTTCTGCGCAAAGTGCAACCAAGTCATTAGGTATATATATATTTTGTGGATAGTATAACAAAATTGTGTTTATTGCAGGTTAACTATGCTGCACAAATCAATGTTTATATAAAGAATAATATTAGATAAAGATGTTTTTCTTATTTAAAGATGCTATTCTTGAAATACTGAACAAAATTAAGTCTGAGAGGGGGATTGCCTCTACACGGCTCTAGTCATTGTTTGATTGCCACTCAGGATACGTCCACACAATCGAAAACAACCTTTTTTTTCTCTGTCGGTCTTAAAAAGTTTTCTATCCACACGTACTCAGCTCAAGAAATATCTGTATCCCCACGAAACCAGTGAAACCGGCTAAAAACACTGTAGCACACACGCCAGGCCTGGATCTGGTGCTGTAACTGCCACAGAAACACACCAACAACAGAGAAGAAGAGACGGGGAGACGCTGTTTATAATACAAACGCCTGCAAGTTTCTTGCAAAATCTAGTGACTTCCCAAATCCTCCTCCATCCTAGAAAGAAATCGAGCGACTGTTTCTGGTGTTATTGGAGACTTTTGTGGGGTTTTGGACTCTGATGCACCAATCACTCTGTAGTTAGTGTCCTCAATGAGCAGACGGTGCTGCTGGGAGCCTGTTCACCATCCCAAAGCATTCACAGGTGGTCCCTGTCTCGCTAGATTTGGAGACTTTTCACACCTTCTTAGCAACTTTATTTTTAAAAAGTGACTAGCGACCAATTTAGTGACTTCTTCAAACCATCAGGGAAAAAAGAGAAATATGAGGTCGGCCTTAATTATTCCCATGCATGCCACTCAGAGTCCAGTTCAGAGGTCAGGCGATGACAGCATCGTTTAACAAAGTATGCGGTTTCGCTATGCAAAAGGCGACGCCATGGGGGCGTTTTCAAATCTTTCCACTCTGTGATCCGGTTTCAAAAGATACCGTTTTTATGCTCCGATAACGCCAGCTGCGTGTGGATGGTCGGAAAAAGCGATACTAAAGTTTTGCGGTTACAGGAAAATGCGTCTCTGTGTGGGCGGGCCCTCAGAGTCTGAGCCAGGGATGGCTGCACGCGGCTTTCATCTCGGGTTTGACAAGCAGCGGCTAGCATTACTAACAAACTTAATGTTTTGTTTTTCTCCTGTAATTTATACTGTATTTGTAGAACCACAGTGTGACAAGAATACAATAGAGTAAACAAACTCATAAAATGACGTGTATAACCATCACTGAATCTCTCAGAATGTAAAGTCTAAGTGTTGGCTGAACAAATAGCTGCCAGTGATGACTCAGCTGCTCGGCAGCAGTCTAGCACATACACTAGACAGAATTGCTCTCTTTTTCTTTCAGTCTTTTTCTATATTTTTTCTTTTATCTTAATCTTGATTATTTTCCATGATGAAATATATTTATGACCTACGGCCATGGATACAGTACACAGACACGGGGTGAAGCAATTATTAGCTACATTTTTCATATATATGTTGCTGGGATACAAAGGACAGTCCATATAGTATCAGAAGAGCATATCAACAGGTTTTATTCTGAGCTGGATGAATGCAAAAGATGCCCTCCAGATATATATATATATACATATATATACAAGAAGGGGGTGGGGGGCTGTTGTTGTTATTTCTTCTTTCCTTGCTACTAGAAAGAAATTGGGTCAGAAATCTGCTGCGAGTGATGTTTAAACATTATGTAATATGTCATGGCATTTTATCCTGCATAAGCACTCTTCATCTTTTCAGGGGCAGAGAGAGCATGCTGTGTTTAAGGCTGTGTTTCCTGTAGAGGGGTTTGGAGGCTTTGGAGGAGATGGGGTGAATTTCTTACAGCGACTGTATGTATCTACGTATATGTGTATATTTTGTGTATGTAAAAATTGTATTTATGGATGCGAGTCGTCAGGGAATAAACCGAATAATCTGTTGATCTTTATGAATCTAGAATACATTTTTTTTTAATAAGATCTTGAACTTAAAATCAAAAGTCTAATAAAAACATGGACTCTGAGAATCATCATGGAACCCCTGTCCTTTATAATGCATTGTAGAGACGTACGAGAAAGTGTTGAAATGAATATGGAAATAAGATACCAGAGTTCACTGCACAGTACAGAGAAATAGAAGCTCAGGGAGCTGTTGTGACTGACCAGCACCAGTAGCCTTGTGAGCAGTCAACAATGTTCTGCAAGGTGCCAAACAGAAGCGAAGCAGGAACAAAATGGCTATAGATTATAATGACTAAAGCATAGATATTCTAACATTTCTACTTGTACAGGTTAAAAAAAAACCTCTCAAACCTCCCATGTGGCCCACACAATAGCTTCTCTGAGAAAAAGAAATGAAGAAAAAACCCCAGCTTGTATTGCAACATTACTCCCCTCTCTGCCTTTGCTCCATGTCCCTGCTTCAGACAGAACTTGAGATATTTCAGTTTAAATTCCGAGCATCTCTACCAATGTGCTTGTATGTCGTGTAATGGACACAGACGGCTGTTGGCTTTGGTCTGAAAGCCAGATAAAATCCTGACGAAAATCCCAACCCAGACGGTAAAATGTCACCTTGATATGATAGGTTTTCTGACACGCATGCAGTGATACACACGTTTGACCTCTAAGTTGCTCAAACTAAATCTGAATACAAATGCTGTGACACTGACCTTTTCTGAGGTAGAGAGGTGACGTAATAATTGCAAACTCATGCGAATACCCCTGCAGTCAAGGTCGAGTTCTGGGCCTCATGTTACATATCTATTATGTTTTGTCCTTCGTGGTAGAACAGACTGTTTTGGGATCTGAATGTGTGAGCAGTCATTGTGCGTCTACTGTATTGGCTTTGAGTCATATCATCTGAGTTTGCCTTTATCAAACACAGCAGGCTGCTCACCATCCTGTACTGCAGCAGTACCTGCCATGCCTAGGCTGGTGGTTTTTTATTTTCAACTGTGAATCATACATGCACATCGTGACCGCATTCACTAACGTCCTGGTACCATTGCTTGCTCAACTCCTCTGATTTGTCTAAGACCAGTTTGGCCTAACTGCTGTCTGGCAGAATAACGCGGTGGCATACAGCCGTTCATAAGGATAGCAGTAAGAATACAATGTTTTTTTTAACTGCATGTAAACACACTGCATGTCTCTCATATCACTGTACCAGTAAAACTCTTTCTCTGGCTGCTTGTCACAATTTATATTTTTAAATTAGTGACACTAAGATTATTCATAGCCCTTCACTTTGTCTCTCTGTCAGTCTCCTCACCACTCCCACACACCCATCTGCATAATTAATCAGCACTAATCATCAGGTGAGGCTTTAATAAAGAGATGCACGTTGGGTTCACACGTCAGACTGTCAGTCAAAGGAAACTGGCAGCATTTTGTCTCTTGTTGAACTGAGCGTAGTTCAGTCATGATTCCCTTTTTGTGATTAGACTCGGGCTGTAATCATAGCATTATCTTATAGGTAAGAAAAGAGAATATAGTTGAATTGAATCCCTGGACTAGTTAGGAAGAGCTATCTAGGAATCCTCTCAGCCTTCCAGTCACAAACTCCTCGAACTTCTGTGCCCTGCGACTTTAGGTCGGTGTTGTAACCCGGAGAGAGTGGCCAAAGTGTAACTGTGCTTTCCCACTGCGTGAAAACGAGCTGAGCCAAGATAACATTAGAAAACAACTCTGTTGATGCCTCTCCACGAAGCCTTGTTAATAGACCTCTGACGTTCAGTGACAGTTTCCTAATCTGTTCACCTTATTGTTGTAAGCAGCTCTTAGTATTGTTTATCCTCTCAGACAGTGGCTTTAAAGTTTCTAACCAATCAGAACTTAAAGGTTTGCTTCCCCCTTCCTGATTAACTGAGCAATATCCAATCAGTGGCATTGTCTTTACCTTACTGAGCTGCCTGTGGTTGTGTTTCGCCTGACCGGATTTGGGCAATCCAGCATCATTCTAGGTATGACTGTCACGCCAGTTTTCCACGCTATCCGCTCAAGCTGTACGGATTGCCATCATGCGCTGATTAGGGTCTTCTTTAATGGGTAGTTCCACGGGAGCCAAATGTTTTCCAGAGGATGGAGAGATTGAGAATATTCTGCAATGTCTTGACATCTTGTGAGTCTGAGAGATTACTTTGAATGTGTGAGTTTGGTGGTTAATGGTCAACTGCTCAACCAGGACAAAACTGAAGTCTTGATTGTGGTGTTGAAGCTCAGAGAGACAAACTCAAAACTGTGGGTGTGTGTGTGTGTGTGTGTGTGAGTGCGAAACTGCAAGAAGGGGCATATAACCCCCTTCAGCAAGTAATATCTGTTTCATGCTTTCTGCGGTTGGTACGTGGTTGGAGGGCTTTAAGAAGGACCCTCTCAGCCATCGGCGTATGCTCTCAGACAAAAGAATTTACGGGTCCTGTAGCCAATCATTACGACGCGGCCTGTGCGACACCATCCGCATCGTTACAAAGTCTTGATCCTCTTTTATTACCCAATCTCCCATCATTATCTCGGCCATTGTCCCCATCTGTTGCCAGGTTTGTGTCAAGCTGTCCTCTGTTAACATTTTGGTTAAACTAATGTCTGTTTTGTCTTTTGTTTTCTGTCTCTTGTCTCCTCTTTTTTTTTTTATCATGTGTTGTCTTCCCGTGTGGCTGCGGCTTCTCCTGCTGTTGCCGATGCTGCCTGCAATCGTCCATCCTGCTGCACGCAACACCTGCCGCTGCCAACATCTGGTCAACAACACTTGGTGGACACCCGTTTTTCCTTCCCCTCCTCTAATCTTTATCCAAAATCTCTCAAACACTTTTTCAATCGATCTCATCCTGTGTTCTCTCTTCGTTCCACCTACTATCACTTTTGTTCTCCCTCTTGTACTCTTCTTTTTCTGTCTTCACCCTTTTGCCCTGCTAGCACCATGCAGAGTTGAGAGAGCACCATGCCACCTCCGGTAAGCCAGTGACCTTTCAGAGGAATGGCTAAGGGCAGTGCACACAGTCAGGGGAAGGGTCAGAGCTAGTATTTAAGGGTTGATGGGTTGTTTGTGTGTTTCATGTTGGACAAAGAGCGAATATCAAAGGCCCCCATATTCCACAAATGTGTTTATTTTTCCATGGTACTGTGTAGGGATGTAAGGATACACAGAATGTGATTCGATACGAGTCAAGATAGTGAATTCACGATTTTCTCCGCAATTCTTTTTTTTTTTTTTTTTAACAAAATGAGATTGAACACAAATAATTAGTTAAAGAGATCCCTTTATTAAAATCTACAATATATATATTCTCTTTAGGGCTGCCACTAACAACTATTTTTTCTATTTATTCCTCTATCGACTATTTTATCGATTAATCGAAGCGATTACTTTTCCTCCAGAAAAATCAAATTGATTGTTTAATTTAGGCTATATTCATTTTATTTTGACAAAGTGTTTGTCATTGTATGATTTTTCCATGTATAAACAAATGTTTACTGATTAAAATACAAAACTGTAGGTTGAAACGGGCAACAGCAACATGATAAAAAAAAAAGAAATAACACGCACACTCGTCACATCCCTTATGTTGTGTACTTGTCGTTGGAGGAGACCTTATGTATGTATGTATGTTTGTCTTAAACCGTAATTTGTCAGGAATGTAAGGTTTTGCTGACAGTTTCCAGGATCCAATGGTGTTTAGGATTTAGCCACAAGCTCTTATAAGTTATTTTAATGGTTAAAACTTTATAAAACACAGACGTAAAGAGTGATCAAATGCACTGATTTACGAAGAAAAATAAAATGACGGCAAAGGTCCAGCTTCATTTGAGAAACCTTTGACATATATTTAGCTTGGGGCTTCCTCTTGACTTTAGACTGATGCTTTTCAAATTGTATAAGCTGTTGGTCTGTAGAGTGACTGCTGTAGAGTAACTGCTGCCTCCTTAAAAAATCACACCTTTCTCTTCCTTTGAGTGCTGGAGTGGAGATTCAAATGAAATCAAATCTTTGTCACCGTATGTGTTTATGTATGTGCGTACCTGAGGTCTTATTGTTGACTGCTGATTGTTTCCATACACACCATAAGAATACTTCTAAGAAACACATTTGTTTAACGGAATACACAAATGTACATATTAAACAGGTCACTGGGACAAATACACATTCATGTGAGGATAACACAATACAGGTAAAGGTGCTCCACACAGCTCTTACCTCAATACATTAATTGGGAAGTTTTCACATGCACGCGCAGCTGGACCGTATGTCCTTCAGTCTCTGCTCAGGACACCATTACTCCACTTCATCGTTACATAGTGAATATGTGTTTGCTGCTATATTAATACTCTGAATATCGAGTACAGTGCCGTTAAAGGATAACTAATTTGGTCAACTCTCCCATTTTTTCTCATTCATTTACGCATTCATACAATTTTTTTTGCAAGCGGGCCATGCTGCATTTGATTTAGCTTCAGCTATGTTGCTTTTTGTTGCTTCTGTTGTTGTTGCCTGGATTATGTGTTTAATTGATATGTATTTGGCTAATAATTACAGTTTTCTTATGGCAAGATTGGGAAACCCTGGGTTGATTTATGGAGTTGATATCCATCATCGTGTAACCGCTTCACATAACTGCGTTTGTTAGGGTTAGTGAAGCCAAAATAAATCCCGGGTATGTTGAACTTGCCTTGTAGAACACGCCTCAGGGATTAGGATCTCACTAGTTTGCTAAATTAAAAAGACAATCACACCCCCTGCTGAACTTTTAATTGCTCTCATGATTAAAATGACTTTCTATGCAGCGTTTCCTTAATGAGGACTGTGTGAACCATAATAATCCTTTTCTTGTGGAAAGATTGTGGAGTAGCTCAGCCAATTGGGAAAAATATAAATATGCCATTCCAAGTGGTAGTAATACTAATGCAAACCCACTGAATAAAAGAGACAAATCTTAAAGTCCATTAAAAACTCCAGGATGACTACGTCTTGTTCAAAAACAATATTGTAACAGAATATATAGTTGTATCTAATGAATAGTGTAAAACAAGATCTGCAGCAAATAAAATTTAAATGAAAACATTTGGAATATAACAGGGTGTGTTGATGGAAAGGTCTTTAAATTAACCTGCATTGGAAAAAAAAAGGATGGGAACTACTGATTAGACACTTTAGATAGGTCCTATACATATTTGAATGTTGAAGAAAGTTGTCTGCCAAGCCCTCACCCTAAGAGGTACAACAAATCCATACCGGCCTCCTCATTCCCCCTAATCCCCTAAAAATAAATCAGTAGGCTTAACAAAACAATAAAACCAATAGATTCCCCTATTGTAGCTTCCAAGAGAGCTAGAAAAGGAAGTGACATCACATTTTGGCTGTAGCAGGCTGGTGCTGTATTAGCTCCACAGAACACTTAATCTATCTTCACTTGTGGCAAACCTTTTATGTTCTGGCTACTTCTAGTTTTCTCAATTCTAAGGAGATCCATGTTAAGAGTTATTCCAAAATGGACTCTCGGCTCACTGTTAGTATATCGAGATCAGACCAGTTGTCGTCATTTAGAGCGATGAGCAACTGAATAGCAGAATTCTTATTATTTTACAAGTGCACGCATCCACAGTATAAGTCTGAGGCCTGTTAATGACACCTGCAAATTATTTCAGATTCTAATTCTGAATGTGTCCAAAAAAATCAGCAAGGAGACTTTCTAAACATGGGCAGGTAGCCAGGCTAGGCTAACGTTACTTACATACTAAGGTGGAAGGTCATGTTGGTCTTGGATGAATGATGGGCAAAGTTTGCATGTGACCTTCTTGGGGTCATCCTTGTTTTTTTCAAAGTGATCCCATATTTTAGACGTCTTTCCCGACATGATTGGCTCATAATGATCAACTGTCTTACAACGATGTACAGCCAAGGGACCTGCCCTGTTAAAACAAAACACTGACAGTGAGTGAGTGTTACGACTTCCTCTATCCGGCCCTTCAAATTAAAAGCCCTACAGCCTTTTAGGCCCAATACTAGCCTTCAGTCAAATAGATTTTCACTTAATTTTGACAAGGAACAGCTCCAAATGTTGTTGTTTTTTTTCCTGTGACCAATCAACCAATGAAAATTTGGTCTGCTAATGATTTTTTAATTGGGGGCAGCCCTAGAGATCAGGGAATGTCTCCTTGTGATTTAATTTTAAACATAAACAAAACATTAAACATTTATGTCCTCTGCAAAGTGAAATGAGATCCCCATGAACAGCATGTCTGTTTGCTTCATTAGCAGCAGGTAAACAAGGTGGAGTGATAAGGGACAGGCGTTCGTATAG
Organism: Echiichthys vipera; assembly: GCF_963691815.1. Classification (NCBI taxonomy): domain Eukaryota; kingdom Metazoa; phylum Chordata; class Actinopteri; order Perciformes; family Trachinidae; genus Echiichthys; species Echiichthys vipera. The sequence continues at coordinate 19,440,083 of NC_139845.1, forward strand.
AGGTTATCAGCAGTCAAGAAACACCTTGTTTTCCAATCATAAGACATGGATGAAAACAAACATTATTTAAGTTGTAAAAAATGTGTTATAAAGTCGAAAGCTGCACCTAGCAAATGCTCCACAAGAGGGCTGACTGTAGATCTTCTCTGATTTGAAGTAGCATGGCAGCATGTCTGATCTTTCCTCACATGTCCTTCCTTTTTATCTTGCACCCCCTTCCTTCCTCGCTCCTTCTCTCTCTCTGTCTCTGTCCGTAGCTGCCATAGTGTGCAGTGATGACACCGTCCTTCTGACCCCAGGCAGGATGAGCCAGCGCCAGGTGAAGGAGCGGGACAAGGAGAGGGAGAGGGAGAAGGAGGCAGGCCTCCAGACGCCTAACAGGGAACTCGTGGCCTCTCCCTCTACCCTCAGCCCAGGGATCAGCTACAGCCACGGTGAGAGATAGACTTCATTTGCACACCAAATTGTACCGCAGGGAAGGCAGTGGTTTAACATTTCTGTCTTAAACTTGTATTGTAGGTCAGCTTTTGTTTATACATTATTAAATTAAGCTCCATGGATTATTTGATGGGCATCTTCCTTTTTTTTAATGACATCATGATATACATTAATGACCTCTTGACCTCTGCTTTTTATGACCTGCACGCACCCCACATTTTTATTTCTGGAAGATAGAAATAGTACATTTAAAAAAAAAACAATAATATATATATATATATATATATTCCAGCTTCCATGTAAGTTACGTGATGCCATGATTTCCCATTGGCTTACATGGTGAAAGAGAAGTCTGTCGTTTAGCGGATACATTTTTTGGAGCATCACAATCCAGGCAAAATGACAGAACAACAACAACAGAATTGGATTTATTCGCTCGGATTACATTTTGAAAGTCTGGATGAGCCGCACAATCGAATCATTTTATCCCCATTCAAGTTAGCAAAGCGCTACACCAGAACTAGCCTGCTCGGACGGATATGGAATAGGAAGGAATGGGTCTTCGCCTGTAGTGTCGTATCCTGTCCTCTTAATACATCAGTGGAAGAGTAGCTGATGTTGGCAGGTTTTAGATAGTGTTGATTGACTGACATTGCAGAGTCATATTTTTGACTTGATGACTCATATCTTCTTGTGCTTCTTTTACAACTGCGTTTGAACATTTACTATTATCTCAGAATTGTCACTAGCTGCCACAGTTGCTGTTAAGCAAAACTTACCGTTGTAGAATGCTTTAACAGTCTACCAACAACTCAGACAATAATTCCTCCTTTATCTGTAAATGACAGCTTTCCCTGGTGATCTCCAGTGATGGGTTTTTCATGAACCCCTTGTTATTTTCTGGTGATACTAGTTCTATGTGATGAGGCTTAAGGCAGGACTCCAGTTCCCCTGCGGCAATTGTCCAGATAAAATACATGAATATGAATTGGCTGCTGAACGCTCAGAGCTGTCAGTGTTATGTTTAGCCTGTACTTTTTTGAGACACTCGTGGTGGAGAAACAATGACTCATGCTCACTTGATGAAATAACGTGTAAATCAGCTGGTGTACTTGTGGTAAACCCCAAACCAGGTAAGCTGCCTGATCAGAGTCTTGATGTTTCTCTAAAAGAGCCTGTTAATCCGGCTGTATGGTTTGAAATCGTCCCATTTAGTTGTATTGACACTTATTGTGGTCTAATGATAGGCATACTATTGGGGAACCTCCAGTGTAGGAACAAATCAAGCAGAGGACGTATAATTGTGGAGAAAAAGGCTCAAACTGCATTTCGCTGGGGTCTTACATCACCTTCACTGCTTGTACCTTGTTCTTGTGTTAGATCGCCCTCTTGTGGATTCTCTGCTGTGGTTAGTGGACTACAAGATTTTGATGAACATTTTTTTCAGGATCTGTGGTATATATAATGGTATAGATACAATTCAATTCAATTTCAATTCAATTTTATTTATAGTGCCAAATCATAACAAAAGTTATCTCAGGACACTTTACAGAGTAGGTATAGACCACACTCTATGACTTATTTATAAATTTACATAGACCCAACAATCCCCCCGTAGAGTACGGTGGCAACGAACACCGTCCCTATAACAGACAGGAACGTCAGACAGACCCAGCTCTGCGGAGGATGGACATCTGTGCTGACCATCTAAATGTAAAAAGCACATCCAAATGTACTGCAGTGAGCGACGGAGAGTGAGCTGTACCCAACGTGCCGTTCCGTGGTATAACAGTCCTTAGAGGTCCCCTTAAAATACACTACACAGTGTGTACATATCTCATTACTTATAAAAATGTCCTGTAGATCTCAAGAGCTCGCAATCGACACTGCATTTCTTCCTCAGCAGTAGCCCACACCTGCAAAGTGTGAAATCGATTTGATTTGTTTGTTGATGATATCTACTTTTTAACAATGAGTTGTACAATTGTAATCACCTGGCAAATATAAGTTATATATCTTTTCAAAATGTGTGGTTATGTCAAGTTAATAAGATGCTATAAAGTTGGTGTTAGAACAAATCTGATCGGGGAGCAACTCAACCCGTCCGTATAAATGCTTAATAACCAACAACAACCAAAGCAACTCAAATTTCACTCACAAATGCTGAAAAATATTTAGACGGACAGGTCCAAAAACCATCAAAACATTTTGCATAATGAATCATGGAAGCCAAGGCTGGCATTGAAAAGTGAATTAAATGCACGTCATACAAGGGCTGTTCTTGATTAAAGAAATACTTAGTTGACTGACACTCATATGAACAGTTACTTATAAGCAAGTGATGGGATTGGACAAGAGGCATTCCCTGAGAGCTGATATACAGTATAACATCACTGGGAGTTTTCACTATATGAATCACTCACCTTACAAGTGTTTAAATAACTGTTAATTACATTAAGGGCTGTTTATCTGTCTTAGATCATAAAAAAACTTTGTACCAGGAAAGATGAACATGTTTTCACAAATAACATTTGAGTGGAATTATTTCTGGATACTTCAGTGCAAGCCTCCAGGTGTGCTCAAATGACAAAGTTCCACATGAGCCTACCTAATCAAATTGATAAATGAAGCTAAATCTAACATGGCAAGAATAGGCTTTGAACTGCTCCCAGAATCAGTTTCAAAAAGATAAGCCAAACATTGACATTCGGACCGTTAAGTTGAGTGAGCTGAATACAGAGTAGAGAGCAGGGACCGTTAGTTTGATCAGCTGTTCATTGTCAGAATCACACATGCCACCAAAGTGACTGTCAACAACAGACTCAATAAATGGAAACATACAGATACATGTACATAATAAAGCTGGCTTGTGGTCATGTGTCGACCTTGCTTACACAGAGTAGCAAGCTAGTGTGCAGGGAAATGTTTACGTGTTGCTTAGCAACAGTCCAGTCCGGTTGCGAAACTAATTGTTCGAGCAATATCACACTCAAGGTTGTCAAGGCGAGCACATTTGAATACTTTCTAAATGTGAATGGGGATGTGGGGTGGTGACCTTTTATACATCTCAATGCCTCCATCAAATGAAGTCGAAGAAAAAGGAATGAAATAAAGGACTTAAGATTTTTTTACACACATGTGAAAGCTCTGATGTAAGCCTACGTTCCACCACAAGAGGGAGTGAGCATAACATAGAAATAAATTCATGTCCTTCTTTTTTGACCTCCACACAACATATAACACACATTAGACTGTGTGTGTGTGTGTGTGTGTGTGTGTGTGTGTGTGTGTGTGTGTGTGTGTGTGTGTGTGTGTGTGTGTGTGTGTGTGTGTGTGTGTGTGTGTGTGTGTGTGTGTGTGTGTGTGTGTGTGTGTGTGTGTGTGTGTGTGTGTGTGTGTGTGTGTGTGTGTGTGTGTGTGTGTGTGTGTGTGTGTGTGTGTGTGTGTGTGTGTGTGTGTGTGTGTGTGTGTGTGTGTGTGTGTGTGTGTGTGTGTGTGTGTGTGTGTGTGTGTGTGTGTGAGATCAGACACTTATAGACGCAATAGCTTCCATAAAAGCTTCTTCTGCTTAACTTCTGTCCAGTGTCTTACCTGGGCATAAAGTGCATCAGACTTATGTATATTTATCAAGAGTAAAACATGAATGCGCTTTACACGTACCTAGTAGTTGAAGATCCCTTTGTGCATTGTTCTGCACACTGAAATGTCCATTTTACCCATAATAAAATGAAGTCTTTGGCAGGTAAAATCCTGAGAGCGTGTGTTAATACAGCAGCAGGAAACCTACAGGCTGAAGTGGCTGTTGTCCGTCAAGCACCATCACTTTCATCAGTGACGCAAGAGTCAGTAAAACAGCATGAATAATTTTTTTCAGACACAAAATGGGTAACCATGGCAACAAATTTCACTCCTACTAGCCCTTGGTCTTGCGTCAAAGTGACAACGATGTATGCCTTAATTTGTTTTTCTTAAACAATGTTTAACAGAGATGTTTGACTTTACTTTTTATTCCAGAGATACAAGGTGATGAGTGATGCTCTGACACATTGTAGTTCTTTCTGACTCGAGAAGGAGTTGTGTGAAAATTCACAGCGTGAAGGTGTGAAGATTGATTATCATTACTGTAGTTCTTTCTTACTTGTTATTTTCCACAGTTTATTTTAGTAACTTCATGCTGCTCAACAGGCACACTTCCTAAAGGATAGCCTAATCCTCACAATTTCGCTATGTATACACTCCTGGACAACATCTTAAGACCTGGAGCAAATAAGAAATATTCTCATTTCGCAGTGGTGGATCATAACTAAGTTGTAAGTAGAGCTTCAAAATGCAAAAAGAAGAATCAGGAGGAGGAGACTAAAAGGTGGAGTAAAGTAATTTATAAAAAACTGCATTTAAACTGAAACAGTCAAGTGGTACACCCCAAAAGAATTCACCTGCGTTGAACCAGTGGATCCGACAGACTGTCCGTGAAGACACAGGCCCATCCCCGACCCAAATTAAAGCCCTTACTGACGCTGACTGCTACCTACTGACTTAGCTCTACTTACAACCTGGTTACGATCCACCACTGCGAAATGACAGTATTTGTAACTTTCCCCCGGTCTTAAGATTTTGTTCAGAGTGCATGTTCATAATTACATTTGATTGTACTCCCGGAGTGAAATGCCTCCTCTGACTGATATTTATGCACATTTGGTCAGTAATCTAATTTCCCTTTCTTCCGTCTCCAAGGATCGATCAAATGGTGGGAAATGATAAGATTCAAGTGTTAAGAATCTGTGTGTCAATGTGGTCGAACCATAGGCTGGAGGTAGTCTTTATGGCGTCACTGATATGTTTCTGAAGAGCCATTATGAAGCTCAGTGTGGGCGGCTCAAGCTGTCGCAGTCTCAGCATGCCCTTAATCATGCAGAACTTTAAGCTTAAAATAATGTAAACGGGTGAGTTACATAAAAATTTAACCGTCCATAGGTTTGTCATGAATAGTGAAATTGGCTACAGAGACCAGAACTGTTTTTTGTACCTGGCTGTAAACATGTTTATTTCTGCTGTAAAGTTGGACATTTTAACAGGGGATTGACTCGCTTTATGAGTCCACTTCAAGTGGCCATTCCAGGAGCTGCAGTTTTTGGTATTGGCTTAATTTTCAGCCCTGGAGGTTTACCTGGATGACTTCCCACTGACACAGACAAGTCTCAGTTTTGGGTTGTGGTCAGAAGTGCAACACACTTTTCTCATCGTGCCACAGTCCTTTAGATTTTTAGCTCATGGTGCTTCATAATTCAGCCAAAGAATTTATTTTTCCTCTGATTTTTTTTTAATGATGAAGTTTGAGTTTCTTGAGCTGCCTTTGTTCTTGATTTTAGCCACAGAGCATATAGCAGTGAATGCTAACTATCCATCCATTATCCACTGATCTTTGGGGAAGCCCTCAAGCTAATCCCAGCTGACATTGGGCAAGAGGTACACCCTGAACAGCCTGTCGCCCGTCAGTCGAGCCTGACCGACATATTGCCTAGCCATGACCGATGTGAATTTATCACAGCTGTATTGTACTTAGAGATATTGTGGTTCATGTTACCTGATAAAGAACAAGAATAGTAGCAGATTGTATTGTATCTCTTAAAATGCCCGGCTCAGGACATATGTTGGCCACAAATCACCTAATTTTAGGGCTTCTTATTGGAAAGAAAAGAATGTTGGCCAATGATAGTAAAATCTTGTGTTTTATTAGTTTAGTATCTGACTGCTTTCATAATGTAGATGGAGTGTGAGTTTCGTTGCATCATCGCGTCTGTAGTCCTGCTGCCAAGTGAGTCTTTCTTCATGACTCACTTTGAACAAAAATAAACCCAGAAGGTTGTTTGACAAGGCTTCCTCAATTGGCTTTGAAGATGCTCTCGCTTTAACCGCCTTTCGCTCGCTCGCTGTTGTTTTTCCATGTAAACAGAGACTCTACCTGTACTGTAGTGTGAGAATGATGCAGGGGGAGAGAATGGTGTCATGAACAAAGAATTGAAGGATATATTTTAGGAGAAGTGAGTTGAACGGAGAAGAAGGAGGTGATAAGTAAGGGAGTGCAAGAACGAGAGAGCAGGTGGGGTCATCATGGATTTAAGCTCAGCCTCAGGGATTATGCCCTGTCAGACGGGGTTAACTGCATGGAGGGGGCTGGTCTTCCCCGCACCATCAGCCACTGCATTACACTCTTATCCAATGAGTGGCTGAGCCCTGGGAGGCCTGAGCTGTAAGAGGCACACGGCTTGACAGCCAAGATATGTACGGCAGATAACAGAGAGTCTGTGGAGGTAAAGGAGGACAGGACCAAGTGATGGAGAATATCTCGGCCTTGGGGCCACGGCTCTGCTCGGACGGCTGAAGGCTTGCCTGGACCGTCACAACCTGGATCTAAAGCAGGGGGGATTTGAGGATGATTTGGGCGATTGGAGTCCAGTCAGCACTTGACCTTGGGACACTTTTCTTTAAGATTTAGCCTGAAGGAAAGCAAGGTACAGAGAGAAGTAGTGTCAGTTAACAAGGTAGTGCTTGTTAGCTCTTGACATCTGTGCTGTCGTAGTAGTACCTGCTCACGTAAACACCCCTGTGACAATTTCTAAACCTGTGTTGTTTTATTGCTTTCGTATGTGTGCATTGTCTTCGTGTGGGTGCTCTCATGAGGATAGAACGAAGATCACACCAAGATAAAATGGCTCTTTCCCACGAAAACTGTCACATGGACAGAAACAGGACCCTTGATTCTTCCAATCTCTAAAGTGCCTGACTGTCTTTACAGTTAGACTAGGAGGAGAGGAATACAGCGGAAGATGCCTGAAGGCTAGTGTTCAAAAAGCCTCTTTGTTGCACAGCTAATCCCAGGCTTACAGGGTCTCCTTGTAACGTTTATTTAAGACATGATTTGTTTGTCTGCACGTGACCTACTGTCTGCAGGGTGTGTATCACTTGCACTACCTGGTATCATATGTATTGAAGCCGATGGGTTACTGTGTCATAGTTTGTCTTCAGTGTGTTTGTGGTTTGTTTGCTCGAGATCCTATGAGCTTTGCTGTTCTGTTGAAAATATTTAATTCACTATAAATTCTCTGAATTACTACAAAGCAAGATTATTATCCTCTGGTGGTTCTGACTTTTGTGTTCCCATCGGTGTTGTCTCGAGGAAAAGATTTCTTGCTCATATTAGCTGGAAAGAAAACCGAGTAAAGGCTCCATAAGCTTTGTGTTGTTTTCAGCCATCACTTACTGTATCTGATGGTATCTTTGCCTAAGAAAATTCATATTTGTCAGGTAGACTGTGATTTATTAAGTTATAGCAAGTTTACCAGAAGACTGCTGTTTTAGCAGCACTGTGAGGCTGTAGACACAATGGTGCTTTGAGCTACATGCTAACATACTGTACTTACAATGACAGTTTTAACTTACTGCTTAATTTAGCTTTGTAGCATGCTTGCATTAGAACTAAAACGAAAAAGGACAGCTGATGGGAATGTCATTAGTGTCGTTATTTCACTTCATCCTGTGGTGTATGAATGTAAAGACATTTCACCAAAAAAACACAAATGTCAAACTCATGGGGGCACTAGAGGAAATTATTAAGATTCATCTTCTAGTCAACATGGATAAGTATGAAAGCCCATGGCAATCCATCCAATAGTTGTTGAGATATTTCAAATTCAGGCTAACCAAAGGATTGGCACATATACTGACATCCTCACTCACTCCTGTACTGGCCTGTTTAGCACGGCAGCACATCCTATACCTGACACCAGCTCACCTGATACACATGAGACAAAAAGACCTTGGGCAGTTAGACACGATACATGAGTTACTCCATACAGCCAGTCAAGCAAAAGAGCTCTCTAGGAGGCCAAAAGTATATGTGGATGACAGAGTAGGTTTACAGTAGGTTAGAGCCATGCTTAACTGTGGATTAGCTCTATTTGTTCAGTGAGTGAATGTGGTGAGGGTAGGATTTGCCAGACTCAGTGCTCATTAACAAGTGTCAGGCCATACTTCACCGGAAATAACTTTAAAAATGACCCAGATGACGACTATACTTAGCAAATGTATCTCAAGTGCCTCTCAAATGCCACCGGGCCAGCAGAAATTGGCGAGCAGGTTAATTAGGTCTGGGGTCTGAATTGTTCATACAGAACATCCTAATTACCTGTGTTAATTAAAGCACATCTGAGGCAGGTAGGCAGAGCTACAGATTTATACGTTTTAAGAATCATCAGTTAGCTCAAGGACTTCTCCAAGCTGTCTCCCGTGTCAGTTCCCTGACAGTTGGTAGCACGGTTTGTCATGATGTCATTTATTTCACATGCTAAAAATGAAAGAGTAAAATGGGACAAGTCAGCTGACAGGAAGATGGAGATGCCGGTGAACTCTTTCAAAGATAAGGCTCAATAGAAAGCCTATTCATTTCTGCAGAGATAAAGTAACTGCTGGTGCCCATGCAGGAAGAATTATCTTCCACAGCCTTCAGCACATCAACTGAATATTTCCCTTTTTCATAACTATGGCTGCATGGCTACTTAGAGCTCAGTTTTTCAACAACATCTGAAAAACCCCAAACATATTAGCTTTTCATCAAGTCTGAGTCATATTTATTCCCCCAAATAATGCTGGATTTGCCCCATTGAGATAACATTGTAGGACTGATTGTCCTGAATGAGTGACAGTGTCACCTGCTCGGTCACACGTAGCATTCAGTGAGTGCCACACTGCCGTCTTTACGTGAATCTGATTTCTGACTCTCCAGCTGTAAAAGCAGAATCTATGAAGGTGTTGGATTGAATTCAAATTTTGATTGATCGACTATCCTGTAGCAGTTGGATGGTCTGATAAGTAACCTGTGGTTGAAAGTAATTGGTTTACCAGTGGGGGATATAGTAGGGTCAACTAAGCACTGGTGTGATCAAGTGCTTCCTTCTGTCCTCAATAGAGCTTATGTATTGTGATTGTATATGTGTGCGTGTGTGTGTGTGTATGAATACAGTGCCTTAAAGGGACATTTCACAGCTATTAATATGGATATTCGTAAACAACTCGTGGCCTGAATTGGCCATTAACCCAACATGTTATTGGCCACTCCAGCCTGAGAAGTGATCGTGTTTGCCAGACTGAAAGCTTGTTCACTTACACAAAGCAATCCCTGTTGCCTGTCTGATAAAGTTACAAACACAGTAGGTCCACTGAAAAGGAAACAGGATTCAAATTTATGAAGTGTATCACTTTCTTACTTAAGGTTGTTGAAAGCTAAATTTGATTCTGATTTGATTAGCATTAGGGCTGCCCCTGACCAAGGATCTTCTTGGTCGACAAATAGTCTTCATTCAGAGCGACTAGTCGACTAATTGACTAAACGACGCATATATATATATATATATATATATATATATATATATGTTTCCCGACATAATTTGCTATTAATTATTAACTGTCGACAATTAACCACGATGTGCCTGCCGTGTAATGAAAAACAAACAATGACAGTGAGTGAGTGTCACGACTTCCTGTATCTGGCCCTTCAAATTAAAACCCCCCAGCCTTTTAGGCCAGACACATAGATTTTCAATTCATTTTGTCAAAAAACGGCTCCAAAATGCTTGTTCTTTTTTCCTGCGACCAATGGACTAATGAAATTTGGTCAGCTTATGATTTTTTGGTCGACCAGTGTTTGATCGACTATTTGGGGGCAGCCCCATAGTGAGAAGAACTCGAGTAGTCAGTGGTCCTCCGTGTCACACAAACCACTTCCTCAGAACTGTCAATATTAGGCAAAAACACTCGATGGTGAAACTCGCTCCATGTTATTGACTCTATTATTTGGCAGCTCCTTTCTACTCCCAGTGGCTCTGCTGTTCTTGTCCTAGCTGGCATCACTGATGCTGTTGTTCGTGCGGTCTGTTCCACAGCCACACTAGCTGCTTCCTGGCTGTGTTGTCAGCTCGCTGAAAGGCAGGAGTATGTACTAGCTTGAGCTTATGCCTCTGATTGTTGCAGTTACACATTTGTGGCTGAAACAAATCTGTATAGACTCTTACAAGTGATATGTACATCTTTTTACGTGTGTAAATTTGTAATGAGTTTCTCTCCAAAATGTGCTTTCCAATTTCCGTAGCTGTTGTAAGAGATCTGGCTAAGTGTCTGTTGTAAAAGACACTTAGCCAGATCCTCTTCCTTTCTTCCATTATCCATTGATGTCATGAGACTGAATGCTGCAACTTAATTCAGCTGGAGCAATATTCAGAAGATATTAACAAATATCATGAGTAAACCCTAATGACTTTGAAATAAGGTTGAAAAACAAGTGTTCCTTTGAATCTGAAGTCCTGAATTAGAAAATGTAGTGAGATTTAGCAGAAGGGAAAGGTGAGATGCGGAACATAAGGGATATTTTCAAGCTAAGATGCAGCTCTCCCACCCATCCAGAGAAGAGGGAGTAGGAGGGGCTCAGCTGATTCGTTATTAAGTACTTACAGGCTGCTGTTTTCATACACTCTCACAGAGCTGAGGGAGGAGAGCAGAGGGAGAGGAAGCAGCATACTGCACTTGTTCAGTGCCTTGTGTCTGAGCTACTCTGTGCGTTTGTGTTTGTGTGTGCGTATTTGGTTGGTTCATCTGCTTGGCTCACTAGCTGCGTGGAACGGATCGGACTGTTTCCCGACCCCCCTCAACCTTCTACCCTTGAGTTTCCTTAGCACCCCCCTTCCCCTCCCTCCCTTCCTCCCATACACGGAGGGAGCTCCCGCTGGCCCCATGATGAAGGAGGAGGGCCTGCTGAGTCGTCGCCGTTTCTCCACGTGCGGCGGTACAGCATCGCTTCGACCCCAACACCCAGATGGACGCAAACTCATCCGTAATGCCTCCTTTGGGGGCTATAACGAGTTGTCTCCCATGTCGCTGCCAGGTGGGTGTAAGATGGTGTGGAGGCAATGTTTTGTTCTGGGATGTAGATCCTGTAGTTTTACGTTGTAATTGACTAGTGCAGTATCGCTGATAGTGATAGTGGATGTAGATGTGTGTTGGACTGATGAGCTCTGAAGGTGTGTCAAATAGTTCTCCCCTGTGGCTACTAAGTTTTCTTCAGATGTGCTGTTGACCGTGAGTAGCTCTTTCAAAGTGAAAATTCTCCCTGATCAAGTTTGGACTGCTTTGTGTCGGCTCAGACTTTAGTCTCAGAGAATGGATTCAGACTGGGTTTGGACGAGGTTGTGCTAAAGTTTCTGCAACAAAAAGCACATTGTTCATGTAGGCAGAGGAAAAAGGAATCTATACAAGTGTACATTTGACTGCATTCTCACCATGAACACAGTCAAGGGAAACTGTATCTGACTGTATTCATTCTATAATTAGAAATACAATCTAACCACTTCTTACTGCTAAACACAAATGGAAGTAACTGCATAATAATGATTTGAAGTCAAACTTGATTTGAAGCCCCCTCACTCTTTGTATAAGAAGCTACAAGCCATAATAATGCAGCGTTTGTGCATAATTTTCCATTTTTTTAAATAAGATTATTCTGGACATCTTCGCTGCATTTTGCTTCAAGCGTCATGAGTTTCTCATGACAGCTGGTAAGTGACATCTGAGGGCTGGCGTAGCTAGGAGATGCCGTCAACTTCTGGGATGCACTACTGAAAGGAACACTTCACACAGATAGAAGCACTAGAGATGAAACGGCATGGAAATATCATAGTGATCAAAGTAATCACGGTTATCACCATTAAAAGTTATACCAGTGTAAATTACCTTAAGCAACAGCCTGTTTAACAACACTATGAGTTAAGTTTTTAATGCTATAAATCAGGTATCGTACTGTATCTGTAGCATCAAAATGTACATTTCTTTGAGGGATTTTGCTTTGTCATGGCTGTTTGCCTTTGTTTGTGACTCCTTGCTGCAAGGACTCTCTTTCCTCTCTCCCCACACTTGTAGAACAACATACAGTAGATAACCATATATGGGCTGCTGCAGTTTAAACAGACCGGTACAAACTGATGAACGAGGAAGGCTCAGGCCTCAGCTCAGCTGGCCTGATTTTACTCAGGTTCCAATGATACCTCTATAAGAGTGCAGTGATAATCCTTTTGGCTTTTAGGAGAACGCTAAATCCCCCCACTAAAGTGTTCATTTGTAAAGTCGCACCCTCTATGATCCTTTGTTTGTCCTGGCGAAAAGGACACAAACCTGGAGGCAGACAGCTGGCCGCCCCTGGAGCTTTGAGAGAGGGGATGTTCTGTTCTACCTGACTGATTTTAACCTTTATTAATCCAGGAAGGGCCGGCTGCTCAAGCACTGCCACACTTTCATGCAGTAATTTAGACATCTGTGACCTAGCACAACCTCTGTCCTCTGCTGTTTGCCAATCAGCAGCTCAGTCGGATAAGTGCCTTGCCTAAGGGCATCTTAACAGCAGTTGTTTGTCATTTTCTTTCACTCCTCCGACATTTCCATGTCTGGGGATTCAAGCTGGTGGTCATTTTGCCACAGGCCTACTTCTTTCCTCCTCAAAAGACCTCATGCAGCAAAACAAATAACTTGGGCTGTGAGACATTGTCTGAGTCATGGTGTTTTTCTCACAGTCAGCTCCCAGCCTCTGCTCCATTCATGCTTATTTTAGATGCTCTGCTACACCAGCTTTAAGAGAGACTGCAGGAGGCAGCTGGTGCAGGCAGGTTGCCCTTACACATTTCCCGTTATATTTTTTACCATACCTCCTTTCTGAGGAATATTTGGGGGGGTTTCTACAAAACCAAACTGAGCTAAAATAATTATTAGGGAAAATAATCACTAACTATTTCCATAATCAATTCTTTTTTAAATTATTGTAATAAGTAGAAATGCCAAACCTTTCATGATGGGGTTTATGACGTGAGAGTAAGCTGCTTTACTTGGTTATTATTTTATATTAAACTGACTATGTTTGAGTTATTCTGTTGATTGTCAGATAAATACAAAAGCAATTTGAAGTCATCTCAATCAGAAATTGTGATAATCATTGTGCAATTTATGTTATTTTTATCAACAAAATGACCAATAGATTAATTGAGGTAACACATGGGGGATTCACTGATATGACTTATATGGGTAATATTTGCAAGCATTTGATGCCAGCTTTCATAACGTGACAATTTTCGATATTTGGTGCTGGCTGCACTTTCTTGTGATCGATCAATCTTTTCAGCAAAGTTTTTTCATGCAAAAGTCTTCTCCAATGTGTGGACTTGGAGACTAAACTAAACTGTGTTTTTATAGAGTTGAGCAATTATGGAGAACAGAACGTTCTGTGACAATTTCAGTCTTAAATGAAATGTATAAGAGAATATCATCTGCACAATAATTGTATGGGATATCTTAAAAATGACAAATTATCTGCCTGAGAGGAGTCATCTACAATGCAAACCCAATTAGACCCAGGAAAGAGCCTTGAAGGACACCATAAGACAGAGTTTCAGTTGATGAGTCATCATTCTGAACAGTAACTGACAAACTAAGAGTAAAATCACTCCAAGGCTGGTCCAAAAATACCCACCCAATGCCTGAACCTCTGTCAACCTAGATATGGTGGTCAACAGTGTTTAAAGCAGCACTGAGATCAAATAGTACCAACACAGAATATTATACCACATCATTGTGCAGCAGGTATTTTGATTTCCAAAAAATGTCACACATTGGACAGTTTTCACTTGCTCTCTATCAAACACCAGGACACATAGGACACCAGGCTATTGCCTACAGTCTTTACTAAGGCTAAAGAACAAGCCATCATCTGGTAGTGAACATGAACTGCCCCAGTGGACTATATTTAGAACAACAACACAAAACAGCAGCCATGGTAATACAACCTGCCTAATGCCCTCACTCTCACCTAGACACATCCTGTTTGAAATATCACCCCTTCCAAGAGGTAATGAGCTTTTGTCTTGTCAAGCTTCCTGTGTGCCGACAGAATAAAAACACAACCCTTTTAATATGTATCGTGCCACTTCATCTCAGTGGTTGTTATGGTTGTTTGTGCAATATTCTGAAAGCCTGAATAAGAATCAGGTGCAGCGTTTCCCCTAGGATGGAGTTGTAACAGCGGAGGGGAAGCGTGCATGAGGGGGGAAAAAATGTGAGCCTGAATAGCATGTTTTCCTCAACATTAGTTCAAAATATTTTAAATCAGTAAATGTCAGGTTATCATATTGACACAATATAGGCAAAAAAGTATATATATTTAAATGCATTGTTTAGCAAACTAATGGAAAACTGAATGCACTGGACTTAAAATAACTTACGTTTATGCTGTTTCTTGAGATTAAACCTTTCATGCATACTGTTTTTACTTCGGCAAAGGATACCTGTGATCAACAGACGGAGCAATGAGCACGTGGCGTGAGCGAGCGCCAACAATAAAATCACTTTGGGTACATTGTGTATGATTGTCCTAACTGGCGGCGAGCGATGCAGCTAAACTTTTGTTGTATGCCCAGTTTCTATTTATGCCTGTCACACGTGTTGAAAGCAGCGACCTCGATAAATGTGTTGTTGTAGCTCAACAGGCCAGATAAGGTGCAGCCAGAGGTGGCAAGGAGGAAATGACTGTCACCGTATGTGTGTGTGCGCGTGCCTATACGTGTGGGAGCTTAGGGGAGACATATACCTATTTTTCAGGGGCATATTTTCGAGCTTGTTACACACATTCTATGAATAAATATGGACAATGAGCACCATTGAAATGCGATTCTGACACTCGCGTGATGTTATGACACAGAAAACGATCTCTCTTTTTTAAATAAAATGTAAAAAATTATTTAGAATCGAAATAATTCAACAGCAGTGATCAAATTCCTGGAGCGGCGCACCTCCGCTGCTGGATGCATGTAAGGGAAACACTGAGGTGTGAAGGCTAAAATGATCAAGGGCAGGGACAGACTTGGGTTTAGCTGTGCTGATTTGAATACTTTGATAACCCAGGGCACTTTCCGATGGGTTGTTTACTGTTGCTTCTGACTAACTGCAGGTGAAATTGATTTGGAGGTTGAGGTGAAAAGTGGGACCTGAATAAAGCTAATAAGAGAACGGAAAAGCTGCACCCTTGTGGCTGAAAATTAGATGGAATCATGGCTTGTCTTGAGGTTAGCATGACTTGGCATATTGCTAATGAGCCATTCAGTGGCACTCTCACCATGAAGATAATATGAGATAAGATAGGTTTTCAATTACCAAGAGAAAGTTGTGCACTGCTGTAGCAAGGAACAGAAGTGTGCTTTATGTCATATTAGAAGGACTAAAGTATATTTTAAAATATAATTAAAGCCTTTCACAAGTCCCACAAATTTCTGAAAGTACAATGCTAACTCACTAGAGTATCCCTTTTCCTTTACCGGTGCTTGAGAAAGTTATATTACTGTGTCCAACGTAAGAATGAGGAAATATAGTCGGTATTTACTTGTACAGCAAAACTACTGCAAACTGTTTCTTTTCGGTCAGTGCCTAAAAGTTGAGGTTGAAGTCAAATATTTGACATTTGAAAAATATTGTTACCCTTTATTCTCCCCAAAGCAGTTTCAGTCAAAAGCAACTGGACTTAGTTAACCAAGTCCAGTTGCTTTTGACTGAAATTTGCGATGACCTGGACAAATGAGAACATTCACAGGCTCCCTTTATTCTGAATCCTTTCAAAATTGGAGGAAACCATATTGCTTTAAATAGTCTCTAATCTGTTGTGGTGCAGTATCATATTATCTTACATTCAATCTGAGCAACAAAATAGTTGAAACGTGTCAGCCAAGCAAGGATGAAGGAAGCTTTAGATGTTAGGTTTTCAAGTTAAGAGAACTGCACCATTCCTGTACCAATGTCTCCACAATAAATATCTGTACTTTCCTTACTTGACAGATTTGTACTCATACTGTGTTAGATTACAATAAATATAGGGATTCAGAGTTTGATATTTGTAATTAACAGATATAATGAGAAAATCTGTATCACTGATCTTTTCCCGTTTGTATGTAATTTTCCTTCGATGGACCAGGCATCTTTTAGTTTTCAGGATTGTTGAGCCAGAAAAGTAGAGCCACAGTTGCCATGGCAAGATGTCCTCAATAGCAAACACTTAGGCAATTTGCTCCGGAAAATTGATGTATTCTGAAGAGTAGCATTAAAGACGGACAGATTTGTTGTTCTCAGGTTACCTGTTGCCATGGTAGCCTTCACATTCCATACAAAATGTAGCAGCATCATTAAGCAAATGCATTACTTTTGAATCCTAGTTTAAAGTTTATTGTGTGGTGAGAATCTAAGATACTAGCGGCACCTCCATAAGGACTGTCTCTGGGATTTCCCGAGGAGAGAATGAATAAGTGTTGCAGTGTTAGTGGCTTACACAAAAGCTGCTTTTTGGTGGAAGTCACTGTTGCATTAATCATGACTGGGAGGCCATGATTTCATGGTTGAGGTGTTGAATGTCTAAAAGGCCACGACTGTATATAGTGGTTTCTAAATTGATGTTTTCAAATGAAATTGACATTGTGACACTATCATTTCAGTGTTTACTTGCCCTATGTTGCTAAATTCATCCGAGTCGAGCTACTGGCTCAATCAACCCAACAAGGTTTTTTTTAATTTAACCTTTATTTATAAAGTTAATCTCATTGAGATAGGTAATTTAAACATATAGGGATGATGATGATGTCATATAAAACTAGACAATCTGAAGAATCCATTTGTACAGGAAGGGGGCTAAATAACGCTCCAAAATTAGGCTACATTTGGATGAGGGAAAAACTGGCATGGCTGTTTTCAACAGGATCCCATGACATCTGAATGAAAATAGGTTCTGTGGGTACCCGCAGGTCTTCCATTTACATACTGTACATGCACACTTTATGATAATACCAGGCAGTTTAGGGCAAAAACATTCATACTTTCTGCATACAGCAAGTCCTAGCAATTCAATTGCTTTTCATAAATTTAAGTATGACAGTTATTGCTATTTCTGAGACTTGATAGCAGAGAAAGCTACTCAATGAAAATGCAAAAAACATGTCTACAGAAAATGTATGTAAATAAGTGGTTTGTACAGGAATGTGTGTTTTCCTTATATTGTTTCCCCCCCTTCTTTCACCTCTGTTGTTGTTTCTGTAGTCCAAGGCATATCGGTGTAATGCTTTGGATGACTATTCATTTGGTGAGGCAGAGCATTAATGTGGAAAGACATCTATGGCGCAGCATAGAGCTCTTACTCTCTCAGTCTCTTCACTCTCTCTGTTTCTCTTTCTCTCTCCCGTGTAAGAGCTTTGATGCTGAGTGAAAGCACTGCAGCTCTTGTTTTTAAAAGCCAGACTAGTCAGTCTGCAGTGGGACGTGAGTTTTCAGCTATATATAAAAACACACTCCCTGACTTTCATTCACATAAAGAACGGGTTGGATTTAGCCAATTTGCACACTGAATGTCCTGAAATGATGTACTATAATTGCGTGCAATAATATAGGTGCCTTAAAGACATTCCATCTTAAAGAGAGATCAAATTAAAACGGACTCAAACTGTACAGTATGTGACTCTTTTTTTTTTGTTGCTTTGACCCACTGAAATCTCCCAAAGGATATATGTATGAATTCTCATTGATCTTCAATCCTTTGCTCTCTTTTATCCACAATATGGGTTATCTTTTACTTTTTTTTAAATGCTTTTCATTTTTAAGCCTTTTCTTAGTAGTTAGTTAGTTGGTTTACTAACTGAGTCATTCTTTTACTTCAGAAGATTCAGGGCACTTTTAAAATAGAATGAACATTGCAAAATTTTGCTCTTTAATGTGAAATGAGTCCAGATTAAAATGCATACAGTAGCTAATCACCACCATGCACCAAGATGAGTAAATAAAAAGCATAATTTTGCTATTATCAGTGCTTTTATATGTAACAGTGCTGTTTGTCTGAGTGTATGTTGGAGCTGGAATTGGAAATTAAATTAAATTGAATGAAAATAAAATGATAGCTTTATGCATTTCTGATGCTGATGGGAAGAAGCAGGCCACTACAGCAGCTTTTAGAACATGGGAGATGTTTAAAAAATCTGTTACTTTCATGACAACAGAGCATACTAGTGTATATTACATATTCATTGACTTAATTCTTCTATTTTAATCATCTGGCTTCCTTTATGTGGGTTAAAATTAAGGAGGGGGCACAATGAGGTATGTAAACTTGCGTGTTATGCTATAGTGAATACTGAATTGCTCTTGAGTTGTTTCCCAGCTGTAGTTGGCATAGAGATGCGCCTGTCAAGTGGCTGCAGATGGTCTGGTGGGATATCTAATGTACCAGTGAAACTAGATCCACATTAAAACAAAAGCAGCACTTGTGAGCCAAGGAAGACAATGCACTGCTTAATTTCTTGATGCATATTACATAGAGCTAGGGGCTGGTCCTCAGTACCTTTTAAGGTATCAACCGAAATAACCCAGTACCAAGTAGTATCGGGACTTCTCCTATAAAATTATACCTGCATTTGATCCTTCTAGCACCCTGAACTGAAAAATACAATTTATATAGTTTTGCTTGCAGCCAATCACCTTCAATTTAATGTAACCTGTGATTGGCCCACTACCGTACGCCTATAACCCATACAGTTTTTGATTTTTAATTATTTTTTTATTTAACCTTTATTTATAAA
Organism: Echiichthys vipera; assembly: GCF_963691815.1. Taxonomy (NCBI): domain Eukaryota; kingdom Metazoa; phylum Chordata; class Actinopteri; order Perciformes; family Trachinidae; genus Echiichthys; species Echiichthys vipera. The sequence goes on from NC_139845.1 coordinate 19,459,210, forward strand.
GTTAATCTCATTGAGATACAGATATTTAAACATTTAGGGATGATGATGATGATGTCATGTAAAACTAGCCAATCTGAAGAATCCATTTTTACAGGAAGGGGGCTAAATAACGCTCCAAAGTTGGGCTACGTTTGGATGAGGGAATAACTGGCATGGCTGTTTTCAACGGGATCCCATGACATCTGAATGAAAATAGGTTCTGTGGGTACCCACAGAACCTATTTTCATTCAGTTTGGGGCAAAAACATGCAGTCTTTTTCTCATGCAGTACAAATATGTTATTTATGCCAATTCTAAAATGCAGTATTTTACTCTTTCTGCATACTGAGGTTCTTGGAGTTGCGTAAATCGGGAATGACTGCAAAGCTGAAATTTGAGAAATCCGTTATTAAAGGAAATCTCCAAATGTCGACAGTTTTTGATCCCATATCACAATATGGACGTTTCTGTGGTGTTCCTCAATGTAAATGTATTACCAAATCTGTAAAATTATTCTATTTCTGGTTTAGTATTCTAGTATTCTATTTCTGATTTTTGAAGGGAAGAACTTGACACAGTGCTGAGCTACATCTTAAATGAATCTTTATGTTCCCAGCCCTCAGATGATGCACAACATCTTCTATGTGGCATCTACTGTTGACCTGCTATCTCCCCGGCGACTGCTAAGGGGTTAAGAGAGACCCGGTCAAGACACAACAGCAATACGACACAAAGTTACAAAGGACATTCGTACAAAGAATAAATAAGACACTAGTCATAAAGTGATAAGTGCAGAACAACAAGAGCAGACGCCCACAGATGCTCTCTAAAAAGTAATTTAAAGTCCCCTTGGGCAATCATGCGGGACAGCTTCAGTGCTGTAGCTTGTTCCAGTGTGGTGAAGTCGAGCGTGCTGTATTTAATGGAGTTGGCAGTTCAGCGTGTCGCAGTGCTTCCATTCACATGATGTGCTTCAAATGTGGTCGAAAAAATATCACTATAGTACTCTATTGGTCTCTGTACCCACTTATATACCAGTATATAATTGGCTTCTGGTATCGTAATTTTGTAAACAATACCCAGCCGTATTATTACGGTATATATATTATGTGTATAATGTATTAGGAGCTTTAGCTAATTTAAATACTGTGTAGCTCTGATGTCGGATGCAATCACTTCAATGAAAAGACTCCTGTCTGTATTTCCCTTTTAATTTCATACATGTAGGTTGGCATAGAAAATCAGAAGTTTTATGCTTTCATGGAACCAATCATTCAAATAACTAAAGTGCCCTCAAACAAGTACTGTATATGTGCACTTGACTTGCTCAAGAAGTACTTTTACGGGAGAGCTGTTGGCCCACAGCACCGTTTTCCATTTCCAAGAGGTATTAAAATAGTTACACTGTGCTATATTTTGTGTTTCAAGCCATGCAACATTTCTATACAAATAAACTAAGGTATTTTACCTTCCATTTCTAGATACATTTTGCTTCGAAGTTTGTCTGCCGTCTCTACTAACTTTTTTTATGTACACATAATAAAGTGGCAGCAAGCAAACTTGTCTGTAGGTGGGTGAATGAGGTATTACTGTAAATTGAAGAAGCAGGTTAGAAGAGGGACGTTATTATAAAGTAGAATTGACAAAAATCACTCCAATAATGCAGTGACATGCATACAACATCACATTGTGTTTATTAAAAGTATCCAAGCGTGAAGTTTGAAACTTGTTTTCTCTCAGAGTCACGTAAAAAGCTAGATAAAAAGGATGCCTAATTTTCCATATCTACAGACACACGGTTAAAAAGATGTGACCGTTTTCCTTATTCAGTAATGAATGTCAGCAGTGTTTCCTTCATTCTGCTGGCTGAATACTGATGACGTATGGATAGGAGACAGAAGCTATAAATTATTTACAGTCTCTCCGTCACCTTGAGACCACCAGTGTCACCAGCTGCCAGGATCTCAGTGGGGAATATGTTGCTTAGGATAGATTTAGTATTTGCCTTGCTCTGTCATGACACACTATATCTACATTAGATACATTTACTACATATACATACATATTTTTCCAAATGTATAGAAATAAACATTCCACACAGCAACTTCACTGGAGCAGTTGTTAATTGAGTGTCCAAATGCTTTTTCTCGGTTTCCCGTTTGTACTCCACACCCACCTTGACCCAGCCAAACTAAAACATCGACCGACCTATCTTACTTCTGAGCTCAGTTCAGATAAGGGACTTGCAGCAGACGGCAGCTGGTTGCCATCCAGATTCTGTGGCTTGCTTCTATTTGCTTTGAAGGACAGCGTGCTCTCGTGACTGACATTATGTAATGAGATTCCATTTGGCTCCTCAGACATGACTTGCAAGTTCTGCAAGTGCCTAGAAATACGTTAGATATCCAAAGCCTGCTAGATCTCGGTAATGAAGGCTAGAGGGATCATTGTTTTCTTAAAAAGGCTTAAAAACAATAGTTGTTTGTTCATTCAGAGCTGCTAATAAGGATTGTTGTTGATTAGTGTATAGTTTGACAGTTCTTTTATCAGTTAATCAGTTAGTTTTTTACTCACAAAATGTGTCAAACATGACTACGGGCAACTGTCAGTCATTATGCATTTGAGAGTTTTTGATGCAGTGATTTTTATATTTAATGCTTTTCTAAGTATGCACCCCCAAAGAAATTTCAGTCAAAAGTCAATTTGTCTAGGAAGACGTTTCACCTCTCATCCAAGAGGCTTCATCAGTTCATGTACGCATCCGAGCAGTCCCAAACCTGGTAAAATGTGTACATGAACTGATGAAGCCTCTTGGATGAGAGGTGAAACGTCTTCCTAGACAAATAACCAAGTCCAGTTTCTTTTGACTGAAATTGCTTTGGGGATAACAATGACCTGGACAAATGAGAACATTCATAGGCCTAAGTATCGACATATCACTTTTCATCCACCCACATGGCGTTTGCAACACTTTCAAACAATGCCACGCCCAATTATAAGACAAGAAGTGCATACGATTTTGTTCCATTGGTGCTGCCTGAAATGCGGTACCTTTTAGTATAAAGTATCTTCGGCAGCACCCTCCGCTCATCCTCCAGGTGTCCACTTTGGGAACTACCGCCTTAGAGAATGCAAATACACTGGCTTTCGAAAAAGGTCCCTGAGACATAATCCGTAAAGATATGTCCAGTGCCTGGCGCCTGCACATTGCTCTGGCTCTGCCTGAATTCACAACAGTTGGTTGTCTACTGGAATGGAAAACTGCAGGTTATCTGGACAATGATGGTGGACTGAACGTGTCTTTATGCTGTTGTGTTTTGTGTTACAGGTTTCGACAGAGGGAAAGAGGACCTCTTGCCTCTGCCTTTGAAAGAGGACTCACATTCCATATCTAAGAGCAAGGTAAGGAAAACCACTCCACTGAGTTAATGTTTTTTTGATGGGTGGGTAGGAACGTAGGAATCATATACACACTGACTGTACACATCTAACCTTTATCAACTCCAATTCGAGCTCAGCCCTTCTTTCAAGTGAGCTCAGTTTGTAGGAGGCCCGTCGAGTTTATCTAACGAGGTCCCCATCAGATATGTTAGTCAGTGTAAATGTGGGTATCTGAGTCTCCCAGCACACATGCTTTCACTACGCATTATTAAACATTTTATGATTTTGCGAAGTATGAAGATAAGACAGGATAATCTTTTCAGAGATATAAAAGCTCTCTATCAGCAAGGCTTCCCAAAACCAAGACGAGATTTGTGTTTTCACTTCAATCAATTTTTTTCACTTTCCATTCTGCTATCAAGACTGTTCAACATCTTAGAGCAGCTACGGAAAAACAGAACTGAGCCTTGGCCATGTTTCCATCAATCTTCACAGCAATAAATGCAGTCTCAGCCAGCTAAAGGAAATTCAGTCTGTCTCTGAGCAGAAGAAGGGTTTGTAGCTTTGGTGCCTGTTATCGTGTACCTTTAGTCTTTGTCTTACTCTGCCTGTGATCGTTTAAGGCCTCAAATAGCCCTGCTTTAGGATTCCCAAACACCCCCGTCTGTCTCGCCGCTTTAAATCACTCAAATTGGCTTGTGAAGGGACCTGGCAGAGATGCACCTGCAGTGGCATTTATAGGCTTTATTCTGCTAAGGAAGCTAAGTTTGGGCTACCAGGGAAACAAGTGAGCTTGAGAGGACAAAGAAACCAATCACTTCTAGATGCTATTTCAAATCAATGTTGCAGCTCTTCGCTAATGCTGTGAATAAATCCAATGGAATATCCTCATTTCAGTAGACTGTTGATTGTATTATTTTTGGTAATAGATTTTCCATTATGAGGAAGCACTTGATGGCTAAAGGGATATTTATTTATTTAGTGGCTGACTTTATTCAGAGCAGCTTACACAGAGTGCAGCAGTGAACCAGGCTGGTGATTTCTAAACCTGCAGTCCCCTCTGGCAGTGAGAGTAATTACATAAACATCGTCCATGCATGCTTATTGCCCCTTTCACAGAGCCTGTTCAAGCCGGGACTGTTGCGCCTTTAATCCGCTTCACCATCTGTATAAAAGTTATGAAGACTTAATAGATGGGCAGGGTTGTTGTGCCTTTTAAGCACAGAGCTGAACTGACATCTGTGTGAAAGGGACTGCCATCATGGCGTGACTACATGCAATAGTGATGTACAAGTCCACCCACAGAGGGTCAAAAAGTGAAAAAGCAGCAGAAAAATTGTGCGCAATAGTAGTCTTCCCATCTCTCAGTTGGCTGATGAATAGTGCGAGTTAGTTCAATCATGCTAGACGGCAACACTGTTGTGTTACACCCCACGCCACTTTTGCTTCCAGAATACTGAGCATGCTATCTAGTATCACACACCCAGGAGCACATCCTGATTGTCTGTTATCTGTCCTTGTCCCGCTTGCCTGAGTTTCTTTTTTATCTGAGAAACCTTTTCTTGGATGCTTCCTAGGATTTACCACCGTATCTGAAGAAATGTTAATTCTTATGGAAAACTTAAAAGGATTTGGAAAATATATCTAATTGTGATTGTTTTGACTTATATTGTAATTACGAGATTTGCAATTTTAGAGGGAATGATCATTTTAACATCATTGCCATTTTCATTTAAAATCATGTTAAGGTCATTATGGTGTGATTTTCTTTTTTTGCAGGGATCTGTCTAATAAAGATATTTTCTACAAGTCTGTAAAATATGATATGTATACCAGGATATCTCTGCAGCACCGCAATATTTAATTAAAAATGGTATTTTGACACGTTTGACTTTAACAAAGATTGCACCTCCTGCTCTTTGAAAACTGCAGTAGGTTGGCCACATTGAGATTTTGATAAAGTTTGGCCTAATTGTTCAGATGTCAAGCTCTCCAGCTTCAAGTAGTTTCCACACATGCAACACAAATTTTCACAGGAAAGCTTTGGTTATAATCACCAGGCATGTTTCAGTAGTGTGCAGCATGGCAGATGAACAAATGATAGATCCTGTATATATGTTTATATACTGTATATGTCTTCAAAGATAAATCATTTATTTGCCATCAAACCCTTCTTTTCCCCTCCTGTGTTCAGTCTGAAACAAAGCTGTACAATGGCTCAGACAAAGATGTGTCGGCATCCGGAGGAAAACTCACCAAGAAGGAGTCCCTCAAGGTAAGTGAGCTCTGTGTGTTCTGTGTGCCTGACACACGTTGAAGACATGCTAATGAGTCTTAAAAATATGCTTGATGCTTGTCTCACACTGTTGTTTCACACTGTGTTAACTTGTGCCACAACATACATACAATACTGTATATCAGATTAGAATGATCATATCGTGTACCAATATCACCTCAATACAGGATAAACAGGAAACGTGGTATTTTAAAGGGGAAATAAAAAGCAGCAGATACCTCACTCTTCAGTCAGACGTTACCAGCTCTCTTAACAGGAACACTGAGGAGTGTCATTCCAGTGTTATTGCCAAATGGGATTCAGTGAGACAGCAAGTGTGGAATATTCACATTCACAGTTGTGTAAATTGATGTTGTTGTTATTTTCCTGCTCTCTGTTCTCCGTGCAGGTGCAGAAGAAAAACTACAGGGAAGAAAAGAAGAGGGCAACCAAGGAGCTGCTCAGCACCATCACTGATCCCTCTGTCATCGTCATGGCCGACTGGTTAAAGGTGCGATCTACAGGATATATTTATTAGTAGTGCATTATGTACAACTGTTTCATTGCAGAACAGCATGCCGGGTGCAGCTCTCTCTGTCGCTCCCTACATTACATGTTGAAGAAAGAGAGACCAGCGATATTACATTCCCAAAAAGAAAGCTGTTTGCAGATGATGCGTATATGATGGCATTGCCAGTAGATGTAACTATGTCATGGCAGTTGCACTGCTTATGAACCAAGGAAGCACAGTGTCAAGTGTGAAGTTGTTTGGATGAGTGGTTCTCAAAAAAAGACAAGCAATTGGCTCATTCCCAACACTGTACTAGTGAAAAACATTTATTTTTTGGTCATTTGCATCCCCAAGTTCCTTCCTAAGGCCTTAGGACTATCTGACATTTATTGTATTTGATCCAGATCCGAGGCACTCTGAAGAGCTGGACCAAGCTGTGGTGCGTGCTGAAACCAGGCGTCCTGCTCATCTATAAAACCCACAAAAACGGCCAGTGGGTGGGAACGGTGCTGCTCAACGCCTGCGAGCTTATTGAGAGGCCCTCTAAGAAGGACGGCTTCTGCTTCAAGCTCTTCCATCCGCTGGAGCAGTCGATCTGGGCCGTCAAGGTCAGTTTATACCTTGAAATACAGGATTCGCAGCCAGCAGTTACCCTCAGGAGCATTATGGAGCTTTTAAGGCCACATGATACACACATGATACACGTTAAAAACGCTTTGCGCCGGCCGTTCCATTCATTTCTTATTATCAAACAAGTAAGGGCATACTGTACAGACAATGCAAGCGTTCTGACTCCTGGGAGAGAAAAGTCATGGACACCTCAAACAACTTGAGAAGTTTAAAAGGTAGTCAGTGGAGCAAAGCATAGTGTCAGCAACTGAACAGCCGAATGTACTAACTGGAATAAATGAAAGGCTTGTGAAGGATAAAATAGAATAGTAAATGTGACAAGGAAGCTGGTAGTGAATGAAATCAGGCTCGCTGATAAAATGCTCTTCCTGAGTATTATCGGTAACATTAAGGAGAATGTCCAGCAATGGAAAAAGGACATGTTGTTAAAACGTGTTAAAATTTGGCAGCCTTTTCCTCCACTGTACGCTGGAGTGTGAAAAAAAAAAGAGAATTACGCACCTGGGGGAAAGGGGTAATATTTTGAGAAAAATGTGGCAGATTTAAAATCTTGCCTATTTCCAAGATTCAAGGTTGAAAAAGGTAGTGTTTTGTTCTACACTTCCTGTTGAATCAACACAGTTACTGTATGCTGCGTAGGCTCCTATGTCTGCAGCAGACTCAGAAAATGACTGTGTTCGGAAGTTTAGACAGAATGAAGGACGCAACAAGGTCCGATGACATCATGTGTAATACGGCATTCAGTCGATGAGAGACTGCACTGAGGCGCGATCGTGAAACCACAGTGTTTTGTCTTTTTGGGTATGCTGCGTTTGGACAGAGGCAGGTCGGCAATCTTAAGCAAAGCTAACTGGCTGCTGCCTGTAGCTTGATTTATCATACAAACATGACACCAATCTTCTTGAAACCCATGATTCCTAACTCCCAGCAAAAAAGCATATTTACCAATATATTTACAAATATATTCTGCAATATACTACCAAATTTATCTATCATTTGCAATGGAAAAAAAGTCTCTGACCTCATTCTTCCATTATTTAGAAACTAATAATCAATTGTTCAGTCGAAAAGCTAGAGCAGGAGAATAGTGCCAATGGTTTGTTATGCAGGATGAATCTCAATGCTCTCGAGTGATGAGAAAAACAAACCGATAATGAGGGGGATAAGATCTTTTCATAATAACAAAGTCCTTTGTCTCCTGCAGTTAAATGAAATAGTTCAACCAATGTGGATGTTAGCTGTATAATTAAGAACTCATCTTTGTTTAATTGAGGACAGACACAGAAAATTATACATTCAGCCAGCAATTTTCCCATTCGATCCTGTGTTTTGCGCTCTGATCAGACGTCTACTCCAGCCGTGGCGTCATATTCATAACTGACCTTTTCTCTTTCAGCAACAAAAAGGCTTCAATCACAATTTGTGACCTGTGTTTTAGATTACATTGTTCCTGCTCTCCCCATCGTCCTCTCACGTAGAAATAAACACTTCACTCATTCTGCTTCTGTTCACTCTCATAGCTCATTTGCATCATGACATACTGGGGAGTCTGGATTTCCTCTGTTTGCACACATAAATGATGAAGGACCTGAAAAAAAGAAAGACAAACTTTGCAGGTGAAACATGGAAACCACTAAAGAGCTGATAAAACCTCCACAAATTGAAAAGACATCAAAATGATGAATGGACCAATCAAGACACTGACTACCTACCTGCCCTTAAACACTGAAGCTGATATGTATCCAAGCCCCCACCACAGAGATTTCCTGGTTGATCCAATACAGAAGTGCCAAAAACTGCAGGTCTCTGAGTGTCCACCAGGGGCAGGTTTCATAATAGAGCAGTTTCTGATTGACCCCCATGTTAAACAGGCCGTATTCACAGCATCATTAAACCTGTTTAAGGCCTGGTAAGAAAAAAACAAAAACATTCTAGTCAGTATGTTTAGGTCATATGTCCATGACAACACTGAGGCGGGTGAATTTTTTTTATACCAGTCTATTTTTTATTTTATTGGAGGTTAAAGTTTATGAATAATTAGGGGTGTGGCCTCTTGAGTGACAGCTAGCCGCTGGCTCTCACTTCTCCTCAGATGTATACGTCAGCCAGATGATGGTATCTCCCTCCCCCCAACGTCACATACATGCCCTTTTTTGGTCAGAGGAAATGAGGCTAAGTCAAAGTCTGACAAGATGGCGACTCCCATAGGCGTGTAAGATTGGATTAGTTGAGAGAATGGACCTCGACGGAGATGCTACGTTCGTTTTTTTATACAGTCTGTGTGTAACATGTATTTCCTCCTTTTATTTCTCGTTGTCATCAGGGTCCTAAAGGAGAAACAGTTGGCTCCATCACTCAGCCATTACCCAGCAGCCACCTCATCTTCCGTGCTGCCTCTGAGTCCGATGGTAAGAGACAGGCTGTCAATCACACTTCAGCTGTTTGTCTTAGTCTTGTCAGTAGCAACTTAAATCCATGAATTTGGATCACATTGGTATCAGCTACTTGGTTCAAAACTGCAACTACTGTTACTTTCAATATTTTGTGGTGTGTGGAAGTGACACTAACCCTAATCCTTGTCATTTTAAACCAATTCCCGATCTTAATATAGGCATGTCTGAACAGCCTGACCTATTTTACAACTGCGCTTTTATACGACGATATTAGTGGGATAATGTCAGATATTCACATCAGCATTCGAAAACAGTACAAATACATCCCTACTGAGTGAGTAGGTGTTTTCTAGGTCATTTCGACAGGCAAATAGAAAACTTCTATGCACTTCCCGCCTGCTTGTTTGTCTTCCATGACTGATACACTTTAAACAGGGTTAAGTTAACATGGAAATAATTTATCCTTATTTGGTTTAAAATTACATGGAAACAGTTTTAATGGAATAGTTTGCTAGTTCGGTAAATAGGATATTTGCTTAGGGGCTGGGGGTTTAGGCCTTTACAAACCTTGGGCAATATGAATAAACAACACAAAACTGTGAAAATTTATATTGGATTTTCGTACAAGAATGTTCATACCGGAAGTCTAGGACGTTTATCGTGAAAGGAAAGAAAGGAAGGATTTAATCTGGTATGCACGCTGCCCTTCGTCAAGGTCGAAAGGACAAAAGTTTGCCATCTGGTTCAGACTACGCAGCCTCATGGTTGATGGCTTTATTTGTGGTGCGAAAGCCACATTTCCATAGGTTTCGATGAATTGTTCAGATGTCCCCCACTCCAGCTTTAAGTAGGCTGCACACATGCAACACAAATCCTCACAGGAAAGCTTTGATTATAATCACCAGAATGATGTGAATTATGTGGGGACAATCAGCAGAGTGCTCTGATGCTAGCATGGCTTTCTTGTGTTACTTTACTCTATAGTATTTTCCCCCAGCACTGGCGATGGCTAAGAAATATTTAATCGGTTACGAGTGGATGTGGAATGTGTGGTTTTTTGTTGGGTTTTTTTGGCTTCAAAAGGGGAAAGAAAGTGAAATGTTTGAGAACCACTGGATATAATCCATTACACAGAACAGTGAACTGGTGAATGCTTTATTTAGCCACAGCCCCTCTTGCTGTGTCTCTGTCCAGGGTGCTGAAACATCCAATCTAGTCTCTCCTTGTTTGAGTCTCTCTCCATGAGGATGCATGAATAGTCAATGTCCAATTTCTGAGTGAAACGTGACCCTTTCTGGCTGTCATTGCAATTGTAGTATAGTTTGCCCTTTGTAATGATATAAATATCAAAATAAGAAGGATTTTAAAGGTCTTGTACCCACAATCCTGGTATGGGACCAGGATTGTGGGTACAAGACCTTTAAAATCCAAGAGCCAAAATTATTTTCAAAAACCTTTTTGCTCAATGTTCAAAGAAGGAAAACGAACAGCAAAGCCTGAGAGTATATGCTGCCAATGGGTTTTCCTGATCAGTCTGAATTTCTTTCCCAGGTCGATGCTGGATGGACGCCTTAGAGCTGGCCCTGAAGTGCTCCAGCCTGCTGAAGAGGACCATGATCCGTGAGGGGAAAGAGGACATGAGCACAGTAGCCTCTGGCGGAGAACACTCCATTAATTTCTACAGTCTCCTGAGAGCCCACAACATCCATGGTTTCCAGTGAGTATGACATAAAACCAGCGCTCCAATTATATCATTCTTCTTTAAACATTAAAGCTACCAGTTGCTTTTTAAATGTAACATTATTTGTCGGAAACATCTTACCATCCTCCAGGTTCAACGACAGTGACCATTTGAAAGACCCGGACCTGTACTCAGACAAGTCAGACAGGGAGGGCGAACAGGACCATGAGGAGTCAGACCCAGAAGGCCTGGAGAAGAGTGAGGAGAGCGACAGCGACACGTCAGAGCGCCAGGATGACTCGTACATCGACCTGGACCCTAATGAACATCTGCGGGAAACCCCGTACCTGGAACAGTCCCATGAGGAACTTGGAGAGGTAGTCTCAGGAGTCCACTGTCATATATGGAGCTTTTAATAAGAAACAGTGTGACATTACACCATATTCTCATAGGATTTCTAACAAATGAAGTCTTATGATCAAACCATAGACTGTATAAAAGGATAAAACCTATTCTGTTGTATAGTTTCTTCAATAATGGGGGAAAATTAGCATTTTTCTCTGCCAGGGCTGTTAGGAAAGCTGTAACAGCGACAGGCTTTGATCTGTGTGGGTTGGTGTGTGTGGGGTGCAGTGAGTTTGACAGCTCACTAATTAAACACCTACTGAAGCCGAGGATATATGTTTATAGTGAAGAGATTATTAAAACCCTTATTTCCGAAAGCCATTTGCATCAACAATCGATAAAACTTTTTTTTTTCCAAAGCATTTTTATTGTCAATTTTCAAAGTAACGAACAATATACATACACTCATAATAATAATCATAAAATAGTAAATAAATACTTGACAAACCATGACATGTCAAAACAAAGTACACACAAAGAGACTTAATGTAGATAAAACTTTTAAGTATGTAGAGACTCGTGCAAAAATGTGAATGTTTCTGAATATTTTACCGCCCAAGCCACACATCATGAGCCCCATGAGCCTTGTGTGATGGCTGCCTCCCTGAAACTGCTGTGGCTCACACTCCTGTGGTGTCCACACAGACAGCGGTGGCTGCTGTGGCGCTGCTGGAGCACTGCCTGCCTTTCTACCTTGAGTGACATATTCTACATGTATACACACTGAAATGTTCAGCAGTCTGTTCCGTATTATTGCAGGCTACATGTAGGATAATACATTCATTCTTTACCGTGTGTGTCTCCATTTCCAGGCTGGCGAGGCTGCCCAGACAGAGACAGTATCAGAGGAGAATAAATCTCTGATCTGGACTCTGCTGAAGCAGGTGCGACCTGGCATGGATCTGTCCAAGGTGGTTCTGCCCACCTTCATCCTGGAGCCAAGGTCCTTTCTGGACAAACTCTCTGACTACTACTACCACGCAGACTTTCTGTCAGAGTAAGCCCTTCCCACCTTCTGTTTGCCCCCAGGCTTTTTTAAAGAAATACTCAAATGTATGCTCTTCTGTTCTTACTAATTGATAAATGTCTCATTGGTTTAATATGTACACTAAAATCCAAACCATTCCTTTAACAGACCCCGGTCTTTTTACCACGACACTACACCAAGGATTTAAAAATTGGGGGAAAGAGCCAAAACTGATTTTGCTACTTTAGGACTTTTTACTAAATATCTAATTGAATACACGTGTCAGATGATTGTTTATGTCCCTTGACATCAGAACATATATTTTGGTTTATTTCAATTATCTTCAGTGATTCATTGGTGTTTGTAGTGTGTAATATCAACAGTAAAAGTAGAATGATTAATTGTTCTATAAAATGTTACATATGGACACTGACATATGTCAAAAGAAACCAAACCATATTGAGGTTGTCTTTGCTTCCTGTGAAGCAGTTGTGTTGATTCTTCAGGATAGTAACAAGTAAGGAGACGCAGGGAAAGATGATCAAGAGAACTTTGTCATAGCGCATTGTGAAAAGTTGTATCCACTAAGTTAAACAGCATCAGGCTAAGTTTGGACTGTATGTTTCATCGCCAGGGCTGCAATCGAAGAGAACGCTTACGACCGGATGAAAAAGGTGGTGAAGTGGTACATCTCTGGATTTTACAAAAAGCCAAAGGTCAGGAGAGTAAACACGGGCACACCGGCTTCATGTTGATTAGCTGCATAGAGTAAACATGCTATCTATGTATAATGTATGTTATACAAAAAAAAAAATCATATGTTGGTTTTGAATCCACAGGGGTTGAAGAAGCCTTACAACCCCATTATTGGAGAGACGTACCGCTGCATGTGGCTCCACCAGAAGACCAACAGCAAGACCTTCTACATCGCAGAACAGGTAACTAACTATCTACTAGCAATCTGATAGGTCAAGAGCTCATTTCCCCTGTATCAAATAGAAGAGAGCAACCCTACGTCAAGTAAAAGGCCGCGCCCCCACGCCGGTGAAAACAAAGCAGAAGGCCTCAGTGTTTTATGGACGCTTATAAGAAAAGCAGGAGTGAATTTGAGGAAATACATTACAGTCTATGGGAAATACAAGTAATATTTCCATATTTATTGATAGAAAGATGACGGAATGATGTTGAAAAGATGCAGTCAGTGTGTGTGTGTGTGTGTGTGTGTGTGTGTTTGTGTGTGTAAGAGAGAGAAAGAGGGTACACTTTCACCCTCATTTAACCTTAGGTGGACAAAGCCTTGGCTGTTTGTCTTGTTTCACAAAGCTAAACTAAAATGACAGTATATTAACGACAGAGAAAGAGATCGTTGTCATAGGCCTGCATTACCTGGTGATTCAGACACTGAGTGGGCTCGTTTACCCACTTCTCCTCCGGTCAGCTGTATGGACAAACATTCCCTAACTCTTTGATTTTTTACATATAACTTCAATCATCGCTCGGCAACAACGTAATATAGCTGTCTGCCTAACTAACATGAGTCATTGCAGGAGGTTTCCAGGCCGATTAACGTAAAATATGCGAAATCAGGACAGGCAGTTTGTTTTTACCGGAATGGGGGCGTGGCCTTATGTGTCGCTCTCTTCTTTACAGTATCTCCCAAACAACACATGTTGCTTTGGGGTTGGGCCAATATAAGATACATCTGTGGTCATTATTTCGGCTGATTTCATTAAAATAAGTTCCATTTAAGCTGACTCAGTATGTTTTTCTTCAGGTATCCCATCATCCTCCTGTGTCAGCCTTCTACGTCAGCAACAGGAAGGATGGATTTTGCCTCAGTGGCAGCATCCTCGCCAAGTCCAAGTTCTATGGTACACTGTTACGACTAAAAATATAATTAATGTCCCCCACAGGCACCTTAAATAAATAAAGTGTGCTAATATTTATTCATCTGCTTTGCTTTTCCTTTGCTGTGCGAGAACATGTGTCCGCTTACTGCTGTTGTTTACATTTTAGGAAACTCCCTGTCGGCCATATTAGACGGGGAGGCTCGGCTCACTTTTCTCAACCGAGGAGAGGACTATGTGATGAACATGCCCTATGCTCACTGTAAAGGTCAGAGTGCATCCTCAGTCTCACTTTAGCAGTGCTTTAATGTAGATGTGAACTTGTAAACGGAAAACAAATACAAGTCGAGTTCCATTAATGTTGCTTTTATCTTTCGGGAAGCTGTAGATCTACCTAGAACAAACTGTTGGGTTCACTTTCTGAGCGTGTGTGGGAGTTTTCCAATGATCGGCGCTGACTGAAATTCCTTGTGGTACTTTTGCATTTTGTAGGCATCCTGTACGGCACCATGACCCTGGAGCTGGGTGGTCAGATCACCATTGCGTGTGAGAAAACGGGCTACAGCGCTCAGCTGGAGTTCAAACTAAAGGTATGGCAGTGATTTCAATAACATTACTTTTCTGAAGAGGGAACTCTTCAAAGCCTTTATAGATACAGTAGGAGTCTTTTTTTAAAAACTGTTTCTCACATGACTTTTCTGAATGTCTGACCCCACCACGCCATCACCAACTCCGCAATGCCACTACCCCCACCCACCCCCCACCCCTTAAAAAACATCCCATCCTCCATACCACCATTCACGCCATCAACTGCATTGTGCCATCATAAACTAGCGACAGGTACATGTTAGATGTATTATGTAGAATAATGATAGGAGTGCAAACTTTAGTGCATGTGCGTAGATAGTAGAGAAGAAGTATTATTGAATGCCATACATGAAGGACTTCTAAGTTTAATTAGAAGTTGATAATGGTTGCTAGCTTAAAGTATGTAGCATTGAAGTTTCTTCTCAAGGCTTGTTTTGTTCCATGCGCCCCTCATTTTTTCTGTATTTGAGCGGAAAAAACTATACTATCCCGTTTTAAATTAATAAAGACGCCCAAAACAGATCAAATGACACATAATAAACCAGTATGTTTTCTTCAGAGTAATTGCAGCATGTAAATATTCTGTATGTGTCTCTCCTTCCTTTCTGTCATTATAACCCCTACATGTCCTCTTTCCTCTCCCGTACCTGACCTCTCCTCTTCTACACCTTTTTTTGTTTTGTTTTGTTTCTCCCTGTTCTTTTTTTATTGTCCTTTATCCATCCCTCCCCTTTCTTTACTTTCCTTTTCTTCCCTCGCCCCTCGCTGCTCCTCCTTTTTCTCCTCTCTTCCCTCCAGCCGTTCCTGGGCAGCAGTGACAGTGTCAATCAGATCTCTGGAAAGATCAAGCTGGGAAAAGAGGTGTTGGCTACTCTAGAAGGACACTGGGTAAGACCCACTTTTCACACTTTTCTCTGACCGCAGCTTGTTGTATGAAAAACCCTGTTGTACATACAATATCCAACACACAGGGTTCAGTCGTATCTCAGACCTGTGTTACATGCTAGCCCCCTTTTCTGATCTGCAATCTTTTCCCTCTGTAAAATCAGTATTAGTCAATTACACTGTTGGTTGTTGACCTTTTACTGATGGCAGCATTGTAAATACCTGTACATTTAATCGTTAATCATTAATTGAGACATTTTAAATTTTTTATCAATATTTGTTACGGTATAAATGTATTAGATGTCTGATAGAGATTGAAAGTTAATGCTATAGATAATGACAATGAGTGAAGTAATGAACTCTGTCAATTCAACAGCTGCTAGCTATAGGCTATGTGGAAAAAAAAAATACGTTCTTGTGGTGTAAAACTGTCCAATGAGTCAGCAAGTCTAATATTTAAAGGCAGAGTGCTCCATATTTTTGGGACGTAGCAGCTAAAAGTAGCATCCCCGAAGGTTTTGTGGCGACCCTGGGAACAGTTAAAAGATCAGCTGTGGAGGATCTAAGGGTCTGGGGAGGATCATAAAATGACAGGGAGAAAAATGTAGTTCCTGCAAATTGATTCTCAAAGATACAGGAAGCCAGCGGAGGTGCTGTAAAACCCAAGTTATATGATCTCTCATTTTAGTTTTTATTAAAACCCTGATGATGACCCTAATGATAGAGTCGGGGCTGTTTCCAACCACGATGCTTAATGCAGATAATAGCTTCTCTGTCCTGTCGTCTGCTTATTGCGCTGTCTTTAGACATATGAGGTGAGATCTTGACTCTGCCCTCACAGGACAGTGAGATCTTCATAAACGATAAGAAGACAGGGACGGTGGACACTTTCTGGAACCCGACGCCAGAGCTGAGGCAGAGTCGACTGACCCGCTACACCGTCCCACCGGAGGAACAGGGAGAATATGAAGCAGAAAGGTGGAGCTTGACTTAATATAATAACAGTATCAGCAGATCCTTAAACATTTTGAAAGTACTGAAAATGTTCTCACACAAAGTTTGCACGCTCATGATAGCGTATTTGGTTTTATCAGTGTCTTATTTTTTAGGTTTTAATTAATTTTTCAATGCCCAGATCTTTAAAAGCTGCCTGTGCAGTTTCTATTACTCCCCTACAGCGTCTTCTCCTCTTTCCCTTTGTAAGTGCAGATAAACTTGATGACTTTGTTCCCTCTCTATTATCAGACTATGGCAGCACGTGACCCGGGCCATCAACAACAAGGACCAGACGGAGGCCACCAATGAGAAGTTCATCCTGGAGGAAGCTCAGCGGAAGTCCGCCCGCGAACGGAAAGCCAAGTGCGAGGAGTGGATCGCCGCCCTGTTCGAGCAGGACCCCGTCACCGGAGAGTGGCATTACAGATATGCCGAGTGAGTGACTCCTCATCTGCCTGCGAGCTTGTGTGGTTTACAATCACATTTAAGTGACAGGAAATAGAAACTCCCCTCTCTCATATCTACTGCTTACAGTATTAGCAGGTACAACGCAGCTCTTACAAGATTCTTGAAGCTGATGCTGGAATGATTGATATGATTCAAAGACCTGATTTAAAAAATCTGACAGCGATATATCAGCCTATGTTTGTTATTTTGGACATTTCTCATAGAGATCCCTTGAATTAACTTACCAAAGAATTGTGACCAAGATGTAGTAAGTGTGTCGTTTTCTAGTGTTAAAATAAACCTGCGTGCTCTCCGATGGACAAACTATGTTAGCCCCTTTCACTGAGCCTGTTGTGGGGCTGTTGCACCTTTATCACTCCCTGCGGTCTGTGTGAAAGGTACTAAGGCGGAACGGGGGAGAGATCTATCAGTGTTCCTAGCAGTCTAAGTTGTTAATACCTTACAGAAACATTGTGTGCAATAGTCCACCGTTTCTTCAACTCTTTCTTCTTTCTTTTATCTCAGATTTTAAAGTATCACAAACATAATCATTCATTGTCATGAACGTACTGCAATTTCTTGTTGCTCATTATTATTATTATTAATATTATTCACGGACTAATCTGTTAGAGCATTTGGATGATTATGAAACGGATCATATGGTCAGATTCTGTATTCTCATTTTATCATTGGTGCTGATATGAGGCGGTTTAGTTTAAAGCTTCCCCCGACTTCCATATTGAATTATCCAATGACAGGGTTCCATCTAGTGCTGATTCCGTATAACTGCAGGGGTGATGCGGGGTCCACCCTGCTGTCAGCCTGCTCTTGATGATGGAGATAAATGCTTTCTGTGCAGCTTTTAATATATAGTGACAGAATGTGGAGGGCACTTAGGATCTCCACGACTTTTCCTTCTCTTCAGTCTGTCTGTCTATTTCTCTTCCCCCTCCACCTGTCTGCAACACACTCTCTTTCATTATTGTATTTCTTTGTCTCTTTTCCCATGTCTCTCACTGTTTTCCCTCCTCCACGTCTCGTCATCTCGCCCTCTGTGTCTCTCGGCTCCCTCCGCAGCACAAGGCCATGGGATCCGCTCAACGACCTGATCCAGTTTGAGAAAGACGGCTGTATCCAGACCAAGGTCCGACACCGCACCCCTATGGTACGTTCTGGCAGTCTTATTAGTCTGAGTAACCAGGGGCCGCGGAGGGACAATTGCAAGTGCCAGGTAGGTCGTCCCGATCAAAAACCGCCATTAAAAAAAAAAAGCAGCTCGCCGCCTCAGCCACCTTCCACGCAGCACCCGGCGCACCGTCTTCATTGTCGCTTCTTCTCTTTGTGTCATCATTGCTGTGCCGTCATCGCCGTCGTCGCTTCTGTTCCTTTTTTGTCTTTTTTCTTTGTCTCTGTTTTTCTTGTCCTCCCCTGGCACCTGCTCTCTCTGTACGGGAGGGAAGGTTGTGTTAAGTGCATGCTAAAGTAAGATGATAACCAGGTGTTCTCCTCCCTTTTCTTGCCTTGTCAAGAGGAAAAGGATCATTCAACATTAAGCACTTCATGTGTCACACACACACATGTGGAAATATTGTTTGCCTTCAGGCTCTAGACTTTTTTGTGGCTACATATTCACCATTTTAATAAATAAACAACTAAATAATAAAAAAAAAAGAAAGACGTGTAGAAACAAAGCTTTAATTATCAAATAAATGTCCGGGTTAATTTAAATTAAATACATTTTGCAAAGGTAAATTGCTGTTAAGTGACACCATAAGGACATGCCTCCTCATTCACAGTGAGTAAATATATTCGGGAAACTGCAAATTATTCAATATGAAAATTAATTAATACAAAAACATAAAAAAACAATTATACATTTTATTTATGTTTCTATTTCTGTTTATTTATTTTGATCTTTATATTTCTTTGAAAATTGAGGCTTTTATTTCTACATATGTTTCTTATTTTATTTATTTATTGAGTAATTTATTTATGTATTTGTTCATAATATTGCATCCTCAGTCCTCAATCACATGTTTCAGGCTGCAGCAAGTACAATAACTTCTGCACAATGTTTTTACGCACTTGGTAGACCGTGTGTAACGGATGCTGTACTCAGTTTACTGTAATTTATCGTTCATTCACACCTCGCAGAATACGAATTAAAACTTTTTTTATTCATTTTACAGTTTCAATCAAGATAGTAGCTTCCTTTTTGAACTGTTTAAACATTAATCTTCCAATGAAAATGGAGGTAGAACCATACAACCATCCATTACATCGAGTGACCAAACACCGTCATCAGCATGTGTCTGCTTCAGGTGTCACCCTTCACCTTTTCTCATCTTTGTTTCGTTTGTTTCTATGTTGCGTTTGCTCACTGAGTCTCAACTTCTACTATCTTCATGTCATGTTGAGAAGCTACGGGCTGCAGCGGTGCAGTCCGCGTAATTGCTGCTTGTGTGTTTGTGAGTCTGTGAAACTGTTTTGGTTTTTGCGTGTGTATTCAAAGTAACCACCTGCCAAGTCAACACATCAGTGTCTGTTACCATCGACACTTTTAATTACCACTAGTGGAGTAATTCCGAATACCATTTTTTAGAGGTAAAGGGGAAAAAAAGAATCATTATTTTTTTTAAAGTCTGGTCACTGTCAGTTCAAATTTGAACTCACAGTTTTCTGTGTTGTTAAGTTTAAATCAACCTTTTGCCTGACTGAGAGTCCAGGCCTCACATTTCATCACAGTAAGAAAAAGAGCTGTTTAATCCTGATGAAGTGAATCATTTACATGTGGCAGCTCTTGGCAGGTAGGGTTCATTTCAGATGCTGGGTGTGTGTTGAGTGTTTCAAATGGATGTGACTGACGGATGTACCAGCATGCCTTGCACTTGCCTTGTCAGTGACGCGCCTATGCTGACTAGCATGTTTGTGTGTGTATTGATGCGTACACTATGCCAACAATTCTGTTCATTTTCTATTTTGTATTCTCCAGTGTCTTTACATGTGCAGATGCTAAGATGTGTTTGAATGTATTTGTTGTGTATGTGGCCCGTTTGTTTGACCTGTCTCTCTTTGTGGGTTTGTGTGTGCATCTGTGCATGTGTTTGTAGGTGACGGTGCCAAAGAGGAAACACAAGAGCGACAAGCCCAAGAGCCCAGAGAGCGGCTGCTCTTCACCCGAACCAGACCGCCAAGACTCGTCAGGTAGCGAACGTGAGTCACATTCATTTACACACACACACACACACACACACTCAAGCTTACACGAGTAAAACTGGCCAGTTTCTTGTATTTGTTTATTTTTTATACAGTGGAGATCCAAATTAGATTGCAAAGTATTAATTCTTGATTTATTCTGAAATACTGTTATTTTTTTATCATTCAGAATTTGATAGAATATCAGCTCTGGCTATACCACTACTGTACTATTATGTTTTTTTGAATAACCAAGGCACTTCAACAAAATAATAGTAATACTTCGTTCTCTAATTCTGATCTCCACTGTGTATATATATATATATATATATATATATATATATATACTGTAAAATGCTATGTAGGAGAGGGGGCCCATTTAAGATATTTGTTGTCAAGCAGGTCATTCCGAAACAGACATGCCATTGTGACAGATCACACGTCAGTGGGACCCTTATAGGTTTATTACTGTCATTTGCAACTTTATCAGTCATTTATAATCCTCCTAATAATAAAGTATATTCTGTAGCCTATATTCAATGGTAGTCTTTTGATCAAACTTCTGACAGCAATATGAACAAACAATCACATGAATGATTCTTACGCTGCTCAATTGGTTCTGATAAAATAATAATAAAAAACTATTTAATGTTGGCTAAAAATTAGAGTTGGCTAAAAGATCATGGCCATCATGATGGACTGAACAGATGAAGCAGCAGGATTAATCAAGCCTGGCTGGTCAAAAGGTCAGCACAGAATAAATCTCCATGGTAACTTAGGTGCCTCTGATTTTGTGGATGAAGTAAGCCGGGATAACCGGAAAATCCCGGCTTAAGTCCTTATCTAGGTATTGTGCAGTGCTGTGGCCATCTGTATGGTGTCAAAAAAGGCCTTTTAAAATTCTTCAGTTGAATTTGGTGAACACTGCAGAAACTTTGTGTAACATTCTGTTGCAGGACACAAAAGCAAACATAACAGTCGGCTGAGGAAAAAAGGAGCAGACCTCAGTGAACTTCAAAGTGCCATTGAATCTATAAAGCAGACGCAGGAGGACATCAACAGGTGAGGAGGGCTTTAGTCACACTGCACCATGAGCCTGACACAATGAGCATCTACACATAACTGCCGTGTGTTTGTAGGAACATCGGCGTGCTGCGGAGTCGTGCGGCCGGCCGGGTGGAGGGCAACTCTTTCCTCCAACAGCGCGACTACGTCATCATCGTTTTCCTCATCCTCCTTCAGGTCCTGATCAACTACGTCTTCAAGTAGTACGAAATCCAACTACACACGTCCAGAAAAGTGGAGACTTTTTTAAACTTGTTTATATTTAACCAGTCCATTCCAAAACTCTGGGCAGATCCACAGATTTCAAAGTGAAGAGAAGCGGCGATAAGGAGAAGCAGAGGGAGGTGAGATTTTGGTGCGATGAAGTCTCGGCTGCCTCTCTGGAGCGTATTGATTTGCCTTGATGTAAGAGGCACAGGCATTGGCCATTTTTTTAGCTGTTGTTTGTTTTGTTTGTTTTCCGACGGAGCGAAACTACTCTGTAATTCACATTTCACCTCAAACGACAGGGAACCTTTTAACACGGAGATGAGTACCAGAGCTCAGATGGTAACAGATTTAATTTTTTTTCTTTAATTTGAATGTTTTTTTTTATTGTTTTGTTTCTTTGCTTGGTGTGTCCTTTGTGAAAATGGGTCTGCTCGGAACAAAATGCGGTGATAAGGGAGAGAAAAACAAAGTGGTCCAATCTATGTGACTTTTATTTTTTTATTATCAGATACTTTGATATCGGCCGGGTGAGGAAGAAGAATAATACAAGTGACATTGTCGAAAGGAACAGAAGCTATAATTTCTGCTGCGTAACAAAACTTTACCTTTTGCATACAAAGTCAAGTCAGATGTCTGACATTGTATACTGTAGGTAGCATGTACAGACAGAACGTGGTTAGGATATTAGCCCTATGTACAGTATTTTGTCTTAAGGCACAAATGCACTGGAAACGTCAAATATTTGTGTTGTTTATAGTTTTTACCAGTTCAACAAAATACTTTTACATTTCTGCTCTGAGGAGCTCTAGAAACATCAACAGAGGGTCAAAAAAAGATGATTTTTAAAGCGCTTGAGTGACCACTGCCCTAGTTTCAGGTAAAGCGAGTTTTAGTCAGCAAAGTTAAATGAGGTATTCTAAACTCTGCCTTCTTACGGCCGAGCCAGACCAGAAGCGTGAGCAGTGCTGCCTCGCTGAAACTGCTACAGCTCACGCGCACCTGTCCGTGCTAGCACCAGTTGCTGCAGCCCTGCCCTGCCTTTCTACGTTGGGTTTTGCATACGATAATAAATAATCAAATCTTTTATAACATTGCATTACAGATGTCATTTATATTTATTTTAGACGGAAGGTTGAGAATCTGTCCACAGAAAAGAAACAGAAAGTGTTAAGTCTAAATATCTATATTTTGTTGATGTCTGTGACATATTCTACATATACACATCGAAACTGTAGTGAACGTGCTGTTATGATGTCAATGTGACTGTCAAAAGACCATTCACTGTCTCTTTTTGCTGCGAGCTGCATGCGGGTTTGTGGTAAAAATAGGGGAGACCTCAAATCTCTAAATGTTTTGCGGCTGACAGTCAGCCAGGCTGCATGGCTCAGGCGGGCAGTGTGGCAGGTTCAGTGACACGCACTGCTGACGCGTGCATTCTGGCCCCGCCGTTAGACCTAATGGCAAGTTAAAGGAATAAAATAAGACGTGCTTTTCCGCTTTCTTGCTGGGAGTTAGATGATAAGGTCGATTTATTTATTATTCATTTATGAATGTTCAATACAACCAGCAGCCGCTTAGCCTGCCTAAGAGAAGGGAAACTGAGGAAAACAGCAAGTTTGGCTCAGTCCAAAGGTGATATCTGTCCACCTCGAAGGCTCACTGACATGTTGTCTCTTTAATCTGAACAAAAAACAAATTATACACACACTGGGTGCTGTGTGTTGGATTATTTCTTATCATCACTATGAGGTTGCTGGGCAACAGTGACGTCAAGAAATGATTGTGCCTGGTTAAGAACATGTCGAAAACAAGTATTGCGATATTATGTTAGATACTCAAATACACTATAGATTCTTAATTAATAGTTTACATGTAAATATCGGTGGCAGACTCGATAACACTGTTAGAAATGTATCTTCAGCCATTAGACTCTTCCACTCCAACTTCTGCATGGGGTGTGCTCTTTATACTATGACAATTTCCCTAAAATTAGATTCTTTTGAATCCTAACGTATCACATTATATTGAATTGGAACCCCAGTATAATGATATGTATTGTGTCGCTAGATTCTTGTCAGTACAACGATAGAACACACAAACCCACACCCCACTAGTAGTGATGCCCAAATGAAGCTTCATGAAACTTTAGTTGTAATTGTTGACCCCACTAGATGTAGCTCTTGGTTTAATGAGAAATGCTCAATGAATGGTGATTCAGTCTGTTTTCAACCATTTATTGAACAGAGAGCTCCATCTAGAGGGCTCAGAAAATAATGAAAATGCTTCATGAAGCTTCATTTAAACATCACTAGACTATAGAACCACAACTTTACCCTTGTTTTTTGTACGGATTAATTAAATGAGATACTCTGTGTTAATTAGAGAGCTGGAAAAGTGCTGGTGCTTTTCTCACCTTTTTGATGGCAAGGGTCTTTTTAGAGTCTTTAGAGTCTTCTAAGCTATGCTAAGCTAAGCGGCTGCTGACTTTAGCTTCATATTTACTGTACAGTGTTATCAATCTTCTCATCTAACTTACAGCAGGAAAGTGAGGGTATTTCCCAAAATAAACGCTTAACTTTAAAATGAATTATTTCAACTTCAGAGTAAAGTTGTGCAACCATGTAAAGACTAGTTGAGTTGATCCAAAGAATGGTCTCCAAATCTAAAAACAGACTCCAGGCCTAGCCATGGCTCGCAGCGCCTTTATGGCAAAGTCTCATTCAGAATTGATTGTCGCTTTCAGTGCTTTTGCGCCTCAGATGTTAACCAGGAAAACTAGAATAGACACTTTAGTAAGCTACTAGTGGGAGGAGGCGATAGACTTTTTCTAATTACTACTATCAACACAGTAAACCATTCCAAATGTACACGAGTACCAGCCAAACTCAGTGTGTAGAATAGGACCCCGTTCACTGTGTAAATAACCAACGGGACCATTCGTTCCCGGCGAGTAGCGTGTGGCGCTCCAACACCAAGGTTCACAATACAGACACTCCCACGCTCTGTGCACAAGCCAGTCTTTTTTCAACCTTGTGTGTCTTTCTGTCCACTGCTCTGTAGATACACATGGACATAGGCATAAAAAAAAAAAAACAATCAGATTAGTGGGGTACATGATTAGATTCCCGTCGCAAATTGATCCACCCGGCCTCAAGACGTCGCTGTTAGTCAGCAGCATGCAGGAGTGACGACGTTTCTGGAGACTTTAGGTTTCTACGTTGCGGTTCTAACCCGTTGCCCTCCTTTTTGAAAACGTGGATTTCTGCACACTTTAAAGTCAGAAATAAACAGCGGACATAGTTTTCTAATATCACACAGAAAAACAAACTATCAACCGCAGAGGAAGGCAGTGTGTTAGAACCATACCTGACCTTTTGGCCACATGGTCCGGCGGGATTGTCTCCAAAGATGGAAGTAATAAAAAAACCTACTAAATGAGGCATTTAAAAAATATCTGAACATTGATTTTGTATAATTCTTCGCCTGTCATGACGTTAGCCTTGTCGACGTTTACATGTCCGATTGCCTCCGCCGTCAGCAGACTGTTGAGCGATGAAAACTTTGTAATGCTAACACAGGTATAACAAAAGGACTGGTAGCATCACCGGGAGCCAGCTGTACCCCTGTAAGTTACCCGGCTGGCCCGTGTGTATCTGTATGTGTATTTCCGTGTATCCTCATTGCCTCGATCGCTCATCTTAAATAATCCAGATGTTAGAATGTGGAGAAATAAGTATTTACCAGTGCCTTCTAGAGTCGGACTGGGGAGGGGGAGGGGAGGGGGAGGGGAGGGGGGGATAAGGGGGTTTAGGAGAGGTAATGGGTTGGCAGGGATGTGAGGGGTGTGGTGTGGAGCTCTCAAAAAATCCAAGTCTGAAAGTGAGCTAAAAGCTGAAGGGAATGATCTGGAATAAGAGCAATGGGGGAGGACTCTGACTTGGACTGGGACCCTGGCGGCGGCTGTAGTCACCGTAGCGTTTTAGAGCGGACGTGCCATACAAAGCCTTGGAAACCAGTCTGAATCCAAAGCTCGCCACCCAGCCCAGCTCCTCCCTCCCCCTCCTCAAGCGTCGCCATAGTAACTCACCCGTAGGCTTCCAGATGCTGATTCCTGCCACAGGAGAGAGAGAGAGAGAGGGAGGGAGAGAGACCACTCCTCCCTTTCTCGCTCTCTCACACACCATATTCAGAGGGAAACAAACATCTCTGCTGTCTGTTGTTATTGCTTTATGTGTAAAATAATGTTTTATTTATTCCTCTTTTGTATGTGGGTTTGTGTTCATTTTTTCTCTGCTTGTAGCATCAGACCACTGTTCTCTTTTCTTGTTTAATGTTCTTCAGTGCACATTTTTAAAACGGCACAGTTGGTTTTATCACACTCCTCCTTACGTGATGTCACACACAAGCGACTCTCCTCAACTTGTGCACACTCAATGTCAACTGCCCCCCAACCCCTCCCTATTCTTATCTGAGTACATGAATATATTTACTATATCTCCATGGCAACTATAACTTCCTGGAAGTTTGTGGTCACATGTAACATAACACCAAATAAAAACAAATGACATCCTAGGCTCCTCTGTCTGTGTTTGCTGTAAATACACACATCGTATGTATTTGGTATTTATTAGTTATTCTGTCGTTATTGGTGATATGCAGTTTAGATTATCTGTCTATTACAAGTTAGGTGAAGCTTTGTAACTGCAAAGAGGTCCCATGTGGATACAGTCTAGACCCCAACATGACCAAGGTATCTAATGCAAGTTAGTGATAGACCAATTAATAACATTTTGAGATAATCTGCAGATGCCTGCGCTCACAAAGCATGTTAAAGAAGAATCTGCGTGCACATCTGTGGACAGCCTTCAGTTAGTGTGGCTGCTGTTGAACAAAGTTAGTGCTCCCCCTAGTGTCAGTTTCACCCTTCTACGGACAGACAGCATCATGATGCTAACCCTTCAACCAGCTGAACTAGCTCCCACTTACTCGTGACCTTTAAAACATTTATCATTTGGAATGGTTGCGGGACAGTGAGCAAGTGTAACTGGAGCCTTTTATGGGGCCGTCACCACGACAGATAACATTTTGAAAAGTTAACGAGTTAACTAAACAGAGACAATGCAGAACATACACTCACCTGTCACTTTATTAGGTGCACCTGTCCAACTGCTCGTTAACACAAATTTATAATCAGCCAATCACATGGCAGCAACCACATGCATTTCGGCATGTAGACATGGTGAAGAGGATCTTCTGCTGTGATTTAAGTGACTTTGAATGTGGCGTGGTTGTTGGTGCCAGACGGGCTGCTCTGAGTATTTCAGAAACTGCTGATCTACTGGGATTTTCACGCACAACCATCTCTAGGGTTTACAGAGAATGGTCCCAAAAAGAGAAAAGATCCATTGAGCGGCAGTTCTGTGGGCACAAATGCCTTGTTTTAGCCAGAGGTCAGAGGAGAATGCTAGAAAGACAACAGTAACTCAAATATCCACTGGTTCCAACAGAAGAATGCAGGAGAGCATCTGTGAACACACAACACCACCGACTTTCTAGCAGAGAGGGAACAGCAGCAGAAGACCACACTGACACTTTATTAAGGGCCAGGTGCACCTTATAAAGTGGCCGCATATATATATATATATATATATATAGACCATCGGCCTCCCTTTTCTCTAGATATCGGTGTCAGCCATTTAGAACCCGTATCGGCCAACCACTAATGCAGATTACTACACCAATAAGTGTTGGCGAGGTCAAAGCAAGTGCGTGTCAAGGTTTTAGCTGAGAGCAGGACCCAAATGCAGACAACAGGCAGGACACGAGAACTTAAGTAAAAACTGATTTAATTTAACCAAAAAGAAGCACAAGGAGCTGCAAACCATGAATACAACAACTAAAGGAGACCAGGGTGCACACAGACAAGACTAATGACAAGTCACTGCTGGGGCAGGGGGCAACACAGGTGGAACAAATAAGGCAAGGGAGACAATCATAGACAGGAAGAGAAGACAGGGCACAAGAAGAGAAGACTTCAGAACAAATCAGAGACTAAACTAAGAACCTGCAAAATAAAATAAATGAATACCATTAAGATCATAGAGTGAAAAGTGTGTGTGTGTGTGGGGGGTGGAAGTGTTTACTTGGTTGCCATCCTATCATCGAATAAACAATTTCATTGTTTCCACTGAAAATCTGAATCATATTTATGTTTTAATTTAATGTGCTTTTTTCAGGTCTAGATGACCCACATTTGATCTCTATCGGATCAACTTGTGAGAACGAAATCAATGAAAAATAAGTCTTCATTGTCTTTCCCCTCTTTTTAGTGCAGATGGTCAACTTATTTTTTTTAACACTAAAGCAAAATATAAGGACTTAAACTTTCATTAATTGTTTCTATGATTTATTTTCTAAGAAGAAAACATTTAAATGTGTGTAATATTCATATGAAAATGTATATTGGCTCTAATAAGCAAGTGTTAAATTATCATGTAAAATTGTTGACATTTCAACCGACCCTGCCACCAGTACTGATTACAAGATTCTGTTTTCCATTGATTGTAAAGCAGCTCAGCCATTAGAGGGGGGTAGAGAGTCTTTTTGAGCCGAGTCGACTGTCTGTGATTTCCTGAGCCTCCCACATCTGTATCCAGCTGTGACCGCTCACGTCAGCTTCACCATCGTTTCTGATCTCACGCTTCCCACAGCCGGGAGGTCACTGCACTGTTAGTGGTTCAGCTCTGCAAATACTGTGAGCAAGGCACTGTTCCAGTAACAAGAGGCTGCAGCAACATTAAGGTAAGAAAGACATTTAGGGCTTGTCATATTTCCCATACTCTTTAATCCAGTACCTTGTTCATCCATTCTTCCATTATATCCTGCATTAGAATTCAGGGAATTACATGAGAATGCCACTTGGCCTCTTACATCGTTGTGGAAGTAAACTTGCAAGTGGCATATAAAACGTAATTTCAGGGATTTAATTTAATATGTAAAAAGCACAACAACAAAAAAAATCCAGGATTTTGTAGCAGAGTGAGACCTCTTCTTGCAGCTCTCCCTCTCTGTCCTGAGCCAATAGGAACGCTCTGGCTCTCTCCAATCGAGTTTTTAGTGATGTTCAAATGAAGCTTCATGAGGCTACCAGCACTTTTCAAGCTCTCTGATTAACACAGAGTATCTCATTTAATGAATCCGTACAAAAACCAAGGTTAAAAAACAACAAGTTGTGCTTCTAGTCCACTAGATGGAGCTCTCTGCTCAACAAGGGGTTGAATCACCATTCATAAAGACCTTTTCTTTAAACCAAGAGCTCCATCTAGTGGACTCAACAAATACAACTAATGCTTCATGAAGCTTCATTTGGACATCACTACTTGTTTTCTCTCAGAACACTTTAGATTATTGTAGATTTTTACCCAACAATGGCAAAAATAAACTGCCTACCACAGGGTCATTCCTTTGTTCCCACAGCCCTACTGTATGTTCCCACATTTCTAACATTTTTTTTCACTGAAAATTAGGCCCTGTGATCCCTCCCCTTATGTTCCCACAGCCCTATGTTCCCACATTATAAGATTTATTTTTGGTTAGGGTTAAAAAGCATTCCCAATCCGTCACACCGTGTGATAAATCTCAAATGTGGGAACATAAGGCTGTGGGAACATAGGGCTGTGGGAACATAAGGCTGTGGGAACATAAGGCTGTGGGAACATAAGGCTGTGGGAAAATAATTTGTAAAGTGACCTGAGATAACTTTTGTTATGATTTGGCACTATAAATAAAATTAAATTGAATTGAATTGAATAGGGCTGTGGGAACATAGGACTGTGGGAACCTAAGGCTGTGGGAACATAGGGCTGTTGGAACACAGGAATGTGGGAACATAAGGCTGTGGGAACATAAGGCTGTGGGAACATAGGACTGTGGGAACATAGGACTGTGGGGACATAAGGATGTGGAAACATAGGGACTGTGGAAACATTGGGCCTTGGGAACATAGGGCTGTGGGAACATAAGGCTGTGGGAACATAGGACTGTGCTAACATAGGACTGTGCTAACATAGGACTGTGCTAACATAGGACTGCGGAAACATAGGGCTGAGGGAACACAGTTATTATCAATATGGATAAAAATATCTATCCAGTTCCCACACAGTATTAATTCCTAAAAATAATGGAAAAGGAAAACCTTTACTTGATTTTTTTCCAAAGAAAACATCTACTTTTAAAATCCTCCCGTTTCATTTCAGACAAACAGCGGGCTGATCGGCAGGGCGTCCCCCGTGTCATTTCCTCAACCAAGGACGGTTGGCGAAGGATAGAGCAGAACAGTCCTTCCTGTCCATCTCAGATAACAACAAAACATCTGATATCGATCCGTCCCTTCCATACTTTGCTCTCTGCTTTGCATCACCAAGGTGCTGCTATGGAGGGAGCATAGCAGAGAAAAAAAAGAGAGAGAGAGAGAGCGAAAAGGAAGGAGGCAAGCAAGGAAAGCCTGAAAGGAGACGCTGTGGGAACATAGGACTGTGGAAAAATATGTAACCAATACCATCCAATAACATCCAGCAATACGTACTAAAACCCAATGAAGGCTGAGAAATACAAACATAAAGCAATAAGACATCAACATGACACAAGACGGTGTCATGCAGAGTAACAGGAAGCAGCAAAACATGGATGCAGCAATACAATGAGCACATCCACTGTTGGTACACGCAGACATGCAAAGCACAATAAAGGAAGAGAACACAACTGAGCAACACTGAAATGTTAACAACCGATACAAACTAACACCAGGAGGCTGCTGTTTGTGCCCCGTGTGAAACCGAAATAGTCAACGATGACTTATGTTACATAACACACATTTACTTAAGTAATGTAGTTATGTGGCATGCTTAAATCACATTCCATGCGTAACAGACTGAAAGAGTAACAGTCGACGTCACACCTGAATTGACTGCTTTCCTGTTACTACGTCAGGAAACAGGTTTCAGGTTAGCCATTGTTAGCGATACCAGCTGATAACATTCAACAACCGGGTTTGAACCAGCAGAGAGCAGTAGCTATGCACACAATATGTAGAATTCAAATATTTTGCTCTAAAGATTTGGACCTGAATGCATCCACAACACAACTAAAAAAATCACATACATTGGTTTTCAGCTGAAAAAAAGATGTGGAGGTTTAGTTACTTGTAACTTAAGTTACGTAACGAATGTACTTGTTTTAACCCCAACAGTATTTGCCACATGTCTAAAACATACCCTGTATAAAAAATGGATGTTGCATATGTAATAGTGTGATTTCATGTGTGGGTAATTGTATCATTAAAATACAGAATAAATAGCATAAATACGAATAAATATGTTAGTGAAATTAGATTAAAAAGAGTAAAACAATTCATTGCAAGTATATTAGGTAGTAAAAGATGTGTTCAAGAGTTAAAACCATTCCAATTCATTTGAGGTGATTAAAATCATCTGAATAGTAACAAAAAGTCATTGCACTGCACTTTGGATGTGTGTTCTGTGATCGATTAGTTTTGCCTTGGGGCCTGAAGGGGGCGCCCTTGCCACACGATGCTTCACTTATAATGAAGCTGGCAAAAGGTTCAACACCGTGTCTGTTTTATTCATTCACATTTCCCTCTTCAGGGACATTGCACATACCCGTTGGGGTCCGTTCTCTCAACTTAATCCAAACGTCCTCGCCTACGGGAGTCACCATCTTGACTCCGCCTCATTTCCTCTTACCAAAAAAGGGAACGTACAGTATGTGACGTTGGGGGGAGGGAGATGTGTCCATCTGGCTGACGTTTAGCTCTGAGTTGAAGTCAGGGCCAGAGGCTAATTGTCACTCAAGAAGACCCTAATATTCATAAACTTTAACCTCCATTAGGATAAAAACTAGCCTGGTACAAAAAATGTCACCCACCTCAGTGTTGTCATGGAGATATGACCTAAGCATACAGATTAGAATGCTTTTTGTACCAGGCCTTAAACAGGTTTAATGATGCTGTGAAATCAGCCTGTTTAACATGGGGGTCAATGAGAAACTGCTCTATTGTGCAAACTACTCCTAGTGGACACTCAGAGAACTGCAGTTTTTGGCACTTCCGTACTGGTTCAACCAGGAAGTCGCTGTGGTGGGGCTTGGTTTAAAACATAAAACGTTTAGAACTGTGACCATTTTGCTGCTATGAGGATACCTAATCCAGGAGAAAATGTGTTTCCTTTGAAACGTAAGTTAGAATGCAGTTTAGTTGTATGGGCACTTCATTTTTAAGGAGAAATATAATGCATCATTAGCTCAAAAACACTAGGTCTCCCTCTGCCATCATTACATGCGTTTGTTTTGGAATAATTCATTGGTGCTTACTGACGATGCAGAATGTTTAACCAAGAACACATGGGCAAGGTCTCCAGAAAGAGTGAAACCAAAATCCAGAGTTTGGTGTTTAAAAGGATGTTCTGGGCCTGACATTAGGTACAAATCTTTAAGTGCTTCAGACACGTCTGTTATCAGCTGATGGGTATAACTCTTCCTCACCCCTCCTCTCTACTTCCTCCAATCACAATCGCTCTCCTCTTCTTCCAAAAAATTGAATTTGGTTCATCCTGACGCTGAATGGGCGGGATATCACTGTTGCTAGGATACATCATCCTGATGACTGGCTGGCTTTCCTTCAAGGCTGGAGAGGGATGAGGGAGGACAAAATGAATAAAGAGGACAACAAGGAACGGAGCAGAAGGAAGTGAACAAGAATACTGGAAGGGGTGGAGGAGATGTAGGGTTGGCAAGGAAGAAAAAGGGATTGGAGGAGGGTATTGAGGAGGGAAGATGGAGGGAATGTGAAAGGAGGGAGGAACCAAAGAAAGAAAGGATTATAAGGAAAGTGAGAAGCAGGAAAGAGAAGAGGGAGTTAAGGAAAGAAGGGTATAAGGAGAGGTAAGAAGGAGACATGATGAGGAAGACAGGTGAGTAAAAGGAAGATGATAAGGGAACACCTTTTGTCTATCATTATGTAAGCAGTGTCGTCCTTTACCTCAGACTCCGCCCTCTTGGCATCGCCCTGGCAACGGGCCAGGCGTGACTCCACAGTATTGCTTTGCATTGGTGGACATTTAGCACTGTGCCGGAATGTCCCATTTACATAAACACACACTGATGTGTCATACACATTCACACACATTACTTTTGTTTCATGTGAAGTGGCTGTGCATTTCTTCCCCCGTGGTCTTTATTTATTCATTAGGAGCCCCAGTCGTTGTGTGTAAAAGCATGAGGTTATTCAAAGAGGGAGTAGCAGAGACACAGTTAATGGACATGTCATAAAATGGGTTTTGTGTGGGTGGTTCTACAGCACTTTAGTTGATTTATTTACACTCAGCGGCCACTTTATAAGGTGCACCTGGCGCTTAATAAAGTGTCAGTGTGGTCTTCTGCTGCTGTTCCCTCTCTGCTAGAAAGTAGTAAAAGTAGGTGGTGGTGTGTGTTCACAGATGCTCTCCTGCATTCCTCTGTTGGAACCAGTGGATATTTTGAGTTACTGTTGCCTTTCTATCAGCTCCAACCAGTCTGGCCATTCTCCTCTGACCTCTGGCTAAAACGACGCATTTGCACCCACAGAACTGCCGCTCACTGGATCTTTTCTCTTTTTGGGACCATTCTCTGTAAACCCTAGAGATGGTTATGCGTGAAAATCCCAGTAGATCAGCAGTTTCTGAAATACTCAGAGCAGCCCGTCTGGCACCAACAACCATGTCACGTTCGAAGTCACTTAAATCACCTTTCTTCCCCGTTCTGATGCTGCTTTGAACTGCATCCTCTTCACCATGTCTACATGCCTAAATGCATTAGAAATTTGCGTTAACGAGCAGTTGGAAAGGTGCACCTTATAAAGTGGCCGTTGAGTGTAGCTTATACCGTATGTTTCAATAAAAGCACTTGGCTGCATGATATCTGCATTTTACCAAGATCATTTTCTTTCTCTATAGCAGGAAGTTGACAGTAAGACCTGTTCAGACCGGTTTCCTAAATCCGTCCTGAGTGATCAGATCCCAACAACAGATCCCAAGAGGCACTGAGATCACTCATCATGTGGACACATTCTTTCAGCAGGGGCACACAGACAAACTGTACTGTAGGCAGCACTTTAGTCATTCTGTAATACCTTTCTGTAATAAAGATGTAATGGATGTAATGTGAGAGTAACAACTTCAGTTTACACACCGCACACAATAGCAGAGAGGATTTTTCATTTGTTTATTTGCATACAGAGTGGAGGATTGATATCAAATAAAAGTGGTCACTGACGACGCGTGAGGGACATTCTGCTGATCGGATCACTCACAGGATGGATGATAAAACCAGGTGGAAACACGAGTGTGTTTTCATGCACCAGTTTGTGTGCACATGTTTCATTTGCATATAAGAAACCTGAGAGGAAATGCTGGATATTTTTTAAAAAGCCAGTGTGTGGAAAAAATGGCGTATCAACAAGAGCAAAATGCAAGAAAGTGCAATGGAAACTTGGTGAATTAATAATGACGCAAATGGAGCATCAACTCCACTGAAACAGCGGCAGAATCTGTGTGGAGTCATGAGGAAACTGCAAATTAGGAACAAAAGTGTCCTATTTTCGTCACATTCATCACATTGTTTAAATGTATTGTAATTGTGATTTCAATTCATCATTGTGTGTACAATGTCATGAATAGGCATTCTCATGAAAGGAACAAATAAATACAACAACATTACTACGATTTGCACTCTTTAACTGACATCATCTCACAAAGTCAGCATCAGGAAGTTATAAGAGGAGGCATTTTCTAGGTATAATCTACTTAATGTTGTAATAAAACAGCTTTGAGCTGATAGAAACAGTTTGGACAGAAGCCATGGGAAGTTTTATACATTACAAAATTTGGTCTAGAGTATACACAGTTTTTAGCACACCAGTAATATTTAAAGACTGTTATATTCCAGAACAAAACACCTTTTTAAGCTGTAGATGAAGAGTGGAGGACCTCCATTATGGCCAACAGGGAGCGTTACGTCACCTGAAAGCCCTCTGCCCACCTTCACAGCTATAGTTGCCGGCCGGCTTAAATGGGTTAACAGACATAAAATGAGGTAATCCGCAGTGCTTGCAGTGCAGTGGGGTTGGTGAGGTTGCGCTGGGTGCTGGCTCAGCATTGTGTTTATCCCCCTGTGGAATCGACAGAGCATAAAAGAAGTGCTGCAGCGAGCCGCTCTCATTCACAGACGGATTAGTGGAGCATTTACTCGCCTTTTTATTATGACTTTCTTTCTTTTTTCCCGTCTGCCCTCGACAACACAGACATGAACACGCTATCGAGCGACCCAGTTGTCTCTCAGGGCAGTGCTGTCCATATAACCGGCTCTCTGCACTGCATCCCTACCTTCTCTTCTCCTTCAACATCTGGGTCAGACATGAGAAAAGTGTGACGTGCAATTTAGGCAACGCCTGCAAAGTACAATACAAGAGCGAAAGCCTGTGGACGATCATTTTCTGTGGACACATTCTTTGGTCTAGGTTATTTCATAGGTAGTTCATTTTATGACCATTAAACATTGTGTGAGCTTTAGCTTCATTAGATGGATTTCACAACATCTTAACAAGACCTAAGACCCATTCTCTCTCTCTCTCTCTCTCTCTCTCTCTCTGTCTCTCTCTGTCTCTCTGTCTCTCTGTCTCTCTCACTCTCTCATTTCATTTGAATGCATGCCTTGGATGGTGATGTTCTCTTGCTCTCCTCCAGGTTGGCAGAGCTGCAGCTATTTTTAGAAGGAGGAATTGCTTTGGGGAACCCCTTTAAGTACAGCTGC
The DNA here is from genome assembly GCF_963691815.1 of Echiichthys vipera. Taxonomy (NCBI): domain Eukaryota; kingdom Metazoa; phylum Chordata; class Actinopteri; order Perciformes; family Trachinidae; genus Echiichthys; species Echiichthys vipera. The sequence goes on from NC_139845.1 coordinate 19,494,525, forward strand.
CCGCCGCTCTGTCTCTGCCTTTGCTCGGAGCACAATATACACACCTCAAATACAGATTTGTTGCTGCTCAGGGCAACCTCACAACGGTGCATATACATCTTTAAATCTGCAGCCAGTGTCCTGTGAGAAGTTCCATTTTCTCCCGAAAGAAAATATAGAACAGGAAACAAGGTGACAGCATATAGTATGTAGCAATGTAGGGAAACATGCATTGCGTAAGGGGCATCTGTTCACAAGCACAGATGATATTTACTCTGTATGTGACATTTTGAGCTGACAGTCGCAGAGAGACAGCTGGACGTTTGCACTTGGTGTGTGTCACTGCTGATGGACATAAAGGTCCTGTTGTGCTTTGACATTGATATCAGCTGCTGACGCGGATAGCATTTGACTGTAAAATAGCCTATGATGGAAAATATCCCATAAATGCTGCAGCACTTAAATCACATGCTAATTTGTTTGAAAAACAAACACAGATGACAAGTGACTGACAGAGAACAATGGAGGATTTTGCTTTAGTTTTGACAAATGCATGTATGTGATTGAAACAGTTCTTATCACTAACTGAAAACAAAATAAATATATTAAAACTACAGACTATCTTGCGATGGCTTCCAACCCCCCTCATGGGACCACACCCATGAACTTAGCCTTCATTTTGATTTCAAATTCATTCATTTATTCATTTTCAACCTCTTGTCCGTTGTCAGGGTTGCGGAGGCCGATCCCAGCTGACATCGAGTGTGAGGCGAGGTACACCCTGGACAGGACGCCGGTCTATCGCAGGGCACATAGAGACAATAAGAGACAGACAACCATTCACACCTACGGGCAATTTAGAGTCATCAATGAACCTAACACCTGCATGTCTTCGGACTGTGGGAGGAAGAACCCGGAGAACCCGGAGAAAACCCACACAGACACGAGGAGAACATGCAAACTCCACACAGAAGGGCCCCAGCCGGGTTCTAACCAGGAACTCTCTCGTTGTGAGGGGACAGTGCTAACCACCACACCACCGTGTGAACTCAGGCCTAGTCCACACAAACACAGGTATTTTTTAAACAAAATTTGTATGGACCCTAGTAAAAAACAATTCCTGTCCATTCCACCTGTTTGATAAAAATAACTCAATCCACATGAAACCGTAAAATCCGCCTCCGTCAGCTGGTCACATACAGTGCTGTACACGTCTCCATGGATACAACTTAGTGTTTACCGTCACACAGTCTGACGATTACAAAAAACTTGGGTTTCAGGAGCCCACAACTGCAGTTACGTGTGGATGAAAGGCCAAACCGTGCAGAGGAAACACACGGTTTCAAAATTACCCATGTTTGTGTGGACGGCCCCTAAGAGTTGCAGCAGGCCTGCAGTTATTTGGAAGTTTGTTCCATGTGGAGCATAAAATCTGAACGCTACCTCTCAGTTTAGTTTTAACTCTGAGGACAACGAGACACTGTGTGATCCAGGTCTGTAGGTTGTGAACTACATCTGTCATTCTCCTCCTGATCAAGAAACATCACCAAACGTTGCCAACATTGTTTGTCTCTCTCATTAGACTCCCACACCCTGTCCCAGCTGTGGAGACACATTCTGCTGCCAGGCGTGAACAGACAGCTGTCCACTTGTGATCTGATTACTCAGGACGGATGATAAAACCAGGTGGAAACACAAGTGTGTTTTCATGGACTCCCAGCTTTCCCTCATTTAGCCATAAAGACAAAGGATCTAAAGGTGTCAAAACGGGCGAGATCATAAACACAGGACGGTTTGTTCACATACAGTTTAACCACTGCAGTGTTTTTAACAGAAAGTGCTCCGCTTCCTGAGCCACATGAACAGGTTACAGAGTTCCTGTGTATTTACCCAATTTGACCTCTTTTATCTCCCAACATCACTCCAAGGTAGAGCACACAAAACTGCTCTGAAATGAGACAGTCATGCCAGCTAATTGCTAACATCAGCATACTAACATGCTCACAGTGGCAGTGTTAATATGCTGATGATTAGCAGGTTGGGTCATGAAGTACAGCTGAGGCAGATAGAAACGTTATCATGATGCATCCAACAGTTGTTGTGACGTTTTACTCAAAACTACAAATGTCATCCTCGTGGTGGTTCTAGAGAAAACATGAATTACAACTTATGGCTGGAGGATTCCCTCAACCTTATAAGCATGGAAGAAACTGCAGCTGTGGCAATTGCTTATGGGTCACAATAAGGTCATTCGTTGCCAGACTCTGTCCCGAACCATAGTATCTTTTTCTGGTAAACAAATTATTATGAAAAAAGTGTATTTATGGATTAGAGCAACACATGTGTTGAGGTAAGATCACTTAAATGGTCACATGGATTGTCATTGTGTTACCTTGTTGTCATACTGTCTTTCTTGTATGTCTGTCCGTCACGAAAAAATCCATAATGGAGTCATGAAATTCGTATGATAACGGTGAACGCAAGTGGACCGGGAGATGGTGACAGACTGGAAGTGGACTGCAATGGTTGCTATTGGTGTGGGTTAGGTTTAGACACTGTTGTGGAAATGGATTTCTTCAATAAAGATCAACAAACAGGAGCAGCTTTTTCTCCGTGGTTTATTTTGACAAAGTATTCTCCTCTGCAGACACAAATACGTTCACCCCTGCTTCCTCACAAAGCTCAGAGTTTAGCAGAAATGACCACAAACCCACTGGTGCTCAGCCTTTTACAGGAAGAGACACGCCATCCAGACAGACAGGGTCACAAGGTAATAGATAGAACAAGCTAAGCTTTGGTTGGGTGACGTCTTTAAACCAAACAAAACATGCCTTAGACATTACAATCCCTCTCTAAACTTCTCTCATCCCATGGTCTCTAAAACAGGGCCATAAAAACAGGCCATAAAAACAGTCATGAGCTATCTGCAAGAAATAGGATGTACAGAAGAACAATTTTGCCATTATACTGTCGTGAGGCCGTTATTTACGTTATCCATTTAGAACAAACTAGCTATGTACTAGTCACATGATAAGGTTAAACAGAGGAGACACTAAACTGCGTCTGACCTGACAAAACTATGATTATTACAAATATCCAAAATTCTCACAATAGCATCAAAACTATCGTTATGCTTCCAGTTTTAGCCTACAAAAGGTGAGAGTTGAGGTTAGGCATGAAAACCACTTGGTTAGGTTTAGAAAAAAGGTTGTGGTTTATTTAATGCGTCCGGGACATGAAAGGCGACCAGAAACAAACCCCGATCACCCGGATAACCCAACCTGCTCCCTTAAGAGGAGATTCGCTGCCTTATGCCACGTCTCCTGCTACATCTCCATTTTAATATGTGAAATACACAAAAATAAATACGTGGACTGTGCATAACTTTCGTTGTTGTGAAAAATGCGTGAGAACAGCCGGTTTAAAGTAGGTTTCTAGCATGCACTGACTGTAAACCAGGTCTAAAGGGGGAAATATAATATGATAAGTCCAAGTACACCACCTCCGTTTGTCTCTCATTTAATCGTCTTTCTTCTCGTTGGCAGTCTCAGGCTGCGTGCTGCTATAAATAGAGGTGTCTCTTTCACAGCACCGGTGAAAACTGATTCCTTTTGTGTTCGAGTGGTTGACAACAATTTTTTGTCAGTTTGTGATCATGATCATGATTTTTTTTAGTCTCTCCTGCACCAATCTCACTTCCTGTGTCACCCTTTGTTATTCAGCAAAAAATCTGAACCTGCCAGAAAGATCAGAATTCTCTTTATTTTCCACCACTGTCATGTTCAGCTCCAAGGATTTGTGTCTTTGCACTTTCTCTGCCACAGGAGAAGCCCACAGAGAACAGTTCTGTCCTACAACCACAGGTATAAAGACCGCCACATATTTGCTTCCATCAAATCCCCAGTTTGTCCTTTGAAACCTCTCTGCTCTCTACCTGCTAATGAACTCGCTGAGTTGTATGTTGACACATTTCCCCTTCCTTGGTTTGCTTCTGTTAGTGAATGCTGCCTGACTGACTCCTAACAGCCCTGTTCGCATGCCGCTGATGGCTGAAACAACAGAGGAGAAGTGGTGCTGGTGCTGTTGAAGGGGGGCAGCAATCAAAGGAAGCCAGGCGATGACTCAGAGATTTTGAAGGGCTGCCTCCTCTGGTTGCCAGCCTGCTGGTCTGTGTGGCAGACAATCTGCTGACTCCTCAGCATCTTATCAGACACCTCTGTTGGTCTCTGCACGGTCTGGTTACGCTCTGTCCTGACCCAGACAAAAACCTGTCCAGAGGGTTGGCATAGGGACAGTTTGGGTGCTAACTCTATTGCAGTAAATTCAGGAATATATAGTTTATATCTTATCCTGCATGGGAAATGAACTGTTTCATCTGGCCTCAAAAATTGAAACACAGGGTGGCTGAGTGGTTAGAGCAGTCGCCCATGTAAAGAGGCTGAAGGTCCTCAAGGCAGCTGCCACAGGTTCGACTCCGACCTGCAGCCTTTTGCTGCACGTCTCTCTCACCCCATTTCCTGTCTGTCCTGTATAATAAAGGCTTGGAAAACTGCCAAAATAAAATCTATTTAAAAAAATGTAAACATGGTAAACTGAAAGAGAAAAGAACAGTCACTTTTAGCACACGTTGAAGTGATAGCTCATCGCTATTTTAGATTCTCGACCGATGGAAGGGCGTGGAGGCTAAAGTGGACTTCATATCCACAAGGGAAAATGCAGTTGGTAAATCGGCGGAAAAGAGCTAGTGTTCAGATGTCCATTAGCAAGGCACTGAACGTTCAGAGTCAGACAGACGGTATACAGAGTAGAAGCTTCCAGTTAAAAATCTGCTGCTGCTGCAAAAGAAGAATGTGTTCAGTTAAGTTGCCTTTGATTAAAATGTGCATAACTGTTAGAAGATGACTCCTGATCAGGTGATATCTTTTGCACAAATGACGAAAACTATGTTTGCTGTGCAGGTAAGAAATAAAGAGCTTCTAAAAACAGGCCATAAATGAAAGCCAGAAGTGACAATGACACTCATGACTCTGAAGTCTCAAACCGATTAAATCATTGTCACATTCACTGATGTGTCACTTGTCTATTTATAGCAGCAGACAACTTTTTTCAGGGACAGGCTTAAAAAAAACTTTGAAAAGAGTCAAACTGTAGCACAGTTTACAGAAGGGGGAACATCTGTAAAATGAGTAAAACAATTGTGTTAAGACTCACATCTAAAGCTTCTTGACAGTGATAGTTAACTGTACTTAAAGAGATATTTTACCCATTTTAATCCAGGTCTGTGTCATGGCAATGTGGGCATTGTGTTCAGACGAACGAAGTCCCTTCTGACAACAGAGCATCAGCGATCTGCTGAAATACGCCGTATGACACCTAAGGGGCGTCATCATGCTCTGTCCAAATGTGGATATGAATTTGGTCATATCTCCGGTGCTCCGTCCCACTGGCACTTACGCCACATCGACAGGCCAAATGGCAGCAATGCCAACATTGTTATGACACAGATTAGAATGGGTAAGGTATCTCTTTAAGTATTTTAATATTAAGACCCCACCCACCCTGAAAAACATTGTTTTGAGCCTCTTTGTGGTAGTTTTGCATCACTTTCATCACTGACTTTCCAATAAGAAATGTCAACATTCACTTCATACAGAGGCTCTGGTCCAGGGGGCTTTAGACTGTAACTGGTAGGCCCCTTCGGTAATCTTTCTTTGATACCAATGAGCCAAAAGGCCATCCCTCCGGCTCAACATCTGCCTTTTTGCTCATGGACTAGATTGTTGAAGTGTTGAAGTCTTGCGCAGGTCAAACAGCAGGTTTTGTAATTTATGTATTTGAATGCAATAAAGGACTGTGCATTTTGAGATAAACTTCAATACAGTGTCATTCCTCCCCGTCTTCTGCCGTGAAAATAGTCGACAACAAATGCAGCGGTGAAAACCTATGGCTGAGACAGGGAGTGTCTGTGATTAAAGAAATAAAAAGAAATTGGATGAGCGCTAAAATGTGTTTTATGTTGCCAACAGATAAAATGATGTGATGTAAGATGTAGAAATCTCTGTCATTGTGGGTTTAACACCATGAAACAAATCAATGGCAGGATGACTCATGAGAGTGGAGGAAGTCCATGTGGGATGTTAAGGTTAAGAGAGGATGCTGCTGTGAGCTGCTGGGCTGGGGACCCTTATCATTACCAAAGCTACAGATGTTGCTGTTGTCCTCTCCAGCACAGAGGCCAGATACTGCAGTGCCAACGTCAGGATTAAAGAAAAAGACGATTGTTTTCATTTGCCAAAAGATCTCATTGGAGGAAAGGTTAGCTTCCCCTGTGAGAGAACATAGACCCCAAAACCATCTGGACATCACTCGGTCTTTTTTGTGCAGATGCTGTGAACGCTTCCAGTGGAAATCTGTGAAGTTTTCAGAAAAGCTGTGGTGTCTTCACTGTGGCTGCTTTTCAGGAAACTATCACAAAGACAGAAAAGTCCAATTGTAGGAGCAGATTATGCGATGAGTTTTGTGATTTTATCACCATATGCGTTGCTAACTTGTTAGCTTGTTGTAAGCTTGTTGGTAATTTGCTGTTAGTTTCTTGTTATTTGTGAAGTCGACCCTCTGTTAATGTAGCAGTAATCTAGCTTCCTAGCTAACATTAATGTTGTCATAAAAACAAAACTTGCAAGCAGTGTTTTGCCAGCACTAGGATGAAGCACTGCCAGAACAGCAGCGCCCTGCAAGCACCTTTCTGTAATACAAAAATGCTATGTGGCCCTGACTGACGTTGGTATTGTTTACACATTGTGCGTGTGTGTGTGTGTGTGTGTGTGTGTGTGTGTGTGTGTGTGTGTGTGTGTGTGTGTGTGTGTGTGTGTGTGTGTGTGTGTGTGTGTGTGTGTGTGTTCGTGTTCGTGTGTGTCATCAAGGCAAAATGTGGTCCTGGCGACAGCTACTGTAGCAATAACTACCACAGTGGAGGCTTTTCAGTGTTGTTTTGCTAAGTGGCTACATCTGTCTGTCTCTTGATAGTTTTCTTTGGCGCGATAGTGTAACAACCATGCAAACTAAGGTCACGGAACTTTAAAGGTGTGTAGTGGAGTTCAAAATGAAGCTGAAAAATGGTTGGGAAGTATGTAGAGAAAGTAAGTAGGAGCCATTTCCACACCACTTTACACTTTTGGCCTGATTTGGTGTAGTAGTTGGTGCAATCCCATCACAAGATGGTGTCTAGTTTCTATTTTAAACACATATTCCCATTTCTTGTATTCCATTACCCGCGTAACATGCTAAACTAAGATCGCGAACATAGCAGTTCAAGCAACATCATTGTGAACATGTTAGTATGCAACCACTAGCTTTACATTTACGTCACCACAAAGGATCAAAATATATTGTTAATGCACTTTATTAGATATATTATATATCTATATATGTTTTTTGCACTTCTGGTTAGATGCTAACTGAATTTCGTTGTCTCTCTACTTTATACAATGAAAATAAAGTTGAATCTAATCTAATGTAAAACAAATTTTTAGCCTCAGCTTTCATCAATCTACCATTTGGCTTTTTTTTTCTGACTCCACATGTGCACTCACACACAGTCACATGGCTAGCTGCTTTATTAAACCCTTAATATCTTGGAGGACATCATTATTATTCATGAGTGTCCTCTCAGGGGTTATTACTAGAATGAAAAATGTTCATTCAAGAAAATGCCTTGGTGGGTGACTGTCCCATCCGTGTCAAAACAGTGATTTGTCATTTTCCCCCTGAGATCTGCGTCGCTCCCTTTGTTATGTAACTTTATTATTTGTAGTGTACTCTTTACTTTTACTGATAACCCCTCCAGCAGCCTGCAGGTTGGCAGTTTTCAGTAGAGACTCTGGATGTAGCGTGAGAGCGCTCTGAAGGCCAGGGCCAGCCAACCACGTGCCTCAAACGGGCCCAGACAATGACCCAAACCAGCCGATGAGGCGCTTTTCATTGAACCTGAGGATTAGAAGCCAGTTGTCCCTTGCCTCCTCAGAGGCCCAGCCCGCTCTCCCTGTGGACAACTGCTCACACACTGACATTTAATGTTGCAATGTTGCAGTTCAATTCACTTCAAAATACCTGTGAAAGGGTCAAAGCTGAATGTAAAGTTTCAACATGAATAAGAGTTCACAGCTATGCTAGTGGCTCTTTGGGGCCGCACCAAATCATTCAAACCCACTATTTCCAGTCAGGGCAGCAACAATACTTTCCACTTGATGAAAAGAAGCGGTCAACAAACGGCCAGTACAATGGCTGCAAAGCCTCGATCACCGATAGTCACTTCATTAATTTACTAAATAGAATATTAACATGAATAGAATCAGTTCAGCTTATTTAAAAAGAAAATACACTGTTTGTTCAAACTGAACCAAAGTCATGCTATCAAAATTATGTGACTATAAGCTTGCAGTTGACATAATATCTTGGAATAATGAGTGTGTGTTTTTCAGTTCTTTACAAGGCTACAGCCACACTACTACGGTTCCATTTAAAAATGCATATCTTTTGCTACGTAAACACCTCGCCCATCTAAGCCCTTTTTTAGATTTAGTCTGGACAGTAAAAAACTTTAGAAACACTGACGCAAAGAGCCACGTCAGTCAGGTGGGCTGACATAACTTTTGTGATTTCATCCGTCTTGTGCGGGTGCTCCTCTCACTTTGCAATGACTTGCCCCCAGCAATTGATAATGCTCCCAGTGCCCCTCTAATATGTTTCTGTATTTGCTTTGCAACAACTTATACTCGTGCTACTTTCAGTAACAATTCCACCTAGTCGTCGGTCCAAGCAAATAAATCTCTGGTCTTACTTTTCACCATTGCTGTTTTTCCGTATTTTCATGATTTTCATTTGCAAAGTAACGTTAGACAATCTGCTCCCTGTTTACACTGGCACATAAATGCCCAGTGTATGCAAATGGTCACGTGATGAGCGTTTTTTCGGATGTATTAATATGGACAGAGGGTATTTTTGATACAAAGCTAAAATGCTTGTTTGGATGGACCAACGCTATTTCAGATGGAGAAGGTAGTATTGTGGATGTAGCCCTAGCATGAATGCAGCATCAAGCACAGTAGTGCTTTGAGCTGAATGCTAACATGCTCACATTGACAATGCTAATTGGCTGATGCTTAGCAGACAATGTTGCTGATGTTAATCACATAATATTGACCCTTTTCAACATTTTAGTTTAGCAAGTTAGCATGCCACGGGAATGTCATTCGTTTTACAGGTATTTACTCACAATCCAAAGACAAGAAGAAATGCCAAAGACATGAGGACTCATCATGAATGCCCCTGAACCATAGACTGTATTTACAGATGAATTATGCATCTCCACTTCCTACCAATGTACAAAAATGAAGCGCCTATCCTGGATACGTGCGCTGCCATGTTGTAATTCTGGAGCCAGAGTCTGTGCAGTAGTGACCGGGCGGTATTGATGTCCCACCCATACACCTGCCCGACCAATCACAGCTACCAATCAATCATCATTTCACCCCGTTTTTATAGCATCAAATAACTAATCGATACCAATCAGAAAAAAATAACAGTTGAGCAAACATCAGTCTGATTAGAAAACCATCTCTGCGGATGATTTATTTCATGTGTTGATGATTTTTTTGTTTTTTCCAAGTGCTAGCCAATAACATGGAGGGGGCGGGATTAATGACCTATAGTGGGGCGATCCAGGTGTTTTAGCTTCACTTTTAGGGAGCTTTCATGCCGTCTTTCTTCACATGCCGTCTATGCGACCAACATGGCACTAGTATGAAGAGTCAATATACAGTAGTTTGTCATTTCGCTGTTTGTTTTTTTTCTTTTATGATGCTCATATTATTTCATGGACGGGATGATGACATGATCCATGAATTAGCCACAGGCAGGTTAAAAAAGCCCAGTTGCTGTTGTCATTGTCTAAGAGGTAATGAAAGGATTCATGTGCCTGTGAAGCTGCTTATAGATGAGCCTTGGCAGTGCACTGTTCACGGCTAATGGATTCACGAGTGGCTCTGTAAATAGGCCATGGCACAGGAGCAGGCCAACGGCAGCAGCCAGGCAATGAATAATGCATTGAGGTAAATTCAAAAAATGACTTCCGGCTTCAAGTAGGTTTCACTGAAACTCTGCCTTTGGAAAAATTCAGAGGCAGATCCAGAGCTGAAATATTCTTATTCAGGCTGCTCTTCAAAGCACTTCTGTCTTAAAGGTAGTTTGTACAATGTGCGTCCATGCTTTGGGCCGTCAACACATTATTCTTGGCTTTGTTTTCCTGACGCCTCAGTGTTCTTTATTTACACCGCTGCATGAGGGCTTCAGGGAGTGACAGTTGTCTCGTCTGGCAGCTGAACCTCCGGAGCTTTTTTTATTCCTCTCTGAATATTTGTCTTCTGTTACGTCTCCACCGTACTGATACATGTCCCGCATCACATTTAATTCAATTTATTTTCATTTCCCTTGTCATTTTAGTGATAAAGTATAATCTTTTCATCATGCTCCGTCCTTGATGTCCTACAGGCGGTGTTCACACTGCAGCTGGACATATTCCAACTCTGGTTTCTTCTTCTCTCATATGTGGCACAGAATGGATGTGTCTTTAATAAGAGTGAACGGTAAACAGCTGCATAGAGGCTCAGTTTTCAATTCCTTACTAAATATGTAAGAGCATACACGGAGATTTCAATCATTGTTTGACTCGACTTTGACGTTGACTTGCTAATATTTTCAATGTCACCCTCATCAATTTGTGCACAGATTTACAGGAGTGATACTGGCTAACGGGCGAGCGGGCCTGTTATTCCACTGCCTAGCGAGTGTGGCGACACATTGTAGTGACAGTGGTGAATAGGATTACTGTGCAGCTTGACGGCACAAACCAGAGAGGCTTTTTCATTTCACTATGGAGCTATTTTTAAGCACTGTCAAACCTGCCTGCAGAGAGTGCGAGAGAGAGAGAAGAGTCTTTTACCAATAATGGAAGCCTTCATTTTGTATTGATCACGGTGAAAGATTGAACCCTCTCACATCGTCCTTCTTTCTCTGCCCCCCAGTATGTGCTCTGCGTATACGCAACATGAGTCTGTTTTTCTTCCTCATTAAATCAGTGGGAGTCTTTGTGTTCGTCTTCCAAAGCTTTATTAATGGAGACAAACGTGTCTGTCTGTGTCAAGGAGTACCTGCTCCTGAAACTCTGCAGGAAACAAGACTGAGGAGAGCCGTAAGAGTGAAAACAGTTAAGTCTCTGCATCCAAAACAATGAGCTGAAAGATGATAAAACGCTACACAGAGCCGCAGAGTCCGCCGATCACTCTCTGTGAGTTTGTCACCACAAGTGACTACTTTCACATTACACACAGTCATTTGACCAACTGAGAGAGGCTGAGAATAAAACTATTGAGACTAAAACTGATTGATTAATGCAGCTTTTCCCAAATCTTTGAACCAGAATCAGTTAGTGTTTGATCAGAGTTTGCTCAGTTGTCTTTTTTGAGGAGCCAAGAATGAACTCTTATCAGTAATATTTCAATTCAATTCAAATTGCCCGGGGGGCAATTCAGGGCACACAGAGCAGCAAATAACGACAGTGCAATTATACAAAAACATTTTAACCTAACACAAGAATAAAGTGTAAAAGAAGAGTAAGTGTCAGGATGTTAGTGTGTTAGTAAAGGTAGAATAAGTGTCAGGATGTTAGTGTGTTAGTACAGGTTAGAATAAGTGTCAGGATGTTAGTGTGTTAGTACAGGTAGAATAAGTGTCAGGATGTTAGTGTGTTAGTACAGGTTAGAATAAGTGTCAGGATGTTAGTGTGTTAGTACAGGTAGAATAAGTGTCAGGATGTTAGTGTGTTAGTACAGGTAGAATAAGTGTCAGGATGTTAGTGTGTTAGTACAGGTTAGAATAAGTGTCAGGATGTTAGTGTGTTAGTACAGGTAGAATAAGTGTCAGGATGTTAGTGTGTTAGTACAGGTTAGAATAAGTGTCAGGATGTTAGTGTGTTAGTACAGGTAGAATAAGTGTCAGGATGTTAGTGTGTTAGTACAGGTAGAATAAGTCTCAGGATGTTAGTGTGTTAGTACAGGTAGAATAAGTGTCAGGATGTTAGTGTGTTAGTACAGGTAGAATAAGTGTCAGGATGTTAGTGTGTTAGTACAGGTTAGAATAGGTGTCAGGATGTTAGTGTGTTAGTACAGGTTAGAATAAGTGTCAGGATGTTAGTGTGTTAGTACAGGTAGAATAGGTGTCAGGATGTTAGTGTGTTAGTACAGGTTAGATACAGAGAAAATCGTCGGCGTGAGATGTAGAAAGACATGTGTGTATCAGATGTAAGCAGACATGTGAGCGGGTGTATATGATGTAAACAATGTAGACATGCAGTAGACTGTTAAAACAGGTATAAACAGAATTGTAGTGCAGAAAAGATATAAGTGGACAGTGATCGGATTTAGATGAGGTCAGACATGATACATATATGTAATGAGCAGACGTAACAGAACTATAGTGCAGTAATAGATTACATTATAAACCGAGTGAACAGAATAAGTGGAATTGTGCATCAAACCAGTAGTTCCCAGCTTTGAGGACAGGAGTGGAGGTAGAAAGCCAGTTCACGTGTCAGGTAAGTGTCCAGGAGGGGCGGGGGGGGGGGGGGGGGGGGGGGTGTCCAGGGGGTGAAGGTGTCCAGGGAAGGTGTCAGGGGTGGGAAGGGGGGGTGATGGTGATGGTGTCCAGGGAGGGTGTCTGGAGAGGGGAGGAGGAGGGGTGAAGGGAGGGGTGTCGGGGGGGGAGAGGGGGGTGAAGTGTCCAGGGGAGGGTGTCAAGAGTGGGGAGGGGGATGGTCAGAGGGGTCAGGAGTTGAGGAGCTGGACAGCTGGACCTGGGGATGAAGGTTGAAGGATATTTGATTCTGTTAATGTTCATAACCCCCTAATTATTCAATAATTACTTATCCCTATATAGTCTTCACCTTTGTGACCCTCTGGTATCCCCCGGGTCAAATTGATCCGAGACATATTTGGGGTTTTAAAAACCATTTACATATATTATCTGTATCTCAATTTCAAACAATAGAGATAACATACATGTTTACTCATTGTAATCAGTCTCTACTAGAACACAGTTAAAAATGGAAGTGTGTATTGTATTATTTTTGTTTGTTTGTTCATGTTTATCACATGACATAAAAATAAACTTTTTCTTTGTGCAAATACTTGAAACGGGTCAATTTGACTTGAATACCATACAAGGGTTAAATAAATACAAGAATGTAGGAAAAATAAGGAGAAATCGGCCCTGATCCGACCCAGTATTAACTATGGGTGGGAATCTTCAGGCAACTTTCCCAAATCGAGACATAATCTTTCATGGGAGAATCATAGTGCATCAAAAATTTTACTCCTACTGTTATCATGCGTCTCGGTGATCCGATCAAGTAACGGTGGGACTACACCCAAGATGCATTGAGGACACACTGAGATCAGACCACTTAGAAAGGTGGTCTGGGCCACATTTGGACACAATCTTTCAGCAGTGTGAGCTTGAATGTGTCCTGAGCCACATTGAAGGAGCACTCATTCAACTGTAAGTGGAACTATGTACTCATTCACTGGTTTTGTTCACAACGTCTGAAAATGTTAAGAAGGTAGATATATTATGATATTATGACATGATAAGATATGTTATGAGTACACGAGCTCCCCTGAAAACATGATTTGGGAAATTTTGTGGGGTGCCTAAAATATTGGCAATATGTTGCCAATGTATACTGTATATGCCATGCTCTTCTAGTTTTATGTCTTTTCATCAACATACACTTACTTTAACTCAAAGATCAGGAAAGACAAACTTAGCAGCATTCAGTAAGGACGCAAATTTTGGATTCATCCAAAAATCTAACTCAAGGGACCGGCAGCCAGTGTAGATAACTATCCGGCTGCAAAGTCTGACGTAACACCCTTTCAAAATACCATTTCCCCGTCCAGACACAACGGCCGAACATGCAAACAATTATGGTCACCTCCAACATCTGTTAGACACCTTTTTCATCCATAAGAAAGAGGTAAAATGACAATTCCGTTGTTTTTGTTAAACTCAGATCTGTTCAAACAATGAAGAACATGGCACTGCTGCGTTGTAGACTTGGACCCGGAAATCATATTTTGAAAGGGTGTTACGTCACGACCTAACAGCAGGATAGACCTTTGCAAAGTTGTAAACATAAACATTCTAACTACAGTATGTATCAGCTGACAGGAAGTTAACAAGGACCAAGGCTGTTTTCCTAGGAATGGAATTCCATTGAAAATGTCTATAGAATATAGTACATCGTTCTTGTGCCTGGCTTTAGTTGGCTATACTGTGATGTTTGGTTTGGGTGTTTGTGTAGAGGGTCTGATGTGGTCATGGACTGATTATTACATAGGCTGGTATTGTGCTGACATAAGCAAGTAAGCCTTCATGCTTGCAGCCATTAATGCTTTATTTGCAACACAAATCACGGTCCTCTTTTAAGCCCAGCCACCTCCTCCCTCTCCCATGTAAAAAAAAAAAAAAGCTTCTCTAATTTTTTTTTTTTTTTTTTAGGAGATAGGAGGTTCTCATCCAACTGCCATAATATGTAATATATCTGCTGCCAGGGAGAATTGGATGTGGGTGCCACATCATCCAGGACTAAACATGAGGCAGTAACAGACACAGACAGAGGGAGGAGGAGGAGGAGGAGCGGAGGAGAGGGTGGGGGTGTCACACAGTCGTTGTAACCCCTAAATACCATTACCCCCTCTTCCTCCCCTCCATCCCTCCCCTCTGACCTGCGCCCTACCATCAGCCTCCACAGCCCGATTCACTGCTTGTTACGCAACAGGGATTTATGCCATGTGCTACAGGCTAGTTAAGTATTTATCAAGCCTCTTGTGTAAGCTGAAGGCAGGCGACTTGCCTCTCCCTCTATCCGTCTCTCCCCTACCAAGCTTGATCTATTTTCTCTCCCATTTACTGCGTGTGCGCTCACAGGATACAGGTCCTTGCAGCCGCCTTGTGCACATGGGAGGTTTCAGACGTGACATTTTGTGATAATGCTAGATTCTGATGCAGCATCACACCTTAACCTCCCGCTGTCCCCTGAGTGATGTGCCACACTCTTCCTTTCTTAGAAACAAGAATCCGAGTGCAGATGCAGCCGTACATCACACCGGGACAGAAAATCAAACACGCAGTGATTGAGCTCCTCTATGTCACAAGTCAATGTCTCAAGTTTTACAGTGACAAAAATCCCATCTGGCAGATAAAACTGAAATTCCAATGAGGCTCTTTGCTGGCAGACAGGGAGCGCGGGCCGGGATCCAGTCTGTCAGGAGCCCGGTGGGTTACACCCATTACAGGCTTGTCACCGTTTGCAGGAGGGCAGAGCAGTGGGGCGAAAGGTAAAACTCATCGCCTGGGCTCTAGCAGCACAGGCTGAGTATGTGTTGTCAACATGTGAAGGACAAATTCTGGAAATTACTTATTATATTTTAAAGCTGTGGCAAATGGCGCAGGCAGACCAAAATCCACCTGCTGAAATATACTCATGTGGTGTGGCCAAAGGCAGGGGGGACAGGAATAGTGTGGGTATTAGGGTTGTAAACATAAATGACAGCAGCTAGCATTGCTAGCATGCTAACAAACAGCATCCCTTCTTCTCTGTTGCTTATATCATTTCTCAGTGCAGTTAGAAACTACGAGACGAGGTTTTGACTATTTTGCCAAATGTGTATATTTCTGTCTGTCAGATTTTGGCGCGAGATGTAGTCACAAACGTCATCGCGATGCATCGCTGTGTTTACAGCGTGTTTTCGCTGTGTCTTTCCATAGACCTCAGAGTTTTTGTGAGTCTTGTCTTGAGTCGTGCTCGTACATGTGCAAACGTGCTTTACAAAAGCCCACCTCTCCCAAACGGGACACGGTACGGTTGCACGCACACTTGTCAAACGAACTAGACTTTAGCCGTGAAACGTGCTTGGGCACGGTACGGATGGACAGTGTGAGTGCGCCCTTTTAAAGCATTCCTCACACTATTGAGCTGCTGCTTCTGGGCCAACATCAACCCAGCTGCTAATATTGCTCTCCCTCCCTAACACCTCCTGCTGTGTTCACTCAGCCATCAGAGGTTTGCTGTCAGCCTTGGAATAACCCAACTTTGTCTGGGTGGAGAGGAGAGAGGAGAGAAAACTTGGGAGCGTCCATCATTGAGGAAAGGGTTAAAGGAAGCAGGAAGCTGCCATTAATATTTAAATTTGGCATCTCAGTCGGCCATCTCTCCTTACAGCTTTGGAGAAGATGTCGAGTCACATCTTTGCACTTGGTGACAGCGCTGTCATCAGTTCCATCCTGCAGAGCCAGCCAGCAGAAACGACTGAAACTGAGAATTTTGACCTCAGACTTTAGCCTCTGTCGGTGCAGAAGTGGGCGCCATGTATTCCTGAGCCATGACCTTTTCTCACAGGTTTGTTGTGGTGGAGGCTCGGCTGGAAAAGAGGTGATGTCTTTCACTTCTGTGCACCAATCAAAATGAAGTAATGTTCTAATCGAACTCTAATGGCATTTGTGTGGCTGTTATATGATAATATCCCCAGCCACTGCTAATCAAATCTAATGGAAACACATCCTGATAGCTCTGGAGAAGAACATTAGCTCAGTTTAAAGCCCTGCTCGGGGGTCTGAAGGTCTGGTCAGGTGACTGGTCAGGTCTAAATTTCAACCTGGACAATATTTTGGTTCATGACCAAATAAATACAGTTGAGATGAACTTAGTGTTTAGTGTTCCTCAGCAAATGTTACCATGACAACAATATGTTTGTGCTTTGTCGTCTAGCAGGTCTCCACTGATCCTGGTGGTGCCTGCTGTCGTGGTCCTGCCTGGCGCTTCGTGCTGCTATTATCATTGTTACTCATATATACTATCATTAGTTTTATAAATTATAACATTTGTAGCCATAAAAACACCATCAGTGGTATGTCTGGTATGTATGGTATACTGCCATTACCGCTACTCATCATTGATCATGTTTGCCATAATTATTATCATTGTCATATTCTATCACCTTAGCTGTACTTGTTTCTACTATTCTGCTTTATTAACTGCCATAACATATAAGTCATATTCACATTACTATAGATATTGTTATAGTTACTCTTACTCTTTGGTTGCATGCCTTTCATAAAGTGGTTCTGTCTCTCTGTCTTTTTATCTGTCTTTGTCTCTCTATTTCTTTCTCTCTCCTTTTCTCCCTCCCTAACCGGTGCAGACAGATGTCCGTCCTCCACAGAGCTGGATCCGTCTGACGTTCCTGTCTGTTATAGGGAAGGTTTTCAACGCCACTGTACTCTACGGGGGAATTGTTGGGTCTATGTATGTAAATCATAAATAAGTCATAGATTGTGGTCTATACCTACTCTGTAAAGTGTCCTGAGATAACTTTTGTTATGATTTGGCACTGTAAATAAAATTGAATTGATTTGAATATGATGAAGTAATAAAAAAACACCTAAAGATCAACGTGTGAATACTGCCATTATTATTATGACAAATGATGATACCCTATGAATGCATGGGTATTTATCGCTTCCAGCTATGATTTGGAAACCAAAACTAGAGTCTGATGAATACATGAAATGTGCAATAATGTTTATTTTAAAATTGTCCTCAGTATATAAAAATATGTATTTCTATCTATTTGTTTTTATCTTATTTAATTTATACTGTGACTGTTGTCTGTCTGTTGTGTCTTTTATACCTTAAGAGCACTGATGTGAGAGTTTCTACCTCAATTTCATTGTACCTTTGCAAAGACAATTACAGATATTCTATTCTATTCTAAATAAAAATCGGGTTGATGTCAAAACCAGATGTTGATATGACATCAGCCTCGAACAGCGCTAACATTTGGACGTTTAGCAGACGTTGGGTTTTAGTTAACCGAATGTTGATTTTCTCTATTCAAATGGCATTGGCAGTAGATATTTGGAAGAGTTTGGATTTTGGTTACGAAACAAGACAACTTTAAACAAACGTCAGCAGATGTCAGTATTCTACATCAAATTGACGCTGGCATTAGACAATAACCTGACTCTGGATTTTGGTCATCTGACATCACATCCTACGTGAAACCAAATTCAATTTTCTAACCCTGTTTTCCGCCACGTTTGTGACGTCAAACGCAACACCAGAAAAAAACAGAAAGGCATACTTATCTAATGTCAATGGAAAATTAGTCTATCGCCTATTTTAGTGGAGGTTTCTGCAAAAAAAAAAAAAAAAAACATATATGCATGCTCATTTTGGTGGAAAAGGGGTAGAGGATAAAGGAGGAATATTTAATTTTACCAGGTGACAGAAATCAGAAGGCTGAGTGTGTGAGCAGTTTGTGAGCAGATGTTTGATTAGTATTTCAAGAATTGGAACTGCTTAATATTACAAATGAAAAACAACACACACACACACACACACACATACATACACACACATACACACACACACACACACACACACACACACACACTTTATTTAGTACTTGATACATTCTAGCTATTGATCAGCATGGCTGTGAGTCATCATTATGGTAAGTATGACTCAGTGCTTATCAATGTGCAGGCTGTGCTTCCCACAGTGATCACTCCGGAGACAAGTGTTATGTCTACTCTTTAATGGAAAATTGCCGAGATGGAATATTCACCCCCACACACTCCGAAGCTGAAGGCCTTGCCTGGTCACAACTAAGGTCCCATTTGCATATGATGGTCTCATTAAACAGCCCATTAGGGAGCCTCGCTATGTGGATGGAAGGCTCTGAACGGCAATTTGCAGTTTGATGGTCACAGGATGCGTCCCTGCAGCGTTCTGACAGGTGCCCTTGAGAAATACGTGGATAAAGCAGGGTCTGCAGTTGGTTTTTGTGCACATTGTAGAATCTGAGGTGTTATTTTAAGGCTGCAGTTTTGACACAAATAGCAAATTCTGGCTCTGATACCATCCAACTAAGATACATTCTGTACCCGTGATCTACAGGGTGGTTTCTATAGCAACTCCCACTGACTTCCTCAAGGCCCTGTGTTATTATTCTTATACATTGATACTTGCACTGTAAAATGTTTATTTTGAAACTAACAGTAACTTACTGGCAACAATTATCCAGTAGTTTCTGTATTTCATAACAATAAAATTACTATGAAACTTACTACCGTAGTTTCTAACATATTGTAGAATTTAGTACAGTGTAACTGTCACATATTGTAACTTGATGTCTGAAAGGCTAAAGCCTTTAAGTTTAAAATGAAAAGTACCTTAAATCCAATAAATTTACTAACTAAATATTATTTTAGTGGACCCTACTACAATAATGGACGGTATGGTAGTTAGCAATAATGGACATTCACCCCTCAGCAATTATTGCTTATGAAGCAAGTCAGTTTAATTCAATTCAATTTTATTTATAATGCCAATTCATAACAGAAGTTGTCTCAAGACACTTGACATAACATGTTACATATGTTGAAACATGTTATGTCAAAGGACACAAGAAAAATAGTATGATGAAGTAAATGTATTCTGTGGGTAACGGGGGCGGGACTAGATAAACTTTTGCTTCTCCCGCTTTCCCTTTGGGACATTTGACTTGTAAACCAAGATAATGTGTGATGATGATTTATTTAACTGACATGCCCAAAATAATCAAATAAATAACTATAGAGTAGTTAAATGGCCCATCTGTCGTATCCTGACGAAGTCTGTATCCTTTTCACTGGCACAATGCAACTTTGGATTTCGGGTGACCCCTGTGCGCAAAAAAACTACAGAAAAAGGGATTCACGACCAATGGTGACTTGGCTCTCTCGCTGTTGGACTACTGGTAAGTACTTTTATGACAGTAGTCGAAGAAAATACTGTTTCCCAACTATATGGGGGGATTATGGTTAATTTAGGAACAGGCTAATTGGAAACAATTGAGTGTCATGATTGGGTATAAAAGGAGCATCCCCAAAAGGCAAAAGTGAAAACTCTATCATGCAAAATGAAATCGACATCAGCAACACGCCACTGGCTTTTCTGCACCCAAGTTCATCTGAGACGTACTGATGCAAATTGGAAAAGTGTGCTGTGGTCTGAGTCCACATTTACTATTGTTTTGGAAATCACTGACATCGTGTCCTCCAGGCCAAAAAGGAAAAGGACCGTTCAGATTGTTATCAGTGCAAAGTTCAAAAACCAGCATCTGTGATGGTATGTGGTGTGTTAGTGCCCATGGTAACTTCCACATCTGTGAAGGCTCCATTAATGCTGAAAGGTTCAGTTTTGGAGCAACATATGCTTCCATCCAAGGTACGTCTTTTTAAGGGACAACCCTGCTTATTTCAGCAAGATAATGCCAGCCCACATTTTGCGCGTGTTACAACAGCGTAGCTACGTAGTAAAAGAGTGTGGGTACTGGGCGCTTTATGAAACGCAAAATACAACAACAGAGACCCTGGACTGTTGAGCAACTGAAGTCGTACCTTAAGAAAGAATGGGAAAGAATTCCACCTACAAAGCTTCAACAATTAGTGTCCTCAGTTCCCAAACTCTCATTGAGTGTTGTTAAAAGGAGAGGTGATGTAACACAGTGGTAAACTGGCCACTGTCCCAGCTATTTTGGAACGTGTTGCGGGCATCAAATTCAAAATCGGTGAATATTTGCAAAAAAAACAAACAATAAAGTTTATCAATTTACATTCAATCTTGTAAATTGTGTCTTTGTAGTGTATTGTAATTGAAAATATAGGTTGAAAAGGATTTGCTAATCATTGTTCTGTTTTTATTTATGTTTTACACAAAACATAACACATCGCCCAACTATATGTGAATTTGGGTTGTGCTTCAAAAAGTTATCCCAGACCTGGTTTAATTTTTTGCTACCATTCAACCTAGTCATTGTCATTTCAAAGGAGGGGTTGTCCATCACCAGCGTAACCCGGTCCGTAAATTCTGGTCAAGTCTGACTCTTCCAGTGGTAAAGACTAATTGTAGCTGCCGCGATAAAGCCTGTCAGTCCTAAGCCAAATATCCGGGGTGCTAACTCTGATCTGTCTCCCAGCAGACAAACTTGGGGAGTTTCAGGTAATTATTTTTCCAGCCATTCACCCAATTTTTCAATACCCTCTTTACAGAAAGAGGAGAACAAAGAACAATTCCAATTCCATATGGAGGTCTGTATCAAGCCCCTTCTATGAAGTCTTGCTGCCGTGTAATAATATCTGTGAATGATCTTATAATAGTTCAGAACTTTGAGGATGTGCTCTGTGATGTTGAGTCAGATGAGCACAGAGCCCTCTTTCACAGAACTGTAACATGAAAGCAAAAGAATAATGCAGCTTTTTGAAAATTCATTACACCAACAAAATCACACCAGTCCTGGTCATATGACTGTCAAGCCATGGCAAGAATTTATGATTGATGATGACTCATCTGATACAGCGATATTGAATCTTTAGCATGAAATGCTGACCTCCTAAAGAAACACACTCTGAACTTTTCAAATCACACCTCCAACATAATCCATCTCTCTGTTCATTCATATGACTTACTCAGTCATTTCACCAAAAGTAAGCTAATTATATTGCTTCAATATTGCATTATCCCTTTGGGCAAGTAATTCCTGGGTTTGTGTACATTTGAACACTTCTTCCAATTGTTCTATCCTAGCGCACCCTACCCTTGCATTGTCAACACCTTGGCAGTGTTAAGCTATGATTTGGCTGAACACGTAACATCCTGGGATAGGAAAAGAAATGTTGTGGGTTGTTTGCATTTCTTTAAACCAATCACATTTGTCCTGTCTTGGGTGGCGCTAAGCCTCCATACGATGGAGGAGAAAGCATGACATCCAGCATGTGAGACAAACACCAGATGCCTAGCTTTATCCTAGCACTGAACATCCGGTAAACCAGACTAAGTGTAGCTGTACCATGTTAGACTGATGAACTACACTTCGATTTATTGAATTCCAATTTTAGTTTACTTACAGGCCACAAAGCTCAACACTGAAGTGATGTGAACAGGTTACAGTTTAGTACTCTCTTTCTTCAGTAAATACATGACGGAATACTTAGTACCAAGTATCGACTCAACCATGCTCTCTTTGTTTATAAGAAGCACAGGGACAGATTCACTGATGGTTTGTGCATTTCATTTCCAAAATATCCATTATTAGCATGTTTTTGTAAACCTCATGACAGAATATTTGGTTATTTAAATCCAAGGGTCTACTCACACTTGGCCAGGATGATCCGAGCTGAGCTTTAGCGTGATTGTCCCCCCTCCTTTCTCAGCACGAATGCTTCTCGCCTAAATGTCAAAACCCCAGTTTTTGTTCTGTCCGACTGCTTTTGCATATTTTCATCTGACCAAATCTGGAGTAAACTCAACATCCTCATCAGACCATCACAAACCCTTCGGCGGCATCTTTTTAAATGTCCGTCGCTGGGAAGAGTTGCATATAAATAGTGTCAGGGCCGCTGTCCGTGCTTGTGCAAGTACTATCGTGTTTTACTAAAGCCCACCTCTGTCAAGCATGGGACAGCTGCACTCACACTGGTCATACGAACTAGACTTCAGCCGTGAATCGTGCTTGGGCAGCTGTACGGATGGTAAGTGTGAGTAGACCCTAAAAAGTGTTTTCTGTAACACAAGCTCAGGCATTTAGTCCATAAAACTTTTATGTTTGTGCTGAATTTGATGCAAGGATGAGCACAAATGCCTTGTAGGGCTTGTAAAACAACTTTCAGTTTAGTTGTATGCCTGACATGTGCAGTAGCAGAATGGAGCTACATGAGGTGCTTGTTTGAAATAAATGAACTTAATGTTGAGAACGCATTATAAATGACTGTGGAGTTTGTGCTGCATACCAAAGGGATGGGGGAAGTGTGAGTGGAAAATGTCTTAAAAACAACCACTCCGGGGTCGGGTCGCGGGGACAGCAGTTCTATCAGGGGACCCCAAATGTCCTTTTCCCGGGCCACATTAACCAGCTCTAACTGGGGGATCCCGAGGCGTTCCCAGACCAGTGGAGTGGAGATATAGTCCTGGGTCTTCCCCGAGGGCTCCTCCCAGCTGGACGTGCCTGGAACACCTCCCTAGGGAGGCACCCAGGGGGCATCCTTACTATATGCCCGAACCACCTCAACTGGTTCCTTTCAACGCAAAGGAGCAGCGGCTCTACTCCGAGTTCCTCACCCATGGCTGAACTTCTCACCCTATCTCCAAGGGAGACTCCAGCCACCCTCCTGAGAAAATCCTTGTCGGCGGCTTGTACCCCCCTCCCCCTTTTCATTCCTGCTAGAAGTAATTATATCCTGGTAACCGGTGCGTCAAAATTTTTGCACACTGTCAACATGTTGTTCTTTATTTGTTGCCTAATTGGCTGCAAAAGCTTGCGGGCCTGTGTCCCCTTCAGTTGCAGAGTGTCCTTGGTCTGTTAATAATGCAGAGGGATGGTGAAACCTTAATTTTCGACTTGAACGCATTTGCAGTAACTACGTGGTCTGCATTTCCCCTCCTCTCACAGCAGGAGCACTGTCACTGTGTGCAAACAAAGCAGAACTATTTATACACTTGATAGCTCCTGTGTATCCCCATGAACAATGTGATAGTGGATCCTAGAATGAGACGCCCTGACTGAAATTCTATGCTCAGGGAGGACTGTGACATTACAGATAACATTTAGAGGCCCGCCTAATTAATATGAGCGATGGTGTGTATGCAAACCCAGTCCACTTTGCAAATTCAAATTTATTTCCCAATTACTTCAAAACAACTGCTCTCTTATTGCGCCTGACTTGCCCTTTTGTCAGCTAAATCACTGCTTTGCTTCACAGCATGGGCACTGGCACACACAGTCACTTTAAAGCTTAAATGCAGCTTTGTAACTATGTGCTCTAGGTTGATACATCTGTCTGTAGATATATCAAGGGAATGATGCCCAACATGTTGTGCATTTGTTTTATTGTAATGCTAGCAGCTTGACTTTAGGGATTGCTAAGTCAGTTGGGCATTATTATGGATTCCACTGCTTTTCTTTGCAAGACGCCCTGAGTAACATTCAAGCACTAGGATTGGCCAGCTGTCCATGCTCACATGTTCAAACCATACACTAACCAATGCCTAACCTCAACCACTGTTGAACCACTGAGCTGCTATGCAGGGCGAGTTTTAGCCATGATTAATAATAATGCATCAGTTGGCCAGTTGGTTTATCCAAAACTTGAAATATATATAAAAAATGACGACATTAGGTAGAGACATTCGTAGTTCCCCTAACAATGGATCTGTGTGAATGAGACTACAGATGTCATCATGACATTCAGTACATATGAAATCAGTTGGTGTTAACGTTTTACCTCTGACGATTGCATTAACTTGCTGAGCAAAACGTATAAGTATCATAAACTTTTGTCTAAACACAGCGCTTATTTTCTGCAATAATCTAAAATCAAAACCAAATCCAGGGGGAAAATCCAATTGGCTTTTTGTCAAGAGAACCAGGGCGATGCTAACTTCTGGGTCAGCCTACAAAAATACAATGCTGCAGCACTGTATACATGCAGTGACCCTTCCTCCAGCTATACTTTGTGTTAAGTCCAAATAAGCAAATGTTAGCATGCTAAGGCATAGAACATATAGTAAACACAAAAATATCAGCATGCTAACATCATCATTATGTTCCCTGCTCTGGGAACATAGAGATGATTTTATGTTTTAGCTGTTGCTGTTTTTCATTGTCATGTATATTCCTGTGATTTATGTTCTGTCTCATTGCAAATAAAATGTAATTCTGAATAGTAAAAAGTTGAAGTTGGGTTGGCAAAAGTGCAAGTCTAGCCCAAGATCTGTTGTGTGGCCGTCCATATTAAACATATTTGTCTCCCATGACTCCCATCTCAATTTCATATACAGTATGTAGCTTGTTAACACTGAACTTTAGTTAACATTAGTGGTCAGATCAGCTGTAAACTGTTAGCTCACTAACTAGAACGGGCAGAGACGGAGCTAGGTGAAGAGATTCAAGAGCCACACAATTATTTTCTGATTTACAAATGACACAGGAGAAAAAAAACATTTTCATACGGATGAAACATAATATGAAATCAAATGTCCTATATCCCCGATTTGTCCTCTCCAAACTGCAAAATCGAGCCCTTCAGAGATATCAACTCAGGCATTTGGTTACTTCTTATCCACTAAAATATGTGTTCATGCTAAACGAGATGATTCTGTATGATTCAAACTCTCTACCAAACCAGGCATCACTAAAATTCCACCTTCTCTGAAAGCTCAAGGCGCATGAAAAGTGATGTGAAGTGAGTGAGTGTAGAGGGAGCAAATGACGTGCTTGTTTATTAACTATGCAGTTAGAGCAACTCTGTAGAGGGTATAATTCAAAGCAACATTTCGGATGACACACTCAAACATTGACACAAAAAGAACCACACAGAAAATACAGTAGATTAATACCTATTATGTCCGTGCACGGATCGAAATTGGAACGTGAACAAATTACCTCGATTTGGACCGACGCAGGACAATAACTCCCCACTGCAAGGTAGCAGTTAACCTTCTCCAAATTACAGCCGATTATAATTTACTCTATATATCTGTAGTTTCATGTTGTGCAGTTGTATTGGTTTAGTTCCTGTTTGTCTGATAGATATTATGGGAAATACATTTTTTTTTTTTTTTTTTTACAATATGCCATTTTTGCTGTAACAAAACACATAAATAAAGTTTCCCTGCAGATTCTCCAGAGTAATTCTCAACTGTGGTCAGTGAGGAAGAAATAATCAATATCTGTCCAACCAAGTTTTCCCAGTGCAACCACAGTCTTCTGATGCTGGCCACCTGTATCAGTCTGGGTTAACTACTGTGTTCACTGACAGTTTATTTTCAGCCTGAGGAGGATTCACTCACTTCTGGGGTATTCAAATGGAGGACTAGTTCTCTACAGCGAGGAGGTTAGTGGCAGTGTTATGACTCTAGACGTAAACGTATGTTGACGTTTTGAGGCTGGCATGTACTGCGTTTTAGCATCCGCCTGGTTCTCAGTGCTGTGCAGCAGGGTTCTGAGCAGTGCCTTTTGATGGTAAAAACCGCCCTGTCTTCTGTTTGCTGCACTTCAGTGTTATTTAAATACTGTTGCTTACAGGATTTAGTTCAGTTTGAAGTTCATCAGATATCCTGCTGACAGTCCCGGCTGCCTCCATTACTGCAAACTCAGTGTAAGGATTTTGTTTAGAGATGGAGCTTCCTTGTTATTTGAACCATTTTCAGGCCAAAATGTGACATCCACTCCTTGAAAAATAAATTGATATCTGCCTTTACAAAGTGAGTGCTGCTGTGAATATAATGTGCAGAGAGGGTACTGCACAAAACTGTACAAGAGGCCAATACTTCTCCACTGTATAGATGAATGAAATGCAGCATACGCTTTGGTGATGAGCACAAAGTTTTGCTCACAAATATATTTTGTAATTGCATTATCGAGATACAAGTGACATCATATTTTCACACCTGAAGTTACGGCCATTATTTTGCAGGTAAGTGAAACCTCCAGCCAATAACAGATCAGATCAAAATTAGAGATCAAAGTATTAATTCTTGATTTATGGATTCTTATTACTGGAATACTGTTGTTTTTTACTGTTCAGAATTTGATAGTGGCTATACCACTGCTGCACTAGCATGTTTGTAACTAAGGCACTTCAACAAAAAACTTTTTTTTGTGGAAAAAAAACACTGAGCAAAATTAGACAAGTATATAATTAAGATTTTTATTTAATTATTGTCTGCTAAGTTACTATCTATCAAAGAGTGAGTTAAAACAATGGTGATTGATCAAATGACCCACTAAGGACCCACTCTGTATGTCTGTGGCGACATTCCCTCGCTAAATTAGAATGCCTGCAAGGTTAGTGACGATAACTTCTGAGTGAGGCTCGTGGTGAGGGCAGAAGTGTAATGGGAAAATGTGTTTGTTTTTAGATTCCAGAGGGTAACATATAGGGGACGGACAGGAAGTAGAGAGGTGAATGTCTTTCAAAAAGTTTACAAAAGAGCAAAAAACTCACTATGTGTGTTGGCAAAAAAGCCAACACACATAGTGACCTTGAACGTGACAAGATGGAGGATCTAAAAGAACAGGCTCACCTGCAGTTACATCTTACCGCCAACGAGGCTGCTAGAAACAGGTTATATCAAATCTTAAAGAGAACAGCTTTAACTCTTAATCTTCTAACCTTAACCATTCAGGTCAATGCTTAACCATAACTATAACCATCTAACCTTAACCATTTAACCTTAACCATTACCATCTAACCTTAACCATTTAACCTTAACCCTTCAAGGTCAATGCCTAACCTTAACTATAACCATTTAACCTTAACCATTACCCTCTAACCTTAACCATTTAACCTTAACCATTCAAGGTCAATGCCTAACCATAACCATAACCATCTAACCTTAACCATTTAACCTTAACCATTACCATCTAACCATAACCATTTAACCGTAACCATTCAAGGTCAATGCCTAACCTTAACCATAACCATCTAACCATAACCATTTAACCTTAACCATTCAAACCTTAACCATTCAAGGTCAATGCCTAACCATAACCATAACCATCTAACCATAACCATTTAACCTTAACCATTACCATCTAACCTTAATCATTTAACCATAACCATTCAAGGTCAATGCCTAACCATAACCATAACCATCTTACCATAACCATTTAACCTTAACCATTACCATCTAACCTTAACCATTTAACCATAACCATTCAAGGTCAATGCCTAACCTTAACCATAACCATCTAACCATAACCATTTAACCTTAACCATTCAAGGTCAATGCCTAACCATAACCATAACCATCTAACCATAACCATTTAACCTTAACCATTACCATCTAACCTTAACCATTTAACCATAACCATTCAAGGTCAATGCCGAACCTTAACTATAACCATTTAACCTTAACCATTACCATCTAACCTTAACCATTACCATCTAACCTTAACCATTTAACCTTAACCATTCAAGGTCAATGCCTAACCTTAACCATAACCATCTAACCTTAACCATTTAACCTTAACCATTACCATCTAACCATAACCATTTAACCGTAACCATTCAAGGTCAATGCCTAACCTTAACCATAACCATCTAACCTTAACCATTTAACCTTAACCATTACCATCTAACCATAACCATTTAACCGTAACCATTCAAGGTCAATGCCTAACCTTAACCATAGCCATCTAACCTTAACCATTTAACCTTAACCATTACCATCTAACCTTAACCATTTAACCTTAACCATTCAAGGTCAATGCCTAACCTTAACCATAACCATCTAACCATAACCATTCAAGGTCAATGCCTAACCATAACCATAACTATCTAACCATAACAATTAAATGTCAATGCCTAACCATAACTATCTAACCTTAACCAATCAATGCACAATAATTATACACTGTTCCTCTCACAAAATCAAATAACTATTAATAACTCGGACAGCAAACATAAAAATGTATATACAAGTGTGTTGTAGTCCACCATTGTTGTTGTTCTGCTCAAATTGAGTGTTAGCATTTCTGGGGAAAGCTCAGACATATACAGTGACATAATGACGTGGCTCTCTAGGAAAACAGGTTCTGAGAAGGTTCCCAAGTTGAAACCAAGGGTGAACCAGCACCAGCCCAAAACTAGAAGTAGGCATCACAGGGCAAGTTTAAGGGTGTTGCAATCTGCAACCTCACCACTCATTTCCACCTAATCACACTAGGGTAATAGTTTGGAAAATGTCTGTTATAAAAATTAACAGAAAGCTTTAAAAATTGGTATTAATAACACAAATATCACATATAATGTTTTGTCAGTAAAAGATTAATGTATTTATTTTAGAGAATGTTGTTTTAATTTCCTTGTTTCCAAATAAACAGTTTAAGTCAGAGTGACATTGTTGGTGTTAAGTAAGAGTTTACCGATAAAGACTGAGATTTTACATGTTTTAATTTTGTTTCTAAAGTCATTTAGAAACAAACTTAAAAGATGGATGTCTTTCTCTCTTCTCAGCCACTTCAGGTTGCCCTTGACCTGCCTCTCAGCTGGCCCCGTAAAGCTGCTCACCAACCACCAGGGTTACACTATAGTCATACCTGCAGCTGTGTAACTGTAATGGGAAAGATTGCAAAGCTAGAAAACCGTCCCTGAAGACCTCCAGTTATCTGGCTCACTGTTTATTCCTGTTCAACCGGCATGACTCAGGGAAATATTCACTTATGAGTTTCAAACATGGAAGGCACACGTGGGAAAGCTTCCTCTTGTGGGAAAGCATTGGATGACAGATCTGACCTTTGGACCTGTGCCAAATATCGCTCAGGGAGAGCTGAGGCAGAGCAGCACGCCTTGTATTAGTAACAGTCAGGCTGGTGCTGCCCAACGGATGAATCACACTCAAATGCTCACAGTCTTTGGCTTTGTGGTCAAGAGCAAGA
Source organism: Echiichthys vipera (assembly GCF_963691815.1). NCBI lineage: Eukaryota > Metazoa > Chordata > Actinopteri > Perciformes > Trachinidae > Echiichthys > Echiichthys vipera. The sequence continues at coordinate 19,524,101 of NC_139845.1, forward strand.
GACGTGGTACGAGCCCATCTGTGTTTTGAGATGCCTCTATGCTGATAATTGTGTCTGTAATGGAGGTTAGATGTTTTCTACATTAATTACCAATCCATGATACGTGTATTCTGCAATCATTTAGTGGGATACTGAACGCTAGTGACCATTCTTGATTATCGGGGCCCTCGGCACACATGTTCGGATGAGTTATTCCTACTCCGGAACTTCTCCTTCAGGTTTGCTAGTCTTGAAAGGTGAGAAAATGCAATTTCAACCCAGGTGGCAACCTGTGAAAGCTGTGAAAATATGAATGTAACCTTCAATAACTACAAGAATTGACTACAAAATTAGCATTGATATGAAATATTGATGAAATATTAACCAAAATCCAGTCCAATAATCAGGCTGCTTGTGATCGTTGTGATTAAAAGATAAATAAAAGTTTTGATGTAATTTGGCCAAATAAAGATGAAGGGAGGCCGACAGGTGGGAGAGCATTGTTAATTGTTAATTGATGTTAATTAATTCAATATATATATTCTATCTCTCTCTCTCTCTCTCTCTCTCTCTCTCCCTCTCTCTCCCTCTCTCTCTCTCTCTCTCTATATATATATATATATATATATATATATATATATATATATATACATATATATATATGTATATATATAACATACAACATATGTAATATGCATGTATGTATCTGTCATCTGGCTGAATAATAGAAATAAAATAATCAAATGATGGCATCTTGAATTTTCAATGTGATGCAACTGTGCAGCTATGAATGTGTTTATATAACTGTGATATCCACCTGCTGATGAAGCCCATTAGATGTTACTGAAAGTTGCAGACATGGATTTTTTAAAAGGAAATCGGAATTTCCAAGGTTAATAATGTGACGTAGCTTCAGTGAAGCAGTATCATGAGCAGATACTGTGATGTTTTCAAACTGTGGAGAAAAAAGTTAATTCAAAGGGAAACATGCGGGTTCAAGGAGTTAAGTGATGATGATGATGATGATGATGATGACTGAGGAAGATTAAAATAATAAAGATTTTGACGTTAATACAAGTCATGCAGCTGTTGCTGATGAAAGTGAAGATGAGGATGATGGTTAGGCTATAACAATGAGGGTGACAGTGATGATGAGGAGGGTTAGCACTTGTATCAGCTTGATGATGGAAATGAAGATGTGTTAGGCTACAGCTGGAGGAGCAGGTGGATGATGAAGATGATGGAGCTGCTGTTGCTGATGCTGATGATGAGAATATTGCGATGGTGAGATGATGGGGATGATTAAGAAAGAAATAGTGAGGAAATTGGTGATGAGGAAAGGGGGGGTTATTATAATGATAATGATAATGAATAAAGGTGATCAAGAGGTGTATTTCATAATGAGAAAAAGAAGAAGAAGAAAAGAAGATCACTCTTCACCCCTTCTCCCCTCTACAGGGGCACACTCTCCGCCCCTCCCATCAACAGCGTTGCCTCGGTGACTGCCGGTTTACGTGATGACGTCGGATGTATATGAGCGCAGGCGGCGGGATCTCTCTCCCTTTTACCGCCATCGGAGCGGAGTGTCTTTCTTCCCCGGGACCTCTTCACTGCGCAGCGCCGCCTCACCAGTCCGACCTCCGGTCACACAGCCAAGGTAAGAGACAGGACTTGGAAACGGCTTCGGCGCCGACGCCCCAAGCTTGTGTGTCTCTTCAGAAAGTTAATTTTCAGTTGGGTTGCTTTGGTGAGCGGCGGCGGAGGGAGACCGCTCTGCTCTGCTAATGCTAACGTTAGTCCAGTCAGACAGCGGCAGCAGCCATTGAGACTGTCTCCACCATGATGTTACACGCGATTAAAAAAATAATAAAACAACGAGTAGCATGTACGTCCGTGTCCCCTAGATTGTTATGGCAACCAGTGCATTGATAGAAACGACAGGTCCTCGGATAAATGCTGTATTTGTCGGCGTTTTTCTACATTTGTTGACACGTGTCTTGTATCTTGTATTTTAGGACTTGACCTTATTTTTTGGAGGATGGTGTTCAGGGTGGGGAACAGTGGATGGGAGTCTGGACTAAAGGGGAACCGTTCGTGGCAGTTGGTGTCTGAATAGCCGTTATTAACACATGACGAAAACGGGTTATAAGACGTTACCGGAGCGGTGGCACCACTTCCTAACTAGCCCATATTTTCTAGCTACGGCACCGTGCCTGTCGAAGCTGGTCCTCCCACTTGCACAGCCAAAGTATTGCGCATCAAGCTAGCAGCACATAAGCTAGCTTAAGTAGCCAGACACATCGAGGCAGGGCAGTGACAGACCGAGCAGGCCGGCTAAAGTTAGCCTGTTTACTAGCCCAGGGTTCGGCTTGTTTGTGGAGGAAGCGAGTGGACATTGGCTGTTTGACGTCCGACGGTAAACGTCTCAACAGGTCGCATGAATAACTTGGTCCACATGAAGTTTTAAAATGTGGCTTCGGAGTGAGCAGTTGGGACAGCCACCCGGGGCTTTTTTTTTTCAGTCAGTGATGGTCTACTAGACGAGCATGCAACACGTGGTCGCTGGGCAGGATTAGAGAAAAGGCTAGTCCTAGAAAGTAAAAGGTCTGCGTGTGTGTGTGGACCAATGTTTCACATGGATATTGTTCATACACGGATCTGAGAAAATATAAATAATCTAGTGGCCATTTGTTTGTATTTTGTGGCAGGGATTAGATGATTAAAATGTGTGTTTGTATGCATGCTTGGCACTTCACTTCAAACTGATCATGACTCGTTAAAGCTGTAGTTTTCCCAAATATATCAGGTATGTCTCATAAGTCATCACCTGGACAGGTCAGATGTGAATGTTATACTCACGAGATGTTGTTGAAATGACACTTTTCCATGGAGATAGTTTATATTAGCATTATTGTAGGATCTTCTAGTGATGACATACATACATACACTCATATCTCCCTACATTAATTGGAACTGGTCTCTGTTGTTTACCTGCAATTGTTTTTGTTCATTAGAAAGGAAGCATTGACCTGAACTTTAAACACCAAACAAGACATCACATTTTTCACATGTCAGTATATTTGAAAAATGTGCTGTGCTGCTAAAAGCTTTCTACAGTACTTTCCCATCAATAATTTGGTATAATAGAGAATACAAGATGGCTGTATTGGATGAGTGTCATTTTACCTTTAGATATAGTAGTGTAGTATGGGGCATATGTGCCTATTATTTTATAATGTGCAACTGGGCCATTGTTGACTTAAAAAAAGAAATGCTTTAAAGCTTATTTCCATATGATTATTATTTTTTAAAATGACAGAATGCAGCTCTAAGTTGAGAAATGGGACATGATTATAGCCTCAAATCAAAGTCCACACGGACTGCTCTCTTCGTCACTTATCCCCCCATGGAAGAAGAAACAATTTGATCCGTCACGTGACTTTGTTCAGAGCTCAGGGAACTGTCGCATCAGCTCCATAGTTGAATAATGTTGCTGTATTAGCTAAATGTAGGCCAGCTAATATAAAGAGATGGTGGTGATATGATGGCTCTGCTGAAAGGATATCCGTCTCACTCATTTAAAAAAGGAGAAAAAAATCTAAAAGGCCTCCTTGATTTAAAAACGTATACGTCTATGAAAAGTTTCATCTCTGTAGCTGATTTTTGTATCCACTCTGACTCCAAAATGTTCTGGGCTTAAGAAATAGGGAAAATTGTCCTTCACAATGTCCATCCAAAGGTATTTTTTCCATTAATATAAAGCAGAAAAAGATGCGGTAGTATAATGATACACCATTTAGCTTGAAAGTTGACAAATGATTGATTTGCAACAGAGATAGGTTTAAGTTGTGATTTGACCATTCATAACAGCAGGGCTGAACAGCAGATCTTCTTATGATTGAAATAATGGGTGCGCAGTATAGACAGTAGAAATTTGCTCTACGTAATGGATTTTTAAAAGGTTGACACAGAAAACTGGCAACTCAACAGAGACTGGACAGAGAAGTATTTGTTTATAACTGTCACTATGAAGCCTGTGTGTTTACTCTGCAACGGCTGTATATCAGTGTGAAGCAAAAATCTGAATTGGTAAAGTAACAAGTAACTTAAGTTATCAGATACATCTAGTGGAGTAAAAAGTAGAATATTTCCCAATGAATTGTTGTGGAGTAAAAGTATAAAATAGCATGAAAGAAATACTCAGGTTAAAAAACAAGAACCTTAAACTTGTACTTCAGTACAGTAATTCAGACACATTTATATAAAATTAAAGATAAATTAATATACCTTGATATAATATCTGTCACTGTCTATGCTTCAAATTATGGCGAGATATAAATTTTAGACCGTGCCCTTGAAATGAAAAACAGCATTCCCTTCCTGATGATTTGTTTGAGGTGGCTACAGGAAGTCAGTTATTAGCTTGATTACAGACTAGTTTAATGGTCAAATGTACAACTTTGAATTTACACTAATGAGTGGACACTAGTTTGAACAAGTTGGTTGGTCAGTCTTTATTTCCAGAGAAAACTACAAATCTTTTTATTAAACAATACCAATATGTGCAGCTGTCAGTCTTTCAACGAGATATTTGCTACTCCTACTTAACTATTAATGCACACTTTAGTGGAAAATGGACAGGATGCTGTTCTTTTATTTTGGCGACAGGGTGGTGTACATTTAGTGGAAGGATAAATTGCTGTTTCATGGCCGCGGTTGTCTTTCTTGTACTGTTGTAAGATGATGAGTCCTGGGCATGACTTATTACAAATGTGGGGGTTTGATGATATTTGAGGTCAACCACACACAAGTCTTCAGTGACGTTGTACTGCTTTGACACCAGTATTAAAACTTCCACCACCTCAAATGACCTACACGTCTGTTATATTTGAAAGGCAAGTCCCTGATGTGTCCCTTACATTGAGAAGAACACCGTGTTAATCCATCTCTCTAAAGGGAGGAAGGTTCTTGGAAGGGTGAGTGCTAGGTGAGACAGCCAGGGATGAACCGGTCTGGACAAACAATGGGATTGCTTTTTTTTAAATCTAAGCAATGGGCCCAATTCATCCAAGCCCAGGGTTTTATAAATATCCTTATTTCACACTAAAAGCAGGAAGTTTGTTTAAAAGCTTGTGATCAACTGGAAATAGTCAGGTTCTCACAATAAAAATCTTAATTGCTCATTCAGTGTACACTACTCAAAAGGACCACACCACTGTGTTATTTTAGTAATTGAGAATTCTTCTAATTATTCCAATAAATAATCGTATAAGAAAAGATACAAGAAGCCGTCTGTGTGGTTATTAGGGCTGAAGCAATTACTCCGGCAACTCAAAAATTAGTCAGGGCAAAATCTCTGCCTCGATGATTTGTTTAATTCCTATCCCGCGCGTTATGCACCCTGTTCAGCGCAGGGATAATTTTTCCAAACAGACTGTTTTGCGGCTGCACACCACTACTTCGGGAAAAGGTGGAGAATAAATTCTGGATCATTTCACACTTTAAAAAAAAAAAGCCAAAAAGGTGCAATGTGCCCACTGCAAACTAGGAGAGTTCTACCACAACAGCACAACATCAATGATTCAGCGTCTGAGCCGAAAACAGCCAGTTGTTAACGCCACCGAGCGCCGCTGTTCGTTTTAAGGAGGACGGTTGCTGAAGTGACGGACAAACAGGAAGAGAATGCGTAACTTTAGCTGTCCTCATCAATGTTTCTATGTTTAGTTTTTCTTGGATGTTGAACATAACATCACGTTTTGTTCGTTGCTTGTTGTTACGGTAAACAGGGAGACACTCGCTCTTCCTGATATCTCTCTAATTAATTTTCTAAATAAATCTATTTGTCTTTAAACCTGTTTGAGTAAACACGTGCGTCACGTAGAATTTTATGCACCACTTTAAATTGTTTAAATAGTAAACTTATTCATGGTAAATAGCGAGTGTATTGCCTTCAACACACAATCCATTCTCTCTCTCCCCCTCAAACACAAACACACACACACACACACAAACACACAGCCCTGTAACGTTACCACATCAAATAGGCCTATCCCAGACATAATATATTTTTCTTAATTATAACTTTTTTTGCAAAATTATATATTTTTTTTAGTCGATTAATTGATGGACTAATTGGTAGAATACTCAATTACAAAAAGATTTGATAGCTGCAGCCCTAGTGGTTACTGTATCCGCCTGGTGTCGTTTTAGGAGACTAAATGAAGATAAATGCAGTGAACTGCTGCAAGTAATACCAATGCACTCTGGCTGTGGTGCTTGCTGGTTCTTATTATATCTGTCTTTTTTAAAAATCACCATCAGTCGATCTAATTCATAAGGATGTAAGAATAGTGTGTATTTAGGTGTAGCGTTTTATCCGGTTCCATCAAGAATTAGGAATAGTTTGTAAGTATTTATTTATAAAGTCCAATTATCTAGGGATTCCCTATATCAGGTATTTTTAGCCCAATCCAAGTCCTTTAACATTGGTATCTGCCGGCATAGTCCAGTGCAATATTTTTATTTACTTATTTAAACATTTAGTACATATGTATCTGATGTGTTGAAGCCTACTTTTATCTGGAACACCTTATTTTTTTACCAGCTACTTGATCCAAATACTGGAGTGAAAATCTTAAAAATATGTATAAGCTTAAATTATTTACATGATATGAATAAAAGATTAATGGAAGAAAGTGACTGCTGGAATTGATGGAGTTTTTGGAACCAATGGAATTAACCCACTCAAGGTATTAAAGTGGTGTTGTGTCTGGGTTGGCTGTGCACAGCTCTCGATGCTGTAGGCCACTTTTTGCGATTTCTTCGTATTTCTGGTATTTGTCAACGTAGAAGATGCCATACTTCCTTATTTGGCCATGCTGCTACATGCTACACCCTCACCTGCCGGCGCAAGCACTCTGCAGTTTGCACTTTTCACTTCAGTGTTAGCATAGCTAGTCGCACAACATGCCAACGCTAGCTTTAACAGGTTTACATCCAAAATAAACACCAAAACAGCATAAAACTGGCTGAACTTGCAGCTTCCAAGTTAAAGTTTAGCCCTTATTCCAGCCTTGTATTGGACCAGGTTAATGAAAAACTCCAGTATGAAGGGCTGCAAACAAACCCATGCTCGGACAGAGGTGCTGTATGGGTGCTGCAGCAATGGGCAGTATTAGTAATATTGTGTTTTTTTAAGATCAAAGCATATAAACCTATTGTAGCTGATGCGTAAAATACAAAAATTACCCTAAAAACGAACAAAATAGGTCCTCTTTAAGTATCTTAAAATTTGCATCAGGAGGTAATTGTGAAGTCAAATGTTAGTCAGAATTGCTTTGTCTCCTGTTTCTAAAATAACTTTCTCTTCTCTCTCTTTAGCATCACTTGAGACTCAGCTAAGATGGCAGACATCGACAAGTAAGTACATCATCTACCAGCTACTGTGTCAGACACTTGGCCTCTCTGCCACCTGTCAGCCCCTTTGGTCTAATGCTTGTGATGCCTGAAGCTGGCATCACTGATTTGAGCGAGGTGATATAACATGATTAAACCCATAAAGGGCAGTGCAGAGGGCTCTCCCTCAATGAGCCCAGATGACTACGGTTATTTACTAAAGCTAGGGCTGTCTGAGATGCTATGCCTGGGCTCAGATTGCATCATGTAGTTTAACACACCAAACCACACGACATCGGAGTGATGGATCTAACATTGTTCCATCAGAGGTGACGCTCCAGTGGTTTTTAAACTCACGCACACATACGCTCGACCATTGATTTCCATTCTGTGCTGCGGACTGACAGGATTAGATGAGACGGATGAGGCCATGCTGGTGGAGCAGCGTATTCAGAATCTAGCTCTCCTGCACTGCATCTTGAACTAGGGTGTCATGTTTACAAAGCCCTAAACAACCTCGCACCCTCATACCTGACTGATCTCTTCCACCGCCACTCCCCACTTGCTCCCTCCGCTCTGCTGACGCCAACCTTCTCACCCCCATCACCAAAACCAAATATCGCACCCTGGGGAACCGAGCCTTTGCCATCGCCACCCCTACCGTCTGGAATTCCCTGGCCCTCGCCAGCCGGAATTCTGCCCCCATCATTCAAGAGTCCGCTTAAATCCCATCTCTTCAGGATCACCTACAACTAAAATCCACCATCGTCCACCATCTTCCACCCTCTGTTTTTCTATTAATGTGATTTTCTCTCATTCTAGTGTTGTTGAACGTGCTTCCTATTTCTCTATATTTTTTAATATGTAAAGTGTCTGAGTACTGAGAAAAGTGCTGTATAAAATCGATCTTTTATTATTATTTTATCATATTGTTTATAATAAATAAAAATAAACTATAAGGTGTAAAATGACCTACAAATGTGCCCCTGAGCAAGGCATGTAAACAGGACTGCAGCTATCGCTTGTTTTCACTGAACTGAACCAATCGCTTGCAGTATTTATCAAAGGTGTTCAGTATTGTCGCCAGCTAATGCAGCAAGCGAGGTGGCCAAATCTCTGGCAGCCTCACCCTAAACATGCCAGATGCAGTTTGTGGCTGGTGCTATTTCTGTACAGTCAAACAGTCTGAATTGTCTGTGTTTTGGCTGACCTTTCCTTCTGTCTCCCCCCCCCCCCCCCCCCTCGTGTCTCCCCCGAGCAGCAAAGACCAGGCTGAGATGGACCCAGCAGATATGGATGATGTGGAGGAAGTGGAAGAGGAGGAGACGGGAGAAGATGAAAACAGCAAAGGTAGGTCTTTGCAAAATGCTACAGTACAGATTGTTGATGGTGGAACTGTCATTTTATATTTTAAAACATAGACCGTCTAACTATACTATATACGTCCATTCCTTCCTATGGGTACCCTCGCAGTCACTGATGTTTGAGAAACTCCTCCTTTAGTCTTTCTTTGAAAACGTTTTTCTATATTTTTTTTGTTGGACAAACTGTAAAGTATTTTATTCTAATTTCCTGTGGAATTAGACATAGGCTGTTGAATTCAATTCAGTTGCTTGAGGATGTTGATCAAATTGTGTAAAGTTGAAAAGCAACTAGTTTAACACATTGTGAATTTTAGTAATTAGCATAGGCTACACCACCTGAATTGGAGTTAAATAAAAGTGGGAGAGTTCAGATTACAGTCATATACATTAATTAGGTCCCTTTTTTATCTTGGTAATGCTCAATATGCATATTTCATAAAACTGGAATGGGGAAAAACACACTTTTCCTCTATCTGTGTGGCGCCCATCTGTAAGGAGATGCATTTCCTTGCCTGTGCTTACTCCGTATACTATACAGAATTAATGACGCAAAACAAAACGGTGGAAAAGAGGCATAAAACTGATGTGAAGTTGTGCAGCGGTAAAGAAAACGTTTAGATTACATGTTCTGAAATATTTTCTTATCAATTGGGTGTGTCAAAATGTGATACAGTAGAAGAGTAATTGTCTGAACTTTATGTGCCCCTGTTGATGCTTAAGTAATTTGCATGACATGATTTTGAATTTTAGTTCAGAGCTGGGAGGCACTAATCCGTTTTATTTGGGATCTTGATGTTAATGTTAATGCATCCTTTGAAGCGCAGTAAATATATGAGCCCACTCTCGACTCATTGTGGATAGATATAAATGGCTGTTTGGTCTCGTCTATTTATAACAAGTTTTTAATAGTCTTTTTAAAAGCTACATTTGAAAAAAGGCTCAAACTGGCTGCCTACGACTGATCTGTCATCACGTCCACACTTAGGAAAGCTTTACATGAGGTCTGGAGGCTGATGGGAGATTAAAAGTGCATGAGTAATACAGTTCGAACTTGTCAATGCAGCGCACACTCATTAAGAAACCGCACATATCTGCTGCTGTGAGACATGAGTAACAAACTCAGAGGGACCCACAAATAACAGCTCAGTTTATAAGATAGGAAGAAGTGATTGGTTTAAAAACAAAGGGTGAAACTACATCCATTGACACCAGTGTAAATTGTACAGCTACATCCAGCCCCATCTTCACGTTTATTCAGTGTTTCAGATGGTGATGCTCCACATTTTCAAAAAGGAAAACAGCGATGCATAAATGCTCTACCTGTAAATGCATAGGTGCGTGTGTGCGTGCCTGCGTGTGCGTTTGTGTGTGTGAGACGCAGCAAGTCTTTATACCATACACAATTTAGACGGTAACAGAGGGTCCGACCTTAAACACCAGTAACAATAGTAAAGGTGATGTACAAGTGTGACTTTTCAAGTGAAACATTATTGCGCATGTGGAACAGTGAAGACACTAATGTTTTTTTGTTGAGCATCTGTGGTTATACATCTACAAAACATTGTTGTGCATCTTCTAGAACCTGAGGGACATGGATGTGAGGCAGGCATTTTAGGACTTAACAGGGGGCACACATTATCATCTCGAAAAAAAATGGCCCTGTGGTAGCTGACCCTCCATTTCTGTATCCACCAAAAAGCATCTTGTATCAAAGCTGCATGTTGATTTAGACAAGCACAGTTGTATTTCTTAGACAGGATGCAGAGTCTTGGCCAGCTGATCTATGCTAGTTGGTAACACATTACAAGTGAAATGCCCAGGATGTGGCAACAGAGAAAAGTGACTTCCAATCTCTTTTAATCTTCTCACCTGCCAGCAGCAATCTGACTGAGCTTTGATAGGTGCAAGCAATGTGTCATACACCTGGCTTGTACCGTCTGGCACCCTTTATTGCCGACTGCCTACTCTTATGTCTATGCAGCCTCGGCAATATGCACGTCATTAACCAGAACATTCACGTTTACCTTTTATTTATTGAAATCACACAATATGCTGTAAACCCGTATGTGAGGTGACTGAATGCTCTGAGCAGGAAACTGCTCTTGTACTCTGCTCCACCCTGCTTTCATACTCTGGTAAACACACAGTGCTGATAATGTGCAATATACCTCCGGATGGCTCAGCCATTGCAGGAAGGGTCCAGTTCTAATACTGAGTGGAACAAATAACAAATATATATATATTGTTTTTTTTTTTTTTTAAACCTTTTTTATATATGCGTTTGTGTTCTCAGCTCGTCAGCTGACTGTGCAGATGATGCAGAATCCACAGATCCTGGCTGCTCTGCAGGAGAGGCTGGATGGTCTGAACGGCTCGCCGTCGGGGTACATGGAGAGGTGAGACCTGATGTAATTTTTGGTAATAACTTAATCTTAGAACGCATTTAAAGAGCTTGTCGTCTTGTCTTGTAGCAGAATGTCGCTGCAGCAGACATTCAATGTTTGTAAGGACTTTCAATTCAATTTTATTTATAGTGCCAAATCATAACAAAAGTTATCTCGGGACACTTTACAAACTAGGTAAAGACCACACTCTATGATTTACATAGACCCAACAATTCCCCCGTAGAGTACGGTGGCGTTGAAAACCTTCCCTATAACAGGCAGGAACGTCAGACAGACCCAGCTCTATGGAGGACGGACATCTGTCTGCACCGGTTGGGGAGAAAGAAAAGCAGAGAGACATCACACAATATGAAGTAGGGAAGATGCTTTTAATAGCAGCTGACTACACAACTGCATCTTTTATGAAACGTTTTGGCAAAAGGCTGGTAAACTAGTTTACTGGCGCTAGTTCTGCTTCACTAGTTTCCCCTCACTGTGTTGGCCGAAACATCACTTTAGGTCTTGTTCTTAAGGTCTTGGACTTAGCCAAGAAGACACACAACTTCATTCACTACAGCAAGACTGTGTGGCTTTGCTGCTCCGCAGTTCTTTGATCAACTTGTCGAGTATTTGGCACCAACAAATTCCACAGTTACAACAACCCAGCACTCAGGACTAAACATGCATCCCCTTGCCAGGATAGTGCATGCGTTTTAACTTGCCATACTGCAACGTTGACTCTGTGCTACCTCACTCCAGCTCTTCAAGCCTGGATTAATTTTGCACCGAATCCTTCTAAAAACCCTGGGAAAACCCTACGAAGGCCGACCGAAGCTGTGGTCACAGGTTGCCATGATGCAGCAAGATAGAGCTGAGATATAAAACCTACTAATATTCCCGTAGACCATGACAGGCAACAATTATTACCTTAAACAATATGGTCAGAGTGATTGCTCTATACAAATTGTAGGAAGAATTACAATGATCCAATTTTCATTTGTTTAGGTTTTTTTGCATAATTTGTCAGAAGTGTAAAAAATTGTAGCCATTTTCAGTGAAAGGGCAAAGTGAAAAAAAAACAACTGCTCTTTATGCCGGGATTTTTCCAGGATTGTACTCATCTCTGTTCATGTCTGTCATCCCACAGTTTACCAAAGGTTGTAAAGAGACGTGTTAACGCCCTCAAGAACCTGCAGGTCAAATGTGCTCACATTGAAGCAAAGTTCTACGAAGAAGTACATGAACTGGAGAGAAAGTATGCAGCCCTCTACCAGCCCCTCTTCGACAAAGTACGTCATTAACATACACAATTTATTGTGACCTTCCTTACTTGTAATTCTGCAGCTGTTTTTATTAGCCGCTGTGAGATCATCCTGATCTCGCAAGCTCCATTGTATTTTAATTGCAGATCAGTCAGGCGGCCGGACCAATCAGCGTTGGTTTTAAGTGTGACAAAACAAGAAGCGACTGTTCAGTGTAAACAACATGACTGCTTCTGCAGATAAGATTGCAATTGTGCCTTTTATCTGTAAATTCACGTCACACAAACAACAGATATCCTTTATAGACATGTTGCCTCGACGCTGTTGGCATGTGATACGCTTCGATGATCTGATTGGTTGATTTGGCCCCTATGTTGGTGATAGACAGAGGTTTATGTAATCAGACACCGGTATTTCTGTCCCTTCCTAAAAGATCTCCAAACGAGAGTTCCCAGATGGATATGCTGAGCAAATGCAAATCAACCAAATCTGGGCCGAGTCATGTTATGTTTTTTTTGCACCTCAGTTGTATAAGAATTTGTGAAATCATTTTTTGTTTTTCTAAATACAGTTAGACTTTGTGCTTCTCCTCAAAGCATAAAGTAAAAGATTAGCATAACAACTAGTTTCCTTTTGACATTACAAAACCCAAAGTAATCGTTTGAGCTGAACATGAATTGGGTGTTTCTTCGGACTACTACATTTTGACAGCCCCCCCCCCCAAGTGTAATGAATTATTGACTCCAGAGAGGCTTCTTTGTCAAATAGATGTGAGAGTTTATGAGGAGATACCTGGGGATAGAATGACACCAGTGACCGTATGCAGATTTAATTTTTTCCATTGTCCTAAATTTAAATTATGATAACTGAGATTCTATGTGTTTCCTTGTTAACAAACCTTGTAAAACTTAAAGTTGAGATCCACAGCATTTGAATAAAATGTCTCAACCTCAAGGCCCATTAATTAAACACAGACCAGCGTGAAATTTCCCAAATGCATGACCAGGAGTCTGTCAAGTTTAATGACATCAAGGCTTTGGTCAGTATCTTTAATTGCGTTATAATTGCACCGTTGGTTGGAGATCATTGTTATACCGCTTTTGGATGCATGGCTCATCAGTATAGACAATATTATGGTTCAATGTAGAGGACTGTAAGGCTTGGTGATATATCAATATGATCATTTATCATATAGTGATGAAATCATATGTTGTGATACACAATTACATCCTCTAAATTGACAATAACAAGCATATACTAAAATCATATGGTTATTTCATATAGACTATTTATGTATTGAGTTACCAGAGAACTATATACTGTATATATTGTGATAGAGATATGAAATCATCTGTATTTGGATAGATTTATTTTTATTGTCCAGCTCTGCATGATTTAAGATACAACAATAGGTGTGTGACTTGCTTAGTAAATGAGGTTTAACCTGCTTTCCCCACATGTTGCTAACGCTAGTAATGCGACGTTAAGAGCCTCATTTGTTTTCATGGAAACGGCCACTTATGGAGAAGAGCCTTCATGCCATCTTACACATCACTGAAACAATTCACACTTCTGTTCTTATTACTTTGGGATTTCATCATTTTCTCTTTCAGAAGAATCACGTGGTATGCAAATTAGTTCCACAAGGTACGAACTTTAACTCAAATCTTTTTTTTTTTCTTTTCTTTTTTTTTACAGAGAAGTGACATAGTGAAAGCAGCTTATGAGCCCACAGATGAGGAATGTGAATGGAAGGCAGATGAAGAGGAAGAGCTGACAGTAAGTAAGCAGGTACAGGTGACATATACACCTGCATGCTTCCTGTCTGACATTTCATGCATGTAGCTTTTAGTCTCATCCAGAGCAGAATGAACTTCCCAAAAAGGCAACACTGCATGCAGTGTTTAAGAAAGCACACAGGAGTCAGTCACTATCACGTATTTCAGATGTCTCTATTGCAAGGCAGTTATACAGTAAGATCAGTGATTTATTTTAACTAAGGTTTTTGCCAATTACATGGAGCTAGTTCCCTTGCTCTATTTTCTCTTTTCTGCATCTAATCCCCAATGCGGAGTGCTGTATCTTTTTTTGGTGAAAAGCTCTTTGTTTCGTAATGTAAAAAAAGAAAAATGTCTGAGCAAGCCTTATTTTGAAGAGAAAATGTCTCCCTCAACTAGGACGAGATGAAGGAGAAGGCCAAGTTGGAGGAAGAGAAGAAGGACGAGGAGAAGGAAGACCCCAAAGGCATCCCGGAGTTCTGGTTAACAGTTTTCAAAAACGTGGATCTGCTCAGTGACATGCTGCAGGTAGGTTCATTCAAGCGGCTGCTGGAGTGCCAGTGAAAATGGGTCACAGACAGTGTCTGCTTCCAGCTGTGAAAAATCAGGATATGCTTCCATCTGCTGGCCAAATAGTGTAGAACATGGGTTTGCATTGTGGATTGTGACAGCCTTGTATATTCCTAACAGAAGCACCTGCTGTATGTTTTTCCAATTGCTCTGGTGCTTTCTCTCCTCAGGAACACGATGAGCCCATCCTTAAACATTTACAAGATATTAAAGTAAAGTTCTCAGATCCAGGGCAGCCAATGGTGAGTAAGCAGGACTTGTGTCAAAAGGCTGGAACCAGTCGGTTAACTTAGAACTGTCTGTAATCGTGATCTCATTTGGTCTGCCCCAGAGCTTCACATTAGAGTTCCTCTTCGAGCCCAACGACTTCTTCACAAACACAGTGTTGACGAAAACTTACAAGATGAGGTCAGAGCCTGACGAGAGCGACCCCTTCTCCTTCGATGGACCAGAGATCATGTGCTGCACAGGGTGAGATGTTTTGCTCAGTTTGGTCTTTGTTTTCAATGCTGTTGTTGTGGTGGTGTATGGTCTTTTCGTGGTAAGGGCACAAATTGACGATAACTTATCGGTTTTGTCTTACTGTGCATTCACACCGAGAGCGATGGAGGCGATTAAATCGCTGGCAATGCAAGTATCGCGTTGCTTGATCACATTCGTCACATTTTCAATAATCGCTTCAATCGCAGGTAGCAGCCCCAGGCTCAGCCTTTCCTGCTGTTGTACTATATGGTAAGTTGTGCTAGTGCTAACCACCGATCTGAATGCTTCTAAAAGAACAGAAATGAGCTCTCAGATGTGTGGCTCTTAAAAAATGCGTTGTGTTGTAGTGAGATCAGGCAGTCAGTGATTTAACCTCCGAAGCCGTGCAAGGTAGTGCAGAGCGAAGCGTATCCCGGTCTGAGACAGACAGCTTTCTTCTGGATTTCTGGCAGACTAGATGCCTAAAGGCACGTTGCTGCCATCCACAGGTCAGAGATAAATACATTATATTATATCAACAGTCTGATTTCAGACTGGTTTCGCTCTTACCGCCCGGATCGCATCGCTGGAAGCAACATCGCGTGTCATCGCGGCATTTACATTGATTTTGAATGGAAGCTTGTCGCTTTCATCGCCTCTATCGCTTTTGGTGTGATTGCCTGGTTAGTTTATATCAAAAAGATGAGTTTTTTCAGGAGCATTATTTAGTTCCATACAGTCATAGTTCTTTGTACTGTTTATAAGGCCAACCTCATTATTATTTAATAAAACACCCCCTGAACAAGCAACAGGACCTGTGTCTTTCCTCTCTGCCTCTTCTTTCTCTGAATCAGTAGCCAGCTAGTTCCTAATATAAACCCAGGAAGTCCTTTTAGATTTGACATTTTAAAATGTTGGATACTGACCTTGCCTTCTCCCGCTACCATCTCCTCGTGTTTCACCTCAGTTGCACGATTGAGTGGACGAAGGGCAAAAACGTCACGTTAAAAACAATCAAGAAGAAACAGAAGCACAAGGGCCGCGGCACAGTGAGGACGGTCACCAAAACAGTCCCCAATGACTCCTTCTTCAACTTCTTCACCCCACCAGAGGGTAAGGATGACCAGGCAGAAATATTCATGCATGGTATTTCATAAAATGATCCATCAGATCTTTGTGCCTGCATGCTTAAACTAACCTTGACTCTCATCACTTGTTTACAGTTCCAGAAAACGGAGAGTTGGTAAGTCGGCGCACTTCATCTACACTATCAAATTCATTCTAGTTACATTTAGCATTAAACGGCTTTAAGCAACAAAAGCAAAATACTTATTTTTAGAATTAAAACTCAAATTAATAGTCAAAGAATCTGCACTCTGCTTTTTTGATAAACTTAGAATCTGGTCTAAAGTGAAACATCCCATTCTAACCTAACCCTAAGGCTACATCCACACTACTTTATATAAAATGCATTTTTTTTTTTTTACTTTTACGCCTGGCGTCGGCAGAGCTCCAGCTAGTCTGAGCTGTTCACCCTGTTTTAGTTTGGGATTGTGTTTTGTCACGTAGCCCTTTTTTTCGGAAGGAAACAAACATCTGCCCTTATAACCAGTGGTCAATTCAATGTGGAAAAAAGACTGCAGCCGTCTCTGACAGTGTGTGTACGCACCCTAAAGTAACCTGTTTTACAAATACAAATTTTAGATAAGGAATATGACTTAAATAAAAAAATCTTCAACGTGTTTTTCTAGCCAATTTGTGTAGCTTTAATCCCGTGTCCAGCAGCTTTGTCAACCTTACACATGTGATTGGCCTATGCTACATGTTTTCAGGCGCAATCGTATGGGAGCACATTATTTCTGAAGCGGTGCTAAAACGTGTATGAAGACAGAGATTGTTTTCAAAGGTAGTAATGTGGATGAGCCTGAAGGCATCTGGAAAAACCCTGAACTAGACTGACTGGCCCGTTTGTCTTCAGGATGAGGATGCAGAGGCGGTCCTGGCTGCAGACTTTGAAATCGGCCACTTCATCCGTGAGCGTATCGTACCTCGGGCTGTGCTCTACTTCACAGGAGAAGCCATAGAGGATGACGACGACGATGTGAGTGTTTCTGTCTAATCTCAAGAGTGACCTCTTCTTCAGTTTGACTTAACCGTTTTTACTAGGCTGTATTGGAATAAACACATGCCACCATTATAGAAGTTTCGCTGCCCAAATTGACTGTTGCTCCGAGTTTGGCTTTGTTGAGGGAACAAATGAGGGGGAAACGAGCTCTGCTCTCTTTTCAGCTGATAAAGTTTTGAAGGAATGTTCTGGTAATGGCTTGAGAGTGACTTTGTCACTTTAGCAATTGGCCTTAAAATAATGGGTCATTGCCAACCGTTGTAATGGATTTCTTGAAAAATTGAACCAAGCAATTCTCATGTTTGTGTTTTACAGTATGATGAAGAGGGAGAGGAGGCGGACGATGAGGTAAGACCATTTAGGGCCACAATAAATGTATGAAAGTGAGCACAAAATGCAAGAAGATGTATGGTTTTAGTGTTGTCATAGACATGGATAAGTGTTATTGTGGTTGTGTGGAGGAACCCCAGAAGTCTGAAGTTGTGCTGTGTGTTCAGGAAGGAGAGGAGGAGGCTGATGAGGAGAACGACCCCGACTACGATCCCAAGGTGAGATCACACATCCCCTCCCTCTCTAAAGATCTCTGGTGTCCTAAGAAAGGCCTTACTCAGCTGTTCTCAACTTTGCTGGCTCAGGATGCTCTTTCCAAAAAGTAAAGCCGCTCTTACTACAGGCCATTGATAGCTGCAGCGAACTCTCTGAACCTCCCACAGTTCATGAGGAAAAGTTAATTTGACAGTGAGAACCGTTTGGCATTACACCCTCCAGTGCCCTCAGAGGTTCCTGAGCTGCAGGTAGAGAACGGCTGTCCTTAATAGACTTCTCAATTTCAACATACAGAATACATACGGACAAATGCATCTCATTCTGCACCAGCTTTTGGTTTGCTTCAGCTTTTATTTTGTTGTGATCTTGATTTGGCTTTCAGACAAGAAGTAGATATATTTCCTCTTAACCAGATCCTGAAGCACCTGTATTTTTAGAATGACCCTTTTCACCAGTCGGTTAAGTCTGACCGTTGCATGTTGTTACTAAAACCTGAACCTTATGCAACACACAGATCCAGTATGATTGAAAGAAAGGGATTTTGACACTTTGAGATGTACCACATGTACAATATTAATTTTATGTTTTGGCCGTATTTAAATGCATTATTCCTATAGGAAACTTTGGCACAATAAATAAATAAATAAATAAATATATATATATATATATATATATATATATATATATATATATATATATATATATATAAAAAACAAACAGCATTTGGTTTGAATGAAAGCACACACACAATAAAATGTGAGTCCTCTGCTGTAGGCTGTTTATTCACTGATATATTCTGCTTCACTGCCTCCTGATGGAGGTAATGTAGCTGAAAAAGGGAATAAGCAGTGTACAGAGGAATAGCCATGCAAGCTCAAAAGTACTGCACGCAACAATAAAGACGATTGAGATGAGAACCGTGCTTCTAATACATTGTGTCATGGCATTTTCAGTTTGTTTACATGATGAGATTAAGTGTTACTTGATTTTGGTCTGAGTTTAGTTTTATTTTAATTATTAACCAGACTGGAGCACCATGTAAGTAGGGCTGCACAATTAATCGAGTGTTAATCTCAATCACGGTCTTAAATGAACATGAATGACTGAAGTTTAAAATGTGTGTTCATAGAAAACTCCACTGCGTATCAAATCAAGCGCTTCCTAAACTAACAGCCAGTCACCAGGGGGCGATCCACACATCTTGGCTTCACTTTTAGGGGGGTGAGGGTGGTATGCGGTGCCTAAAATTTTTCTAGATGTTGTGGCTGCTGTCCAGAGTAGAAGAATAATATACAACAGAACAGATGAGCGAAATGAAAATCAAATGTTTGGAGCAGGAGAAAAGCCAGTCCCTGCACCAAATTCAGGCGAAGAAGAACCAGCCTTGTATAATGTAGCACATAGAAGTGAAAGCAGAGCTCTGTTGATTTTTAAATGTGACCGTTCCATAAAAATATTTTGTCCCTGAAATCAATGAATTGTGCTAATCATTTTGGCTATAATCGTGCAGCCCTACTTGTAAGTTTGAGACGATGTAATCAAGCATGACCTCTGCTTCTTTGCTAAAAAGAAATGTCTTTGACATTCTGTATTCTGCTAGTTTTTTTTTCTTTTTCTCCTATTCATTAATGTTGCTTCATCTGCGGTCACTTTGGCACCTTTTGTCAGCTACTCTTTAAATTTTTCCTCACTAGGTTTAAGTGGTGACAGTAGAAAAATAACCCTATCCTGGTAGGTACAGCTTGTGAATTGTCAGCTTACTACCATCACACCCTCACCCTCTCAGTTTTGCTTTTTGCTTTCCTTTTCGTCCTGGTTTTCCATCCTCCATCCATCTCTCTGCACCCCCCACCCCCCACATGAGCATTCTCCTCTGCCGCCGTGCTGCACCCTCCCGAGTAACTAACCCACCGGTTTGTTGTTGGTTTTTTGAAGTTTAACCCATAGTGAGTTCTGCATTTGCACCTGTATTAGTTCTGTATGTTGAAGCTAGTCCAGCCCTCCCTTTTCTTTCTCCTCCACCATGTTGAGCTTGTCCTGTCCACAAACATAGGCTAGCTTTGAGGATTTGTCTGCCATGAATTTTGTGCTTTGTTTATGGATGTTTGTTTTAAATACCCATTTAAACATCATTGGTCCATTCGTCTGTGGTTTTTATCCTCCTTCCTGTTCACATTAGTTCTGTTCGGCTGCCTTTTTATTTCAATAGATGTGCTTCTAATGCTGCGATAATGGCCTTGGAGGACTGTTTGTGTGTGCAAGAAGGCCTAACCAATAGGCTGGCACATTACCAAAATACAAGAAATGCCAACAGAGTGTTTTAATCTCTGTGATGGTGCCATTGTTCTCAGCAATAATGGCTTGTTTTCAGCTGTTTTCATTAAAAACGTGATTGCTTGCAGCAGATACAAACAAGAAAAGAAACCATCAAGATGAGAAATCATTGGACTGAAGCTACATCATAGCCTGCAATAGAGGCAGAGCTGTTACTTTGGGTGTTTTGAGGAAAAGACCGCTCAGTGTGTCAAATCTTGTCTCGCACAGAGCGCTATTTTTGTAATCAACTGTCAGGAGTTCAGCCGCAGCCAAATGTGTAGCTCAGTAGCTAAAGTGACCTTACGTTGTTGAGTCAGTGTGGCATCAAGAGCAGCCTGAACAGCTGCAGTGTGCCATCACCTTCAGAAGTGTCTAATGTCTGTTGGAAGGATGCCCCACCCTAAGTATGATGGGGTCTTAAATATATCTCTGCACTTTTCATCCCTTATTGACTCGAGTGTTCCCTTTTGGTTTTTGGCAGCTAGTTGATTTGAGCACAATGGCCTGAGCTTCTGTTCAAGTGTTTACACTTATTATCCTGGAGCAGCAACACCCAAATAAACACTGTTGTCCCTGTTTTAACATTTTACAAGCACATACAAACTTCAGTCAGAACTTACCTGAGCTTAGCATAGAGACTGGAGACAGGGTTCTCCTACGGGTTTTTTTTCCCCCCGATAGAACAAACGAGTTGCAACACGTTAAGTAGGGAATCAAATCGAAATCCTCATCTAAGATTCTTAATCCATTCATAGCCTCCGAAAATAGATTTTTATTGCCCTTCAAAATAAGCTAGAAAGTGCTTGCTTGATATCCGACTGAAATTGTCATCTTGTTACACTTTATTCACATCTGAATAAGACCAGAGGACGTACCGTACCTTTAGCTCAACTGCGCTATCGGGAACCTGCTGTTAATGCCACGTTTTATGAGTGTTGATCATGCTGCACTCCATTTGGTTCATCAGAAACCGCTCAGTGGCGAATCAAATAAGTAGCGATAGGGCTAGGTGATGTATCAAGTTTTTGAATTATATAGATACATTTTTAAACCTGATAAAGGATTAGACACTATTGTGTATCGATTCAACAATTTTTGGTCCATATCGCCCAGTCCTAAGTGATAGCCAATGAGGTGTTAGCTTTTGCCTAGCCCTTAGATCTGTTCCCATGTCTTTGTTTACGTCATCCCCCACTAATATAGTGATGTAGCCCCCGTAGTTGTGCTCATTTTTACTGTCTCATCTCAGACATAGAGGACTCTGGAATCGATTTCAAGACCACACAGTCCGGGATATCACTAAATTTTCTGATTTTACTTTGCATATTTACATTGTTAGCTCATCAACTTTGACAGAAATGCGACCCGCCACAGTACCACTCCGTCACTTGGGTGAGAGAGCTATAGATGTGATAGCAGAGAGGAGCTACTGTGCAAAGCCATAAGCATGCAGCACATTACTTGCTCATTTTGAGTTTGAATACAAAGTTGTAGATCAGATGATAACTTTTTAGTTTGTTTATAATGAATAAATGTGACCTTGTGTTTGCATTGTTATACTTTATGAACACTTTACTCTGCTTTCATTGCGTAATTTGTCACACCAGCTTTATTGGCGTATACCAGACTGGAGTACTTGCTGAAATTATCCCTACTTATTGATTCAGTCTTTGAATCAAATCGTGACCCCTAAGAATCTAAATGAAATGGGGAAAGATTCACACCCCTAACATAAAGAGCTTTAGAGATGCTTGTAAGCAGATCTTGTTACCTTTGGACGGAGCTAGTTTAGCTGTCACCAGTCTTTATGCTAGGCTCAATGTCCCTACCTCCAGCTTCACATTCAACAGACATGAGGGGGGTATTACTCTTCTTATCCAACTCTCTGCTTGAAAGCAAAATAAATGCATTTCCCACAGCTCCCTGCCAAAACCCCAGTCTTTTCTGTTTCTTAACACTCAACCACAACAGTGGGGTCATTTTCCTGGTTCACTTGAGACAGTTACTGTTCCATACACTTTGGAATCACAGCATTCCTAAGGATGTTGCTATGACAAACATAGTTGTCATAGTGTCTAACTGGAATGTGTCATCGTCCCCACGTTCATCTGAGTCATGTTGTCTTGTCTTCAAAATAGTCACGAGGTGAGGACGTTTCCAGGTGTTCTTTAGAATTTGTAGCAGCTTGTTGATTACGTTTTGAAATGGCTTTGCTGTGTGTTGGTTTTGGTTTTTGTTTGCCAGGTGTGTGTGTGTGTGTGTTGCACGAGTGGTTTCGTCTTAACAACCCCCTCTCCCCACCCCTGTGATTTTTTACAGAAGGATGCAGCCCCCCCAGCTGAGTGCAAGCAGCAGTGAAGCCTGGCCTGGCTGCCTCGAGGATCAACTGCACTGTAACAGCTTATCAAATTAAAAGAAGAAAAAAAAAAAAGATTAAAAAAAATAGTTACTTACCGCCTTATAATGTTTTGTATTTTTCTTGGTAGAGAATTTGAAGAAAAAAAAGTTTCAAGATTTTTGTTACAAAAACTTATGGTAATATACTGAGAGCTGTGTGGCTCAATATACATAGTATTTTACTAGACCTGTTTTTCCTTCTCTTCCTCCTTCTCTGTACAATAGATAGAATACAGGAAAAAAAAATCTCCCTCAAACAGCATGAACGTGTTTCTTCACTGCTAAAACTAGTCTGGGTTCTTGTGAAGTCTTTTGTTGTATTTGCTCTTGGACAACAGCTGTGGTTTAGACTGCATCGCGGCGACGTCAATTTATTTCCTCCATGCCCCGACATTCTCTTCCTCTCCCTACCAAAGTTCCAGGTTGGTCCATTGTGGTTATCCCAGGTGAATATTTTTTATTCTTAGCGGGGCCTTTAGTACTTGTAAAAGCACTGTAGCATTTCCAGCTCTTGTGACGGAGGACAGATGGGGGGACCTGCAGCCGGGTGTCTATTCCAGTTTATCTAATCTTGCTGAGCATGGGATCTGGAGTTGTTTTTTTGGCCCCTTCCTGCACCACTTGTGCTCAACTACTTTCCACTCTCGATACATTCCAGTAAGCAGACTGGCTGGCAACGACGGTGAACCTCTCTTCAAAGGGAGTCCACTTTTCTTAAATTGGATGAACTCCTCTTAATTGGACAAAAATAAAATTCGTTTTGACCTTTTCATCTCATAATGGGTCGCTCCCAGGGCTCGGTACAGCCCGGTTGAGTCTCTTTAACATTCCAGAGAATTCTTAAGATGAGGAAGACGACGACAGTCTGGTGGGATGACCTGTTCGGGGCCACTCAGACCCAATAACCCAGTGCTTCAGGCTCCTCGTAGGTTTACAGTGGCTTGGCTGTCGTTTTTTTTCTATAGCACTTTGTACTAGTGTGTGGTGTACCGATGGGGTCCCATCATTGGTTAGCTGTCTGAGTACTCCTTGTAAGCAGCACTTTGTTTGACACCCCCTGCCTAAATTGCAATGGGGGTGTGCTGTAACCCCGCTCTGTGGAGAGTTCAACCTCTCCTATCTGGTTCTTTAAGTGCATTGCCTTTCTTACCGGGGAGGGCACACTCGACATGTTCAGAGGGGCTTTCTAGGAACACGGTTGGGCAGATGTAGCACATTAAATGAAAAGGAAAGTTCAAACCAGCTTTTCAAATGTCTGTTGACATGTCAGGTTCACCAAACCCCCCCTTTACTCATCGGTGTATGACCTTTACCTCTCATCTCACCAATTCATGACTGGTCAGTTGACTCACACGGACCTCAGCCCAGCCCCTGAGGTTAATTTTTATCACTGTGAAAGAAAGGGGAATTGTGATAAGGCCATCGTATTGGCCAATGACCCGCTACCCTCCCTTCCCCAAACTTCTTCCTTTTGTTACCCAGAAGACCACAGGGGAAGCATGTCAGAGCAATACAAACAGTAGCCTGCCTCCCTCCAGCTCCATTCTTAATGCCTTTTGGTTTCAAGTGTTGGTTGTGTTGGGCAGCATCGTGTCCACTGTGGAGAGCCAGGGTACTGCTCATTCTGCAGGGAGTATTCAGAACATGTTCATTGGAAAAGGACGTGAAGGTTTCTGTAGGGTCCTTCTGAGCAGCTGTTGTCAAGGCAAAATGCTATGCTACAAAAATACTAATGTACTCAATAACTGTACGTGTATGTTCATGAATAAATTGGTTAAACATGTCTAATACAGTCGAATCGTCTTGTTTGTGTTCCTATTCTTACATTTGAGATAGTCATACTGTTGAGACATAACCTAGATAAACGTTTCTTGGTTTTACAGCTGTAAACGTCTATTCTTCAAGTGGACTAATACAAATAACATAGTCACTGCAAGCTTGGACCAGTAGTTTGAACAAATGAATTCATGCACAACCACATGTCAGAAGAGGGCGCCGTTGCTCTGAGATTGTACAGTGTTTGACTCTTGCACACCTTCATGGAGTATATGGTTTGTAATGAAATAATGACTGGCTACATCAAATGCCACTAAGAGGGCAGCAAAACTATACAGATTTAGAATGGCCCTGAAAATGCTTAAGTTGCAGATGATAATTATCCTACCTAAGACTAAATAGGTTTGCTTGATGCAGCTTCTTAGATGGGTGATTTGTGTGAGAGTCATTCATTTCATTTTGAGGGATTTCTTTTACTTAAATGTACAAAGTTAGACCCATGGTGTGTTAAAGCCCTCAGGTCCAAAAGGCCCAGGGGCCTATTGTGTCAAATATTAGAAAAGTAGGTAGATCTTGGTGTGTATGTTTGTGTGTGCGCGCCTGCCTTCATATAATACATATCTACATGTAGTAGGTGTAGTTTCACTAGCTAGTTGGTAATTATTAGCATTGCTAACCATCCAATATTAGCCAACATGTTAAGCAAACTTGCAGGATGAAGACACTTAGACTTCTCTTCATTGATCCCATTGGGATGACTCCTGTAAGGAAATTTAATTTCCAGCAGTTAACAAAAACACAGTATAAGATATCCAATGAACTCTTTTCTTAAAAAAATATGGAAAGTATAAGTGTAAACAATAAACTCTTTGTTAAATATATATGAAGTAGATTTAAGTAAAAATAAAATTGACAGAAAATGAAATTGGATAAGTTAAATGTAGAGGAATTGTATAGGATAAAATATGTATGACTGTATATGACAAAAATGAGCAGCAAGATTAAAGTATTGCACTTAAGTGGTGGATAAAGTTATTGCACAAAGATAAGATAAGTGTCCAGGTGTGTCAGAGTAGATTAATGTCACAGTGAGTGGATCCCACTCCTTCCCTTCTGTCCTCTTTATTTCCTCCTCCCCCTGAGTGTGGAGTTGTAGAGGATGGTGGCCTGAGGGACAGAGGAGTTCTTGGTCCTGTTGGTCCTACACTTGGGCAGGAGCAACCTTCCACTGAACAGGCTCATCTGGTTGAGGACATCCTGAAATAAAAACTATTAGTTGAAGGAAAGTCCTAAAGTCCTTTTGAGTTTGCAGCTTTACAAGATTTTCATTTTTGTGCCACTACAACAAAATTGACTACAAACATACTCCTCCTAACAGTAGCTGTGTTGGTTTATGCATCATCCTGAACATGCTAAACTCATCCAAATCAGTTTGAATTTTACACTGAATTGATTTAAGCGTTGGTGGGTGTCCATCCTTCTATATCTTCCCCGCTGTAGCATTGCTTTCCATCCTTTTTGGCAGGTGATCCCTAGAAATGAGATTTTTTTTTCTTGCTTATGCCTTTTTGTTATGTTGGGTTCCCTCAGATTCCCCTCTGGTGTCTTGGTCCCCAGGTTCAGAACCATCACTCCAGAATGTAGTGTAGCACCCTGTAGCATGAAATGGAAAAACTCATGTACAAACAATCATGTAGATGTAGCCTCACAATGCTGCTTTAAACTTAAACTAACATCTCTGACCAAGTATAAAGAAGTGAAGCTATCTTTATATTATTTACATTATTCTAGCATTGAGTTCTCCCCACGTGTTGAACATTATAATATATTTTTGCAAATCACTTATTTGGTTTATATAGCTCTGTATAAGTATTTTTAAAAACACAAATCTTGCAGCATATGTGCATTGGTCATTGTAGTTGCCAAATATTATAATATTACCATCAATGCACTTTTGAAATACAGCATCCAAATGTAGAGATAATGAAGTGGCTGTCAAAAAGGATAAATCCTTATT
The DNA here is from genome assembly GCF_963691815.1 of Echiichthys vipera. NCBI lineage: Eukaryota > Metazoa > Chordata > Actinopteri > Perciformes > Trachinidae > Echiichthys > Echiichthys vipera. The sequence goes on from NC_139845.1 coordinate 19,550,472, forward strand.
ATTATGCTGTTATTGTTTTAAGTGTCTCCGTAGGCTGGGTGCCACTCAGGGGGGCGGGGCACCCCCCCCCCCCCAACACACACACACACACACACACACACACACACACACACACACACACACACACACACACACACACACACACACACACACACACACACACACACACACACTGTGACCAGCAGCCAGGCAGGCAGCAGCCTCACTACAAGCACACTACCGCAGTCACAGCAGCATCTCATGCCTTCGCATGCTCCGGGATAGACAGCGATCCGTCGGTCCACCCGCCCGTCCGCTACACAGCCAGAAAGGTGGAAGCGTCCGGGTGAAGATGCTGGAAAACGGCAGAAAGGTGTTCAAGGAGGGTCTGCTTGAGAAGCGGAGCGACGGGCTGCTGCAGCTCTGGAAGAAGAAGCACTGCGTCCTGACCGAGGACGGCGTGCTGCTGCTGCCGCCCAAGCAACACGACCAGCCGCAGCACCACCAGCCGCACCACGGCGGCGGGGACACGGGCAAAGTCAAGGAGCTGCACTTCGCCAACATGAAGACGGTGGACTGCGTGGAGCGGAAGGGCAAGTACGTGTACTTCACGGTGGTCATGACGGAGGGGAAGGAGATCGACTTTCGGTGCCCGCAGGACGAGGGCTGGAACGCGGAGATCACCTTGCAGATGGTCCAGTACAAGAACCGGCAGGCGATCCTGGCCGTCAAATCCACCCGGCAGAAGCAGCAGCTGCTCGTCGTGCAGATGCCCGGTCAGAAGACGATCCGCAGCTCGCCAAACGTTGCGTGACCTGCGGCGTGTCTCGCAGACATTGACGCACCATTAGCGGTAAGGCATCTAAAGAGAAAGCGAGATTGAAGTGGGGTCCCCAGGTCCCGGGACCACCTGGGGATTCCCATGTTTCGGTTATGTTTTATTCCCTGATGTACAGTGTGCGCTACGAATGAGGACGTGTGTTTTCATCGTAGTACAGCCCTCACTCACTGACCAAACCATGAGCGAATGTTCTGTCAGAAGGGGACGGAATCATACACAATGTGGATTTACTTTGACGTAAAGAAAAGTTTTGGAGCCTCTGCCGTAGGCTTGCCCTTATGTCCCCCGACACGAGGTGAAATCCTCCGCAGGAAAACGTGCTGGATATCCGTTCCAAGGCAGATGTGATATTTCATACAAGGAGGACTACTCCTTATCCATAACATATGGATTTACGCGCGGAGGCAAATAGATGGAAATTACGCACGTCGCGTAATTTTTACCTCAATACTGGACATCGTTATATAATCGTTACAATTATATTTACGTGAGTGATTCAATGTTGGAGCATATTTAAGTTCACAGTGTTACAGTTGAACGAGTAAAACATGCCACAGTGGCTCCAAATTAAGCGTAAAATGCACAAATTGCGCTCTTAAAATTACGCCCTCAGGTGAATCCCCGGTGTTTTTCAGTTTATGCACATGCGTTGACTTCCAAATGTGCTCTGACACCCTAACCTGGACTGTGGCACGGCTAACAATATGTGCCACGTCAGAGCCAAGAGTCAAGCGACCCACCACAGCAGCTCATCTCACTCACACTTGAGCGACCGCTTTGTGTCTGTTTGGACATTAATATTCCACATAGAGTATGTGGCTCTCTGTGGCACATAGTGATTTGTTGTCACACTGAGGGTTCAAACCAGCAACACATCATCTTCTAAACATCCATAAACAATGTGGTCATGTTATTATTGTGTTATTATTACACCTGCCACTGTTATGTTTTTTTATGAAGCACAATGCTCCAAAGATGATTCTTTTAGATAGGCTTTGGTTCACAAACCCTTTCCATATTAAGTTGCCATGATAGATGTTCGGGTTAGTGTCAGTGAACAGCAGGGCTATAGCTACCATTGAGCAGGTCGTGTCTTCTGTATTTTGTCCAATAATTTGGAGATTTTAAAAATGTAGTCGGAACCCTGAGAGAGTCAGAGAAATCTGCTTTCCTACTAAACCTTTAGTATTAACGATTTAGTTTAATTTAGTTAAATTCATTTAAAATGTTTAAAACATTTTAGAGACTTTATTTTTGGTGTCTGACCAACATTTTTTTTAGAGAGGGTTGTACAGGGGGATTTGATTAATGACCTCAGTGTGTCCAAAATTGTAGCTACGGCCCTGCTGAGCAGTGATCCTGGTTCGCTCCTATTTATTTTATGTAAGAGTTAAATGTACCCTCAGTTAAAACGTTCACATAAAGTCAATACGTCAGTGTCGGTTGCCGCTGATCCAGGCTGTTGAAATGAAATGAGCAGCCTGAGGTCCTGTTAGATTGAGTTTATTTAGATTTGCCTCCTGCGTCAGGCACCACCACTTTGCAGTCTTTCTAATTGATTGCATCCGCAGGTTAATTGGACATTCAGCTGGAGGATGGATATTGACAGGGCTGCTGCCTCACCACAGACCTCATTCTCCAGGAGAAACCCCTCTTCCATGTAGTGGTGTCTACAGACCAACATCCCCTTTTCAATACAGAGACTTATTTCACAAAAGACTGATGGACAAAAAGCATGTGAGAAAACAACTGTACTCTACTGTGCATTGGGTTTATCCCCTATTTATTAGATGTATATATATTTTCTATAAAAAATGTTGTTGATGAATGTTCGGTTTGTTTGTTGCTAGAGTGGAGTGTTGCTCGGGGGTTCCCAGCCCACATGTTACACACACAAAGTTAATTGGGAATAAGATTAAATAGAGTTATCCTTGGATGGTTGCTGTAGATTAGTCAGATCACTTCATTACTGCTAAAATGTGTCATTGTCCATGTTTTCTTTCTTCAACTGAACCAAAGAATCGTTTCATTACATTTTCTCTCTTGTGCAGTGTTACAGCTCAGAATATACTATACTCAAATACACTATAGATATACGATGAGACACCTGCACGGCTAATTTGTTTGATTGCTTGATTTATAAATGGCCTCAGAGCATCTTATTTTCATTGTACATCAATCCCTTTCCTGCATTCATAGATAATTGAGCTATCTCTTGCTTTCTTGAGTCTTAAATCTATGTAGTACTAGCTTATCACCCTCAGTTTGTTTGTTGTGGCTACAGAGAAGACCATAGTTATATAGCTAGTAGGCGAAGTAACATGCACAGTTGAGTTTTTGTTATATTGACTGCTCTACGGATTTAATGGGTTGCATTAAATCATAGTGAGTGGGGACAAATTACCACTGCAGTCTGAAACCAACAGGATGAGGAAACCAATACTACTTCAAAAACAAAGACGAAAAGCACCTTGACATTTTAAAATCTGTGGAAATTCACAGATACTTCCTCTGTATTTAAAAGTCTTGGTCAAAACAGTAGAAGCTGATAGCCACCATTTACTTCAATTTAGTATTCTGCTCCACAAAAGAGGCATTGTTTGTAGACAGTAATAAGGCAGGATGGTCAATATGGTACAAATAGGTCTCTTGGATACGAGTAAACGTATGTTAGCTACTGTGCTAACAAGCTTAATTACTGTAAGTTAGCCCCTGCGCTAACTGGCTTACTTACGGTAAGTTAGCTACTGTGCTAACTAGCTTAATTACTGTAAGTTAGCTACTGTGCAAACTAGCTTACTTACAGTAAGTTAGCTACTGTGCTAACTAGCTTTCTTACTGTGCTAACAAGCTTACTTACTGGAGGTTAGCTACTGTGCCAGCTAGCTTAGTTACTGTGGTAACAAGCTGACTTACTGTAAGTTACCTACTTACAGTAAGTCAAAGCCTAACAAAATGCTGAATTAAATCCGTGAAGGCAGAGGCTTTTGCGACCAAGGAACGTAGGACCTGGGGAACATAAGGATGAGCCCGTCAATAACAAGATCTATCATAACTAATTTACCATGCTCCAGACAGTTTAGGTAGTGTTTAGGAAGAGAATGTATATTGCTGCACTCTCTGGATATCAGACGGAACATTCAACTGTCAATTCTGTGGAGTGGGCACATTATAAGGTCTATGCCCAGGCACTTGCTGACCTTTCTAGGCCTTAGTTATTCTATGGCAGGATACAATGTTCCAAGATTGTGCCCCATTCATTCCAGAAGGTTCACTCACTGGAGGCAGAAGGCGAAAAATATTTCTGGCCTCTGGGAAATTTAACTCATTAGTCTTTCTTTGCTCAGCCAGCTGACTTCCTCCTGACTCCCCATGCACACGGATGGTACACAAATAATTAATTAGCACAACACAGCTCTTCCTGGGTTTCTAATGCTCATTTGACTAAGATTGTGATAAAAACAGAGTTGAAGTTTTTGTGATGCATTCATCGTTTCAAAGACTTTAGTAGGTTATCATTGTCCTTGGCTACAGAATTGGGACAAGGGCTGGAAAGTTTTGTTTACAAAATAAACAAGCTACTTAGCTAACCGCTAACCTTCCAATATCACAAATGCTGTGAACCTTTTTTGTTTTTTGACTTGAGTTGCTCCTTGGCAGTTCAAGCTTGCCAACAAGCTACGGTAAGCTAACTCTTGACTCTTTAGCCCCACCCACTGACATTTAACACAACCAATCAGATTATTTCTCTCTCTGTTGTGGCTGCCTCTGAAAAATCTCCAATCTGCAACTTTTATACTTCAAGGCATGAGTTACTTTTCATGAGAAAATGAACAGACTAAATATTGTGATTGCTGTGAAAATGAATGTGGTGATACACACGGCAACATTTAGTGGAACGTGACAGGTAACAGCTTCCTCTGTTGTTATTTTTCATGATGGAGCGGAGTCATTCTATCAGGAAACATGTCATATCACCATGGCTTGTGTTGCTTCCTTTCCCCTCTTGCCAGTGTATCCCAGCCAAACCAACACATGCCTCTGTGTTGTTGTCACCTCCCACACAGGGTGAAAGCTGTGCCCTTTATCTAATGTGACTGCTGAGATGCGTCTCTGACATGCCTTCCTGTTGCCATCATTACACACACGGTTATAGCGGTGCCCTTTGTAGCCACTGTCCAATTTCTTATTTCAATGTGAGATCTATTTTCATACCTCAAGAAGATACATTCCATTAAAAACAAAACAAAACAAAAAAACAGCGCAGTGTCTTGTGGTTTCTTTCCTCCTCCTTAAGCAGATGAGTATCAGGCGTCCTGCGGTTCAGCAGGGTCATTTAAATGACCTGTTTAACTAGCTGCTGCTCTGTCCATCTCCTGCCTTTCATGCTTAAAACCACTGAACCTTTCAACCCCCCGTTTCCTGCTCTAAAAGTAGAAACCATGTGGAGAATTGGGTTTCACTGCCAGTTGTTGCCGCTCAGATAAACTGCCAGCGTGTAATGTCAAACGCACACGCGGCTCCGACTCTCCTGTCTGAAGCTGAGCTAATTCAATTAAACCTGGTGCGCATGATGACGGCATCTTTTCTGACACACGAAGGGGTCGCTGCCACGAGAGAGGAACATAGCTGTGTAAGGAAGCAGCTCGTCTTTGGAGCATATTAAGGGGTTGGGCCTAAGGGTCACCTGCTACCACAGCCCTTGAAAACTGCTTTTTCCCTTCTTTGTGCATCAGAAGGTTTCAACTAGGCACACTGGTGCAATCAGGAATCATAATGGAATTACATTTTACATTTCAGACATTTTGCATATGCTCTAATCTATACTGACGGCTTAAGTCGTTGATCACCACCATCACAAGCAAGACGGCGTAACCTTTGCTGAACAGCTGCCACTGGCCACATATGGTGCACTTGTTTATTTAGTTGATAAAACAATGCTCATTGATTAACAGACAAGTTGTTTTTGTGCTATAAATGAGCCAGAGTTAGCAATGAATGTTAATTTCCCTCTCTTGTCCCTAGCCGGATCTTAAAAAGCACCCTTAAATACAAAAACTGTTAAAAAATTAAAACATTAATTAAAAAGACAAAACACATCCTCAAACAGACATTACACGCCTCACACTACTACACCCTCCACGTATCATTTGGAGAGCGCAGAGCTTCCACCAAGGCCAATAGTCCAGTCTTTTATGATATACAAATCTGAACGTGCAACCACTAGTCTATATATCTCTGAATATATTTCCAAAACTATTAGAATTATGTCAAAATACGGTTGTGTTTAGCTGAATCTTAGCTGTGCATTTATTATGTACTTCTAAATTGGAAATATTTGACATTATAACATTTGTATAAACCAGAGAACACTGTATAATCATGTACATATGTACAAATATCAAATGCTATGACTGAAATAAGAACATGAACATGGCAGCTTAGTGTACAGACTTTAAAAGTTCTGTTTCATAATGCACGTTTTGAGGGTGACACTGTGTAACGCTAATAAATACAACTTCAAACAAATAAAAAATGAAACTCACCATCTAGATTTTTACTTATGTTTTTAAAATGCACTTCTTCTACTACTCACCTGTACTGTGTTCAATTTAACCTACGAAAAGGGAGAAAGGATAAGCGAGGACATGATAGAGTTGTCTTGTTGACAATACTCCAACATGGTGGTGTGTCCCTTTGAACTCTCCAGCAGCAGCTATTCTTCAATCTTCAACTTCTTCCTCACGACCACACCACCACCATCACTATCTCTCTTTGATCAGGAGGATTTGGGGTATTATTGAAATGTATCTTATAGTAATCCCCAAAGCAATTTCAGTCAAAAAGCAACTGGACTTGGTTATTTGACTAGGAAGACTTTTCACCTCTCATCCAAGAGGCTTCATTAGTTCAGAGAGGACAGATGGTTTGAAAGAGGAGTAAAAAAAGCCATCTATGCAAAAGTAGAGAAACCATCGCTAAACAGAGGAGGAGGTCTGAGACACCACTTATCTCCAATTTACAATGCCACCCTTTCATCCCTTCAGGAGATTCAACCATCTAACCTCAAAGAACAACTGTCGTTAAGACTCAATAGAGCACTAACAAAGTCGAAACCAACTTCCCACCAAGGACTGCCACTCTAACGACAGTCGTTGGCACTTGGAGCACAAAGGGTTCCAGTGACATCATCGGCCTTGTGAAAGGTTAAATACTGGGATCTCCACACCAGTTAGTTGGACCAGTCCCAGCCTGGTCAGATGCGGACATGAACTGATGAAGCCTCTTGGATGAGAGGTGAAACGTCTTCCTAGACAAATAACCAAGTCCAGTTGCTTTTGACTGAAATTGCTCTGGGGATAATGATGACCTGGACATTCACAGGCTTATCTTATAGTAAAGGATCATTTTGCGAACTGCTCTTGAATTTAAAATGCTTATTAAATGAGTTCATCAATCTAACATGAGTACACAAAGTATGAGTGCTTTGTTAAAGAGTAAAACTGGCAATATAATTTTTACTTATTGCTTATGAATCCCATGAATAGACTAAAACTCTGAATACTGTCTGACTCTACTCTGTCTGTGGCACTCAGAATCAGCCCACTGATTCTTGTTAAAGACACCACTTCAACTCAGAAATATATAGTCTTTTTTTTTTAACCTAAAACAGCTGGGCAATAGCCTGGAAATGATCCACATCCTTCTAGACGTAGGATTTAGAAACGGGCGATAGACCTTCCCAAGTCAAGGGGAGGCACCAACGCACGCATTTCACAATACCACTGCACGCAACTGGATGGCACTAAGACCAGCTACAACCACTCATCTGCAGCCATCTTTGTTGTTTAGTAGCAGGACTTCGACAGCGCAGCACTGTCGTCATTGGTTACGCCCGCCCATAACAGAGTTGGGATTTTCTGACATAGTTAATGAGCTCTTATGGGGCATGCCCAGTTGCTGAGCAAATTGAAATTTTCTAGCAGTGCATCCAGATATTCAGGGTAGCTGGGCAATGTAGCTTCTATCAAATGCCACTTGGGATAATTATGTTTTTCTTTTTTTTAAATATTTTTTGAAGGTGAAAATGCTTTCCCGAATGGGTAGCCCAAAACAAAACAACAGCCCTCAAATGTTAAATGAGCCTGAAACTGTCTCTTGGGATCTTTGGGACTGATGGAAGAACGAGCCATGAGAATTCAGCCTTTCTGGATGGATGGCAGGCACTGGCCTGCTTATGTCATCTTGGTAACTGTGGCCGGTCTTGGTAACAGTAGACGATCATGATGAAGTCATGTTGACAGACAAGTCTCCAAGCCTGTGTGTCCTTCTCCTCTCTGGATACAAACACACACACACACACACACACACACACACACACACACACACACACACACACACACACACACACACACACACACACACACACACACACACACACAAACACACACACACACACACACACACACACACACACACACACACACACACTCACACACACACACACACACACACACACACACACACACACACACACACACACACACACACACACACACACACACACACACACACACACACACACACACACACACACACAACCACAACCTCTTCCCCGGCTTACTTTGCTCTTCCCTGCGGCATTTCGTCACACAAGGCCCCTGTCACAAAGTATCTACAATTTTCTTGAAATTTAACTTCAAGTCTTGAAGAATAATTCAAACATTTCCCCCAGAACTGGACCTGCATGCACTGCTGATATGTCCTGTATCTTTGGCTCTGTGGTGATAAAAAAAAGAAGGCAGTAAACAGGCCTAAACAGGCCATTTCTATGTATGCCACAATGCTGCCTGTCAAACGGTGCATGGAAGTCGTCATGCCCTGTTGCCTTTATAATACTGCATTCATGTGTTTATAAACCCCAGGATATTCCTAGTGGGCTAATCAATAACCTTCCCAGGATCCATTGTGTCTGATTAGGGCTGAATGGCGTTATGAGCAAGAGTGCCTTAGAGGGTAATTGATCCATAAACTGAATATTACTGAAAGGTGTTAGCAGCGCTTTTAGCGCACATACTTGTGATGACGCTAAACACTTATTTCCTCTGTCTGACCGATAGCCCATTTATGATTCTATGCTAATGCTAAAGATGTTAACATTAAGATGGTGCTCAGCCACCTGGGACCATTTGCATCTGACAGTGTACCGTACAGGCAAAGCAGCTATTTGTTTGATTTGATTCCTGGTGGGTTACCACCCACTTGCCAATTGATTTAAGTCCTCTATCTTTGGAGATTAGGGCCTGATAGTCGCTGATGCAACACACCCAGGAGAGGCCAGGAGAGCAGTGGTGGAGATATTGAGTTGTACACAAAAAGGAAAATTGATTTGCTGTTAGAACTTTGCACCATTTTTTAATCTATAATGAAACATAGATCACCCGTCTACAATGAAAGAGGAACTAACCAGTCGGACAGCTACTATCACCACCAACTTTACCAAAAGATTTGACATCACGTGGGTGATACACAGTACAGTCCTGAGGCTACAGATGAATCAGACCTGTTTCAAGTAAACAGAAGACACAATCAGAAATACTTTCATGTAAAAGTGCACAACAAGGTTCTCATCAGAATTGTATAAATATGGCCTACTTTCTACATAGAAAGTAGGCCATATTTATACAATTCTGATTCGGTCATGTTTATTCGCAGTCTACAGTTCTTTAATATAATATTTTATTATGTTCTAATGCTACATCATGAGAAGATGCAGGACTCATGGTAAATAAGTTAGCAAACAAATGCTAATTTACACAGCTAGCAGGCACAGAGCAACATTAACATGACCACCTGACAAATGTAAATACAGTGTATTTAGCTATGTTTTCCACCAACTTCTCTTTGCTTTGTTGATAAACTGAATCCAGGTTTCATTAAAGGCCACGCATGATGTAGGACTGCGGTCATAACAGTGACGAAAAGATAACATTTATCCATAGAGAGGTAGGGTCATTTATTGTTTTAGTTATGTTGACTTTCCTGCTGAGGTTGTGAAAATTTAACTTAGTACTTAGGGTGCACTCACACTGTCCATCCGTACCATGCCCAAACAGGTTGTACGGGTAAAGCCCTTCGTTCGTTTGACCAGTGTGAGTGCGCCTCGGAACGGTACGTTTGCTGGCCACGGACCACTTGGGAGAGGTGGGCTTTTGTAAAGCACGTTTACACATGTACGAGCACGAGCGTGCGCACGTGTACGAGCACGAGGCCTACAGTGGTTCTGACGCCATTTTATGTGTGCCTGTTCGGACATAGAAAAAAGAAGGACGGACCATGCGCAGACATTTAAAACAATGGCGGTGAAAGCTTCATGTTGGTGTGTTCTAGAGGTGGAGTGTTCACTGCAGATTTGGTCGGATGAAAATATTCAAAAACAGTCGGACAAGACGCACAGAAACTCTGAGGTCTATGGAAAGATTTGTAAACAAAGCGATGCATGGCAATGACGTCAATCAATGCGCATGACGTGTTACGGCCTGGTGGCGTATAGGCAGCAAGAAGCATTCGCCGAAGCCCAGGTAGTGTGAGTACAAACGGGCCTGGGCCGCGGGGGGAGAGGTAGGGGGGGCAAGTACCCTAAAGTACGGTGCCAGTACGGATGGACAGTGTGAGTGCGCCCTCAAATGAAGACGAACTACACCTTACTAGCTTGCTATCCTGACTAGAAAAAAAAACAGCAGTTAGCATTTGCTTTGCTAGCATCATGCAGGTACTGCCATGAAATGGCACAGTGTTCTGAAATATATCTTTGGCTCACAGCATCTTAATACGATTAAGTCTCTGGCTTTTGATTGATAGCCAATCTAGTGTCGTCAAAAAATATGTCCCATCTGTCATTAGCATAGATTGCATGCATTAGCCTGGAGGGCTAACTTGGATTGTTTACTATATCATGTGAATGTTGCTGTGACCCTGAGCACCCCGCCAAACTCTTTTCAAACTCTGGCGTTAAATAAAGCGTTGCTTGATAATCTTGATAGATATGATGCATAAGGTATAAGCCTCATTCAGTAGACATACACAGCATAATGCATCATGAATAGACTCAATGTGCTGAAACAATAGCATGCTCCATAAAACATACAGGCTACATTGTGTTAGCATGACCCATGAAATTGTATGACTTTTTAAAATTTCAGCCAAGCAATGGGGTGGTCAGAGGTGCACTATTGCTTTCCATGTGCTTCATTGGTTGCCATGCCAACCTATGCAGAAAGCATTTAGTTAGCTATTTATGTTTTGAGATTTGTGCTGGCTTTATTCATATTTTTATACTTTTCAGACAACACATGAGTGCAGCACTCATGCGTTGTTATCTGCTGTACAAAAGCCACAATCATCTTCAGGATGTTCATTACTTAGATTACAGGGACTCAGCTGCCACTTTTATCAAGCCACATCACCGTCATATCTGTAATTACTGATCACTCAGAGACGTGGCTGTAGCAGCTCTTCAGATGGCTTCGTATTTAAAGTGGCTGGCAAAGAGATAACAGGTACACAAAGACAGACCCATTATTTTGGGACATCTGGCGTCAGACGGTGAAATAGCTCATCAGCGCAGAGAACGGAGAGCAGATTGTTCACACACTCGCTGTTTTGTTTTTTCCCAATGTGTAGGCGGGAGAAAGATAGGTGTAGGATTGCTTTATGGGGCTTTATTCAAGCTGTGCGTCACAATCGATGAGAACTTGTTTGTGCCATTGTGTGGATATCTGATGAAGTATGGACACAACTGAGTGTTTTTTTTAAATAGTGTGTTTCATTATTCTGCAGTAGAGGATAATGGGCAACATAAAATGAATAACCCCTTACTTCAGATCCTCATCATCACCATTCAGAACGATTAAACCATTATACTTTATGTGATTAGCCATTAGCGGGCCGCACAGTGTGGTATGGGGATATAAAAATCCAGGAATACTTAGCCATCTGCTCAGTAGTACATTTTATACTTTCCATGTAAATGACCCAAATGGTAAGAAAAGGATGAATATCATGAGTGAGGCAAGATGGCCTTTTGAGAATATATTTCCGCTTATCATTCTGCTCATTACACTCACATTTGTATGTGTGTGGGTGCAGACTGGAGTTCTGGTTACGCAAGTTGTCTTGGAGGCAAAGCTGCTCTGGCACACAAGGTCATCATTCGCCATCTCTGTGATTCATAGATGCAGTGATTGGTTTTCAGATTCAAAAGGACGTGTATTGTAGACATAATCTCCATGGTTGAGTCACAGTCTTTCAGAGCAGGTAAACTGAACCCTGTGAAAAAGGAGAGAGGATGGAGGCGAGGCTAATTTTAACACCTGGGCCTTTTTGCTCAGTCATGCTCCTATGGTCACATTGATCGTCAGGGTCTGGCTGCACAAAGATCTCTTATAGGCTGTTTTCTCATATGAATTTCAGACACTTAGCAGGAGAATTAGGTGCGGAAATTGTCCGGAGATGGCCTTTCTCACATGCAGCACACAACAGGAAATTGTCCGTGTCAGACGCGTTCTCGCACTGGAAATACTCAATTTGGTTTAGAGGCGAACATGACGTAGATTACAGGTAGGTTTGTAATTGGGTCGTAAACAGCTGAGTCTCTTGCTGTTCCTTGAATTTGCCTGATGATTTTGGCATATGCCAACAGAAGTTCCTAAATCCTGTTATCTCTCCAGTATTTTTGTTACCGTCATTGTGTAACTCACTCTTCTTCTTCACCGTCAACCGCAGGATAGAAACGTCATCAACACTAGCATTTGATCACTGTGAATTCTCTGCACAATGAGCACCTGTATTGACACATGGGCGCCATTGGGCAGGGTGAGGTCCCTTTAAATTTCCGATCCAAAACATTTGCATTCTCAAAAACAGCAGGTAATGTCCAGATCATTTCAAGTTTGCAGTGCATGTGATAACGGGACGTACTAAAGTCTTTTCTGCTCTTACAGTTGACTAGTCTCATGCAAGATGATCAGTTTCACAAAACTAATTTTACACCGAACGTTAGCAACACTCGCTTCAGGGTATCTCTGACACAAAAGCTGCATTTCATTAAAGGAGATGTAATCAATATTTTTACATCAACAATGAATCAAATGACAATGTGTAACATGAAAGAAGTCACTTGTACTGACAAACTCACAGGAGAGTATCATCTGATGGCAGGCAACCTGATCTCATAGTGGAGCTCTTTAATGCTGAGTTAATAGGACAGACTGGTGGAGACCAAAACACAGCCCAAACTTGAGTGAATACATGACTCACATTCTGGTTGCCATGCCAATGAATCCTAATCTTGAGCTGTGACTGCTGGATGTGTCAATAATCAACTTTTTGCTAACCTATTCTCCAAATTCAACTTTATAAAGTGATCACAGTTGTGCTTTCAACTTGTTCCACTGCCTCAAGTGGCCAAATTATGAATAAATGCAGCTTTAACAAAGGCCATGCCATACTGTATCTTGCGATAATAATTAATGAAAAATATTTGTATCTTCCCCCTGATTAGTATTTAATGTGTCCTTCTTTGGCCCATGCTACACCTGTCCACCAAGTTTCATGGAAATCGGACCTGTAGTTTTTCCAAAATTCAGACAAAACAAAACAAAACAAAAAAGACAAACATAACCTCATTGGCAGAAGTAATAACTAAGAGACAAAAAAGTTATTTGGCTTTCAACAAACCTTGACATGTTAAAATGTATTTTTGGCCATATTATCACTGATCCACTTAAAAAATAGTACAGTATCAGTACTTTGTTTTCGTACGTAATGGCATCATACATTAGCCACTCTGCCTTCCACTTGTCGTTGAAGACTCTTTTCTTTTTCCACCACATATCGATAGTTGTTAATCACCTCTGGGTCTACTTCTTTAATTGTAGCTGTGTTTCTCAGCTTAACTGTTTTTTTTTTTTTTGTCCATACAACACTGGAGTGTCGTCCGTCACGAGTGCTCACGGGAGTTGTAGTGTCATTGTATCATTTTGCCAACAGTTTATTAATTCAGATGACCTTTGAGAAGACTTCAATTAAATTCAACCAGCCAAAGTGGTGAGTATCAGCAACTGTGTTACCCACCACAGCTGAAATTCACCCGCATTTGGTGTGGGCGAGTGTTAATGTCAAGCCCTGTGTGTGTGTGTGTGTGTGTGTGTGCGTGTGTGTGTGTGTGTGTGTGTGTGTGTGTGTGTGTGTGTGTTTGTGTGTGTGTGTGTGTGTGTGTGTGTGTGTGTGTGTGTGTGTGTGTATGTGTGTGTGTGTGTGCTTTGGGAGAGAGAGGTAGGTGGTCTAGGGCTAAAGCCAGCAAGCACAGAGAGAGTCAAAGGTCAGAGAGATGTAGAGCCAAATCTACAGATTGTCCACAAACAGTCCAGACTCTACAAATGCTCTCTCTCAAACACACACACACACACACACACACACACACACACACACACACACACACACACACACACACACACACACAGCCAGCAGAGGTGGTGCCGGTCAGCTGGCTGAGCTCAGCCTCTCTCAGCGATCAGAGCAGGAAGTCGGTGATAAGATTAGAAGTGTCACCTTGGTCTGTGCTGCTGCTGAAAACTCCATAAAAAAAAAACCTGAGTGAAAGCTCACACCCAAAACAGTGCTGACAGCAATACTGTGCTTCATGAGAATACGTTTTATTTTTCCATCCTCTCTTTGTGAGTTACATGAACATAACTGAAAATACTTTTTTAACATTGATTAGGTAAGGGTGGAATAATTAGGTAAGGGTGGATGGATGGGTGGGTTGCCAAAACACTGGAATTTTTTGTATCCTGTGTAGTTTTATGATAAATATTTCTACTGTAACCCCACCCACGATCTTTCCCTACCCCTAACCAAATTGGTTTGTACCTTAAAACCAAGGATTTGTCCCTGAGTGTAGGGAGTATGCAGTATTATTGCATCTGCGTAGATCGATGCACCCTAATTCAGAAATGTTAAGCTGTAGACTGCTCGCGACAGATGTTGTGCTGAGGTTAGCAGGCGTTGGTTGTCCAGTCAGTCACACTGTGGGGAGCACAAATCAAACAGCGAAGCCTGAAGACCCGCCTGCAGGTTGTGTGTAAGACGAGGACGATGTGTCGGCATCGCTCCTCCGTTGTAGGGGATGTGAATGGAAACACATTCAACATGCTAACACACATTCAGCAGCATCACCCGCCTTCTTATCCCAGCTGCTTTCAAGCAGATGGAGCGATTCCCTTGTCTGTTTACTCAACACTGCAGCTGGTAATTTACGCTCATAACTCTTGATTTCATTATGAATTAATTAAACAAGTGTAAAACAAGAAGGGCCTAGCCTCATGAAAAAATGGGAAGGTAGTGGCGGATGCTCGCCGTCCCCTGCAGTTGGCTAGTTCATTTTAATATTGTGGAAATTGTGCCCTATACTGTCTCGTGTTTAAAAGCATGCAGCTGAGAAAGCATCACGTCGGATACTTTTCCGAGTTGAAGTTTTATCATCTCGAGGCGTTCAGGGCACTCCTGCAAAAATGAGAGGTGCACCCCAGGCTGCTGAAACATGCTCTGAATAATCTGAGCCATCCTAAGACAGAAAGTAGCTTTTAACTTGCTGAATTAGTCCTAATTTTAGGACTCCTACCTTTTTGGTGTATTTTGGAATATTAAAACATAGTTTCAGCGCTTAAAGCTCCTAAATCGGTTAAAAAGAAGTCAAGAGCACTCCTAAGTCACAAAGAGCAAATCAGAAAAAATCCTAAAATGGCTGCTGCTGACAATCCACATCGTAATCGCCTCGACCTTGAATGATAGTGGGAAAGCTGCATTTATTTCCAGGCATATACAGTGTTTCCCAACGCTTCATTAAACATGATAACATCCATAGCAACGGAATCAAGCCCACCCTCTCTCTTAGCTTAAGACTTCTCCCAGGGAAAGTTGCTCCGCTTTGTGAAAAGGGTTTAAGAGGACACAACTTTTAGTGCTGTTTAGGAGCCCTTCTCAATTTTTGGTGAATACGGGTCCTGATTTTTAATCAGTAAAAGTTGACATTTGCACTGATTTGCACCATGAATTCATACCATTTTTCAATAAAACACACATTTGGAAATATACAGAATCCACTAAAGTGCTATTGTAGGAAGCAATCTGATTTGAAAAATGTTCCATGTTATCCAGAGTTAGAGCTATTAAAAAATAATCATGCACGCAGGTTCAGAGGGAAAACACTTTGCATAAAAGAGTGTATTAACCACCACATAAAAGAAAACATAACCACTTTATTTAACTAAGGTCGGTCAGGATTTGCATGCGTTCCTTGGGCTGTTTGGTAGACTCCAAGTGAGCACAGCAGGTATGAGAGACACCGTTTCTTTTTGCTTTGGCTATTGCCTTTTTCCCTGAAACTTTCCTTTGTTGTCAGCAGTTAGGAAAACATGATGTCAGCAAACCATGGAACATATGTATTTATGACCCACATATCTTCACATCGCACACAAACACACACACACACACACACACACACACACACACACACACACACACACACACACACACACACACACACACACACACACACACACACACACACACACACACACACACACACACACTGCCACCTATCAGTATGACTATGCAGGTGGTGTAAACTGCAGACTCGTGAATACAAACACACACAGACAGATGCAGACAAACGCGAGCAGGCACGTAGGGAAACACACAAACCCACACACACTCACTCTCTCTCACACACACACACACACACACACTCACTCACAAACACACACACACACACACACACACACACACACACACACACACACACACACACAGCTGATATGGTGTCTGGCATTGATAACAGCAATTGTGCAGCTGAGCTGACACAACCTCTTCCTCGCTCCCTCAAGGTCACCAACAGGCCGACAGCAGCAGGGACAGCTGCGTCTCAGCCGATCGCTGACCTCCCTCTGTTTGTTTGAAAAGCTCAGTTCCTCTTTTGCATGAGATAACACCGTTGTTACTGGGATTATCTTCTTCCCAGGAGCCAAACAGCAGTTTCAAACAATGCAAATGGAGACGGCGAACCATTTTGCAGGCAAATTGAGAGAGTTAGACAGAACCAGTTTGGCAACTAACGATACAGCTTTTTGTTAATTTTTCCTTTCAGCAGCTGTAGATTTTATTTTGCTGAAAAGGGCCAGCTGAAAATGATCTAAATCGATGTTCCAGATCCATCCACCCAAGAAGAATTCAGGAATAATCTAAATTAAGTGATTTTACACCCTTTAACAATTTGCTCTGACAACATAACCCTTATTTATTCCCTCTAAAAAAGTGTCTCTGATGTCATTAGGGAACAAAAACGGCCATATATACATATATATATATATATATATATATATACGTATATATATGTATATATATATGTATATATAAAATATTTTGACCATCTTCGGTTCTGATCACAACTTCCAAATATATATCATTTTCAGCCACTGTTGTTTTTATGAGAAAAGAAACATAAAATTAATTATTTTGTCTATACTAAATGCTAGGGGATCGCCCCACACTCTTGGATATGCCAATAATTAGAGCATTACAGCAGCAATGTACCGAGTGGAAAGCAAGGAAATGGCATGTATTTGCCCTATAGAGCAAATGTGAGAAAATGGCTCAGTCTGGTGGACAATAGTTAAAACTATAGTTTTGAAGCCAGGGTTCTAAATTTAAAGACAGATATAATATCATGTATGATTTTATGCTGTGGTTGCTGTGGGATTAAACACTGTTGTTTTCATGGGTTTCAGCGGGGACAGTTTTATTTATATATCATATGTCATTATAGCTTACTATAGAGCAAAATTCAGCCAGACAGACAGACATATAACCAGAAAACAGCCTGTGTTAGTACCCGCTACAGTGTCTTCAGAACCACATTTCCATGATGACACACAGACTCATAAGGAGAAAACAATAGCGGCATAAAAGCAGCAAATGTCCGTAGTCATTCATAAGTGTCAAGGATATCTTCCTTCAGCCAGATGAGGTTCACTCCCTTGTGTCAGCAAACATCCCTGCTGAGTGAAAGGACACAGTTCTGATTCAATCAGTGTCACATAGAAAAGAAAAATGAAATGAGGTTTTGAAGAGGTCCCGTCTTCATAAAAAATCCCTTTCAGTGCTTGAGATGCATTCAAATGCAACAGAAAAAAATGTTATTCCATCACGAGGCCATTGTCATGGTTTCCTGAAGAGATAGAGCTGAGATACTGTTTACTTCAGTGGGAAAGATTTTCTATTTGTAGACAGGAATCGTGCATGAAATGTGATTCAGCCACAGCTGGATTCAAAGACTGGGCTCCAGCCCCCTGCGACCCCGACAGGGACAAGCGGTTGAAGATGAATGAATGAATGTGGGATTATTATGATAGTAAGACAAATACATACAGACAATGTGAATATGACGGTGAATACATATTTACAATTTCAGTGTCTTTTTCAATTTTCCATTTGTATCAGGGCAGTTAGTCAGGGTTAGCTACTTACATGACATCGATATGGGAACTGCATGAAATCAATGATCAGC
The DNA here is from genome assembly GCF_963691815.1 of Echiichthys vipera. Classification (NCBI taxonomy): domain Eukaryota; kingdom Metazoa; phylum Chordata; class Actinopteri; order Perciformes; family Trachinidae; genus Echiichthys; species Echiichthys vipera. The sequence goes on from NC_139845.1 coordinate 19,568,918, forward strand.
TTGATGTATTTCATTAGGTGCTGAATGGGAGAGAACCCCGTTGTTTGGAAGCAGTCCCTCCAGGATATCACTTAGTTTGTTTGCTGTTATTACAACATAAAATTGCCAAATTAGCTTTTCAAAAAACAAAAACAAAACAGAGGTTTTTGCAAGAATATTTTTGCAATAATTTGCAATAATAACTTGCTTGCTCCACATCATCTTACTTATTACCCGGCTAATTACTAAAGTTCGCAATAATTTGGCTCAAAATATGAATTGATTTATTTGATTCAAAATGGTCCTCCAGAGCCTATTATTTAGAAATAAGAGATGGTAGATTGCCATAATTGAGCAATTGAGTATTCAACAAAGCTGTGCTACAAAGTTTAAAGGTGCTCCAGACTGCGACCAAATGGTTGCATTTTGGGACCAAAATTTGAGTGTGCAACTGAATTTGACATGTGCGACCAGATGTGTCGCCATATCAGTCTGTAAGAGGCTAAACAGCAACAGAGTGACAGATGAGACAGAAACAATATGTAAGCAGTGTAAGGAGACAGTGTCATCAGCACCGTAACACAAACACGTAGCCTAACACGTGAGCTGCAGCAGCCAGTCACAGTGTCGGGACTTGACAGACCTGAAGCCTCCATGTGTGACAGAGCTCCAGAGCCGAGTGACAGCAGAAATGTACTTGTTTAAACAGTGTTTAACTGATTCATTGACTTTGTTTCTTCACCCAGCGAGTGAGGCAGCAGGAGACACACAGATTGAGCTGACCAGTCAGTGTGGATACGGTTCTAATTCAAAACATATAGACAGCGGGAGAAAAAGCGGCTGGGAGTCAATCCACTTAATAAATTTAAAAATTATCTGTTCAGTGAGATGAGCGAGTGACGGTCGTCACACCGCCGTATGTTGACAGGTGGGGAGCGGGGCCATTTTAGACTGAGATAGACCCTGATCACACCCCTTATTCTGAATGTATGGTATATTTTTTAATATTGTACGGTCATGACAGCGATGGTGCTGTCGGTTTACCTTCTATGTTGCATTTTCAAAAGAGCACAATAAAAATGTGACACTGAATTTGAAACAGTACATTGTCATTTCTGAATCTATTATTGATTTACAGTGTTTGCCCCTAAAACTTCTGGTTGTGCCCCTAAAATTTTCAGTTGGGGAGCCACAGTGCTCCTAGTGAAAAGAGTCAGTCTGGAGCCCTGATTAATAATCACTTTACGCACAGATAGAGCAGAACATGTATGTGCAGCCTGATACCTGCAGACAGCTTGCTAGTAGTATCTGCACTGTTCAGTCAACTCAGTTTTAAAAGCAAGAGCTCAGACCAGTCTTTATTCAGCCCTCATGGATGCAACGGTTAGATTCACTGCAAGATAGCCAACGTCAGCCAACAATGTTGATATTTTACACATCGTGCAAAAAAAAAAAAAAAAAAAAAAAATTGGACTTAAAGTAGTTGTTAAAAAGGATCAACCCTCGATAGATACCCTAGATTTTTCTAAAGCCTGAAATCACTTGAATAACAATATGATGAAATATTAATACAGATTTTATTTTAACCAACAACACCAAAAACTAAACTGCCTACCTCAATACATCATTCGGCCCCTAACATGTAAAAATAGGAGTTTATAAATTATCCTCAGTGTTTCCTACCACACTGTGTAGCTCTGCCAGAAAGCTCCATAAACTTGTAAGGGGCCTGTGGGCAAGTCTTCACAGAGAACACTTCTCTCATAGTGACTAACTGTATATTCTCACTATACGTTCGGACAGTAAAACAACACAGTGATCTCACTGTAGGGTGGACTATACAGTGAGTAGTGAGTGATTTCACACCGAGTGAGGCATGGAGGGATCGTATGGTGATGTCCTCTGGGCTGTTTCGGCTCAGTGACAACAGTAGCTGACCTGACATTTGCCAAATCTGTCTGAATACAGAACCTTTTGTCCTTGAAAGGCAACGACAGACCTGACATTTTCCACTCAGTCCTCTCCAATTACAGATAATCTTTATTGCCTTTCCCTGCAGGAGGCTCCTCTCCGCTTTGCGTATCCCCAGGGCAGACGCAAACACGATTCAGTCTCCCGGAATGTGAATGAGCCGCAGCACACGGTGAGTCAGCACCTGGGCCCATGTAACAGTAGTAAGGCTGTGGCTTTTAACTGCGTACAGGTAGGCCTATAATATGGGCGTGTTTGATTTTCCCTTTGTTCTCCACCTCTAACTTTGTTGTACCTTGCCTTCACTGTAAATGGAAATATTCAAGCAATTTCCACTGACATTTTCATATGACTAAATCTCTGTTGATACGGCACAATAGTGACTAAACCTATAGGTCATGTAAAATATCAAAACAGAGTTGAAATCCAAATGTATAATCTCCTAATATTTAACTGACTGACTTTCATGCTCCTGGCTCGTAATGGTTCGTGTCTCTCATCAGGCTGTTCTCATTCCCGCTTCACATGATATCGTACGAATATTAATTCACAAAAACCCACGTATTCATAACTAGAAATGAATGCGCTGCAATTCTTTGTTGTTACACTCAACAGTGGTACCACCTCCTTTGTGATTATTTGGTAACAATGGAAGATTTACATTGGCAAAGACACAGAAGGTCAGGAAAGGTAGATTCAGCTCTTAAATTGTTTGCCCTTTCAACTGATATCTGGGGTGTAATGTTGATACCAGTGCTTATGTGTTTACAGCTTGGTAATGTGTTTAATATTCAGAAGACAGCAGCCTGTTTCGGAATATACTTTCAAATGTTACACAGTTCATCTTCAAATATTATCTCTCTACATTTCACTACATTATTAAAGAGTCTACTATTGATGTCCAAATGAAGCTTCATGAAGCATTAGTTGTATATGTTGACCCCACTAGATGGAGCTCTTGGTTTAAAGAAAAGGGCTCAATGAATGGTGATTCAGTGTGTTTTCAACCCTTTGTTAAACAGAAAGCTTCATCTAGTGGACAATGCTTCATGAAGCTTCATTTGAACATCACTACAATATACTGTGTGTGTCTGTGTGTGTGTGTGTGTGTGTGTGTGTGTGTGTGTGTGTGTGTGTGTGTGTGTGTGTGTGTGTGTGTGTGTGTGTGTGTGTGTGTGTGTGTGTGTGTGTGTGTGTGTGTGTGTGTGTGTGTGTGTGTGTGTGTGTGTGTGTGTGTTTGTACAGTGGTGTGTTAGCACTTGTATTAATCCCCAAAGTAATTGCCTGCCTGACCTGTCAGATTTGTTAAAAGGAAATTCCAGTAATCACAAAATGGGTCTAATTCTCACCATCATTCCCATCGGTAATATCAACACTGTATTCACCAAATGATTTGCTGAGATCTGGGAAAACTAGTAAAAAGAAGGCAGATAGGGCGTCATAAAAGAGTTTGACAAGTTGTTAAAAAAACAACTCTGAGTTAGCCAAACTAATTTGGAAGGCGAACAGAAAAATTGTTACCTGAACAGGTGAGTTTTCAGTCTGCGACGGACATAAGTGCAGATCCTGGGGGGTGGACACAGGAGACACGTCCCCCTCATTAAGAGCATGTGCAACTGTCCACACTAAAAAACATCAAAGTAGTAGAGGACTTTTATTTTGAAGAACTGCTGGAGCGTGACACAAAAATGCAACAATGCCTCATTCAACCCCTGAAAATCATATTGTGAATCGTGTGGAATCGGGAGCTCAGTGTGTCATTACATCCTTAATGTACAGTGGAGATCAAAACTAGAGGACAAGTTATTAATACTTGATTTATTCTGAAATGTTATTCTTTATTATTCAGAATTTGATAGAATATCAGCTGTGACTATATCATATCTGTACTAGCATGTTTTTTTTTAAATGACCAAGGCACTTAACAACCAAGGAAAAAAGCAAAATTAGAGAACCCTTTCAGATCCCTCCCAGTTATTGGTGTTAATCTAGCACCTGGTGACAGTTTACTTAATTGTTTGGCCCACCCTATTTATTGGCAGCTCTCCTGGTTACTTCGCAAGATGGCAATGTGATTTTTCCTTCTGGGATTTCAAGAATATTGAAACATTACAAGGACACAGATTCATTTAAGTCCCTCAAAAAGGCCGGTCGTCAGTGTAAAAGTGCACGAGAGGACAGGATTATGCGAACTGAAGGCCCACTCTGCAGTGACCAAACTTCTCATCAGCAGAAAGAATAAAAAGACTCTACTTGCCTTTGCTGATGAGCATGTTGTGTGGACAGAGGAGAACTGGTCCAGAGTGACTTCAGTGATGAGAGGACGTTGACTTTATTTGGGTCTGATGGAAAACATTATGTTGGGCGTAGGACTGGGGAAAGACTGAACCCAAAATGTGTAAAGAAGTCAGTTCATTCTGGAGGAGGAAGTGTCATGGATTGGGGGATTTTTTCTGCAGCAGGAGTTGGGCCTCTTGTACAGCTACATGGCAGGGTGAATGCAAATGTTTATGTGAACCTCCTTCAGCAACATGCAATAACTTCACTGCAAATGTCTCCCAATCAGCTGCAATTCCCAGCCAAGACAATGCCCCCTGTTACACTGCAAACAGGGGAAGCAGTTCCTTAATGTTTAGAATACTGAAACAATGAAATGGCCAGCCCAGAGTCCAGATCTAAACCCCATAGAGAATCTCCAGAAAATCCTTGGCAACAAAGTAATGTCTAAGAAACCCACTACAGTTAGTGAACTGTGGAAGAGACTGAGTCAGAATGGACCAAGATCAAAGCAGAGCAGTGTGAGAAACTAGTGATGTCCCGCTGTGTTATTATATTTGGCCCGCAAGATCATATCAAGGTTCTATGAGAGCTGGCCCGCGAGCATCCATGCTACCAGTCTCTTCGTACAAACTTTATCAACCCCTCCCCAAAATGGCCAAAAGAAAGATGGAAAACAGGAGCTTTCAGCACAGGTGGGAGGCAGATGATCTGTTTCTGAAGGTAAAGAGCTGTTTGTCTTGTCTGCAGAGCCACCGTGGCTGTAACCAAAGAATAAACATAAGAAACACCACTACAAGAACAAGGACCTGCACTGAACATTACACATCTGGAGAGAAGGGAAAACATGCACATTTGCAGTCTTTTTTTTTTTTTTTTGTAGAATTTTGCCTGAAACTTTGTCCCAGTTTTTAAATTTGGCCCACTGTGAATTTGAGTTTGACACTGATGCTATAGATAAAAACATTGTTGAAATCTTCTCTTCTGACACAGTGGTTACTGTTCTCTAATTTAGCTCAGTTTTTTCCACAGAATAAAGGTTTTTGTTGAAGTGCCTTGGTTATTAAAAAAAACAACATGCTAGTACAGCAGTGGTATAGCCACAGCGGATATTCTGTAAAATTCTGGACGGTAAAAATTTACAGTATTTCAGAATAAATCAAGTATTACAAATTTGTTCTCTAATTTTGAGCTCCAGTGTATAAATGTATCTATGAAAGGTATGATTGGAGCATGTAAATTACGCTCAAGTTCATTTAGCCAGTACCTTGAACCGAAAGATGGTGGGTTTATTTGAAATTTGTGCCCGTGCAGAATTCTTCATCTTCTTTCTCTTTCCTTATTTTGCATCATTTTTGTGTCTGCACTATTTCAGTCGTCTGCATTATCCCCTTTCTCTTTGTACTATTTTCTCTCCTGTTTTAATCCTCTACTTTCATAACATTGTGTCACATTTAAGTCTAATTCCTGATGTTTCAGTCATTAATGTCTCCTGTCTGTTACATGTTTATCCCCTCTCTCTGCCTTTTCTCCTCGTCTTTACACCTCACCCCCCTTTGATTTATTTCCTTCCTTTTCCCATTTCCTTTTCTGTCCTTTAACCTTGTACCCGCCTTTACTTTCTCCCCTCCCCTCCCTCCATTTTCTGGCCTCTGCAAATTAATGCCTCACCTGTAATTCCCCTGACTTTCTGCTCATTCCCTTTGCCTTTCTTTCCTGTCTCTCCCCTCTTCTCTCCTCCTTACACCTGCTGTTCTTCTCTTTCATTGTTTCCTTTTCTTTATCTCACATTTCCTCCTTTCCTTCATTTAAATGTCCTCCTTTCTTCTCCCCATTACTCCTCCTGTTTCATATTCTTCACCTTCTCTTCCCTCTTTAATCCATCCCTCTCTACCTCTCCCCTTATTCCTCTATTTATCTATTTCCGTGTCCCTTTGTCTCTCCCATCAACCATGCCATTTTTCTCCACTTATCCTCTTTCTCTCCTCCCCTCACATTTTCATTCCATACCCCCCCTGCATCCTGCCGTGCAGCGTTGTGTGCGAAGGACAATGATCTCATTCATATGTGCCTTGGAAAAATGTTTGTGACACTCCGGAGCGCTGATGAGCACTCGTGCAGTGCCACCGGGCGGCCGGGGGACCCTCGCTGATGGGGGATGGGATGGGGGAGAGGCGGTGGATGATGTGTGGGAAGTGAAGAGCACGTTGTGAGCGTGGAAGCGAGGGATGGAGTAAAAAGGGAGAGAGGCTTCTTTCAATGTCACCCTGTGATCCAACACACCTCATCACTTCCTCTTTCTGTCACCCTGTCCCTCCACCAGCCCCGGTATTTCCTCTCCTCACATCTTATCTCTTAGTATTCTGCCTAGCAGACATTTACATGCATTTTTCTCCAGGGATGATACTGTCACATTTATGAATTTTCAGGAGACTGCAGAGTGGGATACGAGAGTGAAGAAGAAACTGGATTTAAATGTGGCGAGGACTGCTGCAGCTGTAGATTGGGTTATAGCGCAGTAAACACTGAATAATTTCATTATGCCATGCTTTTAACTCTCCACCAAGCTAACTGGTTAGTTTTAGCAATACACATTAGTACAGCCTGAACTGGAGTGTGTCATTATTGCACCGAACAGTTGTCGGGCGAGCTGTGTGACGAAAGGAACCTGTGTTTCAGTGACTATAAGCCTGTTTTCACCAGTACGTCTGTTCACACCTGGCTGCAGGAGGCATCTCCACATACATCTTGAGTGCCCACTTGTGGTCTGACTTCACTTACCCACTCTATATGCTAATAAACACACACATGCCGTTTGCATATAGATAACCCACATGTTTTAATGACAAATATCTTTTTATAATTGTTATGTGTAAATTTCAGTTGTTTCTCTCACATAAACGTGACATGACTAATTTAAAAAGGTTCTGCAGATGGACGTAACTTTTCAGCGGTTAATGTGTAAAATGTTCAGAATTTTTGGTGCATTTTATGAACATATAAATAAGGATGTCCATCTGTGGTGACCTGTGCTGGAGAGCAGAGGGAAAGACGAAGACCCAATGTTTTCTGATGTTACTGCTCCATGCTTCAGTAAGTGAACTTTCTTTTTAGTAGATTTTATTTGTCAAGCCCGAGAGAAGGCAAATACTTGGTTTGAGACCGAGCTGTAAAAAAACGAATGAAATAAAATGTAATGCAATATTTTGGGGTCTGGTAAACCCATGAGGATTGGGTACTTCATGTGCATGACATGAAATAAAGAATCAACCAATCAATAATTTAAATAAAAAATAACAGGGACATTCATCAGAATCAGAAATACTTTAATAATCCCAGGGGTAAATTATTTTCGTTACAAAACTCCAGATATAAGAACAACAAATATTATACAGACTAAACATATATTATATATATATATATATATATATATATATATATATATATATATATATATATATATATATATATATATATATATATATAACTCTCTTTCTCTCTCTCTCTCTCTCTCTCTCTCTCTCTCTCTCTCTCTCTCTCTATATATATATATATATATATATATATATATATATATATATATATATGAAATATAAAATTTCAATTTACAGAAATGAATATTTACTGTAGTGAAATATATACAAGATCAACGATTGTTTGTGGTTGATTCTGAATCACGGAGAGGAGGTGACAGACTCTCCTAGGGATGTGTTGTATAGTTTAATGACCACAGGCAGGAAAGATCTCCTGTGGTGCTCTGTGTTGCATCTGGGTGCGAGGAGTCTTCTGCTGAAGGTGCTCCTCTGCTGGGCCAGTGTTTCGTAGAGAGGTGGACAGCATCCTCCTCTGTACCATGGTTGTCAGGGTGTCCAGCTCCTCCCCTACCACATCACCGGCGCTCCTGATCAGTTTGTTCAGTCTGTTGGTGTCTGTGACCTTCAGCCCACTGCCCCAGCATGTGACAGCGAAGAAGATCGCACCGGAAAAAGACTCATAAAACATCCTCAGCATCGTCCGGCAGATGTTAAAGGACCTCAGCCTCTTCAGGAAGAAGAGTAGACTTTGGCACTTTTTTGTAGACAGCATTTGCATTTCTAGCCCAGTTCAACTTGTAATTATATGGCGACAGGGGTCACAGGTGTTTTATTGGTAAGAGTTAATACAAAATGTCATGTGTTTATCCCTGCAGATGCTCCTGCTTCTAAATAGCAACAGCAGGCGTTACAAAGGAAGAACAGGTATATCTTTAGCAATATATCCTACACATTTTGTGACACCAGGTACATTTTATGGACCTTAAAATAAGGTGATTGTTACAAACCAGTGAATGAGTACATAGTTCCTTTTGCAGCTGAATAGGCAATGCTTCAGTTTGTATTCACACATTTACTCAGAGATGCCCACTTGTGATCTGATCACTCTTTTTACAGACAAGTTTAAATGGGGTCTATAAAACCACAACGACTTCCTGGTTGATCCAGTACAGAAGTGCCAAAAAGGGGCAGGTTTCATAATAGAGCATTTTCACAATTTCACAGCATAATTATTTTAGGCCTGAGCCTGTGAATGTTCTCATTTGTCCAGGTCATTGTTATCCCTAGAGCAATTTCAGTCAAAACAACTGGACTTGGTTATTTGTCTAGGAAGACGTTTCACCTCTCATCAGTTCATGTACGCATCTGACCAGGCTGGGACTGGTACAAAAAGTAAAGTTTATGAATAATGAGGGGCGTGGCCTCTTGAATGACAGCTAGCCCCTGGCTCTCACTACTCCTTAGATGTAAACGTTAGCCAGGTGGACGTATCTCCCTCTCCCAAACGTCACATACATGCGCTTTTTTGGTAAGAGGAAACGAGGCGGAGTCAAAGTCTGACAAGATGGCGACTCCCGGCGAGTATGATTGGATCAGAAAACGGACCTCCATGTAGATAATATGTATTGTACAGTTTATGTGGATGACTCATAGAGAACCCACAGAGAATTACCAGTCGACTCGATCTTCCCTCAGCTCTATGAAGTGTTTTAGTGTCTTTCAGCTCATTGTTTTGATTTTGTGAGCTGCATCTTTACTGCTTTGGTTCAGTCTCACCACTCTTATTATCTTATTCATGTTTTCTAGCTCAGATAAACCCACCGTATACTACCTGCCCAGCAACAAACAGCAGCAGTCAGACACATTTAGTGACAAGCATTTAGCAGCTAAAGAGACAGATATATCCTTCAGGAGTAGCTGGAGACCAAATGAATCTGCCAAGCTCATATTTCATTTGCCTGTGTTCTCCATCCAGCACAGCTTACCAGACTCACAAAACTCTGATCAAGCTTTTAAACTGATCAGGCAGCGGCTGATCAAATATGAATCAAGGTTCCATTACTGTATTGTCTATTTCTCCACTCAAATGTTTTCAGAAACATATTTTAGTATACTGTTTAGCTGTAGTTTTAAAACATTTTTGACCCAGCCGCAAATGTTTTCCTGCTTCAAAACAGACCAAGCACTGCCCCAACTTTGTTGGTGTGACTGGTGTCAGGTCACATTTCCTTGTTCTGATTGGTTGTAGGTCCTTTGTGTTCCGAGGCATTCTGCTCTGCATCGTTGATAAGGCCCCTTGGAAATCGAAGATGAACTGAGAGGTTCCTGACTATTACGCATTTGCAAATCATTCTGGGGATGTCAGGCGAGGAGGGAGGTACTGAAAGCAGCAACAACAAATGTTTACTCATGTAATCCGTTTCATGAATGAAAGAGAAGCAAAACAGTGTAGTTAGTTCTTGATGTGTTTTCACATTTGCATGCTATATCTTAGGCTTTCTTGGCCACCAAAGATGAACTTTAAAATCATACAACTAAAAAAAGTATTCTTTTGAAATGCTAAAAACAAAATGTGAAAATGTCAAAAAAAATTGTCCCAGCAAAGGTAAAGCACCGGCTGAAGAGGCAAAGGCTTCTTTTTTGAGAAAACCAATCATTCCGGATCGGTGATTGCTGCAAAGTGTAAATCATTATGCCCTTTTCCTTGGCTTTAAATGGAAAATGTTATGAGATCAAGGAAGAAGAAGAAACCATATCGAGTATGAAATACTTAAAAAACACACGTAAAGTTGTAACATTGAATCATCTTTTTAAATAATGAAGGAGCAATGAACTGTCGGGCTGCAGTTTCTAATAATATTTCATTAATGATGAAGGATAAAGGAGGGAGGAAAAGAAACAACAAGCCCCTTTACCACAGAGCACCACAATGACACTTCTTTCCCATGCATTTAGAGAATTCAAACATCACTTTTCACGGCTTACACTTCGGACAGTACTCCCAAACCTTCCCAATCAACATTTTTGTATTTTGCAGGAATAAATTCACAGTAAATGATCGATTTATCTACACTCAACCAGGCGGAGGCAGTCATATGTAGTCATCGCTCCGAAACCCTTCAAGTCTCTGGCCTCTTGCTGATTTTTCTTACATTCATGACCTTATGAAACAGTAATGACTCTTAATGTTAATTGCGTTTTTTTTCAAAATATGAAACATTTGGGAGACTGTGACACACCGCAGATGTAGTCTGCAACACAGCCAGCAAACGCGTATCATTTATCATCTCCTCTGAAGTCTTGCCTGCATGAATCTACGCCTAATATCAGATGAATCTTTGTTATATATAGATTTTTTTTTCAAAAGAAAGAAGACATGCATACCGTGTTAAATGTATCCCACATCACAATATCACAGCAAAATACTGTAAACTCAAGACAAGAACAGAAAACAAGGACAAAGGGAATAGAACAGAGATAGGCTCTTTAACATAGTATACATTCTACATGATATATATGTACCGAATATAAAATAAATAATACCACAAATTATACATGTCGTACTGTAGTACATCAATTATATTATTTTTTATGTTTTTAAGTAATTGGATCATATAACTGTAACAAAAGGACCAGGGCTTTCATTTATAAATCTTGCATAGACAGACAGAAATGTGCGCTGGCAAACGTTGGTATTTATAGAAAAATTATTTGTGTAGAAGCGTGCGTATGGAATGTTAAAGTAGTCGCAAATAATGCTCTCGAATATCATCCTTTATTTCTTTTCTCACTTCATACATATAAACACATTAAGGCTTGCCATATTATTCCCATTTTTTAAATAACCCTCAATATTTTATAAATTAATATGCTAAACTTCCTCACAAATAATAACGGTCGAGTTAAGCAGTCCCCCTTAGCTCTACAGAGTATTTTAGTATATATATTAGAACGGCAAATAGACAAAATCAGCAGATAGGTGTTGATCATATAGTGAAACATCTTGTAGCTAAAAAACACACACACACCAAAAGATATAAACCTCTACTGAATATTGAACATTTTAAAGAAAGGGTCCTCTCCAGGAATTTGCATGTTCTCCCTGTGTCTGCGTGGGTTCTCTTGATTCTCCGGATTCTCCGGCTTCCTCCCACAGTCCAGAGACATGCATGTGTCTCTACATGCCCTGCGATAGACTGGGGTCCTGTCCAGGGTGTGCCCCCCCTCATACACAATGTCACCTGGGATCGACTCCAGCCACTTGTAGACCCTTCAAGGAAAAGCCGTCATCTCCAAGACAAGGTCTCAGCATCAGGGAACTATTGAGTTTATCTTGTAGTGGTTCAAGTTCTTTATTTTTATGTCCACAATACACAATATACAGAGAAGCAGTCGTTGGCAAGGCCTCCAACAATACTCATCAAACAACTATAAAAAGGAAATAATGAAGTAAGAGCTAAAATCCAAATCTATGATATAAAAAGTGCAAGTTAAAATAAAGGGGTAAATTATTAACATACACGAAAAATAACTAAAGTAATAGAAATGTATGTATATTACTTGTACATCACCCAACAAAATTAATTGAAAATACTTTTAGATAAATTGAAATCAATGAGATTACCATAAACTAGACCGTGAACCTGTAAAACTGTTTTCTCTTTCTGCTCACTGTTGAATCTAAAACTTCTCTTTGTGACTTTGTGATTGGAACACTTCATGCTGTGTTTTCCGTATGCTTCAATTGTTTGAGAGCAGTGTATAATGAAGACACATTATATGAAAACTGGTACCACTGGGATAGTGGTTTGTGTACGCTCTGGGCACCAATACAGTATATATGGTACAGTTAGTAAATTAGCTCTAATGCTGATGCCGCACTCCTTGGTGTGAACTTGTGATTAAACCAGGCCAAGCCATTCATTATTGATGATCAGCTCCCTCTGAAGAATGCCCTAAATAGAGTGGTTGCATAACAAATGTGTAGCTTGTGAACGCTGATGAGACTTTCCTGTCATTACCGGCTTTTATGAATGAGAGTGAATTCTAACACCCAGCTCTAGTGCCTTCCTGTAAATCTCATAACCTTTTGTATTAAAAATGCAAATAATTAGTTTCAGTTTTGTTAGCTATTTTACATTTTGAATCACCTGCTTTTTGCTAATGCTAAAAAACCAACATTATATCCTAAAACCAGAATACTAGAACATTCAATTTTAAATTCACTGTTTTTCTTTGTTTGCTGCACTAATACTGGACTTTCATTCTGTTCCTAAGAAGAAATGTTTATTTGAAAAAGAAAAACCCACAAAAAAACCCAACCCCTCAATCTTCCAGCTAGAACTCAGCTCAGTGAGATTACTGACACGGTGGTACTGTACATACATTACTTAAACCTTGATTTTACTGCATCCCACCCAAAAAAACAGCTGCCTGCAGTTTGAGGATAAATGCAAGAAAGTGGGACCAGTGTGACAACTAACATTATGTTCCAAAGGCTGTCATGGAACAGCTTAAAACCTTTATATATGCTGTGAAAGTTGACATAACAGGTTTAATTTTTGTGTTTTAAATTGCTCCCCATGTTGAAGGAATGGTTGAGCATTTTAGGAAATACACTTGCTTTCTGGCAGAGAGTTACACGAGAAGACAGACTTGTACTTACAGCGCCTTTCTAGTCGTTCAACCACATCCAGCTTGCCACATTCACCCTTTCAAACACACATTCGAACTCTGCTGCAAGGTGTCACCTGCTCAACAGGATCTAATCTAATCTAATCATTCAGATGGACATTCACACGCACAGCAATTTGGGGTTGAGTGTCTTGCCATGTCTTCAGATTAGTTGATGACCTGCTCCAAATATTAATACCACTCCCACATCTCTGTTAAATAGCTACAAGGCTAGAGCCAGCAGACGTTAGCTTTACTTCGCATTAAGAATGGAAACACTTATTCTGGCTCTATTGAAAATCACAGATATAGATATAGCTAAGCACAAAGTCTGGAGACAGATTGATAACACTTTCATATCTGCCCGTGAATTTTATTTTACTTGTATTCTTACATCTACCTCATATATATTTGACTAAGAGTTTACTGTATATACTGTATATATATCCTCAAAGCAATTTCAGTCAAAAACAACTGGACTGGTTGTTTGTATAGGTTGTTTGTCCTAGACGATGACCTGGACGAATGAGAACATTCACAGGCTTACTGTATATATACTTTCTGTATCTATTTAGCGTTTATTGGTTATCCCGTACTGTATTTTTTTTTTTTTTTATACCTCCCTCCCTCGTGTTTTTGTAAACTGCTGGACATTCAATTTCCTTGCAGGAGTCATCTCAAAGGAATCAATAAAGAGAAGTCTAAGTGCTGCCGAAAGCAGAGTAGAGCAAATGTACTTAAGAATTGGATCAAATCTCCAAATTCCACTGCTGCTGCTTGTTTCGTGGCAGCTCAGGAGATAAGTAGTAAGTAAGCCTTAATAGTAATACGTGGAAAGGTGGTGAATACATGAAAGAATCGTTCATTAGAATATCAAAGCATCTATTCTCAGGCAGAGCGCCCTGTTTCTCCTTCGCCCACAGTAGCGAAAAGGCTCCACCAGCGACCCGCTGCAGCACTACTGCTTGTCTGTCACTGAGTTTTTCAGGTGCAGAGCCTCCACCCTCCTCCAAAGCAGGGGGTCTCGCAGTTGCAGCTGGTAATTGTGAGCTTTCATGGGCTCATTAGAAACTTCTGTAAAGCCCCTCTCTGTCTTTTCCTTTCTTCCTCTTAATTTTTTCCTTCTTTTTCTTTGATGCATCCAAAAGCATGCTGAAAAGCTGCTCGCCTATATCGCCTCAGGGCCGCAGAGACTGTTGCTGTTTTTAAAAAGAGGCTCAAGACCCACCTTTTTAATCAGGCTTTTAACTGACTTGTTTAATCATTTTTAATTCCTTTTATGCCTCTTACATTATTTTATTATTCTGTTATTATTATTATTATTATATATGTTTTATTTATTGGGTCTATTTTATACATTTTACTCTTTTACGGTAGCCTGGTAGTTTCAGCCAGTGTTTTTTTTAGTTTGTTTTTTCAGTGACCTGTTAATGCGGAGAAGAGTTTAAATAGTTGCCTATGATGTAGTGAATGACCTTTTGTAGATGTAGTCATCTTGTTTCCTCTTCAGTTTTTGGCCATTGGCTACTTTAATCCGACTTTGTAGCTGAAACGCTGATAACTCGGGTGTTATGTCACTCCCAGCTCCGACTTTCGACTTCTAAGGTATATGGAACGCACCATAAGTTTGCCGCCTGTTAATGACGCCGGCAAATTATTTCAGACTCTTATTCTGAATGTGTCAGAAAGAATCAGCAAGGAGACTGTGGGAACATGGGCCGGTAGCTAGGCTAGGCTTATTTTACTTACATGTTTTAAGGTGGGAGGTCATGTTGGTCTTGGATGAATGATAGGCAAAGTTTGCATGTGACCCTCTTGGGGTCATCCTTGTTCTTTTCAAAGTGATCCCATATTTTAGACGTCTTTTCCCGACTGATTGACTTTGAATTATTAACTGTCTAGCCGCATGTCGAAGGAGACCTGTCTGCTGCATTAAAAAAACAAACAAAAAAAAAACACTGACAGTGAGTGAGTGTCATGACTTCCTGTATCTGGCCCTTCAAATAAAGGCCAGCTAATGATTTTTTGGTCGATCAGTGCTTCGTTGACTATTTGGGGGCAGCCCTACAGAATACTAATCGAAGTGAAGAAGGGAAAATAATCAAGAAGCTTAGTGATAGCGAACGTGACAAGATGGAGGGCTCTAAAAGGACAGGTTCTAACTTTTAACGCACAGGAGAGCAGCCAGTGGGTGATTGCTGGTATATTTTTTTTCTCTGTGGCATCTTTATCTCGTCAATGATTAATGACACAGTAAACCTTGATCGCTGTGACAGATCCATGCTTTGTTTAAGGTGAGGCCTCCTCCTGCTCTTATGCGTTTCTTGCCAGATTGTGCCCCAATTGAAGGAAAAAGAGGCATTCTCATTACTCCTATTATCACAAACGTTTCAGGGGTGAGGTCTTGTGTTGCTGAGCCTCCCATTGGCCGGTAAAACTGCCAGTCAGAATCTGCCAGGAGAACAGGGGACTGAGCCCAGGGAGCTCAGATGCTCTTGGCAGTCAAATAATACAAACCTTAAACTATTAAAGTTTAAATTTAAATGATTACAGTGTTGCAACCTTACTGCTGATTATGTCTGACCCAAAGTAAGTTAAGACTTGTAGTGTACTTCAAATTACTGGTATTTATTGTGAGTGAATGCTAGCTAAGCTAGCTAGCAAATTAACTTTCACGCCATTTTTCTTTCATATTGTTGTTGTTTGTTTATTTTCTTCCTTGAGGTCTAACAAATGGTCTCTTGAGTGACAGTTAGCCCATGGCCGTCACTTCTCCTCGGAGGCTAGTTGTCAGGATTAGCATCATTAGCATGCTAACTCCGTCATCTCGACCTGGACTGAGGTCATTCGTTTGGTGATGTTACTATAAGTGACAAGATGGTTTGCTCTCTTTTAATTGTACAAACAGATGGTTTAGGAACACACTGTGTTAAAGTTAGCTCTGTTATGCTAATTAAATAGTCATACTTCCATGACTTGAACACAGCCTGCTATCTATGACACCTACACTAGATGCAAATCTAAATCGGCGTTCAGTGGTTAAACCCTACCACCCAAGTTAGCTAGCTAGTTTTAGCAGGTAACTTTTTCAATTTTCAATCAGCTCCGTGTCACTGCTGTACATGCAGAGGAACAACACAAGTGGCAGGAGCTTCAGGTTCACCCACCAGCAAAAGTCCACAGGATGACTTGCGTCAGCCGATTGGGAATCGATTTATAGCCCTGTTTTTAACTTTGTAACAGAACCTTTTTTTCTCAACAAACTTTTTCAAACTTTTTACCTGTTTTTCACTGGACTTAGAGTTCTGATTTAGTTTATTTTTTTCCTCAAAAAAGCCTTACTTACTTTTTGATGAGTCACAAAATATTGAAATAAAGTTTAAGAAGCTGAACATGTAACAAGAGTGTTACACACTCACTCTCACTGGTATATACTGGCACCATCACCTATCTCTTCATAGTAATGTGACAAAACAGGCATGAATATAATATGTCTGTAACTTTTAAAATGAACATGTTTCTGCACTTTGAAGACACTTCAGTTCCTGGATCTCTGGTTGAACAGGGTCTGTAGTCATGGGTGTTTTTTGTTGTTGGAAGAAAGCGTGAATAATAAATCTACTTACCTGAAAGTGCTCAAACCACCAGAAATATTAGGATTTGACATCATCCCATAAACCAGACTTCAGCAGCGTAAAACGGCACTTGCTTTGGTTGGTTAGATAACCCAGACCTCAAATCTTTTTTTGTTGTTGTTTTGACAGCTGTCTTGTAGTGTGGCATGGTCGACAATCGCTACCCCTCACTGTCCTTTTCCCAGATGATCCACTCACTTGTACTTTTCCATGGCTGGTGGTTTCTATGGCAACAAAAGAGGAGGAAGACGAGGCTAGGGCTTGACAGAGCACTGTCAAGCAGACAGCACAGGGGCTGCTGATCCTCATGAGGTAGGAGAAAACCCACAGGGAAGAGAGCAAGAAAAGGAGGGAGGGAGTGTGGTGAGACAGGGAGAGTTGAACACAACCAAAACTACTGTGAAATGACTCTCAAACACTATTCGTAGCTCTGTGCTGGGTTACTTTGTCAAGAGGATCAGTTATGTCTGGTTGATGTTCGAGTTTATACTCCACAGAGAATTTCATCAGCGTGATATTTTACACTATTACTGGGAAATATGAATAGACCTACCACACAAACCCACTGACAAATCTGTCAGTCAGCAAATCTGTTTATCAGAGCACGGTGGCTCCAGCCTCTCATTGCTTGACCTACTGGATCTCTGTGTCAGCAGCACAGTCTAGCTGCACCGCTTATCATAGGGCAAAAAACATTCTGGGCTCTATCTTGCACCTGGCGCAGAGCGGTGCACAACTGTCATTGCTAGTTTCAGACCAACAAAGTTGTCATTTTGATACCCATAACCCATGTTGTAGCAAATGTACTTGCGTCTTTATATTCGCCGATCGGTGATTAAGTCCATTTTGGATGAGGTGTGCTCAGGCGCATTTCTGGGCGCATTGCTATCTTGTTGCAGCACAAAGTGACTGCGCCATTGACCAACGAAAACCTGGTCTAAGGTAAGATCTGTTTCCTAAGCAGAAAACCGTTCACTTCTCCAACTTCCTGAACCCGCTGTTTAATTATCAGTTTCCCTGCAAGTGTACCTAGCATTTAAAGGGGATGGGAGGTAATGCTCTGATTGGTTTCATTAATGTTACGCCCACAACACTAATGAATGAATGAGTCTAATGAAGAGACTAAATAAAACCTGGATACGCCCTAAATACACCTGTGCCATGCACTTAAGACCATGCGCCATACAGTAGATAGCAGGCTTTATCCCAACAGTCTACACCTGCGGTCAGACTACTGTGGCTCTAACACTCACACTGTCTTTAAAAGATGTCATTTGTTTGATTAATCATCAAAGGGAGTGAAAACTACCGAGCCCGTCAGGTTACAATGCTACAACTTTTGATAATGAGTATGCGAAAAGTAACATTTTGTTCCTTAAAATGAATCATTTGTGCTCAAATTAAATGACAATTTCCCCCCAAATTAGCCATTTCTTCTAACAAATGGCATCAAGTTATTGTAGCGCTATGAACTGAAGTTTCAGGTTGTAGTCCAGCAGGGGCGCCCAGACTGTTAGCAGCAGGCTAGCAGCGGTATTTTAATGCAGATAGGGTCTTAAACTACTACAATCATTCCTTCAAATTATAGTGTAAAGTAAGTGAATTGATTCTGTTTGTCTTGAGTTTGTTGTCATGCAGTTTTTTGTTTAATTCTTAAATTTAGCAGTTTAACTTTAGTTCAACTCAATGCGCAAACTCTATAACGTCCGTCCAGCTGATGATTATTAAACTAACCTCAACCTTGTGGCCGACCGTGCTGTGGTGGGTTTGTTTCTCACACATCACCTGGTAGTGACTGACTGAGCTTCTCAATGTATTTCACAAAAATATTTTTTAGTGACGGTAGTGGAGGCACTCTTTCTTTCAGGCCAATCCATGGATTTCAGAGAAATGTGCATTCTGTAAGGACTATGCTTTAAACACTAGTGCTTAGCTCATCCTTCACACACACAAACATAATTCTGAAGCAAACGTAGCAATGCAAATAACTTAACTTCATCAAATAGATTTCATTGACTGAAGAGTAAGTGCTACTCAGACCAATGATACCACGGACTGAGTTTCAAGCTTTCTGCAGAAGCAAACCAGTCCATTATCTGGGTTTCAGTGCACATAAGGGCAAAAGTCACATTACACCAAGCATCTCAGTTCATTGCTGTTATTCACGTTCCCACTGGCAAAGGTTGTGGATAAACTTGGTACTTCTTTTGGTCCCACCGCAGTTGAGGTTCCAGGTAACCTGAGAATATACTAAAAGGTGGAGTTCAAACACTGCAGTGCACTGACTGGTCAGAACAAACCATCACTAGTGCAACACGGAACATCCAGCACAAAAAGAAGATAATGTGAGGGTAGTTTCATGCTACATCGCGATACTACATTGGTGATCACCTGAGAATCCTGCCTACACTGATGCAGCATTGGAAGTCACTATAGACCAATTTAGACACCAATACACTACTGCTGATGGGCCTGTTTTCATGAAATGTTGAAATGTTATAGCAGATGAAATAAAGATTTGATTAAAAATACTTTTATTTTGGCTGTAATACATGTTGGTTTGACAGCTTGAGGGTGCTGGTATTACCTGCTGGTTCACTGCAACAATTATTGATACCATAATTAATAGTTTTAATTACAACTGTGATTTTTATATGATACAGGTCAAAATTCTAGACTGTATAAACATGGATGCAGTCTCTGTGACAGCACCCATAGGTTTCTGAATAGCTAGCTAATCAAAAAATGGGTAAAGAGGTGGCGCGTGGATGGAGCTGAGGAGGGTTGTATGGAACCTACAGTCTCCTGTGACGGCATCCACCTGTCACTCAAAGCAGACCTTAATTATACATCACTTTAAGCCTAAATAAAATTCAAAAGGTGAGTTGCATAAAGATTCACTCCCCATATAGTTGTCATGAAAAGTGAAGGAATTAGCTATTGTTTTGGTAGGCTGTAAACATGCTTATTTCTGCTGTAAATTGTGTCATTTTAACATGGGGGTCTATGGGGATATGGGAGCCAGCCCCAAATGACTGTTCAAGGGAATTAATTTTTTGGCACTTGATTTTCAGCCCCAGAGTTGGCATGTTGGTCAAAATGTGGAAAAAAGCCTATTTCTGTGAAATGGTTTGTTCCGCTCTAGCTAACATAACTAGCCGCTTAGCTGCTAATAGATAAAGTAAAGGTCATAAGATAAAATAATAAACCAATTTACGTCTAAAAGCAAACTACTTCTATTAAATACAGCAACCACAAGGCTATTTAGACTACCCAACAGAGCTGTTATACTGTGTGTCACAGTACACACTTCAAATCCCCCTCTAGGCTTCCAGACCTTTGTCAGGGTCTGAAGAGCTTTTACATGAACAGGAAGTGAAGGCAACATGTGATAGCCACTGGCCAAGGGGCAGCTGTCAGAGAGCAAAGCTGAACACTTTAGAATTAGATCAGAGAGAGCCGACACACACTCATACTTCTATAAGGATACACACATACACAGAGAAGAAAGGAAGCAGAGGGCCAGTTACAACCATTTCCTCTGCTGCTGAGTGGGCTAATTGGGAAGTAAAGTCGTTAATCTGCTCACCAGCTCTGGTTGCAATCTCTATAAACAGTCGTGTGTGTGTGTTTGTGTGTGTGTGTGTGTGTGTGTGTGTGTGTGTACGTTTTGTATTTCCACTACAGCTGTCTCTGTCCATCAGTACAGACCACACGTTTGTGTTGGCTGGAGCTCGCAGTGTTTGACAGGCAGAGAGGGGGAGGAGGGAGGAACACGGCAGATCTGAGGAATCAATCTGCAGCCTGAACAGTCAGCAAGACCCGGGGTACTGGAACACAGGCTATAGCATTTTGCGAGCAGTCACGAATACAGCTTGATACATCATAGATAAGAGTTAACATCCAGAGGCCGTCGCCAGAATTTAGTTCTGGTTGGAAGACAGCAAAGATCTGTTTTTAAAGGCTCTCTCCAGGGGTTCTATTGAAAGATGTATCATTCAGTTACTGTTATCTGGGTAGCGGTCAGCCAAGGCCTCGCTCTGATCAATATTTCACCAGTGTCCATGGAGCAAAGTGGTCTGAGTGGAGTCGAGCCAAGAACTATAATAAAGAAGCAGCTTGTCCACTCTTTTGTCCTTCCTTTAGTCAAACGTGATTGCGATCTGAATCAGGTCGGTGCACACTGACAGGATAAAGAGCCGGATATATAAGAGCACAGCAGTGTAACCTGGGCTTTAACTAAGCACATGTTCTGATAGTAGTTTGACTATTTATTGGGACCTTTCTGTCTGCTATATTCATGCTTACCTTATGAAATGAAAAAGTCATCGACATCCATGTGTGACTAGCAAAGAATTAGCTAGGTTTTCTAGCATTTGGATTTTCACCTTCTAACATCTAAATGTTCAGTGTGGGAATTGTTTTACAGTTCAGTGTTAAGGCTGGAGTGTGCTTGAAACAGCCAAGTGTCATATGAAGACATATAATGGCAATAATAGTAAGTCTGCCATTAAAGAGGGGCAAGATGTGATGAGTAACACAAACACCTTTGGTTAGTCTCTCCTCAGTGAGAGTGATTGTGTGTAGAATAAAGAAAGCGCTTGAGAGATAAATTCAAACCCAGCGGTCGTGATTGTTGGATTGACAGTTTCAGAAATTTGAGAACACTGTTGTTGCTGTTGTTGAACGATGGCCCCAAAAATTTCTACATCGTAAACGTCAGCCCATCCTCATTTCAAGGGGCATCACAAACATTTGATACCGGTGCAAAAGGCATCCTTGAGTGTCTGTATGAAACGAACGGGGCTTTCAACTGTAAAATCATCCACAGCAAAATTAGACACTCAGCAAGTGCTCCAGGGTTATGTGCGACAAAGTCTGTATAGGGATGACATCAGGGTGGTGGGTGGGTCAAACAAAACCTGACCTTCACCCCTTGTGCCACAAGCCACTTTTTTAATGGTTTTGTTGTCTAAACCTAACCACATTTGTTTGAATTCACAATTTAACAACGTCTTCCCCGTGTTTAAAACAGTGACTGTTGAACGTCGCAGGTATATGCCCAGGGCTAAACGGGGCATTGACAAGTAATGCCAAATGGTCCTGACAACAGCAGTATGTGATAAGTTATGACCATTATCCATTATAGTGACCATTATAGTGAAAATAATAACCATTATTTTACAAGTGCGCACAGCCACTCGCTATAAGTCTGCCGCCTGTTAATGACTCCGTCAAATTATTTCAGACTCTAATTCTGAATGTGTCAGAAAGAATCAGCAAGGAGACTGTGGGAACATGAGTGGGTAGCTAGGCTAGGCTTATGTTACTTACATGTTTTAAGGTGGGAGGTCATGTTGGTTTTGGATGAATGATAGGCAAAGTTTGCATGTGACCTTCTTGGGGTCATCCTTGTTCTTTTCAGTTATTCCATATTCTAGATCTGTGAATGTTTGTCCAGGTCATCGTTATCCCCTAAGCAATTTCAGTCAAAAACAACTGGACTTGGTTATTTGTCTAGCAAGACGTTTCACCTCTCATCCAAGAGGCTTCATCAGTTCATGTACGCAACTGACCAGGCTGGGACTGGTCCAAGTAACTGGTGTGGAGATCCAGGTATTTAATTATTCTAGACATTTTTCCAGACATGATAATATGTAATGATTAACTGTCTAACCACGATGTACAGCAGTTGCACTGCATCTGAAATATACTTCACATTCTTTCTGAATGCACTGTAACAAGTAAATACCTCATGTAAAATGTCCTGCTGCTCAAAATACTCACTGTAGCTGAGTGTATTGAGCCACTGCTGGAAATAGTCCCCATGAAATGTACTTTGTTGCTAACAACTACAGTAACCCTTTTAAAAAATATGAAACTAAAGCGTTTTCAGAGGGGATTGGGTACCACACAGAGAGAGTAGAGAAATCAAAGCATTGACACATTGTTGATTTCCATGTTTTCAAGGGAGGTGGTGATTATAGGAAAACAAAACAAAACAAAACCTCACAGTAACTGAGTAGACTGTGTACTGTGCGAACATTTTTGTGGAAAGCGCTCATTGTCTACCAGCATATACAGGTATATATTATATATATATCATTGTCATTGTCAACTAGGCACACATTTGACTTGCCAGCAGTGCAGACTTCAGAGAGTCCCCCTGATTTAACGATAAGTTAGACTGAAACTAAAAGCAGCTGGATCCTTTTTCATCTATGTATGTCTCTGACTGAATAAAAGCAGCAGCAGCATGTTTTAACAGTTACTGTCATAAAACATGTGGAGAGCAGACGCCACACCCACCGCCAACACATTACCACACATCACAGGACGAAGAGAACTGGGTACCACACTGTTAAAAGATGTGTACTATATGTGAGTGTAGTGGTGCTGACCTCTTGCAACATTTGTGCAGATGAATATCAGTGGCAACTTATACACAAATACACTTGCTTTCCATTAAAAAAACAACACAAACATGACCAACACCTGACCCAACCTTAGAATAGGAATAGCTTGAAGTCAAGAGATTCTTCTTAATGATAAGTACAAGGATGTGGGAGTTATTTGTTACCAGTGCTGACCTTTCCACAGCACTGTTTTAATGAAAAATTTCCCCAAAATGGAAAAGCACAACAGACATGGTAACACTGAGTGTGCTGCACGGTGAGAATGAAGGCTTCCTTTGACTCAACAGAGCAGTCATCGCGGCTTTGATCACTCAGGAAGTACGGAGACCCGCACCTACTTTATCACCCTCATTCATTTCTGATCGGACACATAGTAGCAATAAATCTGCCATTTTTCCCTCAACAGAATTACAGGAAAGGTGACTCATGACTGTGTCTTCGTCACTGTACTCGTGTGGTAAATCCCTCTGAAGTGAGGGACACACTGGTTTCTAATTGGCCGCAATGGACAGTGATGGTGTGGCCCTTAGTTGGCCTCAGTGAGGAAGAGGGATTTGGGGAGGCATGCTCAGGGTCAAAGGGCAACTTTAGGGAATGAGGAAGTAACAAGGACATATGGTGGCGGGTCATACTTTATGTTTAGTGTTTGCTACACATACACCCTTTTTCTTTAGGGTCAGGACTGTGAAAGGTGAGATTTTATGCCGAAAAATAAAACAATTTCATTTTTGTAACTCCAGCCATCACCTAATTTGTTTATGATAACTTTCCACCCACTGGGGATAGCATAAGAGACACATGAAGATGCTTTGCTGAGCGGGCACAGTTTCAAAATGCAACATGAACAGTTTTACCTCATCATGAATGACGGCTGGACCCAATTATCCGACTATTCAACTAATCGGATGTTTGTTCATATTTGGTTTTCAATTTCAATCCTTTAAAAAAGAAAAAGTAGAATTTAACCAAAAGACAATCATTGCAGCACAGTGATTTCGAGAGATGAAGATCTTAAAACCTGACGATATTTCTTGTTGAGGTGACGAGTTGTCTTGTGATATCAGTACAGCCAGCATGATGGATTCGAAATTAGCCTGCCACTTTTAATTAGTTTGTGTGGCAGCATTTTGGATTCCTGGTAGAAACAATTGATGGCAAGAGAGTGACAGGCAAGACATGAACAGTATATAAGCACTATGCAAACCCACCTGCAGCACCACCACAGCGATCTTCTAAAATTGTCACACCCCTAGTGTTTCCATTTCAGCTCAGTTTAAGAGTCTTTACTGTGTTTTGCTGTCATTTACTGTTGCTCTCCTCTCCTCTCTTCATCCTGGGTGCAGCAGGCAGCTGCAAAATTGTTGCTAACTTGTTCTGCAGGTTGCTCTGCTACCAATACTAGCTGGTCTGTTTCAACAATGTCAGGCTTAGGAGATGCGCATGCAGGCTGAAAATCACCGCAGAAATTATCATGACTCGCTAATTTATTATTCCCCGCAGCGATGTGCGGTGTTGATTAGTACTGAAGATCTGAAGTTGGGTATTTTTTTTCCTGAGGATGGTCTGTACGGTATACTAGAGGCATTGTTTACTGTTAGCATGCTAACGTGTGATGTGACGATGGTACATGATATATGCTTAACATCAGCGTGTTAGCATTGTCCTTTGTTTTTGCTCTTTTGGAATATACTCTTAAACATGCTACCTCACTGCTACATGCTTTATGACTCTCACTGATTTTCTAAAGTTCTTGCAGACACACGGAAGCCACAAATGAACCTGCAGATTAATATTCATAGTACAATAACACTTCTTAAGAAAGTGAAGACTACAGTATATCTTGATACTGTCAGACAGTGCATTGCATTGAGAGCACACACACACACACACACACACACATTAAACCACAATGTGCAATGGACATGTGCACCCCAGAGTTTCTGTTAAGGAGGAGTTTTGGGCCACCTTATCCTAAAAAATATGCTAACCTTAAAAGAAACCTGTCTGGTTTTAATGGTTTCAGTACCAGTGACATCACATCCCCTCAATGTCTGTCTTTAAATTCTATTTACTCCATGTGTTTTTTTCACTCATTCTCCGCCAGCATTCAATTTTGCCGTCATTTTTGGGTTTGTGTGTTGATGGGGACTTGCATCCTTTGCTCATAGCAGAGAACGGAAAACAAGAAACTGTGTCAACACTTTGATCCACAGGCGCTCGAGTTCAGTGCAACAGTTGCTGTTCTCTGTTTTCAAGACGGTTCAATATCCTTTATGACCAGTTTCCTAGGTATCGGGATTCTCATTACTGACTTTTCGGCCAGTTTCAGATTCATAAGAAAAACGGGTTTCTACAGTTTGATCTACCGTGCTGGTAAGCATATAATGGATATAATATATCAATATAAGAATCCTTAAGTCATTCAATTCTCCTCACTAAAAGAATGATCAAAATACAAGCAGCAGAGGTAAAGATATTTTGAGATATTTCTGCGTGACTCAAGATCATTTTTTAATATTATTTTAGACTTTTCAAAGCTCTGAAGAGTCATATTTGCACAATTCACATAGAAAAGTCTATTGTCATTCCAGCTCAAAAATTCACTATCAACCGCCATATTCGTCAACCAAACATTACTGTAGCTTTTATTTTTACCATGTGAGCATTGCCACATTCCACAGAAAGCATGACGAGAGACTGTGGACGTTTTCCGAACATTTTGGGGGAGAGAGAGAGAGATTAACATTTCCCCAGCATCATCGGCTGGCGCTCCGGGCTGACAAAGAATAGAGAAGATAAAAAATAAAAATCCCTGAAACAAAACCCAGAGGTATTAATAATATTTACAGGAAGTGTAGGTTACACTGAATCTAAAAATATGTCTGTGTTCAGGCTGATAATTAATTAATGCATTTAATGCATCTTAATTGCCTTTGCCTCAGAACTTTCATTCATAGACTGCAAACATGGAAGCAGTGTCTGTGACGTCATCCATAGGTTTGTGAAGGCCAATGTGAAGCTCAAAGTGAGTGGCTCACAGTGACTCCAAAGTCAAAAAAGTGTGTCATAAAACTGATTCAAAAGGCTGTGAAGATACATAAGACTGCTCAGCCCAAAGTCACGTGAGTGACATCTTGCTGAAGCTATTATCCGATGTAGAGCTGCTTTAGGTCACTGCTCAGTTTCATGCATTTTAAGCATGTGAGACCACAGCTCACCTGTGGATACTGAAAGGCAATACTACCTGCATTTGAGGGAGTCTTGCTTTATTGGCTTGCTTTATTTTTTGTGTGTTACAAAAGTGGAACTTGGCAATGTGGATAATTTGCATCAGACCCGGAAAATGCGGAAAATCGGCTTGTGATTTTTCTGCAATTCCTGCATCACGTTTCCGCATTGCACTAGTGAGGAACTGTTAATATCACTTAAATGGGTGACCTATATAAAGTTTCCCAAAGAAATTTAAGTCAAAAGCAACTGGATTTGGTTATTTGTCTAGGAAGATAGGTGGAGATAGGTGGTGTCTCAGACCTCCAATTTACAATGCAGCCCTTTCATCCCTTACCAGGAGATTCAACCATCTAACCTCAAACAGCAACTGTTCACAAATGGCCTCCTGTGACTCCAACGACTGTCGTTAAGACTCAATAGAGCACTAATAAAGTCCAAACCAACGACTGTCGTTGGCACTTGGAGCACAAAGGCTTCCAGTGACATCATCTGCCTTGTGAGAGGTTAAATACCTGGATCTCCACACCAGTTAGTTGGACCAGTCCCAGCCTGGTCAGATGCGTACATGAACTGATGAAGCCTCTTGGATAAGAGGTAAAACGGCTTCCTAGACAAATAACCAATTGCTTTTGACTGAAATTTCTTTGGGGATAAGGATAACCTCGACAAATGAGAATATTCATAGGCTATATAAAGATTAGCATTTTAATATGGTGATCTATGATTGACCATTCAAGGAACTACCATTTTTGACACTTCTGTGTTGGCATCATTTTTAAGCACCGGAGGTTGCAGCTTACTCCCACATTAACTCTCCTGTGCCTCACAGCTTGAAAATATCTGAACTAAATCGGTCAGATAAATGATTGTTTCATGAACATGTTTAATTTAAGTTGATATAAGTATCAAGATTGTAAAAAAGTGGGGGAACAAATTAACCATGAAAATGGATTCATATTTAACTGTACACTGATTGCAAACAAAATAATTCTGCATACAACTCCGTCCTGTCCCTCTTATCAGGAATCTAGGTTTTTAAATGTAATTCCATTACAATCTGTTTATTAAGCAATAAATATGAACTGGCAAAGTCTTCTGTTTAGTTTTATTTGAGTTATTCTACATCAAAATGAATCAAAATCCATGTCACCCCACCCTAGTTTGATCTGACATTTCAGCTCCACCCTAAGCTCTTTGTGTGGTTTTAGCCGAGAGCTCCAGCAGCACTAGGACACTCATCTGTTTTCCCATTCGTGTCCCATGATTTCTGACGTCAAGGTCTCACTTTCCCATCTACCATATTCTGTGATGAATGATTCAGCAGAGCTAAGTTTATTTGAAGGTGACCCCTCCTGACAGTTTGTGCTCTTATCAGCCTGTCAACTGAGGGGAGCGCTTTTCAGTTTCCAAGCTGGCAGCATAAGGGATTAAGCATTTTTTGCTTTGTGTGATGTTTGTGTGTTTTTCCTGTTCTAGCAGAATTTTAAGAGGACATTTAACAGAAAGTTAAGCTCAAGAGGATGCTGTTGTTACTAGTTTAGATTACTCAAAGATGATTTCCAGCTAGTTCTCACCCTCTGGGTGTCAATAATGCCGTTTTGTCCGCAGCTTTCTCTGCTGGTGCCTTGTAAATCTGTGTGCAACGCTTGGAGCAAGTGCTCAAGCATAAAGAGTAACAAACTCTGTGTAAGGAGCTAAACACCAGACTTTCATCCATGTTCTGTGCATCACTGTAGTTGCGTTACAAAGTCACTTATTTTATTTGGTTCATGCGCCACAGTTTAAACTGGCCGGAGCATTTAGATCAAAAATAACTTGGTTCAGAACCTGAAAAGTTTTTTCTGAACTGGAACCTGAAATGACTGTTTTTTTCCGTCCAAACCGGTTCAACCTTGACAACATCAGCAGGTGAGTCATTTAAAAGATAGAACGCAGACTTCTTCTCTGGGGACGTGACCAATAAGGACATGACAATGTGAAAGGAGATGTGTTCTCACTGGATGAGAGATCGATCAGAGCAGAGTAGAAATACAGTTTATCAAGATATGTGTGAAGATATCAAGTGAATGTACAGCAGCTGCAGTTTTCACAACAAATAAAGACCCATGGAGGAGTCCCTTATGTTGTTTCTGCTGCTGAGTGAAGTGATGGAGGTTAGCTTCGGAGACTCCAGACAGACAAAATAAAAGTGTCTCCTCCTGTGATTTCTGACCAGGTACAGCTAACACTGACCTACTGTCAGATATTTTATTAAAATTCATTTCAGAGAAATGCTCTGAATGAATTTGCATTCCCTCTTGTAAACAGTCACAGTAAACAGATCGGTTCCAGAACCCGTTTCCTGTCCCAAAAACGTTATCAGTGGGTTGATGAATTTGGTTTCCATTGACTGTTGTTAGCTAATTATGTTCTCAACAAATTATACAATGTACAATCTCAATTCCGATGAAGTTGGGACCTTGTGTCAAACATAACACAACCTATATTCGATTGAATACAATGAAAATAAAAGATATTTAATGTTTAAACTGATAAACTGGGAGAGGGGCATGTTTAACAATGTGATACATCACCTTTCCTTTTAACAACACTCAATAAGAGTTTGGGAACTGAGGACACCAATTGTTGAAGTTTCGTTGGTGGAATTCTTTCCCATTCTTTCTTAATGTACGACAGTTGCTCAACAGTCCAGGGTCTCCATTGTTGTATTTTGCGCTTCATAATGCTCCACACATTTTCATTGGGAGACAGGTCTGGACTAGTACAGCCACGCTTTTGTAACACATGCAGAATGTTACTTGGCATTGTCTTGCTGAAATAAGCAGGGACTTCCCTGAAAAAGACACTGCCTGCCTAAACATCACAGATTCTGGCTTTTGAACTTGGACTGATAGTTATCTGGATGATCCTTTTCCTAATTGTCCTGGAGGACATGACGTCCATGATTTCCAAAGCAATTTGAAATAAAAATGGACTCGTCAGCCCATAGCACACTTTTCCACTTTGCATCAGTCCGTCTCTGGATGAACTCAGACCCAGAGAAGCCGGCGGCTTTCACTTTGCATGGTAGAGTTTTAACTTGCACTTGTAGATGTAGTAACGAACTGTGTTACCTGACAATGGTTTTCTGAAGTGGTCCTGAGCACATGTGGTAATATCCTTTACAGAATTATGTAGGTTTTTAATGCAGTGCCATCTGAGGGATCTAAGGTCCCAAAAAAAGAAAAACGCTTGGTGCATGGAGACCCACAAGAGTAGGCAACTCCCAAAGTGGTTGCATGGCAGTCACTATCTGAGGATGAATGATCAAATGGTTCTTAAGTGGAATTTTAGGATCTTATCACTGTCTTTATACAGTTTATCAGGTCACACACACAATACTTCCCAACATTTCAATAACAGCATATTGTAGATTTAACAAGAAGTATTCATCTAATGGACATTGTGTTTCTGCATTCACCTGCATCCAGCATTCAACTATGCACTAACTGCCCTGAAGGCGAAGCACAAAGCAAGGTGACATATTTGTCACTGCCTGGCTCAGATGGGGAATTCTAATTTCCTTAGGGAATGCTTACATGCTGCCTTATTCTCCAAAGCAGTGTGCACTGAAAAAGTACAAAAGAAACACAACACATAAAGGCTATTGTGAAAGTTATAAATAAAAATGATGACAGGGAATTCAAAAATACTCAGAGACCTGAGTGAAAAAAGATAAAACTATCCTTTATTAGTCCCACAGCGGGGACATTAACAGTGTTACAGCCGCAAAGGGGATTTATGCAATGACAAAAGCATCAGTAAAAATGGAACATATAAATATGTAAACGGTAGAAAAGCAGTAAAACTATATAATAAAACACAATAATATCCACCACACTTACTCACTCCTATGTACAACTTGCCCTACCTACACACCGCATCTCATACACCTGAGCTTTTTAATTAACTGCAACACCGCCTCATTCTGAATTGCAAATCAGCATGGCGCTCTGCTGCTGGTGTGTTTGACAGCAACTCTGCTGCAGACACCAGACTCCATCCGTCTCCTCTGGGGCCTTGCTGCTGCGTTATCGTGCATCATCGATTGGGCAAAGGGATGAAGCCGTCGGGGGACCACACATTAGTTTCACTGCTGCTGTTGTGTACGATCAGTGCAATCCCTCACACACACACACACACACACACACACACACACACACACACACACACACACACACACACACACACACACACACACACAGCTTCCAGCCCCCTAGATGAGCCAAGGGAGAATCTTCCTCCAGGATGAGCGACACTGAGAAGTTGTGTGTGTGTGTGTGTGTGTGTGTATGTGTGTGTGTGAGATTCAGTTGAAGACAAAGTGGCAAATCTAAACTGTGTTTGTGTAAAACAGCACCGGTGGATGAGAGGCTGCATTGTGGTGCTTATATTATAAGTGCAATAAAACCTTAACACAACTATTATGTTTTAATGTGCATTTAATGCTGATAGTGAAGTGAGCCACAGCACACACCAGATGGCTTGGTTATAACGCAACATGTTTTTTTATATGCCTGTTGAACAGGTGTATTTTTAAAGTATGAAATGCTAAAATTAGCAATGGTCCCAAAAAAAAACCTTTGTGGGTAAAAAGCTAATACATAGGGCGCACTCACACTGTCCGTCCGTACCTTGCCCAATGCTTTAGGGTACTTGTCCCCCCTCCCTCTCCACCCACGGGCCAGGCCTGTTTGTACTCACACTACCTGGGCCTCGGGGCAAATGCTTCTTGCTGCCTATACCTCATCACGCCATAACACGTCACACGCATTGATTGACGTCATCGCAATGCGTTTACAAAAGCGTGGGGTCTTTTGGCCACATAATGGAAAGCAGTGCAGAAAACATGGTAACGTTTTTGGCTTTGTGCATCACACCAACGTGAACCTTTCGCCGCCATTGTTTTAAATGTCTGCGCATGGTCCGTCCCTCTTTTTTCTACGTCCGAACAGGCGCACATAAAATAACGTTAGAACCGCCGTAGGCCTCGTGGTTTTACACTTGGGCACCCTCTTGCTCGTACATGTACAAACGGGCTTTACAAAAGCCCATCTCTCCCAAACGGGCCGTGGCGGTGCGATTGCACTCACACTGGTCAAACGAACTAGACTTTAGCCATGGAACGTGCTTGGGCACGGTACGGATGGACAGTGTGAGTGCGCCCTTAATCACTCTGTACAACAGGCATGTAGAAAAGGGATATTTCAATGTGCTCTGTCTACATAAAGTCTCTCATCCACCACCACTGTTTTACACAAAAACAGAGAGTGACACAAATAGCAAATAATTAAAACAAGTTAAAGCGATAGCGATGTCTGTTTCTATTCAAACTGTTTTTCGTAGTTTGCCACAAATCTTTGGCCAAGTCTAAACACGGAAACAAACCAGCCATCTCCACCAAAGCTGGTTACTTATTAGGCATGATGTCATCAGACCTTGTACGCATTCTCCATAATCGCCTGTGGTGATGCTGAAGCGATGCAGTTTAACAGGGAGTGTAAAAAAGTAGGTTTGTAAAACAAATTACTATTTTACTGACTTTTGCTCTTAAAAATCTTCTACTTTTTTCTGTTAAATTTGAAACTTTTGTCTTGAAATATTACCCTCCCCCCTCTGGTCCGTATTTTCTTTTTCATTATCGTAATATACTCTTTATCATTGGTGTTTCTTATGAATTTAAGTAGTATATATTTCTGCCGCGATAGTTCCCCATACATTAGAGTCCAGAGAATGTGAAGCTTGGGTTGCATATGACAATCAGTACTGTAATTTGATTGGTTCAGTCTTGGTTCCTGTTATCTGGTAATTCTGTTGAAATCACATCGAAACCTCTCCACTCATGATATCAGGAGAACTGAATTTCCTCTAAGCTGCACGCTTCACTGCTGTGAAAAAGGTAGGAAGTGAAATTAAATGAGCCAGCAATAGGTTATGGTTATTATTTATTTTGTTTCTATTTTTTGCTTGCAAAATTATCTGCTTTAAAGTTGGCAGCGGCACACACTCTGCTGTTATGACCCTTTTAGTCGGCCACTAGTTTCATAATGATCCGAACCTCTATCCCTGGCTGCTGACGCGACTGTTAACCCTGTGCAGTGCATCAGGGTCCTGCGGGGATGTCGGTAACCCGCCCAACCGTACTGGAACACACCGTCTTATCTCATCTCGTCCCATCTCGTTTCCATGCTTTATCTGTGTGACTTTTTTGCATAATATACTGTATATTCATTTATTCTGTTAATCTATTGTCTGAAATCTAATGTCTATAGAGGGGAAAATATGCAAAAGTAGCGTACTTTTCAATACAAAATATTATAAATCTACATGCCTTTATGGTGTCATTGTTTAAATAGCCTGCCAATCAATTGTTTTTTAGCTCAAGATATATTTGTCACCATTAATTGCGCCAGCCATTCTCATACCCAGGGTGTCAAACATTGTCACAGCCGTTGATGTTTAGCACAAAGGACTTTCACCCAGAAGGCCATGGTTCATGTCCCACAAACCCACCCATGACCTTTACCAAACCCTAACTAAGTAGTTCTGTTGCCTAAACTTAACCACGTAGTTAAACGTGAGTTCACAATGTAAACACCACGTTCCCCATGTTTAAACGTTTTCCGAGCATGGCTACTCAGGTCACTGAAGAGTGACACTGAAGGGTCCTGACAAAATGGCAGTATATGGGACTGTGTGTTAGTGTAGCCTTCGTGTTTGGAAGTCTTAAGCCTATTTACATGTTTGTGTATGCATGCATAGGTTTTTGTCATAAGGAGATGTTGAGGGTCTGTTTTTGCCTCCGTGACATGTATTCATATAGATTTCGTGTGTGTGTGTGTCTGAAGAGTGTGTATCTCGGAGGACTGACAGGAGAGCTTGGGCTGAATTTAAATGCAGGCCACTGTGCAGTTTGAAGATTCAGGTTTTCTCTCTCCACCATTCTTAGCTCAGGATGGAAATCCCTCCAACAGGCCACGCACACCGATAAAATCTAATAACATCCTCTCTCCCACTGTGATCGAAGCCCGACAGCGCCGAGGGGACCGGCAGTGCGACCAGCAGAATTGGCAAGTGATCCTGCAGAGTGCCAGTTCCCACTTTGATGTGTTTCAGAGGGTGTGGACTCAAATTGTTTTGTCCATTCGTACAGGGACAGAACTGACAAGGGCACTGGGATAATTGGATTGATGTTGGAATGTGTGCGGCCATCAGCTCGGTATTTAATTCCTCTGACTCACTCATTAGACTTGGAAGCAGGTCTTTAATTATTTTCAGTGCCGGCTAATTAAGGATGGAAGTATGGTGTGAAGGAAAAATAAATGAAAGGTGGGCATCTTCTTATGCTTGTTGATGGCACTATACATTTTCCATTTCAGAAGAGCTGGGATATAACTTTTTTAATTGCAATCTTGAAAGAATATGGTAATATTTTTGCTAGGGTACATACTGTAATGCAGGTTAAGACTGCAGCACTGCAGTGATTAAGTATTTCTCTTCCAAAAAGTTTGGGGACTCACAAATGATAGATGATAAAACAAAACATTATCAAAAGAAGCAGCAGAGAACAGAGCCCTCCATCTAGAAAATAATGAAAACGCTTCACGTAGCCTTACTGTATTTGAACATCACTACCCTCCGGACATTGGCCAACTCGCTCAACCACCCTAGCCACAGCTCAGCAATAGCAGCTATAGCAACAGGTTGTTTGTTGCTAGCAGAGGCGCTAACCTTAGCTTGTTACTCCTTACCTGCATTTTCTCTATAGTATTTGACTGTCACAGAGTTCTGTCATGATAAGGTGGATAGGCTGCTATGAAATTCTTTTCCACAAATTGCTTTATCAAATAAAAAAACAAATAAATGCAGAAAGACATATATGCATAAATCAATAACATGGATAGATGTTCAGAACTAGTCATGGACGGACGGACCCAATATAGACCAATATTGATCTTTTCCAATGTTTAGTGGGCACACCTTCAATTATGTATAACTTTAAGCCTTAACATAATCTAAAGGGGCAAGATAATTATTAGAAACCCAATTCAGAAATAGTGATATTAGCTTTGTACTAGCCTGTAAACATGTTTATTTCTGCTGTAAAGTTGGGCATTAAAACATGGAACTCTGTGGGGAATGCAGTTTTTAGTACTTCTGCACTGGCTTCTCTTTTCAGCACCAAAAGTTGCCGCTTGGTTTTACTCTAAACCAGGTCAGCAACCTTGGGCACGGGTGCCACAATTGGCACGTGGTTGCTTAACCAATGGCACACTATAGCAACAAGTGTATAAGACATTTTGGGGAAAATATGTAGCGCTTACTCATCCGCATGCCAAATTACCTCTTTCCCAGCCATTGGTTGGTGCACTGCCTGAGTAGTTTGACTGACATTGTCTTTGTGAAGCTTCACAAAGCATTTTATTTATTCTATGAAGTCACTAGAAGGAAGAAAAAAGGCTTGAGGACTGGTGATTTATTGTGTTTTCAACTCTTTCTTGAACAGTGAGTGCCATCTATTGAATATAAAGAAAATACTTCATATAGCTTCATGAAGCTTTTGTTTGGACATCACTACCTTTTCCCCTCTACATTCACAAAGACTGATTGGAATGTGTAGGTCGGAGGAAATAATGCTGCCAGAGCATGCTTGGTTGATGTTATGGCACACTGATTCACAAGAAACTGTAAAATGGCACCCTGCTCTAAACAATCTGTAGTTAGTGACATATCAGTCCTGTCCTATATCTCTCCTTTTCAGTTGACATGCAAGCTCTGTTAGCAGTTGCTAGTGTCACTTAACCTAATGTATTTCACATTGATTGAAGAAATATGTAGATTTAAAAATTATGATTTATATTATTTATGCTATATATTTTTCTATATTCTTAATCCTACCAGTTTTCTTAAAAACTCAAAGCCACCCAGCTGCAGATATCTCCCCCCTCTACTCCCACAGTGCATAAATCCACCACTGACTGTCACTCTCAAATCCCTTGTGATGTGATATTCACATCTGCTAAAAGTAATCCTCTGAACAGTATCTTTAGAACCTCTTCTCCACAGACTTGCCTTAATCCAATCTGCTGTTTATAACAAAACCCCTTTGCATTGGGCCCCCAAGTAGACAGCCCGACCAATTACTGTCCATGATCTGAATGGATTTTAATTTGTGATTGGAGCTGAGGGGTTTCAGCAGTGCAGAAGTGCGGATTGAGTTTTGCTACATTAAACGGATACATAATTGAGTTTGTTTGCTAATCACTTTATTTACTTTAACCCCCGACTACCTCCA
This sequence comes from Echiichthys vipera, assembly GCF_963691815.1. NCBI lineage: Eukaryota > Metazoa > Chordata > Actinopteri > Perciformes > Trachinidae > Echiichthys > Echiichthys vipera. Next base: position 19,604,748 of record NC_139845.1, read on the forward strand.
CCAGTTTATTGCTGTGTGTGTTTTGAACCCAGCGTTTACCTGAACTGCCTTATTTTACATTTTTCTACTAATGAAAAATTAAAGTAATTAATCTGAACGCCCACGAATGCTTCCCACTGGTGTGTGTACACGGCCATTATTTCTGAGGGACAGCGTCTCATTTTTCTCCGAGGTTAGTAGATTACTGGCTGTGTTTGGTCAGGCCTGTAATCACTTGAGCTGACGGTTTTTACTTCTCTAACTGTATTCAACAGATTTCTCTCATCTGAAGTGCAGCTTACCACGCGCCCCATCTTCCAGCACTGTTGATCAAGCTGCAAATAAGAGTCTCATTGTCCTCTCAGTCAGTGTATCTGACCTGCATCATCATGCAGGCTGCTTTAGGAGACAACCAGTCTACAAGAGGATTTTTATTGCTCCTACTTTATATGAGTTATAAAGTAAAGTAAATACGTGTCCAAGCACTATAAACAGTGTTTTCTGATTACAAAAACCAATTACACCATAGCTGAAAAGTAGCCCAGCACAACCAATAGCCATGTAGGCTATACATCTTCATAATGCACCGTTTTGACAGCAAAAATTAGAATTAACATATTATATGGATCAGGATCCTTATTATAAGCTGACAGTGGATCAGTGCATCAGTGAAACTGCATAAATTTAAAGTTCCTACATTGTAAATAGTAAGGTTTTCATGTCTTTTGATGCCAGCTGTGGCCAGAGGCATGATGTTTTTATAGGTTGTCTTCAAATGTTGCATAAACATCCACTTGGACTCATTAGATTTCGGTGGTTGAGAAAACTGTGACGAACATTTCACACAAAGGTCTTGAAAGGTGTGTAGTTGAGATCAAAATGAAGGTCAAGCTCAGAAACGTATGGGTGCATCATGGCTGGTGGGATCCCACCGCAGGATGGTCTCTAGTTCAATTATTTTCCAGCTCTTTCCAGATGTTGGTTACTATAGTTTCTTCGTGCATTTACATTTTGGAACATTAATATCAAACATTACTAGTGTAGTGTAGCTCCTGCTGGCAATTTTATTATACTTTATTTTGTCATTTTCCTGCATAAACAGCAAGTGTTACATATTCAAAATACAGTTTTATTTAAAAAGTGTAAAGGTATCATATGGAGTTTTCTCTTTAAAGAAGTTATATTTTATAATTGGTGTTTGAGGTCTAACAAATATGTAAAATAGATGTCTTCCATCTTGATAGAGGTGCCGATTGCCAGCAAGCAAAGAAGGCAACTGGTTGGGGCCCCAGGCCAGTAGGGGGACCCCGTGGGCTCACTTTAAACTACAGTAGACTTAGACTTCTCTTCATTGATCCCTTTGGGATGACTCCTGCAAGGAAACTGAGTGACAATGCGTAAAGTTTGCAATGACCTGACCACCCTAAGGGGTCCCACCTGACTCCACCCAAGATTTATTTTTCTGGTTCTATTTTTTTATTGTTCTTCATATCAATATGTTTGCACGTTTTTAAGGTTTATTTTCATATTTTGGAAATTACTAACTTTGAAAATACTTAAATGTGCCCTTTTGAAATGAAAAAAATTCAGTTTTCAGATTAGTCAGATTATTTATGTCATAGTGGTAATGGACACTGGTTCGAAGGGCCCCGTGAATTTTTGCCTAGGCCCCCAACAGAGTCTAGAATTGCCTCAGTGTAAGATCATTAAAACGTGATGTGTTCAAGCACGACATGCACACGTGCAGATACTAACAAAACAGAGATACACTCTTAATAGTATTGATATACTATGTCACCTCTAGTGGTACGAAAATAGACTCCGTTGTACACCAAGCTATGGGCAGGGACATGGAAGTGTCAGTGTGAAAGGGTTGTCCCATGTCCAGGAACCTGTGTACATCACAAGATCAGGCTTGGACCTGTACCTGTAATGTGGAATGCTCACCAATAAAAGGGAATTTAGAGCCCAGTGACTGTTTTATTCTCCTTCCTTTTCTGCACCGATGCAACAAAACAAACTTTGGGCCATCATTGCTGGAAGGGAGAAAAAACAGAAGGAAACACATAACATAAGTATAAGAGCCTGTTACTGTACAGAAAAGAAATTTGTGTCACAGCCTGGAGGTTGTGTGCTTACTAATGTCCAAGCATCCCAGCGTAAGCAACTTGACATGATGGTTTTACTGGACATTTATTAGTAGCATTAGTACTTTTATTCTCATACACATACACAATATAGTACATAAAAACAGTATATAACTCATAAAATCTAGTACATAAAACCGTCTTAAAAGTATAAACAAAAGTAATTAAGAGTTATGTAACGACTAAAAAGGCAGGAGAGTAATGTTTAAAAATGTCTATCCTACATTCTTATAAATTACCCTCCATATAAATAATTCACAGCTGTAACCCTCAAGCTTTATAAAATATTTTGTTTCTTATGTTGGACTATTGTAATTGCACATGTGAAAATATTTGAATAATATATTGGGGGATGTATATATATTTTTAAACAATAATATATATATAAAGGCATTCTAAAATTTGCCCAGGAAGAACTTAATCAGACCATGTGGGCTGCACATCAGTTCACCCTCCAGCATACACACAGGTCACACTGTCACATGAGGGGGTTACAGCGTCCCTGCCCTGTCCTTTAGTGATGTTGTCCAAGCCAGCAGAGGGTTTTCTGCTCATACCTCCTCCAGTGCACCATAGCTTTGAGCTTTGACGTCACATTGTGTGTGTGATCCCATGGGCAAACGCTTATGGAAACACTTCTCTCAATGCGCTCTTGTTGCAAAATAGCCTGAAGGTAGCCATAATACATCAGTTTTATCAGGGACATTTTTTTTCCAAGCCATGACACAAACACAAGCCTGCTTTAAAGATAAAATTAGATGGAGTAGAGCTGTTAACAACGCTGTGAAACAGCAGTTTGCCAAAGTGGGTAATAAATTTGATATAATTAAGAAATATGAATCAATCAGATACTGACTTGAGAACCAACAGCTTGCTCCTCGTCTTTGTCTTTGCTTGCCGAGAAAAAAGTGTGTGTGTGTGTGTGTGTGTGTGTGTGTGCGCGCGTACACCCGTGTGTTATTTATATATGCAGCAATAATTGTCTTTGATACATTATGGATTATTAGATTGCTCTGCCCCTGCTGACTTGGCACAGTTTGACAGCCAATGAGGATTTGGCATTTGGACAGAAGAGTTGGGTAGAGATACAGAATGCTAAAAATAGACATTGTTAATAAAAATGAACTGAAGAAGTGCTGTTTGATGACTGTATTTAATATGTTGAAAGAGCCTCTTTTCCATAACTACGGGATGAATCCAGAAATAGCTTCATTTCTTTTCATATTCTGATGAACAAGTTTGCATTATGGTGGCATATTTTGAAGGGAAGTTGGCTTGTTACAAGTTTGTATTTAGTTCTTGAATAAGTGGAAACAAATCATAGTGACTACATTTACACATACACTAATATTCCTCTTTATTATTCTAATTATGACAATACGAGGGGTGAGAACCAGAGGGCATTGTAGAATGAAAATTAGTTAGATGTATATCAAAATAAACTTCGTCATGAGCTCGGATTGCCAAAAAGGCTCATGTGAATTCTAAACCCATCCACAGTTATGACCCAAAAACCCAAAGACAGGACCCTGAACAAACTATTTGGGGCCAAATAGTTGTAAGTGCACTTTTATTAGAGTGCACTTAGAAATATATCATTTTAAATAAATGTCAAAATAGCTTTTAGTCAGTATATTGTCACCCACATGTTTTTTTTTGAGGTTTTAATATTAAAGATTGAATTGAATACATTTTTTGGTTTTGTCCTCTCGAATATTCCAAATTTCATGTGATTAGTATGTTCTGTTTGGTTATTCAGAGTAAGGTATTTTTCTCGAAATAATATTTTTCCAATTAAGACGTAATGTATGTGATATGCTGATATTATTCAGGTTTTAGAATCATTCTTTGGATACAGCTCATTCAGAATATGTGTTTCGATTGGGGTTTTTACCACAGTTTGCACTCTGCATCATTATAGTTGTATGCAAATAAAAGTAGCCAACAATGCTTCGCGTTGCCGGGGTAGAGATTGCATGCCCGAAAGAAAAGCCCACATTTCTGATGGCGAGGAGAAACACATTGACTTTTCAATATTATGAAAGGCTTGGATATCAACAGCTTTTTGGATATTTGCTTTGTTTTTTTTGTTGTTTACTTTGTTTGAAATAAAAATATAAAGAATGCCATGTAGGATTATTGTTTTTTTCGGAGTAAGGGCAAAAGTAATCTGTTCATATAAACGTAGTCTCAGTGTGTTTACATTTACATCAGTAACCCAAAAATGCTCTTTCCCCGGTTAAGGGAATAATCAGATTATTGAAGTTCCCCACATATACATGAGAGGGGGTTGAATGGGAAATTATGGGAGTAACTCGACCTCCGGTACAGTAGGTGGCGCTCCACCAACATACAGCTGGTCGGAATACGACTTCATTTCCCCGGTTCACCTTTGACAAAATCACAAGCGTGGGGCGAAACGGCCGACTTAACCCGAATGTAGGGTTAAGAGCAATGTAAACGCACTGAATAAAAGTGAAAGAATAAAGACGTTTAGCCAGTTGATTAATGGCAGTGTTTCACTCATTTCTAAGGCTAGTTATGAGCTTCTTCATTGATTACCTTTCTGCCGTACAAGTAGTCAAGCTAGCCAGGCTAACAAAATTCAACCTAATGTCAACATTCTGCCCCTCGCCCTTCAGGTCGATGTACTGTATAAATGATGAGCATGTTGATCCCTGAGTTACAGGGAGTCTGCAGGTGTAGAATGCATAAACGGTATAAAAAAAAAAACTGACACTATGACTGACATTTGTAAAATGAACAAATCTTTGATTATGCAGCTTAAACAGATGGGTCACTATATTTTGATATGTAGAAGCTCCATGAAAACTAAGGCTGATAATTGTTGTCAGATTTCCATATTCCCTCCCTACAAAGCTTTTGTGCATTAGATTTTGATTTGTTGCTGCTTCTAAAAGTATCCCTACTGTACACATTCAGCGCCGCTCAATTATGGTACTGTGTTCTCTTCCAAGAGACTGACAGCGCTGACAGCTTGTTGGTTGATCTCTCCAAGACGTCTCTGAGGATGTGGCTTAATTATAACCTCTTTTGATCTGCAAACTCTGGCGGAGCCTGGCTCTCTGTGGAGGAAGAGCCATCCATCTACCCCGCCCACTGTTAGACACTAATTTTCAAAGCAGATTTTGTAGTATTTTAAATGTATGAAGAGCATATGAGAGGTCATGGACATCATTACTGTGGTGAGTTATTATAAATCCTATTATTTTGACAAAATAGTGTAGACACCACATGAATGAGGACTTTAAAGTAAAAAGCAGCTTTAAATGTTAATTATATTTGGTTGAATACTAACTATTTCATTTGCGGAAGCAATACTTTCCTAAAGCCCATTAGACAACTGACAGAACTACAGAGAAGCTGTAATAAACCTTCCCATTCTCTGTGAATGATTTACTCTGTAAGAACTGAGATACTTTGTTTCTAGCGGCCTCTTTGGCGGTAAGATGTAACTGCAGGTGAGCCTGTTCTTTCAGAGCCTCCATCTTGTCTAGTTCACGGTCACTATGTGTGCTTTATTGAAACACACCTTTCTATAGCCTATATGTTACCCTCTTAAATCCATCCAGGTGAACTCAGCATAATCATTAGTGACTAGTATGGCCAGCAGACCAACGGCCATAACCGCCATACATCTATTGAGAGAATGTCGCCACCGAAGGAATATACAAGTGCTTTCATTAGTGGGTCATATGATCAATCACCATTGTTTTAACTCACTCTTTGATATATATTATCAAAGACAATTAACTAGTTGAAAATCTTGAGTGCAACTTTGAATGATAATTCCAGTTCTCTTCTTATTTTCACGGGTTTAAAATATTTTCAACTGGTTTTGAACAGTGGGTCTTATTCACCAAGCATTGTCAGGAAGACATTTTTTTTCTTATTTGGGATTTGTTCTCATGTTGTGTTCACACCAGCTACGTGAGTTTGCTTTGTGTAGGGTTAGTATTGGTCATTCCCATTATTATACTGGTTATTCCCGTCATTTCTTTCATTCTATTTAAAGTCATTCACGTAATTCACATAATTCAAGTATTTGAAGTAATTCATGTAATTCATGTAATTCATGTCATTCATGTCATTACAGTCATTAGAGCCATTCATGTCAATGTCCTTCATGTCATTAACCTCACAGTAGGGGTGCCTATAGTCGACTGATCGTCTAATCTGTTTGTTTTTTTAAATCATGGTTCATCGGGAGAAACCAAGCATCTATATGTCAAGTCAGACATCCAGCACCCCCAGAGCCAGAATGGAATAATCTATTGTTTCATAACATTTTGCGCATTTTGCCACAATTCCACTGTGAGGTTAGCAGTAGAATCAGGCTCCTCGGAGAAAATCTTCGAATAGTCGACTATTTAGGGTCACCACTACCTCACAGATTCCTGTCATTCACTTCATTCATGTCAACACCATTCACGTCATTCATGCCATTAAAGTTTTTCACGTTATTCACACCGCTCAGTTGAAATATTTATTTTTTTGCATTTTGCGTTGGCCGTTCGCACCACCCACCACAACTGCCTCAAGTTTTTGCATTTACTTTAATTGTAATTGCAGCGTGAGTAAGTAAAGTAAGGATATTGCAAAAATAGATAGCGACTGCACATGTCAGGCCATCTAGGCACTAGGAGTGTGTAGTAGAAACACACTAGCAGAGAGGTGAATGTGTTTCAATAAAGTTTACAAAAGAGCAAAAATAAATAAATAAATAGTCAACAGACATAGTGACCATGGACGTGACAAGATGGAGGCTCTGAAGGAACAGGCTCACCTGTATTTACATCTTAGTGCCAAAGAGGCTGCTAGAAACAACATGACTTAATTCTTATCGAGTACAACTTTATATCTCAACTTTTCAATTTCTGTGTAAACACGGCCCTGCAGCCTAATGTCCATGTTATGTGGATTGACGGGCGTTTACCTTCTTTAATTAAGTACGACTGTCTGGATTCATCATTATAGGAACAGAGGTGCCAACAATTCTGCTGTTTCAGAGGACAACATGAATCCGATGTAGACTTTTCTTAAGACCTTTCTTCCTGTCTCGAGTAAAACATTAGTTACTGGTGAATGAGGCCCATAGTTCTTAACAGGTTATTGTGCTGGGATTTTGGAACATAACATTGCTAAATGAAAGTCAGACTGGGCAAGAAACATGAGTGGTCAGACAATCGGACAGAGGTCTCAGGGGTCACAAGATTGCCTTCCTCTTTTAAATTGCTAGGAAAAGTAATTAAAAAATAATTAAAGGAACCACTTTAAACACTTTGTAGGTAGAACTATTCCTCATTAACCAGGAAAATGTCTGTGTGGAACTACGAATGGCAGTTTAAAGTTGAACCAGGAAGTTCTGCAACATTGTCAAATCTTCAAAGGTAAGATCCAAGCTGTAATAATGCCTTTTAATGGAGTTTTATAAAGCTGTCCACAGTGAAGTGCTTTCTCTCTGTGTTGTCATAGCTTGTTAATTGGTTCCATTGTGATGTTTACAGTGATAGTTTTTGCTGGAACCTTTAGTAATATTTCCAAACGTGTAGCACTGTGAAACAGTTTCACCTTCTTATTAAATAATGGGAGGTATAGGAACAAAAGACGATTTATCAGACATCATTTTTCCACACTGCAACATGAGTACGGAAGCGGTGTTTGCAGTGTTTTATTTGTGTATGGGTTTTAAAAAAACAGATGAAAAAAATCTCAGTCTGTGGGACCAGGCTGAGTAATGTACGGTACCGGTGGAGAGGAGGGGGCGGTCTGCTGCAGAGAACTCGCTTTCCTCCATCTTAGTCACAGGTTTGCTTTCAGAGTTTCGGGCCCTTACCTTTCGCCCATGCCCTGCCGTCTTCCAGAGACATGTTAGAAGCAACGATGCGTGAAATTGTAAAATCGCTAATGACATTTTCCTTGCATAATGGCGTCCCTTGAAATGATGCTTACAGCTGCTGGTGCTTTGATTGAGCAGTTCAGTATTCGTGTGCATGTGTGAGTGTGTGTGTGTGTGGGTGTGTGTGTTCGAGGGGCATGCCTGGGGACACACGTCCCCCATTTTTCAATTTCTCCAACCCAGACTGCCAAATGTGCTTAATGCAGGTTATAAATTTAATTGGATGGATAACTCGGCCCTTTTACAATGCCACCTTTTGCCATGTCCTTGACTTCTCCTTTCACTCAGACATCCTGTCTGTCTGCCTGTCCTTGCTTATGCTACTTATATAGTGATATGTTTCACAAAATGTCATCGTATTTATGGATACTCTTTACAGAGCCTTTTCTGGTGCCCCCAGTTATGGATGAAAAAGAAATGTTCATTTTCTCATAGCTGATGAAAGGTGACTGAAGGTTAGATGAATGAAACTGGGGCTGGGTGGGGCTTCAGGCACTGAGGGCTTCTACATATAAACTAGCAATGCTGTTGTCCAGCTTTGTACACTAAGCTTCGACTTGTTACTGAATAAAAAAAAACTCTATCCTACAGCGAAGTGGCTAATCTTTCTTTTCTCACAGTGCAGAATGATCCTCTAGAAAACAAAACAAACCTTGAAAAGTTTTAAATCAAATTTAAATAAAGGTCTAAAACATAAAATTTTGTCTTGACATGATTGAAATTCTGTCATGCTTAAAAGCCTCCTGCTTCTATGGTAGTTACAGCGATCTACTATCTGTGCGTTTACATACAGTTTAAAAACCTGATTATATTCAGGTTAAGGTCCTACCCAAAACACCATGTGAACACTACACCCCGGGTAAATTTGGGGTTCTCATACCCCTGTTAACAGACCTAGAGAACTCCTTCAGTTCCCTGATTATTCGCGCATGTAAACAGCATTCTCGGTTTCTTGTCTGCGCATGACCTGGAAATAAAATAAACAAGGAAGCAATGGCGCCAAAAACAACGTAAAAAACAACAACAATAGAGCGTTACCTTTAAACCAAGGGAGGACTTTGCAACGGCAAGTAACATTACTACCAAGAAGATCCGTTTCGGTCGTAGTTCTGTCCAAAAGTTGTATTCAGTCCAGATGTTGGCAGAGAGCCACCTACTGTACCGGAGGAACAGTTACTTTGTCATTTTCCCTTTCAACACCTGCTCATATACAAGGAGAACTTCAATAATAATCTGGGTAAGGCCATGTTTGGGTAACTGATGTGCATGGAAACGCACTGTATGCCATTGATCACTCCTTTTCTGTTTCTGAACTGGATTAGTGGAGCTGCAAGACATAATATTGTGGTATTGTGATGAGCAACCATACTACAACGTCATTATTTTAATGTTATTACAATATCAACTTTTGCAATAAGGAAATTGCAAAAGACAGTGACACATTGTGAGAGAGAGAGTATCAGTAGAATACTATTGAATTGAATAGAATTAAAATGTAACATGTTTTTTTATTGTTGCCTTTTGTGTTCAGTTCAATGTTCAATTTGTTTAATTACAATAATGTAACTGAAAGTGGCAGAATGGCAGAAATGTATACACTTTAGTATCTGTTGAGTGGCCAATCACTCATGACTGGGTGAGATATGAAAGCATCAAACATACATTTTCAATAATTGAGATGAGAGCATATCGCCCCAGTGCTCAGAGCCAATGACTTAACGTAATCCCATCAACAGGTTCGTATGATATCGGAAAAGTTCTGCACAAACATTCGTATGATATCTTACGAATCACGAGATGGTGGTCACGAGATGGTGACCTTTTGAAGATAAATGTACGTAAAGTAAATGTGAACAACCTGATTGAATTGTATGTATGGAAAGCAGGGTTTTTTTCTCAGCAACACTCTAGTGTTTCTGCTGGTTGACTGGCAATGTCATGGTGACCACAAGGAAGGAGATAGCTATAAAATAAATAGATCCAACATGTCACTCCCTGTGAAAACAAAACTGGTCAAGTTTACATTTCTGTTTGTGTGCAGGTTAAATGAACAAGAAACAATATGTTAATAAGTGAGCTTTAGAAGTGTTGGTAAGTTTGATTCTACCTGTGGACAAAGCCAGGCTAGATGTTCCCCTGTCTTTCCAAGTCTTTACACTAAGCTAAGCGTTTTCCCTTCTGGCTCTAGTTTAATACTTTAACAAACAGACATGAAATTGGTATTGCTCCTCTTCATCAAACTCAGAACTCAATGCAAACTTCCTTCTGATCCCACCTCCATTTAATACAAATAAATGGCTCTTTCCTCCTGCTTCCAGTCTTTATGCTAAGCTACGCTAATTGCCCTGACTCAGGCAGCCTTCTAAACAGACAGGCATGTGATTAATAGTAATATATTAATTTTCATCTAAATAACTTCACTTTCAAATTCTGGATACATTTTGGATGAATTTGGCAACCTTAGTCCTGTGTTGTGATCCAAAAGAAAGTGTTTTCAATTCACTACAGATCTGATTCATGCCTCTGCAGTGGTAGAGGCTAATATTGTCATAATATGTAGAACCATACTGACAGTAAAAAACATCGATACTTAAAAAACTGATGGCAAACAAAAACCTCCTTGTATTTTTACATTATCTGGGAGAGTCTTGTGTTTCTGTGTTGAAGACCTTTGAGGAAATTATTAAAGAAGAAATTTAAATGGGAATGTATGGAAAAGTACTGGAACCAGCAGGCCTGACTGCAACCCATCTGAAACTGAAAATGTGCTCGCTAGGAGACAAATGACATGTAGAAATTGAGAAGACATCAGGCTAAAATTACACACTGTACAGCGTGTATGCATGACAGCTCATACACTGTGTTCATTGTAGGCAAAACTGTATTTTGTTTCGTGTGGTGAACAAAGGCACTAAAGAGCAGCGCAGTCAACACCATAAAAAGACGGCACTATAAAAGTTTCATTCACTGACATGATTGAGAGCTGCTATTCCAGTCCCTGCATTTGACTGTGCGTTTCTGTGTGCGTTATGTGTACTTATGTGAAGGAGTTAAAGTGTCTTTGTACGTCCGTGGATTTGTCTATATGTATATTTAGGTTTGTTTGTCTCTCTGTGTTTTGTGTGTGTGTGTGTGTGTGTGTGTGTGTGTGTGTGTGTGTGTGTGTGTGTGTGTGTGTGTGTGTGTGTGTGTGTGTGTCAGCAGGGAGAATAGCTCTGTTGTGTTTTCAGGGTCAGTCTTGGCCTTGCCTTGGGCCATGTCAGCCAATGCTATCAGACTCAAAGAGGAGCCTCTCTTCACACGAATAATAATTAGGCTCCTCAGTGCCAGTTCACAAAGAAACGAACCATCTGGGTTCGATCCTTCCAGCCTCACATAGGTCCCTGCTGTCCAGTGTGTGTCCGTCTGATGTGCCGCAGACTTAGACCTTGTGGCAGAATGACGCTTTTTATAGACAGAAGAGCTTGTCTCCTGCCACAGTGCATTCTAATCAGCACTGAAGACGGTTGTTTGTCTATAAATGGAAAAAGGTTACAGTGGGCACGACAAAGTTATTACAGTTCAACTTTTACAAGTTTTTTTCTGTCTATCATATTTTAGAATTTCATTTTATTTTAGTGTTCAGTGTAGTTTTCTGTGCTACAGTATTGACCATGTCTATTTTCCTGACTTTATGTTATTTATTTTCATATATATATATATATATATATACTGTTCATATATGAAAGTGAGTGAAAAGCCATTCACTTTGTCCCTAGATTTCAAGATTTCTCCAAGTGCATTGCAAGCCTGCTGGACAATTGGGCGAAAGTTGACACCCCATGGGACCTAAACATTGGGAAATTTGAGTTGATTGGAAACTTGGCCCTTTTTTCAAATTTCCAATCTTCTAGTAGAACTAACATGTCCTATAGAAACTTTAGGACCTTAATGTTACCATTTGTCTGTTGCTGAACCCCACAAGGCCCCCATCAAAAAGACAATTGCCACCAGGCCTAACAACTTTTATGGGGGGAAAGCCTGGTGTTTTTCTCAGCTTCACAGAAGACAATGAAAACTGCAAACTCCAGTTTCTGAAACACCATATAAACACTGTACCCTGAGTAAAATGTGAGTTCTCATACCACAATTATCCAACCTAGATAACTACTAACTGGGCTATTCGTGAATGTAAAACATCTTTACCGGAGTAATATCAGGTAGCCCCCTGATAAAGTCAGCCACTTTCCCACCGCCTGTGATTTTGACAAAGGTGAACTGGACAAAAGAGCCATATTCTGATCATCTGCATTGTGGCTGAGTGCCACCTACTGCAACAGAGGTCGAGTGTCTCCCCTCATTTTTCCATTTAACCCCCTTTCAAGTACCGTATACCTGGGGAACTTCAATAATCTGATTGTTCCCTTAACTGAGGAAAAACCTTTTTCAGGTTACTGATGTGAATAAACACACTGAGTGAGGATATTAACGATGAGGATGAGGAAACAGGACCGCAAGATCCTGCAAATAGCAGTCTGTTTGTTACCCTGCCTAAAAGATATTTACACCAGGAGCTGGAAGGTCAACCATAAAGATTCCAACCAGGTAACAGCCTTTTCTCCCCATTGAGGTCAGGAAGAAGGTACCATATACACCAGGCCGGCACACAGGAGGATCAGGAGGAGCTTATAGCCTCAGGACACTATGGGATTCTAAATATGGACACTGCTTAATGTGGTGCTCAGACTGGACATGAAGGGAATATTCACCGCATTTTATTTGTGTTAAGTGTTGTCATTGTGTTTTCAGCTGTTCTAGAACTATAGGCACCAATAACACTTATTTCCATCTTCAACCATGTCCAAAATAACCACCATTACTGCTTGTTCCCAGATGTGTCAGAAAACACAACACTGTCTTATTTGGATTGATAACATCACCCAGAGGAATAATAAATAATGACTCTATAATTCAATTCAATTCAATTCAATTTTATTTATAGTGTCAAATCATAACAAAAGTTCCTATAGGGTTCCTCGGGGCACCACCCTTTGAATAAGGAAAAGTGAGAGATAATAATTAAGCAGCTGCAATCCATTCTTCGTGAACTTGCCCCTGAAGGCACAAACAAAGCGACAACTGACGTGACTCATTTGACACGTGTCAATAGATGCTACTATGGCGCGCTGCAGGCATTATATTTAAACTGCAAACAACACAGAATCAGTTGTATTTTGAAAAGGTCACTGTTTAGGCAGAGTTTTTGAATATTACAAATACTCCAGAGACTGCTTGAGAATTTCTGTCATTTTGAGGACAGGGTTGTACATCTGTAATAATCTATTATTACCTGCCATTTAAAAAAGAAACAACAACAAGATATTCGGTTTGCATTCATTTATTTTATTTCGTTAATAATTTAATATAGGCTAAGATAGGCTACAGAATTATGCATTTCTAAAGACATTGAGAGAAAAGATGAACAGAGGCACCGTGCAGGTCACTTTTCATCAACTCCCCACGGAACAGATGAATGCCTTTTTTTCCTGCAGTGACGGCGAAGACAATTAAAAACACTGCAGTCAAATATGCACAATCTCAGTATTACTAATTTGTTCTTCATCCTCTGCAGTATCAATCCCTCTTTTTTCACCTCATTTATCAACTCCATCATATCAATTTGCTTCTGCTGCTTCACAATAAAAGCCTTTGAAAGACAAATGATGGGGGTCTTTTTACTGTGAAGAATTTACAGGAAATTTAATTAAACAAGGTGCATCTCGTATACAGGAACTGCCACCACTACAAAATTTTGCTCTTTCATGCCAATAATATTATATTTCCAATAACTGTCTGACCAGGCAGGTTGCATTGAAGTGTGCAAATGCTGACACACACATATGCAGACACAGCTGATGGCTGGTGTATCAGATCACAAAAAGTCATAGTGTCACAAAAGACAAGCGTAAATGCAGCAAGAAAAGCTGGCAGAGCAACTGAATCTACAGTATATTGTTAGAAATGTAGATTTTGATCACATCATTACAGTAGCTCTCTCCAGGCTAGCAGAAAAAAAACCCACCTTTGGTTGCTGGGTCCTCATTTGACGCTCCAAAATCAAAATAAGGTTGGAGTCGGCACGTCGAAGCACTTTGATGATGCGTGTTTGACCACTTAAAACAATAGGTGTACTTCAAAATGCATGTCGGATGCTTTCAGTGCATTTGGGCCTTGAGGCGCTTAATGATGAGATAAAAATGTGATGGATTACATGCATGTGTTGTTTCCTGTGAAGGGGACTGTGGCTCAGTGGCAGTGGTCCCCAGCTCCCCCGGTCCGCAAGTCGAAGTGTCCTTGGGCAAGACACTGAACCCCGAATTGCTCCCCGTGCTGCACATGGGTGTGTAAATGTTGTGTGAATGGTTACATTAGATTAGATGGTAAGTAGTGTGAAAGCGCCTTGAGTAGTCAGAAGACTAGAAAGATGCTATATAAGTACATTTACCATTTACCATTGCGCTTAGTAAGACAATCTGAAAGGCTATTGCTACAAAAAAGCCAAAGATAAATAGTTCAAAATTTCAAGAAAATATTTTTATTTTCACCTTATCTGCCCTGGTTGGCTCAAATTGGAGAGCTCTGGGTATTTGTAGATTTAACAGGTTAATTTAAATTTTCTTTTCGTTTATTAAAAAACAAATCCCTACTAGAACATTTAATGGACTGAGAGCTACCTGCAAAACATTTTGTCCATTTGTGAAATGTCAGTGTAGCACATACTAATGCTGCTGGTAAACTATGAAATGGAATGCAATTATATATATAATCATTTATCCCCTTAAAACACTGTAGTATAAAGGTGATCCAAAGTGTCATACTGCTCTCTCTCTCTCTCTCTCTCTCTCTCTCTCTCTCTCTCTCTCTCTCTCTCTCTCTCTCTCTCTCTCTCTCTCTCTCTCTCTCTCTCTCTCTCTCTCCCTGGAGGAACTCACTGCTGCTGTGACACAGATGGCGTCTGGTAAAGCTCCTGGTCTGGATGGTCTGCCTGCAGACTTTTACAAACATTTTTGGAAGGTTTTAGGAGCCGACCTGTGGGAGGTGCTGCAGGAGTCCTCTCAGAAAGGGCTGATGCCTCCATCCTGCAGACATGCTGTACTTTCTCTCCTTCCTAAAAAAGGAGACCTAGCTCTTTTGAAGAACTGGAGACCAGTGGCTTTACTTTGCACTGATTATAAACTCCTTTCAAAAGTGCTCGCCAACAGACTGAAAAACTTCCTGGACTTGATCATTCACCGAGATCAGTCCTATTGCATTCCTGACAGATCCATTTTTGATAATCTGTTCCTCATCAGAGACCTCTGGGACGTCTGTAACTTTTGTAACATTGACGCAGGTCTCATTTCTTTGGATCAGGAAAAAGCATTTGATCGTGTTGACCATGTTTTTCTGTTGTCCACATTAAGGGCCTTTGGTTTTGGAGACGGGTTTCTGTCACTGTTGGGGTTGTTGTATAAGGATGCACTGTGTTCGGTGAAGGTGGGAGGTGGCCTGAGCTGTCCAGTGGAGGTTCAGAGAGGCATCAGACAGGGTTGTCCCATCTCTGGACAGCTCTACTCTTTAGCCATTGAGCCTCTGCTCCATACATTAAGGTGTAGGTTATCAGGGCTAATGTTACCTGGTATGCCGCAGCGGCCCCCACTGGTGGTGTCAGCATATGCTGACGATGTCAGTGTGTTGGTAAGGAGTCAGAGGGATGTAGAGCACTTGGGTGAGGTTTTATCTTTGTTCCAGAGGGCGTCATCTGCACGGGTGAACTGGGGTAAGAGTGAAGCAGTGTTGGTTGGGCAGTGGGTGAACAGGGTGGTGCCAAAGTTACCAGGAAACCTCAGCTGGGGCAGGCAAGGTTTGAAGGTGCTGGGTGTTTTTCTGGGTACGGAGGCTTTCGTAGAGAAGAACTGGGAGGGTGCCATGGAGAGAGTGTGTGCCAGACTGTCTAAATGGAAATGGTTGCTACCTCAGCTTTCCTATAGGGGCAGGGTCCTAATTGTCAATAATTTGGTTGCTTCGACCCGGCACAGACTGGTAGTCTTACCTCCACCCAGAGGCCTGGTTGAGGGCATTCAGAGGACAGTCGTGGACTTCTTCTGGTCGGGACATCACTGGCTGAGGTCAGCAGTTTTACACCTGCCGGTTCAGGAAGGGGGGCAGGGCCTGATCGACATTACAGCTCGAATCAAAGCCTTCAGACTGCAGACGGCCCAAAAGCTGCTATACAACTTTGGTCCGCCATGGATTGACACCACCTGTGTGCTGCTGAGGAGGGCTGGACGGCTGGGATATGACAAGCAGCTATTCCTGCTGAATCAGCAATCCCTCGATCTGACTGGTCTGACTTCCTTTTATCAGACTGTTTTACAGGCGTGGCAGATATTCAAGTTTCAGAGGAAGCCTGTGCTGAATCCGGGGATGTGGCTCTTCGAGGAGCCGCTGATCTACAGTACTTTCATCAGCTCTCAGGTCCTGTCCTCCTCAACTACCATGAGATCCAGAATGAGAGAGGCCGGCTGTGTGAAGCTGGGTCACCTCATGAAACTGTCCATCCCTGAACTGGCTGACTTGCTGGACGTACGGTCCAACCGACTGCTCCTCAGGCTGGTGGAGGAGGTCTGTGCCTCCCTGCCAGGAGCCCTCAGAGCGTATGCTGTAGACCGTACTCTATCTGACCAATGGGATGATGAACACGAGTATGTTTTTCCTTCCCTGGCTGTCTCTCCTGCTGTGGGGCAGTGGAAGGATGAAGACCACCTTCTGCTGTCCCTCAAAACACCACAGCTGGGAGACTTTGAGACTCTGAGTAAAAAAGCAGCCTATGACATCAGTGTGAAGGTTTTGAACTTACGCGCTCTGGCAGGGGTGAAGGTGTCGAGGTGGACCGAGTTTTTTGGCAGGGGATCTTCCCCGTGGGGCTGTTGGCGGTCCCTGTACAAACCCCCCGTTGACAAACGGACGGGTGACCTCCAGTGGAGGATTGTACATGGGGCCATAGCTACGAACAGGTATCTGGTGCACCTGGATCCTGGCACAGGGGACAGCTGCCCCTTCTGTCAACAGACTGAAAGCATCCAGCACTTGTTTGTGGAGTGTCCCAGGTTGAGTCCGCTCTTCAGCAGGCTGCGCTCATGGTTTCAGGGGTTGGGAGAACTGTTTTCTTTGACTCTTTTCATTTATGGTCCACGATACTCTGCACAGAAGAAGGAGGTGCACACTCTGATCAACTTCCTCTCTGGTTTGGCCAAACTCACCATATGGAGAACCAGGAAGAACCGTGTGAAGGGGGAGGGCTGTGAGGACGTGGTGCTGGTGCTGAGCGGGCAGCTGGCTGCTCGGCTCAGGGTGGACTTTGGTTTCTACAGCCTGGTTAAAAAAACACACCTGTTTGTGAAAAAGTGGGCTGTGAAAGACGTGCTGTGTTCAGTCACAGACGGTTGTTTGGTGCTCAACCTTTAACTTCTCCCTTTGTTGTTTTTGCCTTTGGATGAATTAGTTTATTATTACTATTTATTTATTTATTTATGTTGACTGGATGAATCTGAAATAAAGGTCCTTTTAAAATTCAATTCTCTCTCTCTCTCTCTCTCTCTCTCTCTCTCTCTCTCTCTCTCTCTCTCTCTCTCTCTCTCTCTCTCACAGAAGCAAACATATTTCAGGGCTCCAATCTAACTTTTTTCACTAGGAGCACTGTGGCCCCCAACTGAACTTTAGGGGCACACACGGTAAATCAATAAAACATGCATAAATTACAATGTGCTGTTTCAAATTCAGTGTCACATTTTTATTATGCACTTATGCAACATATTGCTGTCTGGACAGTATAATATTAAAAAATATACCATACATTCAGAATAAGGGGTGTGACGAGATGATACATGATATTGAGTCCACAAGAACGAGATGAGATTTTAACACTATTTTAAAATTTCGTTTTCTTTACAGGGGGGTTGATTTTAGCAAAGAGCTGTGGTGGTGCTGCAGGTGTCTTTGCATAGTACTTGTGTTAGCCGCGGTGCTGGTGTAGCCTACAGTACTCACGGAGGTAAAGTCTCATCTCATCTTCAACCGCTTATCCGAGGTTGGGTCGCGGGGGCAGGAGCTCTAGCAGGGCACCCCAAACTTCCCTTTCCCGGGCCACATTAACCAGCTCTAACTGGGGGATCCTGAGGTGTTCCAAGGCCAGTGTGGAGATATAATCTCTCCACCTAGTCCTGGGTCTTCCCTGAGGCCTCAACTGGCTCCTTTCAATGCAAAGGAGCAGCGGCTCTACTCCGAGTTTCTCACGGATGGCTGAACTTCTCACCCTATCTCTAAGGGAGACTCCAGCCACCCTCCTGAGAGACCCCTTGTTCCTGCGACCTTGTTCTTTTGTTCATGACCATAGGTGAGGGCAGGAACGAAAATTGACTAGTGCGGTAGAGTGACTACAACACCGCCACCACTGATCCGACTCTCCAGCCAAACTCATGCTCCATCGTCCCCTCACTCGTGAACATGATCCAGAGGTACTTGAACTCCTTCACTTGGGGTATTATTATTATTATGGCTTTGAATTATATAGCGCTTTTCTCAGTGCTCAAGGCGCTTTACAGAGTCCAGGTTCCATTCATTCACACAGACATACATGGTGGTGGTAAACTACGCAGTAGTCACAGCTGCCCATGGGCAGACTGACGGAAGCGTAGCATAGCCTCGATATCCTCTCCATGAAAATCACTAACAGGATTGGTGACAAAGCGCACCCCTGGTGGAGGCCAACCCCCACCGGGAACGAATCCGACTTACTGCCGATGATCCGGACACAGCTCTCGCTTTGGGTGTACAGAGATTGGATGGCCCACAGAAGTGACCCCCTCACCCCATACTCCCGCAGCACCTCCCACAGTATCTCTCGAGGGACCCGGTCATATGGCTCTTCCAGATCCACAAAGCACATGTAGACTGGATGGGCATACTCCCAGGCTCCCTCCAGGATCCTTGCGAGAGTGAAGAGCTGGTCCGTTGTTCCACGTCCAGGAGGGAATCCGCATTGTTACTCTTCAATCTGAGGTTCGACTATAGGATGAGCCCTCCTTTCCAGCACCTTGGAGTAGACTTTACCAGGGAGGCTGAGTAGTGTGATACCCCTGTAATTGGCACACACCCTCTGGTCCCCCTTTTTAAATAGGGGAACCACCACCCCGATCTGCCACTTCCTTGGCACTGTCCCAGACTTCCATGCAATGTTGAAGAGACGTGTCAATCAAGACAGCCCCTCCAAACCCAAAGTTTACAGCATTTCTGGACGAATCTCATTAATCCCTGGGGCTTTGCCACTGTGGAGTTGTTTGACTACCTCAGTGACTTCCGCCATTGACAATGATTCCCGATCAGCCTCCAGCTCTGCCTCTACAAAAGAGGGCGTCGGATTAAGGAGTTCCTCAAAGTGCTCCTTCCACTGCCCGATTACCTCAGCAGCTGAGGTCAACAGCGTTCTGTCCTTACTGTAAACAGCTTGGACGGTTCCGTTTCCCACTCCTGAGGTGTCGAATGGTTTTCCAGAAACACCTTGGTGCCGCCCGAAAGTCCTTCTCCATGACTTCTCCGAACACCCACACCCTGCTCTTCCACTGACACAGCAGAGGCTGCAGCCCTTCTGGCCCGTCGGTACCTTGCAACTGCCTCCAGAGTCTTCTAGGATAACATATCCCGGAAGGCCTCCTTCTTCAGTTGGACAGCTTCCCTGACCACCGGTGTTCACCACGGTGTTACCAGATCTGTAAATCAGAGAAAATTAAAATGTGAGGAAGAAGGTGCAAAGTTTCCTAAAGATATTCAAAGATATCCACCTAAGAGCTGCAGCTGATCTTCTCCAGTTAAATAAAATCTCTCTAGCTTTTCTCACCTTGTCAGGCTTCCTGCTGGCACACAAACCAATAAATTAAACAATCTAATCCTGTCTTCTGTATTCCTGCCATGCATCTTCTCATTTAGCTTGTGTAAAGAGCACTCCCTGCTGAGAATCACAACCTACCCTCTCGAGGTGGTCTAAACTGCAGATGCAGCAGTATTAAACTGCATCTCAGCTTCATTCATATTCATACATGGACGTTTTTTTTTTCTCACAATTTTCTTCTATTTAATACATTCAAAAGCTTATGGACACATTGCTTCTTCAGGTAAATGTCACATTTACATATCTTAATACTTAAATACATTATATACATTTCTCGCTGAACTAACACTAAGTCCAGATCTCCCTGAAATCTGAGACAAGAGATAAGATGTGAATATTAAAACAACATGCAACATGATACAGAACTTATATGTTCACTAATAGAATGGTTCTCCCCACATACTGTTCACTTGTTGCACCACATTTGCAACAAAATCCGTTACCTGTGCTTGGAAGAAATACGTTTTTTGGGGGGTTTTTTTGTACTTGTGGCACTGTGTAGTTTCCATGTGTTGCTTCCATTTTATGTTTGGGGTCAGGCAGTATTTTGACTCTGAAAACCATTGAAAAAGTAGAGGTTGATCCTTACAATGGTTAGAGAGGAAACAGTGGATGTATTCAACCCAGAATCAAATGGCCCCCATTCATTTTAGAATCAGGCTGAATTTCATCCAGATTGGTAGCTGTTTATCGGGACGTTTGTGTGGAGTCAGGCATTCTCATCCCAACTCATCACATATGGATGTTTTCTCAGGACCACAGACTTTATAAAATATGTTCGTAGACTCCAAGCCAAAATTAAGCTCAACTCGCCATCTTGGCAGTGCCTGACTCAGCCTGTGGAGGTGGAGCTGAGGCAGGCAGAATAAAGCCTAGCTGGCTAGAATCTACAGTACCTAGCTAGCAAAGACTTACAAGCTAGGCTGACAAGCTAGCTTTTTTTATTTCTAAGTTTCTAAGTGACTGTATCAATTACAATTCAGGCAACTCATACCTGTCCGGCCCCAAGGTGTAAACCTGTCCACGGTCATATTAGATGATCACAGCAAGTGCTCCAGGATTACGATTGGTAAAATCCACATAAGAGGTAACCAACAGACTTTCACCCAGGAGACTGCGGCTCCTGTCTCGTTCATGTCCCCTCATGTCAATTCAATTCAATTCAATTTTATTTATAGTGCCAAATCATAACAAAAGTTATCCTAGGACACTTTAGTCCTGGGAGTAGGAATAGACCACACTCTAGGACTTATTTATGATAGTATATCATCATATAAGACTTATGATAGTATATATGACTAATAGTGAGAATAGCAGCAGGAAGCACCATGCAGGACCACGGCAGCAGGCACCACCACCATCAGCAGAGACCTGTGAGACGACAAAGCACAAACAACTCAACTCCGGGGAAGAAGTTAAATTATAAACATGCATTGATGAGACATGGATGATACAGACAGAGAGGAGAGAAGCTCAGAGTATTAGGAAAAGTATTATCCCCCGGCAGACTAGGCCTATAGCAGCATCATTAAGCAGAACAAAATCAGCTTAGGCCCGTACATGCAGGCTCTAAGAGAAGTTGAATGCCAGCTCCCACAAAATAACTCAGCCTACAACAGTAAGTGACTAAATCTTCCACTTTAAACTGCTTTCCCTGGTACAGTTGACCATGTGGCTGAACTTATCCTCTTCCTCTACTCAACTGACCCCCTCATCAGGCAAGAACCTTTTTTTTTTTTTTCGGAAAGTTAGATTTTAAAAACTGTTTACTATGGATCCAAAGTGATGATATGCGCCCCATCCTGAAATATATGTAGATATTTTGGTTGGAGACATCACTCTCACGCCCTAACTTGGCTTAAGTAAAACCTTGCTCAACTCGCCCCTCTCCCCTATTTGGATTCATTTCTGTTGCTGAAGTATCTGAGGGAGTAAAGCAAAACAAAAGACCTTCAGAGTGGCAGTGTAATCTGAGGCTGAGAGAAGTAATATGAGATGCAGCAGAGACAGAAGATGACGATAGAGAGCATCAGACAGATTAACTATGCATTGAAGAGAAGATGGCAGCAGCCCTGGACTACAGAAAATTGATAAAACAAATATCTCCACAACCTTTGTGTGGAAGGTTTTTTTGTTGCCACTTGTGCACTTCCAATCTCTAGCAGAGCCTTCCAACCAGCAGAGAGATGGATACTGTAAATAAAGTTTATTAGCACTAAATGACATACACATAGGTTGAATCCCTGCAGAGGGCGTGAAAAATTGAGACGCTCTCTGCTGAAATGCTTTGGAGCAAGACTGGAGTGAAACTCAAACGGCACCAGTGGAGCTGTAGATGAGTGTGTGTGTGTGCAGCTCCCAGATGGAGAAGCAAATCTGATAAAGAGCATACATTATCAGCTAACCTTCAGTGGATAGATAAATATTTTAAAAACTAATTCTATGTGAACATCTGCTGCCAGAAGCACCAGTCTGTTAACTTGGCAAATGGAGATGAAAACATTTGATTGTGTCTTTTCTCGGGCGACGAAGACCTCTCTGAAGCCCCTAGTCTCTGATTGATAGTGGCTGCTGGCTGCCCAGACCAGTCAGCCAGTAGATAAAACTGGATCAATGTGACAGTGATGGTGTTTTATGATGCCAATAAGATGCTCCCTCCGTCTCTCTCTCTCTCTCTCTGCCATAAACGTAGACACTCAGAGACTCAGTAATGGACTGGGCTGGTACTTGTAAAGCCAGACAATGTTCACTCTTAAGAAATGGAATTCTAGTGTCTCTTTCTGGTTAGAGATGAGTGGGATTCAACTATTATGCTTCTTTTTGTGATTTAACATTGTGAGAATGGATTCCACACGGTGACCTAAAAATATAGCTCTTTTTCCTCCCTGCATCTCTCAGATACATTATAAATAATGGATGACATTTATATCTTGCTTGACTTCCATCTGAATGACTTCAAATGTGCGTATATGTGTGTGTGTGTGTGTGTGTGTGTGTGTGTGTGTGTGTGTGTGTGTGTGTGTGTGTGTGTGTGTGTGTGTGTGTGTGTGTGTGTGTGTGTATGAGTGTGTGTGAAGTGCTTTTTGTGATGCACTGTGAAAAAACTATGCAGATCAACATTGTACTTCCATTCTGTGACGCACAAGTACATTAGCAACCTCTTGTGATGCAGACCATTGAACTGCAGAGCCTAGTCTGGTTTTATTTGCATGAATTCACCCATCCACAATGGGACAATAGCC
Source organism: Echiichthys vipera (assembly GCF_963691815.1). Classification (NCBI taxonomy): domain Eukaryota; kingdom Metazoa; phylum Chordata; class Actinopteri; order Perciformes; family Trachinidae; genus Echiichthys; species Echiichthys vipera. The sequence goes on from NC_139845.1 coordinate 19,628,001, forward strand.
TCTCCTTTTTGAGGTTTATTTTTACTGACACGTCATCGTAGGCGATTGCCAATGATTCAACATATGAATAACATATAAGGCTGTTCTGCTCTTTTAACTACATCACTATTTCCTCATTTGCTCAAACGATAATTACTTCAGCCACTCACTGGTCGCTGCCTATCAACAAATATAAACATGGGTCATTATAGGCTCAACAGTATAGATAGATAGGTAGATAACTTTATTTATCCCCGAGGGGGAATTAGGTCGTCGTAGCAGCGGTACAATACAATCAGAAATACAAAATATAAAATATGGTTCCAGAAGTGAAAATCTTATTCAGTTTTTTTGCATCAGGATTTTAATTTTTAGTCAAAGTGTCTTTACTATCAAATGTAAACTTACCACAGAAGCCACAAGTCCCTATGATATCAACCTTGTTTTAAGAAAAACATGTTTAATTTGGGCTCTCATAGAAAAGGGAGGTCAATGTTGTCCCTATGATAAACTCCATAGGCTGCTTGCACAATTGACCTTTAAGATCGTTTTTGGGTGAAAATGGTCTACTGTAGGCTCCAATCGTTTTTTCTTTGGCCTTTTCATGGCTTTATTTCACAGTACAGCTGAAGATTGACAGGAAACTGGGGGAGAGAGAAAGAGAGAGATAGAAGGGAAGACATTCAACAAAGGGCTGCGGGTCGCTGTTGAACCAGGGGTGCTGCAGTGAGGACCATAGCCTCTTCATATGGGGTGCCTGCTCTACTGTTGAGCCACTGGGCACCCTGGCAGGCTCCAATTCAGTCCATCAGTCCAGCCATCTACACTTTTCTTGCACTCACATCTATGCACAGGGATGCTTCCTAAAGCATACTTTTACACTTCAAGTCTATATAATCACACTGTGCCTAAAAATGCCCCTTAGCTGTTCTAAAATCCCTGTATACCATGGCATCTTACCACTTATTGCTTTCCTTAAACATTGACTGCATTAGACTTAAACTAAAGACTAACTTGAGATGGGCTCACACCAGCCACAAAGTCAAATTGGGCCAGGGGCATAAAGTGGGAAATAATGGCACCATCCCAACTTTCTAACCCCCTACTTCTGCCCTCCTTTCGGACCATTGCCATCTTTGAACTTGGCCTATATTTCGATCTCAGCTACTCACCTATAAGGTTTTGTGACGGTTGCAATGCTATTGCTGTGATTTCAGTAAGCAACTAAGTCTTCTTGTCAAAATGAACACTGTGATGAGATTTATGTATAATTGTTAGCTTTCTCTCTGTCCTTTGATACAACTGAAGTATGTAGAGTTAGCATAAACAGTTCGAACAGTCTTCAAACTTACAACATCTTGATTTCCCGATTTTCCTCTCCTCTAAATTATTTATAATGTGAGTTTTCTGTAAGCTCAAGCGGATCCATTTCAGTTTTTTGCTGTCTGAAGGAACATTTCCCCATTCTGTTCCACCACCTATACACCAGGGCCCAAAATAGGAAACTCAACACTGCAAAATGGCTGTGAGCAACGGTGTTTGGTAAAAATGTCCTAATATTTCTGCTGCTTGTAGGAAAAAGCTCTTGTTTCTGTGAGCACAGCAGCGGACTATTCCCCCATTAACATCTGACTGTGTTCAGAAATCAAATATTCTCTTTGGATGAAGGAAAAACTGTTTAGAACTTTAGAATTATAGCTTCCCAGTGGGTTGAAGTAAAGATGCAAACACACACGCATTGTATCTTGATCATAGTATCTCACACATGGGCACAGTTTTTTGCTGCACATTGTCAATTTCCCTCTCTCACTTCACCTCTCTCTCAAACACACACACACACACACACACACACACACACACACACACACACACACACACACACACACACACACACACACACACACACACACACACACACACACATACACACACACACACACACACATACACAATCCCTCCAAGCTTATGGGCCAGACTATGAATTGCCAGAGCGTGTCCAGTACATGTCAGGAGGTATTGGTGATGTCAAAGCCCTTCAATCACAGAGCTTATGTTTGCTGCAGAGACAACAGTGCAAGTCCCTCTGGGGAAATAACACACCATCTACAGATCCCATGTAATGTCAATAGTTCCACACCACTACATTCATTCATGTGCCAGCTCCAGTGAGAATCTATCAAAACATCCTGACAAGATACTGTAATGGAAATATTCACTATGTTAACCTGTACAGCAATACTGGCAATCCTGACTGAAGGAGGTAATGAGCAGGCTGTCAAGTGATGTAACAGGCGTTTTGGAAGCCATATTGGATGTCCACAGCTCCCAATGATGGTTTCTGTCAAAGTAGGTTGCAGACTCTGGCTCCAAAATTACAACACAGTGGCGCCTAGAGATGTCAAAATTAAGCCTCGTGATGCATTAGTTGTATTTGTGGACCCCACTAGATGGAGCTCTTTGTTTAAAGAAAAGGGCTCAATAAATATTGATTCAGTGTGTTTTCAACCCTTTGTTGAACAGAGAGCTCCATCCAGTGGAAATGCTTCATGTAGCTTCATTTGAACATCACTAGTGGCGGCCCTATCTGGGATATTTTGGCATCATTTTTGTAGTAAGTGGAGACGCGTTGTCCATCTTTATATACAGTCTATGTGAGAACCCCTGCAACTTATGTTACCCTTAACACCCCTCGTTTAAATACTGTATATCACCAAACTATAATTCAAACTGGTCTGCAGGCTTTTTTTGGTAGAAAATATGCTTTGCCAAGCTTGGTGTTTCGTTGTGTTGCGTGAACTGAACTAGCATGCATGCTTCATTTTGTGTGATCGTGGATAAGCCTGCATGGCAGTGTCTTTAGCTAAATAAAATGACAAATACAGCACAAAACATAAGGCGGCACTCTGCAGTGGTTGCAGAAGACGTGCATCATGAGCTAAAAATGTGATCATCAATGACGACCACTGTATTTTGGTGACGCACCCCTCCCTGTGCAGCATCTTTTGTTATACACCAATAACCAAAATAACAAAGGAGCAATTAGAAAGCATTACTTATCTCTCTTACCTATCACTCAATGAAATTTCACATGGGAACATTTTGTCAAATCCTTAACGGCTCTACTTTAATTAGGTATACTACAGTGAGTTTCAAATTAGACCTGTCTCATTCCTAAATCTAATTAAAAGTAATACAAGGATTGTACTGCTCAGTACACCATTTAAATACCTTTGCCTTTAGTCTGTATAGAAAAGAAGACAAAAATGTATCTTTCAGATCAGCCAGGGACACAGGAAAACATATTGTCAGAACAAGCAAGCAGAACAATAAAATGGAGTAAAATGAGAACATGCAATTGAAGACGATTCAAATCATCAACAAGAGAGCTCTGAGCTGCAGATGAGGCCTTGCCAACAGGAGGTTTGAATTGTAAAATGGTCAGAGTACTCTGGAAAGACAACAGAGCAAAACCAACAGACAGTGTATTGAACTGCACTTTTTTAAAATCAATTTATCAGTGACAAAACAAGAATTCACAAAACAAGAAAACCAAAGAGATGTATGTACAAAAAAAATGTGTTTGCAAGAATACTAATAATTCAAACAATATAGTAACGCATATACAACAACATTCTGTACCCCTCAAAACACCCGGTGGGTGTATTATCCGTTTATTTTTTTAAATAGATAGCTCTAATAAAGATTCTACATATTCAATCTTTAAGTACTGAGGCGCAAACAAGCTGATTAGCAATAGATGTGTGGTAGAATGAGTAGAGGAGTGAGTGTAGGAGGGAATGGTTACAAGGAGCAGGAAGCTCCCACAGAGTCCATGACACTGGACACGTACCTTTAGTTTTGTTGCTTGTGATCCCCTGGTCATTTAGATATGGCACAGAAATACAAATGTATTTATGTGGCCAGGTAGCACAGCTTTGTTTACTGTGTCCTAAGTGCAACAATCTTTCCTTAGTATTATTTTTTCCCAATCACTTTATGTGAACGCTGAAGCCATTTCTCTTTCAGTTTATGTACAGTTTAAACTTTTTACTCTGGAAGAATATTTCCTTAGGCTAAATTCTCAGACACCATGTATTATTCAACCCCTGGTCAGCCTCTGGATTTGGCTGTAGCACTTTACACTCGCCGTTTGTAGTGAAACTCTGTACTTCCTGGATATTGCGGGAGGAAACTGCCAGCAATCGTTGTTTGATTCCTCCTGCTCTCTGTGGAGTACAAACTCAAAGACCAAACAGACTGAATATGTGGCTGCACGTCTCATCAAGGAAGTAAAATTAGACTTTGAAAAGAATCAGATATCCTTTGCTGCTTGTTTATTCGCTTTATCTAATGACACCGGGGGCGGCATGCCTGGATTTCTATCTACTGCTCCCAGAGAGCATTTGGCTGCACTTCACTGCACACTTCAGAGACTGCCTCACATTATCAAAGAAAGCCCAACCATGGCAGATTATTCCCTATTATTTCCTCAAAGAGAAGTCAGTTCCTTCCGTCTTGAAAGGGGTAAAGTCATCTTTGTTAGTCGAAGGTCTTACCGCTAAGTCTAATTCATGTGTGACAAGTCAATTGCTGTCCTCTGCTAATTGTGTCCTTGGGCCCTGACTATGTCCCACTGGGTAATGAGACGTAAAACATGGGTTTGATGTTTTGATGATGAAATTGATTTGTCATCTTCAGATATTGTTTTTATTGTAATGACAATGTGTGTTCACGCCGGGGGCAACAGACGCGACAAACGTGACAAGTGACGTGTCAAGTTGAAAATATTGAACTCTTCAGGCCTGTCGTGTGACAATGTGGCGTGGCGACCAATCAGTGTTACGATTGCGGTAAGCGTCACCAAGTTCTCTGTGATAAAATAATGGATATAACTCTGACATGTGGATGGCAGCAATGTGTCTTTAGGCATCTAGTCTCCCAGAAATCCAGAAGAAGAAGAAGAAAGCCGTCATAGAGACAGGTGAGCACCCTGTACGGCTTTGGAGGTTAAATCACTGACGGTCTGTTCTCACTAAAACACATCGGCTCTTTTAAGATAAGAAGGGCTCATTCTTGTTCTTTTAGAAGCATTCAGACCTCGTTAGCACTAGCATAGCTACTCATTTAGCACAACTAACTAAGCTTAAGACTGCTACTCGCTTACTTCCTGTCGCTCCAAACGTGTCATTTGATCATATAATGATAAATATGATCACTCAACACATTACGCAAGTTTCAAGCGTTTTGTCGCGTTTTGCAGCGTTAGTCGCGGCCCAGTGTGAACGCACCTTGAGGGCTCACTGTGTCACCCTTGTGTTGTTGTTTTAGGTTGAGTATTTCAAAAAGTACAATTGACATTTATATCATCCTTAAATTTCTTGAAGAAATGCTTTGCAGGGTAAAATGTGGGTATAATTGTACAGGAAATATCTCCGACCTTATTAGTAATAGAGTATTTGTGAGACAACGGACAAACTTTTGTCCGAGGAATATTCTTACCAAAGTTCTCCCATATGTAAGGACAAAAGGCTTTGCGACACCTTCACTCTGAAACAGAGATCAAATAGCTCTGTTCTTATTCTTACAGGATGGTGAGACACACATTTGTCCATGTGGGGCATGGACAAATTAACAGGATTAACCAAAGAAACATCAAGTTGAAAACTTGTACACAGTACCAGGACCATTCAGAATTAATTCACAGACATTGCAACAGGAAATAAACTGGGACACATTTAGAATGTTTAGGTTTACTGTACTGTACTGCCATATCTTCGTTTATTTAGCATTTTGGGCCTTTTGCAGACCAGATTCTGCAGTCTTATCTGAGCTGTGGTGAATCCTGTGACTTCACTGATAGGTAATCAGTTTACAGAGAGGAGCTCTTTGCTCCTCCATTCTTCCTCTCAGTGGACTCTGTTGGATCTAATCAATTTAGAAAAGAATTTCGGACTCACAAATATTGATTTCAGCCAACCACTTTGGGACTACATTCATTTTTGCTTAAATACAACAATCTACTAATCCATAATAATTCAATCTGGCTGTGTAACAGATTAAATCTTGATCATTGTGTTTTTATCTAATAGGTTTTTTTTTTGACCTGCAGTTATCATGGTAATGTGAGTTGACAGTAAAATTACTCATGCAAAAGACATTTGCTCTGGGAAATGGCAAGTGGTCCTCTTAACAATCAGGTCTTAACAGTCACAGAACAGCCTCATAGAAGCACTTGTTGATGACTTTTAAAGGCTCTATGGTAATTTGAGTAGATTTAAAAGTTATAAAGGCAGGATTATTCATTTTAAATAAGTGCATACATGCATGGAGTTGAAGTGACATTTAACATATCAGGACTAGGATTAACCTCTAAGATGACGGCTGTTAAAGACACCGAACATTTTTTGGGCTATTATGAATTTAAATTCATAGCACTGAACAAAAGTCTAGAATATTAAATCTTTCTTTGCTTCCATGTTATAGTATTTCTCTAAAAGTCATCTAATTTGCCATAGAAATTTAAAGCATGTTCTTTTTATTTTTATATGCTGTGCCCCACTCAGCTACGCTTCACTGTGACCCTGGATGAAATCTGGGCGTCATCAGAAACCTTATGGCCATGGTACATGTTGTTGCCATGGAAATCTCAACACGCAAAGGCTGCAGAGAAGCCTTTGTTTTATTAACTGCCTGTAGGGAATGACAAAATGCACGTGGGCGTCTGGCATGAAGGATGTTCAATCACGTTTTGATTTATTCACCGTGCCTCCTGTTGAGGAGAATTTTTTTAATGGAGACAAATTGCTCAGAACAATGTTGTTGTGTAGTCCTTCCCAAGAGTCTGTCCCTTTCACGGACACTGACGGGGCTTTCATTACCTCCGAATGCTGCAATATTTGAAAAATTCATGGAAAAGCAGATGGCTGCCACAGCCTTCCTGCCTGCAGTGTTTAGTCCCCACATAGGCTTTGGTTAAAACCTGGACCCTATGTAACTGTAAAACCCCGACCGTTTGTCTGTGCCTGTCAATAACTCTTTTGTCTCCCTCCTTGAATGAAAAGAGAGCAATTGCTTTTGTTCAGCAGCTATGCATTTGTTTTCTTGTTATCTAGCAGAAAAAATCTTTCTGAAGACTGTTCTGGGGAGAAAAGGAGCAGCCTGTTATGAAGCCTTTGTTAATTGTCAATTGATGTTGAATGGTGTCTCATCCACTGCAGCATGTGATGAGGTATGGCAGATTCATTAGCCGTAGAGAAGAACACTGGTATAGGCCAGGAAGTGAGCATACATGTAGGGGTGGAGGTAACAGCAATTTAGTTGTCTTCTATAACAGTAATGTCATTACATTTAATTACGTCATTACACACCAGTTCCATCCTTAAAGGAGGGAACTAGCAGGTAATGTGCCCATAGTATAGTGAGAAGTGGAGCGGGAGGATTTAGCCAGCGCTAACTAGAAGGATGGAGTCAACAAATAAAGATTAAAGCAGGCCATGAACTGCTCACTGGCTGCAAAGTCCCACTCTAAGCTGGTGTCTGTATCAGCAGAATTCCATTAAAAAAAAACAAGGAAATAACATCAAGGAAAGAACACTGTGCCTCTACTGACCAGATGTACCCATGAAGGTTAGATTCACCATCTTTTATGTCCAAGCATCAATACGGTGAGCACATAATCCACCATAGAGCATGTGTTGAAGTAAAATGTTCCATCCAATCTTATTTCACACGTCACAAACAGCACTTCAACGTGACATAGTGCTTGCTACAGTTACTATGGTGTCTTCCTGGTTTTAGCAGCTTTTCCATCATTAACTTTTCACAGAAATGTTGTGGGTTTCTTATTTGAAGGCAGAGCCTCCCGTGCTGTGGTACCACTCTCTGCCTGAACTGTCACCGATCCCTTTTTTTAGCATGGTGGGCAGTTCAAAATACTATTATACCCATGAGCATCAGTCTCTGTTACTATGGAGAAGAAGCCACTTAGCCACTTAATTGGGGTGGTTTTGAATTAAAAATATTTTGTTGTTGCAATTGAGAACAAAACAAAGTGCAATAGTTATTGAAAATTGACCCAGACATGTGAACTAATTTAGGATCTAAATTGTGTTTTTAATTTTCAGAGTAGGCTTACTTTGTCTTGAGTTTTCACTCACTGTTCAGCCTGAAAATGGAAACATGGCACCTAGAGAAAACATATGCAGACACAAGGAGAACATGGAAACTACAGAGGAAGTATCCATTCAAAATGACCACTGTTCCTTACAAATAAAATCATTAACAAAGTAGTTAAAATATTGTCACTCTCTAGGTAAGCCAGAGAGAATCACTTGCAAATTAATTTAGGTGCCATGAAGGAGGTGAACCTTTTGCCGTTTTTATAATTATATTATTGAACTCTCATTCCAGACACGTGTTAAAGTATTCAAAAACTACTCTGCTATGATTAATATTTAGTTTAACATGGTTTCTTCCTCATTGAGAAATGTTGCATCTGCCCTCTGCTGCTCATGTCTGCAATCCTGCGCATAATCCCAGTAGCTTGAGACTCTTCAGTGACTACTTTCTAGCTTCTACCTGAGGTTAAAGAGCAGGCCCAGGGTTTAAAACGAAGATAACTAAACACATCAGAGAGAATCAGCCAGAGGCCTACATGTTTGAGCCAGCTTCGGACTGGCAGCTGTAACTGTATCCACAGGTGGATGGGCTGACACAGAGCCCGAGCTGCCTGCCCATAGAGCTAACGTTAGCTATCTGCAGCTAAGTTATACTGTAGTTTTGGTGTCCTGAACCTGGGATCAGTTAGACCCAGACTCAGATGAAAAGAGTGTTGTCACTATTGGCAACCCTAGTGAAAAAGAAAATGCTCAGATACAAGGCACTGAAGTCAGTGTCAGACATTTTACGGGACAGAATCAGAAGGAAAACTTTTGTTTGAGTGGAGGGGGACTCTAACGATTTCTTACGTTTTTACTTCTGCTTTCTATAATGTTACAACTTATCTCATTCTCATTTACTCCTTCAGAGAGCAGGAAACTAAGTAGTTCTTTACTTTTTACTTTGTGTCCCTTTCTTGAAAAGCACAATACACACCTGATTGCCCAAGCAGAGCGACAAGCAGATTAACATAAAAGGTTGGAGTGAACTGTTTTTCTGACCTCTCCTTGCAGTGTAACACCAAAGCACCCATAATCACAGAAGAGAGGATAATAATCAGACAATCATTAATCCTAATCATTTCGTTTCACATACATGAGAATAAAACTGAAAAATAAAGGTCAGGAAGCATTAGCTAATCGAGAATCTTTAACATGTTGTATAAAATCAGAAGTTGGTAGTTCCCTATTTCAGATGAAATGCAGCTCCACTTCTGTCAACAGCGTCACACGGCGGCACAATTGCATTTAGGTAAAGAGGCAAGTAAAGGGGCTTTCATTAGTGGGTCATATGATCAATCCCCATTGTTTTAACTCACTCTTTGATGGAGGAATAACATGATGAGTAAGATGTATCAGGCTTTAGATACACACAATATTTTAGTAGAAGTAATTCATTGTTGTTTTTGTTTTTTTCTGTGATTAATTCACAGTCAGTGTTAACATTTCATAAATTGGCTTAGTCGTCTATGTTAAATCAGTATCAGCGTTTTTGTTGTTTTTCTGAAGCAGTGACAAGTGAATTGGTCACTATACTGTACTGTAATCATAATTGAGTGACCCAGACAGTCATAGAGTGAACAACCCTTGTGTCGCACCACTGTCTCCTAAAAGATGGAAGTTCTCATACAATGAAACTGCTTCCTTAACTATGTTTCAATGTAAAATTCAATGACTGGTGCATGTTGTGAAACGGTAGCTGTTTTAAACATATGGTTAACGTTATGGAATAAAACAAGTCTTGATCATGGTTTGGATCAAAATAGGGATGTTTGATACTCAATTTAAGTTAATAGTTTTTAGAAGAAAAGGCTGCACACACTCATTAGGGGTCTTCAGCTAGAATCAGCTAAGATGGCTGCCTCGGCTGCAGCATGCTGCGAATGCTAATGTTTAGTCTTGCATGTAAAAATCAGTGATATGGATATAAAGAGAGGAATTTTCCTTGATCAATACAAGGATCAATATCCTATTCATATTCCATGCTGAATGCAGTTGTTGTGCTCAGAGGATGATGCTCAGCTGAATAAGCAAGCATTCCTAAAGTTGCATCTTTAATTGACATCCTCTACTTGAAGAGAGTAATTGAGATTGTTATCAGGTCAAGGTAAACGTCTCTATGGCCTTCTGCAACACACACCAACACTGCTCTCTCACTCTCTCACACACAAAATGATTCTGCATTGTAAACATTCATGTGTGTCCACCATATTTACACAGATGAGGGCCCTGGCAATTAATGGGGTCTCTGGGTTGGAGGTGAAAATCTTGCAGAGAAAATAGCCCCTTGAAACATCTCATGCGGTACACTTTCAGTGAAAGCCAGCGCCAAGTGACGCATTGCTATGCACATGGCACCCCTTGGTTTTTAATTAAGTAAAACTGCATTGGAACGCACCATGCATTCAAACCCAGGCCGGACCACATCCCCTCGCCTCCTCCCCTGAATGATGCAATTCGTGCAATTTTATGATCCAGTGGATGCAATTACTGGACCTGTCAGTGTTTTGGGCGTCTTTTGTCTGTGATGTATGCACTGTGCAGACTCAGCCCATGATGGACTGTTTACATTCTCTGCCTCTCTGTCACACACAGGCATACAGTATGGGGATGCATACACTGTAGGTAATTAGAAGTATGATAATTACAGTATATCCCATGTGCTATAAAAGCTGCTATAGTTTATATTTGGGTTTTTTTCCCACGTTATACACTGTTAGTAGTGATGGTGCTGGTAGCAGTGGAAGTGTAGCTGAGTATAGAGCTGAAAAACATTTTGTTGGTAACCACTTTCTACAGCAGTAGTTCTGTTTGGACTGAAGTGATAATTTAGATAGATGACATGATGGTGAAGTCTCTAGCAATATACAGTAGCCTCACAGTAAAAGGGTTTAAATATGCCAGTCGTCTAGCACATATTCTCCTCGCAACCATCTAAATTTCAGATAAGAGTTAATCCGCTTTACGTGTCAGCCTTGTAATGGACTGCTTAATTGTTCAGGGAGTACCCTGCTTCCTGCCTAATGCCTCCAGCTCCTTGCAGCCCTGATGAATGTACAGATACAGGATGGAGGGTTTTTTAGACTTAATGTAAATGTAGCTCCCATGACCAGTAGCCAAACAGTGCCTCTTTGGCTTCGTTCATACCTGTTCTCTTAAATCCAACCTGAGTGATCAGATCACTCAAGTGGACAGCTCAGTACAGGTGTGAATGCACCCAGGACGCATTGAGAAAGGATTATTCACCACATTCGGAGGTGTTCTGGGAGGCATCTGACCACATCCTTTAGCACTATGAAAGGTAATGCATCATCGGCAACATCGAAGGACAACGTACTCAACTATGAGCAGAATTACCTCCTTATTCACTGGCTTTGTCCACAACTTCTAAGCCACAGGTAGCTCTGTGTATTTTGGCAATAGTCAACATCCTCACTGTTTATACACCACCTGAATTGAATAATAATTAATTGTTACCCAGGCAAAATTCACATCATGCTGTAAAAGCTCATTTATAAGAACATCTGAGAGACTTTTACCAATCTTCCAATGACATGTCCCTCACCTCCCGGGGGAGCAGTTCTGCTCCATGACAGGCCTCCATCAAACCCTCTTTTATCTCATTAAAGTCAGCAAGCATCGGACAGTTTATTTCAAGGCCACGGCTTCTCTGAGCCTCAACATCCCCATACCTGCAAAATGTTTCTACTGTAAGATGTTGCTATGGAAATGGTTTGATACCCTAACACACACGCACCTACTCACACACGGCACACCACTAAATTCCAGGAGGGGAGCGAAGGGAGCAAAGGGCTCAAGTGTGGCAGCAATCTTTCCGAGTCTAATCCAATGTCTGCAGGCAGAGCAGATGGAGGAGGAAGAGTAGGTGATGGAGGGTGGGAGGCTCTGGGTGTGTTTCCTGGCTTCCTTCTTTCTCGCCTTCTGAGGTGTGAAAGCACTTGGAAACCGAGCAGGCTGAGGCAGCTGACGTTTATCGTCAACTCACTCTCTCTCTAGCCCCTTTAACGCAGTCCGTTCAAGGTGGGAATGTTCTGACTCGCCATTTTTTATTCCTTTTTTGTAAGCTGCTGTAAATTCAGTTTTCCTGCGGAAGTCATGCCAAAGGGATCAATAAAGAGAAGTCTAAGTCTAAGTCTTCTGTATAACAAGTACGGACACGGAATGGGGGGAAAGAGATGTTCTGCCGTTAAGTCGACAGTGGAGGTATTAACAGAGCTGAATCGACATCTGTGTAAAAGGGACCGCCGACATGGCGGGGCTATACTCATGCGCCTTTTGCTTGTGGAATGTCGTTATGCTACCCAAAGTCTACATCTGGGGCCAGTTTCACAAAGGTTATACTTTGGCTTAGATCTAACTGCTCATCAGACTTTCAGACTTTCATCTGAATAACATGGCTTTTAGTTCACAGTTAGCCTACAGGCGTAAAATAGTCTCGACTAGACTAATCTAGTAGTAAAATTACTGTAAGATGGCCTAACACTAAATATCAGTCTAAAGTCTTTCTTTGTGAAACTGGCCCCTGACGAGTCAGAATATAGTTTAGTTGTCAGAATGGAGCAATTGGCCAAGTCAGAGACACTGCAGCTAAAAGGGTTTGGATGCTTTACCTATTCTGTCCTGTTGTGTTTTAAAATGGGCTGGAAGTTTTATACATCATACAAAGTGTTGCATCACCTTTTGATAAGGGTTGTATTGTTGTGTAGGTTCCACTCTTGTCTTAATGGTTTCCCACCAGTATAATGTCACAGTTCCCAGCAAGATGTGTGGGGGTGGAGGTATTGAGTAACACGGTAATGGGTTGTGGGTACAGAAGCGCGGGTGACTTTACCTGAAATCATTATCCCCTGTCAGGAGGTGTGATATTCATACACACTTAACCACTCATGTGTGTATAAATGGGTGTTTAAAGCACTTTAGTCTTCATAAGGGAGAAGGTAAAGTTCATCTCACATCATATTTCCAATCAGCAGCTCAATCACTAAAAAATGGCCTTCAGCTCATTAGATGAGAAAGAAGAAAAGGGGAATAAATGACTGATAACTCTAAGAAATTGTTTTAATTTGAAAAAAGTTCTCACAGGTACATACCGTAGACATGAAAATGAGTTAGAATTGTAGGAAAAAATGCGAGTGGATGTCATCAGTATAGTTTACTGCGTGGGGGTTCATTCATGTGGGAAAATAAAGGGGCTGAATTACAGTAATGGATAGTTTCTGAAGAGCTTTAAATTAAGGGGCGATCAGGTAGCAGGCGTGTAAGCAAGATGTGAAGATTGTGGCACGCAGCTGTCAGCTTCCTCTTTCCCCCAGGGGACCCTCCACTGTTAATCAGGAGATATGGGACACAGAGAGAAGAGAGGCTATTGTTAACATGAAAGGCAACTGTTTGTGGAAGAAACTTAACACTCACTCTGCTACAGTTTTATTTACCTTTATTGGTCTGAGTTTGGGCTCTACAGCAACGCTCTGCTTCTCTTTCACACTGAGCTTCAGAGGTCTACATAATCCCCTTGGAGATATCACACTGCATAGCTAGACAGATAGCTAAAGCCCTATTTGGATGGGATTAGTTTAATGTGGGGTTGTGGGGTATGGTCATTTTTACCAGGGGTTTTAGTCCTGTTCGAATGTGCCATGTCAGTAATTATTCCGGAGAATGTCCGTAAAAATACAGCAATTTTACCTCTTTTAAAAACAGTCCGGAGAAAAAATACCTCAGGTAAAACTGATCCCGTCCGATTTACTAGCCTCTGTAAAACATATGTTGATATAACGTCATACCCTGTCATTACGTAGTTTCCACATATTTTCTAGCATGGAGGCGCTTGAAGCATATCAGTTTTTTTAGATAATCAATTTTGTCTTTTAGTTTTGTGCTTCGTAAGTTTTGTGATATCAGGAAGCTACGTAGAACACACATGGAGACAGGGAGGTGACCACGGCAGTTGAAAATCCAGTAACTCCCCGTAAAATACAGGGAAGTTTCTTAATCACGTGCAAATCATTTATATTACAGATGTCCTGAGGTAAAAACATTTTACCCCACATCCCCGCATTAAACTTATCCCGTCTGAAAAGGGTTTAAGACAGTAGGCTGTGCGTTATGTTGAGCATTGTTTACTTCAGCTTACGTTGTCAAAATGCAAACACAAACACAACAATACTACACAATTTCAATAAAATATGTAGACTTATACAGACCAACTAAGATACAGTACATTTGAATTAACAATGTGTTAACTTAGAAAGCAAAACACAGCACGCACATCCAAAAATGTTAAATACTGGGGGCTGGACAGAAAAGCAAGTACAAAGGTTAAAACGATCTGCACACAAGGCTCTGCTCCGTTTTCTAATGGTGTACCACGTGTGAGGTTTCGGGCCCCAGCCCTGGGGCTTTAAGTTTGGGCGCACTCACAATTCAATTCAATTCAATTCAATTCAATTTATAGTGTCGAATCATAACAAAAGTTATCTCAGGACACTTTGTAGAGTAGGTAAAGACCACACTCTATGACTTATTTATGATTTACATAGACCCAACAATTCCTCTGTAGAGTACGGTGGCAACGAAAACCTTCCCTTTAACAGGCAGGAACGTCGGACAGACCCAGCTCGGTGTAGGACGGATATCTGTCTGCACTGGTTGGGGAGGAAGGAAAGGAGAGAGAAAGAGAGAAAAGACACACAGATGGACAGAGAGAGACAGACAGACACACTTCCAGAGATGCAAGCAAAGCCTAACAGTAACTATAATAATATTTATAGTAATGTGAATATAACATATATGTTAAGACAGTTAATACAACAGAATAGTAGAAACAAGCACAGCTAAGGTGACAGAATATGAAAATGATAATAATTATGGTGGCAAACATGATCAATGATGAGTAGTGGCAATAGCAGCTACGATACAGCTACAAATTTTATAGTTTATTAAACTAGTGATAGTATATATGAGTAACAGTGATAATAGCAGCAGGAAGCGTCATGTAGAACCACGGCAGCAGGCACCACCACGATCAGCAGAGACCTGCGAGACGACACTGTCCATCTGTACCGTGCCCCGTGCTTTAACCCCCCCCCCCCCGCCGCCCTCTCCCCCCGCGCCCCAGGCCCGTTTTTACTCACACTACCTGGGCCTCGAGCGACTGTTTCTTGCTGCCTATACGTCATCACGCCGTAACATGTCACACGCATTGATTGACGTCATTGCGATGTGTCGCTTTGTTAACAAATCTTTCATGGACCTCAGAGTTTTTGTGCGTCCAACTGTTTTTGAATATTTTCATCCGACCAAAGTAAATGTTTTGTCACCATTGTTTTAAATGTCCATGCAAGGTCCGTCTTTTTTTCATTTTTCTATGTCCGAACAGGCGCACATACAATGACGTCAGAACCGCCGTAGGCCTTGTGCTCATACAAGTGCACACGCTCATGCACGTACATGTGCAAACATGCTTTACAAAAGCCCACCTCTCCCGAACGGGCCGTGGACGGCTAGGCGCGGTACAGTTGTTCTCACACTGGTCAAACCAACTAGACTTTACCCGTGGAACCTGTTTGGGCACGGTACGGATGGACAGTGTGAGTGCGACCTTAGAAAGCATGCTAGCAATGAGATTAGTTGGTTAGCGCAGTGGCAAGTAAGTACACTTGTAAAATCTATGAGAACAAATCCTTTTAACAGTGTTCTTGAAGTACATGACTAAATCACAAAGATGGTATGTGATAACTAAGTATTGACAGAATGTTTTTGGTGCTTAGACTCTACAGGGAGACTTACAATCAAGGGGTGTCTGCTTGAGCAGCAGCAAGGTAAATCCTCCCATGGGGGTGGTGGTGGCAGATTATTTTGCTGAGACTGATGGAGCTAATGGAGCTGTAGCCCTGTTTCTGGCTGGGCTGTTGCACCTTTATCAACAGAAGGAATGGGGGGACACAGTCACAGAGTCACAGAGCTTCGACAGTTTGAAGCCGATGTCTGTGAATGGGAAAGCCAGTAGGGCTGAGCGACACACAGCAGTAGTGATGCTTGAGATAACCCACAGGAGGGCCAAAAAGTATTTTTCAGTATCTTTGATGTATAACCAATGTATGGCATAAGAAGTGTGGAAGTTGTAGCAGTTCATTATGGGTAGAATATCTGTTAGTGACATTTTGTTCCCCAGAACTGAACTAGACAGATGCCAGTTTAATGGCATTTTTTACAGACAGAAACACGGCTGTGCCATGGGTTCACCAGTATCCCCTATTGTGGCAAATCTGTACATGGAGGAGGTAGAGGGCAAGGCTTTGAACTCCTTTAAAGGAGTAACCCCAAGCCATTGGTTCAGATATGTGGACGACACATGGGTTAAGATCAAATCCAAAGAGGTGCAAACTTTTACTGAACATATCAACTCAGTGGACAGAAACATCAAGTTCACCAGAGAGGAAGTTAAGGACAACAGCTTGCCCTTCTTGGACTGTGACGTCCATATGGAGAATGACAGGAGCCTCCACATAGGGGTATACAGAAAACCCATCACACGGATCAATATCTACTTTTTGACTCTCACCACCCTCTGGAACACAAGCTTGGCGTTATCAGAACATTGCAGCATAGAGCTGATAACGTACCCACTAGCTCACAGGCTCAAGGGGAAGAACGCAAGCACCTGAGAGGCACCCTCACAACTTGTGGCTACCCCAGCCGGACCTTTGTTAAAACGGCAGCTGCCTCCAGAAAGAAAACCAAAGTGGTTGTGAAAGAAAAAGATAACAGGAGAAACAACATAGTCATCCCATATGTGGCTGGGGTATGGGAGAAACTTTTCAACAAACACTGCATCCCTGTGTATTTCAAACCCGGTAACACACTCAGACAGAGACTAGTACATCCGAAGGACAGAACACCACACCACCACAAAAGCAACCTGGTTTAAGCTGTCCAATGCAACGAGGAATGCAAAGATCTTTACATTGGTGAAACAAAACAACCACTGCATAAACGCATGGCCCAACACAGGAGAGCTAACTCCTCAGGCCTGGACTCCGCTGTCCACTTACACCTCAAGGAGAAAGCCCACTCCTTTGATGACCGCAATGTCCAAATCTTGGACAGAGAGGACAGATGGTTTGAAAGAGGAGTAAAAGAAGCCATCTATGTAAAAGTGGAGAAACCATCGCTAAACAGAGGAGGGGGTCTGAGACCCCACTTATCTCCAATTTACAATGCTGCCCTTTCATCCCTTCCCAGGAGATTCAACAATCTAACCTCAAAGGACAACTGTTCACACATGGCCCGAGTGACCCCAACGACTGTCGTTCAGACTCAATAGAGCACTAATGAAGTCGAAACCAACTGCCCACCAACGACTGTCACTCTAACGATGGGCGTGGGCACTTGGAGCACAAAGGGTGTCAGTGACATCATCGGCCTTGTGAGAGGTTAAATACCTGGATCTCCACAGCAGTTAGTTGGACCAGTCCCAGCCTGGTCAGATGCGTACATGAACTAATGAAGCCTCTTGGATGAGAGGTGAACGTCTTCCTAGACAAACAACCAGTCCAGTTGTTTTTGACTGAAATTGCTTTGAGGATAGACAGAGAAACGTAAGTTACCCTAAAATAGGGCTATTCAATTGCCGGCTTGTGAGGGAATATTTACTAGAATTGAATGGAATAGAAAAACTGTATTGGCCGATGTTGACTGCTGTTCTCTCTGATCTCAGCTCGTCAAATACGGGCGCGCTGTGAGACTTGCTCCATGCGCTTCCTGTAGGCACGCGTGGGGCCCACTATGCTCTTCTTCGTGGGTTTCTGAATCCTCTTGGCAACATCTTGCCAAGCTCCGCTCTGCTGTTGTTCTCAATCGTGTTAAATCTGTGGTTAAATGACCACATCAATGTCTCTTTCTACTCGGAAAAAATAAAGGTTGACACAGAAAAACACTAGTTCACCAGAGAATGGACAGAGAGGTTTTAGTTTCTGTCACTGTGAAGCCTCTGTTTACTTTGCAGCCATATCTGTGTGTAAAGAGGAGAAGTTGATATGGCATTTTAAGAAAAATCATGCTGACTTCAACACCACTTTCCCCCTGAACTGAAATATACTAACTAACTCTAATTTTTTTTTCAGTCAAGTTTTTGATGAATAAACTAATGTTTCATATGTGCCTGTAAGCCTACATACTGTTGGGTATTATACAATGTTGTATGAACCCCTAATATGTTTCATGTGTAAAAACCACACCGTTTATGTCTTTTGCTGGAATAAATCATCAATGGACTCTTTTGAAGTCTTTTGAACTCCTTTTGGATTACATTTGGTAATCAACTTGAATTGAGCCGCTAGTACCTGTCGGCAAGTCTTTCAAAACACCCTTTTAATACCGTGCTCACATATTACGTTGTTGGTGCTTTGGTTAATGTTTAGGGACTCTTATCATTTGTGGGGATTTTACCAGTTTTGTTATTACTTACTGTGTACTTATAGAAGTTAAATACAAATTATTAAGCATGATTTCACATTATTACCAACTTGACATAGAGGGCATAATTAATTAGGGTGTTGCAGATAAGCTCCAGTTTAAAACTAAGTGCAATAAAATGAGGGGTTCAGCCCCCCAGAAAGCTGGATTCTTTAGAGTAGGGAGTGTTCTTTCTACAGGAGCTGGTGGATCGTTGGAGGAACTGTGTAACCAGGGGGCAGAGGATTCAACTCGTGAACGAATGAGAGTCAGTCTGGGAGTGATGGAACCAGGAACTGCTTTAGCAACATTCTGAACCAATCACAACAACTCAATGACTTTATTGCCCTATATATGCTTTGTGAAGGAGGAGCTTGGTGCTCTTTCTGCCTCGGTGGTCACAGCAACACCTTGGCTGAAAGCCAGAGAGTCCCTGGCCAGGCTGACGATTCTTTGCTGTTGTTTTTTTTTATAATAAACTGTTTAAACTTTAAAAAGTACTCTGCCTTTCCTTGAGTAAGAAAGTGTTAGCAGTGGCAGGCTGTTTGTGTATCTCCGGAAAATCTACGTTAATAGTTCATGCACAAAAAAATTGTCACGATGGCTTATTTCATGACCCAATTTGCCTAAAAAGACCATGGGATGATTTTACACCGCAATTTCACTTTAAGCTTGACTTTGAATCAGTCAGACTGGAACACTGCCTCCAGCAGTAGAGTGTCTGTCAGTTCCCACCAGTGGTGGCTACAGCCGCAGACAGACACAGCTGTGTTTTCCTACTCCGCCGATGAGAGACAACACCTCGACCATATACACCTGATCTAGTATATACAGTGAGGTCAGGGATATTGCAAACATATCATATCAGCATTTCTTTTACAGTAAAATCACAATCACAGTTTTTTTATATTGATTTTTAATTATTTTGCAAGTGAGTGAACAGTGCAACCAAAGTATTTCCCAATGTAAAAACATAACCCTAAAAGAGAAAATATGTAACAAAGTGTTTAGGACAAAGAACCTTTCTGGACACATTTGAATCAGTGTGTGCAATTTTGCCAATTTCTGCCAAATACAGTGGACTGCCTAAAGCACCTGTTGCCTCTTCTGGCTCCAGTGTGATCTCCTTGCCATGTCACTCTCAGTAGACTACTGTGCGTTTAAAGTGTTGCAATGGACAGAGAACAGCTGCAGTTGACAAGATTATTTATTTATTTAATCAGACCAGATAAGGTACATTCAGAAGAAGCTCAGAGGAAATGATTCTCACTGCACTGTGTGTGTGTGACTGTGTATGTAAGGCAGGTTTGGGCAGAGGGGGCCTCTATGAAGTCGCGCTCGCTCATTGTTAAACAGTTAATTTAACAATTTTTCAGGGGCATATTTTACAGCTTGTTCCACACATTCTATGAATAAGTGTGGATAGACAGCATCAATGTGATGCAACAGTGTGATGCTCACGTGCTGACCCACTCTCTGAATCAAATAGGGTGGTCACTGCCTGTAGTTTGCTATGACTGGTTGCTTTAGGGCGGTGCATGAGGTGGACTAGTCAATAGCATGATTTGGCTGAGAAAAAAAGAAACCTGATGCATCTGTGCAGAGCAGAGAACAGCAGTGGATAAAATGTGCCCTACAGGCGGTACTACGATCTCTCTGCTTTGGCAGATCGTCAACACTTTCTAATCCTTCACGATCCAATATCATCATATCGCCTACCCCTAATATACAGAACATATAATTTGACCTGCTTTGTTTTTTAACATTGAATTTTTTAACGTAGAATTGTATACATTGTATTTTGCATCTAAATACGGTATATTGAATTATATTACATTTGTGAACATTGAAAAATAAAGGTGAAAATTAGTTGAAAAATTTTAAGAGTTAAATTCAGAGTCAATACATTCAGGCACATAATTTCGATGCATAAACATTCAGTTCTAGTATTTCAATAGGTCTTTAAATTTAAACTCTGATGACACAGGCTTACTTCCATACAGCTCACATTAATTTCAAACCTAAACTGAAAAACAATAAGCTTTATTGTGTAATCTTGACAATAGGCAATAACATGCCTGATATATGGAGACAGTATGCTTGCAAATGAGTGTGCGTGCGTGCGTGCGTGTGTGCGTGTGAGAAAAAGAGGAACTGAATCACATGCTAGTGCATGCCAGCTTTGTCATGTTTGTTCTGTGGCTCAGTGGACGATCATTGAATGGGAGAGGGATGGTGACAGACTATCTTCCTTAAAATGTGTGTGTGTGTCAGACCAGTAGTAGAGAGTGTGTGGGGTGTCATGTCAACAGCCCTTGAGGTTTGCTGGTTGCGGCCATCACTCAACAAGCCAGAGATAAACTCAGACTCACCCTTAGGAGACACAAACACGCAGAGAGTGGCTGATCTGCATGATGCCCAGGGTAAGGGCACAACAATAAACATCGGCAGACTTTGGAAAGTCGATGCAGGCGAGCTTTGGCAGTGCTGACACAGGAGAATGTAATGTGTTTTGATAGATGCTCAGGGCTAAACAGGAAAGAAAGGCAAGCTGTAGGTAGGAAACACTATTGAGTTTGAAACCACGCTGAGTTTGTTGGCTAGTTTTAGGAGGAAAGCTGTCTTTCTGGCTCTCTGTCAACTGAATAGCCTTACGTACACCAGCAGTCCAATTTCAGGGAGTAAACAGTTCAAAGGCACCAAGATATTTACTGACCTGCAACTAAATACGACCATAATATCTCTGCAGGACCATGACAGGATTAATAATCAATACTGTACCACCAGAAGGAGAATAATTTAAGTACTCTGGTGGGAAACTAAAACATCAAAGTCCGTTGGAGTCAGCTGCCAAACAGGGACATTTGAAAAGCAAGAAATGCTGCACTGATGCCGGCCTCCAGCCTCCTGTGACCCCCGGTGTTTTGATTTGCATTGCCCGAAATCTAGTTGACTGCTAGAATCTGCTGCGCCTGTGGTCAACCAGAAACCAACCAGATTTTCACGTCTTGATTTAACTAAAGGCTTGGCAAGAAAGTGTGCACTGTGTGCATGGCGGCACAAAAACAACAGCAAGGCCAACAGCATTTCCTAAAGATGCACGCAGCTCGTAAATACGCAAAAATAACCAGCAACATACAAAACTAATTTTTTAAAGTGCATTTTGTGGGCGGAAGCCCAAACACCAGTAAGTAACAGCATGAGCAAAGCCATTGTGTAAAAAGCACAATTCATGCCCCCCCCCCCCAAAAACCTGTCACAACAACAGCTCTGCTTAGGTCCTATACTTGGCCAACTGCTAACCACAGCAAACAAAATTACACAATGCAGAAATTAAACCACTTTGTGCACTAAACGGAAGACAAGGTTGAAATAATATGAAAAAAGTCTACGTACCGCTTGCTAATGAAGCTGGAGACGCCTGAGAGTGTTGGCATCCCCTGGCTGCAGTTGCTATTGTCAAAAGTCGCTCTTTTATCTCATAGTTTCGAAGTAGTAGTCGAAGAACAATAGAAATATTCTCCCTGCCAGTAGGATCCTTAGTCCAGCCAACTTTAATAGACGCAGTGGTTCTACTAATCCAGCACTGGGAACAGCCCAGTTGGGTGCTAAGCTAACAACCTTTTGGCTAGTTACTACTACAGCAGGTGCAGGATCACTAGCAACACCATCTGCTGCAGCTCTTTCATCACGCTGGGTTGATGTTGATAAATCCTCACTAGTGGTTTTAATTAGAAGCTACTTTCTCATAGGCATTTTTTTTTTCATTTAAAACCGAACACAGCATCCCAACTCATGAAGTAACTCCAGAATAGGCAGCACAGTGGTCACTTTCAACCACTCACAAACTTGCTTGCAGGATGTAAAAAAAGTGTAGTAAAAAGTGATTGGCCCAAGTGTATGTCAGTCACAAACAGTCTATACAGTGGAGATTAAAATTAGACAACTAATAAGTTCTTGATTTATTCTGAAACAGTGTTATTCAGGATGTTATAGAATATCCGCTATGGCTATTCCACTTCTGTACTAGCATGTTTTTTTTTTTTAAAAATAACCAAGACACTTTAATAAAAACCTTTATTTTGTGAAAAAACAGTGAGAAAAATAGGGAGAACAGTAACCACTGTGTCAGAAGATAAGATTTCAACAACGTTTTCTTCTATAGGATTCAAAAATGAATTGGAAGTGTAGAGGCCACAGCTTTGAAAGACTTCAGCACATCTGCGCCCACAGGACATCACTAGTTTCTCACACTGCTCTGGTTTGATCTTGGTCCATTCTTCTTCAGTCTCTTCCACAGTTCAGTAACTGTAGTGGGTTTCTTAGAGATTACTTTGTTGCCGAGGACTTTGGGCTGGCCTTTTCATTGTTTCAATATGCTTAGCTTCACAAAACTGTTTAGACTGTTTTGCAGTGAGACAGGGGGCATTGTCTTGTATGAAAATTGCTGCTGATTGGGAGAGAATTGCACTGAAGTTTTTGCATGTTGCTGAAGGAAGTTCACATAAACATTCGTATTAACCCTCTCATTTAACTGTAGAGGAGGCCCAACTCCTGCTGCAGAAAACATCCCCAAACCAGGACACTTCCTCCTCCAGAGTTAACTGACTTCTGTACACACTTTGGGTCCAGTCTTTCCCCAGTCCTACGCCCAACATAATGTTTCCCATCAGACACAAACAAATTGAACGTACTCTCATCACTGAAGTCACTCTGGACCAGTTTTCCTCTGCCCACACAACATGCTCCTCAGCAAAGGCAAGTCTAGCCTTTTTATTCTTTCTGCTGAAGAGAGGTTTGATCACTGTAGAGTGGGCTTTCAGTTCAAATTGTCTTAAATGACGAGACACTGTGTGCAGAGACAGATCTTTGCCCTGTTCACTGGCGAGAAACTCCAGCTGCAGTGTTGAGAGTCTTCTCGTAAGCCTGTCCTCTCGTGCACTAATTTTACGTGGCGACCGGCCTTTTTGAGGGACTTAAATGAATCTGTGTCCTTGTAAAGTTTCAATATTCTTGGAATCACAGACTGTGAACACCCAACCTCTCTCTGATGGCTGAGAGGATCATCCCTTTGGCCTTTATCTGGACAACCTGCAGGGTTTTAGTCACCTTAGAGCAGCTTGCCATCTTGCAAAGTAACTAGGAGAGCTGTCAGATAAATACCAATAGGCAGCATATGGTGCAGTTGCAGTATTAAGAAAAAGCAGCAGCTTGAAAGTGCAGCAACAATCATCAATTCTCTGTAGTTTTAGCTCTGTACTTAATATTAGCCTGGCAGTATGGAGCAGTTCATCAGTCTAACAGCATCTGGGAAGAAACTGTTCTTTAGTCTTGCCCGGATGCTGCACAGCCTCCTGCCTGAGGACAGGGGGGCAAACAGTCCATGTGCAGGGTGGATGGAATCTCTCACGATACAGGCTAGCTTGTCCTTGCATCCGCTGGTGTCGATGTTCGAGATGGGTTGCAAGCTTCATCCAATAGTCCATTGTACTGCTGCAGCACCTCCTTCTCTGCCACTGTGCACCAAGCATACCACACAGTGTTGCAGGAAGCCAGTGTGCTCTCCACCACACACCTGAGTTAAAATTACCGGAACATGTCGGTACATGTAGGGGAACGAAACTTCGTACTTAGGTCCCAGTGGAGGAGTAAAGATAAAAAGAATACAATAGAACACTACAATGAGAATGAAGGCCCTAAAATAACTAAAATCATACACTAGTCCTTGCAATAAATAGACAATAAATGGATGACATAAATAAGTGTGAGAGGTGTTGTGTGGGGGGAAGCGCCATGCTGTATCAGGCTGCATCAGTTTTAACTATAGGTGCACCCAATAAACATACAACTAAAGTGTACATGCATTGCTTTGTGTAATGCTCTACACACCCTCAAAACTCTTGTTCTGGGTTGATTTCAGGTCTGCTCAGGTTGATATGGATCTGCAGCTATGCTGGGAAATATGTGGTCACCAAAGTCCATGTACCTAAATAAAAAAGAGGAAAGAAAGCCAGCAAAGAGAGAGGGCAATAAGGGCAGCTGTGTAGGTGAATAAAGGGTGTCCTCTCTGTTTGAGAAGTATCCAAACTTTACTATAAATTTATGTAAACTGAGCTGCCTTTCCACTGTTATATCTGGCAACGGAGAATACCGCCTGAGTAGGGGCTAATGTTCTCAAAACAACCCTTCCACACACTGATTAATGACTCAATGGGACTGATAGTTACTTAATTGCACCTCATCTAACTGTTAAGACTGACCACGGATTTCTCATTTGGATAATTTGACTCCTCTGTCATTGTGAAAGCATAATAAAAAGCAATAAT
This sequence comes from Echiichthys vipera, assembly GCF_963691815.1. Taxonomy (NCBI): domain Eukaryota; kingdom Metazoa; phylum Chordata; class Actinopteri; order Perciformes; family Trachinidae; genus Echiichthys; species Echiichthys vipera. The sequence goes on from NC_139845.1 coordinate 19,652,938, forward strand.
TGCACTGAAGAAAAAGGAAGATCACTGTCACAGGTTGGCCCAGCAACCGAGCACTTCAACAATGTTGAGAACTACTGAAGAATTGAAATAGCTATTTGAAACACAACTGGGTTTGCGAGATGAGGCCAATATAGTCCTCTTTTTCTTTCTCTCTCTCTCTCTTTCTCTCTCTGTCTCTCTTTCTCTCTCTCTCTCTCTCTCTCTCTCTCTCTCTCTCTCTCTCTCTCTCTCTCTCTCTCTCTTTCTCTCTCTGTCACTCCTCCTGGGAGTGTTGACAGAATCTTCTCTTTGGCACCCAGCAGCATCCCTCCTGCTGTGATCCAAGTAATTAGACAACCTTCTCCAAGGTCAGGGCTGTTAAAGTGAAACATGACAAACATGTGAGAAGACCAGTCATTAGATCTTACACAACCAAGTTGCCATGAAAAAGCATTGATTTTGTTTCTGCATACCACAGATGCTCTGAATCCCAACATTGCTGAACCGTTGCAACCTTACTTGTCACATAGTGACCCTTTTTGTAGATTTATACAGTGATTACTAGACGATAGACGACGATATCTTTCTCAGAGGTGAAAAGTTGTCTCACTATATCATCATATGTAATTGGAAACAGCAACACTGTGACAGATAAGACACAAACAATATGTAAGCAGTGAGCACTGTAAGAAGATAGTGAAGAAGATAGATAGTCAGCACCGTAGCACAGATACATAACACATAACACATAACACGTGACATGTGAGCCCCGCAGCTTCTTTAACATCATGCTACAAGTTATAGTCAAAGTGTTGGCAAATGAGTACAAATGTTATGTAATTAAGTTTGACTTTCACATGGGATGGGACAGAAATGGGACATGAACCACAGTCTCGGGGGTGAGGGTCTGGCCTTCCTAAGCAGAGTATGAGGCTTGTTATACTACGTCACCTGAGGACCAGGCTGTCTTACAGCAGGAGTTTTCAAGGGTTAGCCTGGGGTCTATGGGGGCTGCTCCACATGTTTCTCCAGTTATACAACGAAACTATTCTAAAAAGTTAGCACCAGAAAAATTAAGAGGCAAACACTTACTCTCTTAGTTCTACTTTTCCCCGCCTCAGCTCAATTGACAATGTCTGTCTATTTGGTCTTGCCTGTATGCACACATCAATCACTTCATTTTGTGCTGGAGCAGCACTGAGTGGGTTTAGAGGGGTGACTGCCAATCATTTCAAGCTACGAAACAATCCTGACGCTAAGATGACTGGTTGTTTTGTTGTAGGACAACATATTGTTTTAATAATATAAAGAATTGAAATATGCTGTGGGCTACTGACTACAAAATGTAGATAAAGATGCACTGGACCACAATATCTTTACTTAGAAAATATAGTTTGCTTTATTAACATTCTGAATGTTGAGTTAAGCCTGTTTTAAAGCAATTCTTACCTTTCTGGCATTTTACACTTTTCTTTTGTAAAGAAATGGCACACTAGAAATCCACAGGGTGTTGAAACTCATCAATATTCAATTCAAATCATATATTTCTCTCTGGCAGAGTGGTCTGTGAGAGATAGCAAGGAAATGACAATGACTGACCAAGGCGGGCCACCACTTCCACCCCAGCTGCTCCCACAGAGAAAACAGTTTCACAAAAAGCTGCACTAAAGAAAAAACTTGATGCGTCAAGAGGCGAGACGCAGGTCAACATTGGCTCAGCTTTCCAGTGATAGCGGAGGCTGATGCAGCTTCATCCGGAGTTAAAAAGAGATGAGATGGTCGTAGAGTTTCTGCTAAACGGGCACTTCCTAGAAGAATCCTAGAACACAACTTTACATGTGAAATGCGGCATCCAGATACTATCAGTTATCAGTTACTATAGTTCTGTAAAACTATATTTATTTGTGCAGGGAAGATTAGCGTTACCGTTAGCATTAGCATCAGTGCTAACGTCACTGGTAGTGTAAACAAACTGACTTGTCACAGCCTGGTTTGTTAACACTATCGGAAATGCTAGCGTGGAACGAGTCACAGGTGGTGGCAACTGCAGGAAAAAAAACATTTTATTATTAATAAGCAGAGGAAGAAGCAAACGAAGAGGAAGCAGGGAAAAGAAAATGTCTCAAACAGTAGACCAAAATGCGTTTCTGAAAACATTTTATGTGAGAATTATTCAATACAGTCACACAATATCATGTGATCAGCACTGCCCAGTTTGACAGTTTGATCTGAGTTGTGTGAGTCTAAAAAAACCTAGCTGAATCAGACCGGATGGTGACGCAGCCAGTTATCGTCTTAAACCTGCCTCACATGAAATAAACGTTTGTGATTGGTCAGGTGCTGGAGAACTGTCTATAGGAGAGGGGTCAGACGTATCTGCCAGAACAACCTCAATGAGCAGGCTCAAAATTATGTATTAAAATTGCGTGCTGCTTGGAGTGCTTACTGACACAATTATTGGACACTAAGGAATGGCCTCATAAAGTAACTTTATTTCAGGGTCCATAAACTTCCTGGCTAGTGGGACTGTGTCTGATGATCGGTGAAGTTAAGGAGAAGCCTTACGCACCTTGAACTGTCTAGAGCAGCCCTGGGCTCAGCGACGGACCAATAAATTAACCCAACACAGCTGAACGTGCATCAAACCCTTTGTCTTTCATCTGGATGCCGTGTGGCTTCGATCTGTAACCCCCTGTGCTGTAGTTTTGCTGATAACAATGGTTGTTGAAACCTGCAAGCCTGGACCCTGAACGCCTTGTCCTTGTGCCTCTCACTTTCTCTAACTGCATCACAATGTTTTTCACAGAGATTCTGTATTTGTTCTGACAGTTGTATTGTATTTAAACTTTTTCAATTATATAGCTTACTCACAAAGCTACAAGTAGCTCGTTATCAGGTTAATGAGCATGAATGAGGGTGCACTAATTGCTCTTAGTCGTAATCGGATCAAAAAATATGTTATAGTTGGTCCTTCTCATTATTTTAATTATTTTGTTCTTATATTGTAGATACTGAGACAAGAAGGCTCCTAAGCAAGGCAAGTTTATTTATATAGCACAATTCAACACAGAGGTAGTTCATGCTTGACAAGTGCTTTGCATGAAACAATAAAAACATTGGAAAGAAACACATAAAATGACATTTAGGGCGTACTCACACTGTCATTCCGCACCGCTACCCGGGCTTTAGGGTACTTGCCGTGGAAGGCCCGCTGGCCGCAGTTATGCGCGGAATGGGTGCACTCACACTGCTTAAAGGTACTAGGCTTTAGCTGAAAAACCTTAACAACAAAAAATACTTAACATACATAACGGTTTAGAAAAATGGCTCTTGCCTGCGTCAATCAATGTGCAGGCCTCTGATCTGATCCCTGACTCTCTTCATACTGGCTGAGTCACAGGTGCCAAGTCCTAATGATCACAATACAAAGCTTTCTATTTGTTTCATCCTTATTTTTAATTTCGTACTGTCCATATAGTTCAGACACAACTAATCCAGTCAGTCAACATAAGGTCGCAGTTGCTTTAAAGCTGTACTACACAAGGAAACATACTGCTGCTATCATCAGTGCTTTGTTTATGCTGTAGGTGTTTGGCTCAGTACAGTTAAAATACCCTCTCAAGTATTATTGTTACAGTAAACTGTAGCAGACTGGGACCTGAATGCTCTGCTATCTCTTCCCACCCACCTACACACTGTTCTCTACATAAGTCTCTGCTCAGAAATCTGTATGAGCAAATTGCGCTGTAGTCTACCTTCTGAATTTACACCAATAGCTCTTGGGTCCAATTCAATTCAGGTTTGGGAGGGGGGAAAAGCCTTGGCTACTGCTTTCCCATTACATGGTAAATCTCTAGAGAATGACACAGAGGAGTGTGAGTCAGCAGAAACCCAGAGTTTCTGAAAGCGGCAATTTAAATGCACATGGTTTCTGTATCATAGAGTAATAAAAAAGCTGATTAAGTGACTTTTTTACTTTTAATTGCCACTTGAATGGGCCTATGATATACTGTACATGTACCAGTATTTTTCAGAGCATATGGAGGCACACGGTTTTGCTAATATGAACATAAAGACGGTATGGTTTTCCTGGTGCAGTAAGAACATCATGGGAAAACTGCAGCTAATAGCAGAATAATTGCATCATATGTTTGATTCCTCTCTAGATTATGATTATGGTGCAGAGCCGACATCTAACTTGTTTGGGGGAAAAAATCCAGTTTTATAATCCCCCCCCCCCCACAGTACCACATTGATGCTGCTCGTTTTCAATAACAAAAATGGTCAGTCCCATGTCGTATCTGTGCTGAATGTTAAGCATCAGTACACTGCACCAAGGGGTTCATCAAAGATTATCATTTTTGCAGTACTGGCAGCTTACGGGCATAAGCGGTTGCAGATAGATGAATGGACGACAGTTTATTCCCTCAATTGTTTGTACTCAACAAGTTGGTACATTTTTCAAAGGGTGCCTGATCTTCCTCTAGTTCTATTTAAAAACAGTGAAACAAAGAAATATATTTTATCCATGTCTCAAGTGTCCACTTGAAGGCTCATTACAGTTAAAAAAAAATCTCCTGACACTTAAAGTCACAAGGAAATCCACAAGTGGCCATCAGTAAGGAAATATTAGAGCTAAGTGACTGGTAAGTCAGCAGCAGTCTGTGGGGGAAAGAGCCCAACATCATTTGGAAGTTGCATAGATATTGATATGATGGCCTGCAACAATGTTGAAACCCCAAATTTTAAGTTATTATGTCATCCATAGTGGCCATAGCTAGCCTGGGAACCAGATGAATCTTCCAAGCTTCTGTTTCATTTGGTCTGGCTGATGTGTCTGGCCCCATACTTAGAAGTGTAACCCTACGGTCCAGATTTGAAAAGTTGATTGATCGTAGGTCTATTTAATTGTGTCTAGTTTGCTGGTCCATCCATCGTAACCAAGCTGGCTTACAAAAAACATATCCATTGTCATCACAGCTATTAAAGACATTCAAATGATTTGTTTCAAGTGTATTAGTCTATCCAATCGACATACCTGCGTGCTGTGTCAGTTCTTCATTATCAAATCCATTCGGCTTGCTTATTGAGAGAATGCCAAAATCAACTTCCCCCATCCCCACATTTCTCAAAAGCATTCAAAATTATCAAACAAAAACCTCTCAGCATTAAGCTGGATCAGAAGCTATATGGATGGATGGAATGAATATTTACATGAGCATGGTCATAAATCCCGTCGAATGAGGTCTATCAGGAATCCATTCTAGGGCCACTCCTATTAATACTTTATATTTAGTGAATTCCTCTAGCAATCTACATAAAGTACAATTTGCAGATGATACACATTTATTATGGTCTCAAAAAAGTGATGTGCAAAATCATCTAAATGAGAATTGATGAAACATGGCTTAAATGCCAGTGACAAATTGTATTATTGACAAGTTACATGTTACAAGTACAATTTTTTTCAATCAATAAATAGCTGTATTTCCAACTAAATTTTGAGTGACCTTTTGAAATGTTGAATTTTGATTAGGTGTGTTTCCATAGTTAGGTCAGAATATGGTCCTATAGGCCACACATGGCTGCAGGCCAGTAAACACACGAGGTTGCTAAATAAATATAAACATAATTCTTATTCTTATTATTATGATTCTTCTTATTATTATTATAGAAAGATAGAGAGTGTGACTTGTTGCTGCTCATGGGGGAATTGTTGGGTCTCTGTAAATCATGTATTTCATGCGTGTGTGAGTGTGGTCTTGACCTAGTCTTAATGTAGTGTCTTGCGATAACTTCTGTTATAATTTGGCACTATAAATAACATTGAATTAAATTTAATTGAGCAAGTTTGAATTGTTTTTGTCAGAGTTTATTTGGTAAAGCTCTTACCATATCCATTTCCAGATTGTTCTCTGTTTCTGTTCTTGATAGCACCTGTTCATTGGGGGTATTTATTATATTGAACTATTCATGTCATGTCGTGAAATGTTTGCACTTGTTCAGTTTTACTTGGCTTGACGCCTTTTATGAAATGTTTGCTGAGTCTGCAGTTTCACAGGATGAAAGACTATACTGCACAGTAAAAGATCAAGCATCACCATAAACGGAATGTCTTAAAGCAGGAGTTTGTCCTCTGATTCTTGCCTGCAAAGCTTAAATGTAATATAAGAGAGAGTCCCACTTTGGACACATTCAAAGCAAAACTGTAACTGAAGACATTATTTGTTATTTCTGCCAAAGGCCTTTTTTCTCTGTTTTTAAGCTTGCAAGTAAACAACAGAAAACCTAATCTCATCTTGCCTTTCATATCTGCCCTTGAGCCTCCACTGCATTGAAACAAATCTCGGCATATGTGCTTGTGTTGCTTTTCATTCATGTAGCCAAGAGCAAAGTCATGGAAGAGAACTGGCAAAACAACTAAATATGCTTTATAATAAAAGCAAAAACTGCCTCAACTGTTTGCAGTGTTATTCCAGTTTCTTTTCCAAAAGGATATTTCCAAGATGTCATGAATTCAGACTGCAATTTTGACATTAATATCAGAAACAACAATTTACCAGCAGGGCTTAATGTTACTTTGCATGAAAGCTAGCTTCTCGTGATATCACTAGATCACACAAATCCATCTTGTCAGGCTTCGAATATATATAGTATACAATAGAGATGCAACAATACATTTAGCCCACGCTTCAATACGTACCTCGTTCTTGGGTAACGTTTTGGTTCTGTTTCAGTACACGTTTTTTTGCATAGATCAGATGAAGAAAGCCTGCATCTCTACGAAAAAGGGCTGCAAAACCTTTGCAATAAACGTCCCCACTGCACTTGTTATTTTTATTGTTATTTCCTGAACTGGTAGAAGAGACAGAGAAGCAAGAGTGAGCTTTTTTAACTGACTGTTTTACCAGCTCAGCCGAGCTGCTTCCAGACAGTGTTGCTGGTGCCGCAAATTTGCACTCACATGAACACATGCTGCATTCAAGAGACAAATACAAAGCATGGAAACATAAACATTTTATTGCGAAACCGAAAAAACTCAATTCACAAGTGTGTATTGAACTTTGGAGGACTTACCGTATGGTTAAATATTACATTGAGAACCGTGGCATCCCTAGTATACAAGTATGTGCAGTATATATATCAGAACTGGACAGTATTTCTTTTTTAGGCTTTTCTAGAGGGAAAAGATGTTTTCACTCTTCCCCCAACTGGCTTCAGCAAAAGTCTGATATCAATCAAACCACTTATTTTTTATGAAAGTGCAATGATTCCTTCTTAGATGGTTTTACAACAAACCATCGGACACATCAAGTTAGTGCTGGTTAAAATTAATTTTGGCGGGTGTTTTTAATAACGTATTAGCCAGTTTGGCCAGTGATGTAGAATATGAGGCATAACATGCATGATACAAGCCTCTGTTCTAGGTCATTTATCCCTGTTGTGGTACTCCCAACATTTCCCAAGAAAGCTGTACTGTAATGTTAAGTGACATTTCATATGCCCATTGGCTGTGCGCAGTTTGCAGTGAAACCAGCATGAGAAACCATGGAATGAACAGCGCGTCCAACAGAAAACACAAGGAAGAAGAAAAAATGAACGGAGCCGAAGCAGGAATAATAGACTGAAAGCGGAGGGAGTTAGCTAACCTTATTAAAGTCAAAAGATCAGATTAAACTGAATTACTAAAGAGTAGGGAGTAAGCTAACGTTAGTAAAGTAAAGTCAAAAGTTCAGATTAAACTAAATGACTAAAGAGGACGGCGTTAGCTAACGTTAGTAAAGTAAAGTCAAAGTTCAGATTAAACTAAATGACTAAAGAGGAGGGAGTTAGCTAACGTTAGTAAAGTGAAGTCAAAAGTTCAGATTAAACTATACGACTAAAGAGGAGGGAGATAGCTAACGTTAGTAAAGTAAAGTCAAAGTTCAGATTAAACTAAATGACTAAAGAGGACGGCGTTAGCTAACGTTAGTAAAGTAAAGTCAAAGTTCAGATTAAACTAAATGACTAAAGAGGAGGGAGATAGCTAACGGTAGTAAATTCAAAAGTTCAGATTAAACTAAATCTGGCAGTGGCTGGGACAGACTTCTCTGGGCGAAATGAAGAAAGAGGCAGGGGATGAGGATATCGAAAGATAAAAGAAGAAAAAAATATTTAATGCCAAATGGCCGACGGGTCGTGGATGGCTTGTGTTTGATCACAAATATGTCGTCAGGTTTTGTCAGGATTGCTGCATGTACAAGAAAAAAACAAAACAAAATGAACAATTTTGTGGTGGGAACTAGGAACGTTGTGTGTATGTATTACAGATAGATAGGTAGGTAGATAGATAAAGATAATTCTCAAGCTCGAAATTAAATGTTTGTACTTTCTGTGTACATTTTGTTGTATCTATTGTACTTAATATATATTTTTCATGCCAACAATGTTAATAAAATTACCAAATGCATTCAGTGAAAACTCTGATTGGCTGGTAGCTTTCTAAGGTTACCAGCCAATCAGAATTTCCGCTAGCCAAATTGGCTGGTGATCAAAAAAGTTAATTTAGAACCCTGCACATGAGATCTTCTTGAGATCAAAAAAGTGTATTTCTTACAATGCCAAACTATTCCTTTAAGTTAAATGTGGCCCAGAAACATACCGGTGAACAGTGTGCTGTTAATGACAGCAGTTTGCCCCACCTCCCCTTAATAACCCCATACCCTATCCCTGCAGTATTCTGACTGGCCTGAGCAGAGAGCAACAGAGGGCTGTCATCTAATTTTTTAAATTGCAGCTGCAGTGGCTATAATCAGATCCTATTGGAATGTGCCCATTTAAAGCCAGCAGATGGGATTTAGAGCTGGCTAGTGACGCTGAGACATCAATTCCATAACATTTCTGAAATGATCCAAGCAACAGAGAAGATTGTGTCTCTCTTTTCTCTCACTTCAGCTCCGTCTCCCTCTTATCAGGACTACCTGAGAGTCCGGCTGGGGGCACTGTGATGGAATGAGCTGCAATTGATTAGTTGTGCAGCCATCTAAGACAGCTCAGTCACAGCATGCTCTGTGCTTTGATACTGGGTGAAAGAAATGTAAATGTCTGCCAAGATAATGAGGTGGCTTTGACATGCGATACGTGTCAGTGCTCTACCAATCAATGCAAGTGTGTAAACAGCCAATAAAATTGGTCTTGTGTGAATGTGGATGTATGTGGCGTAGGCATATAGAACTCTTCCAGACGTACAAAAAAGCTTCTTGGAGCAATAATCTTAACTCAACAGGAAATTGGCCATTTTGAATGTAATGGTCATTTTCTAACATTTACGTGTCATACTTTAACACCTCCTAGAGATTTAACAGAATCGACTTTACTTTACTTAAGAGGGCTACACGGTGGTGTAGTGGTTAGCACTGTCGCCTCACAGGTTCGCATCCCGACCTCGGCCTTTCTGTGCGGAGTTTGCATGTTCTCCCCGTGTCTGCGTGGGTTTTCTCTGGGTACTCCGGTTTCCTCCCACAGTCCAAAGACATGCATGTGTTAGGTTAATTGATGAGTCTAAAATTGCCCGTAGGTGTGAATGGTTGTCTGTCTCTGTACGTCTCTATGTGCCCTGTGATAGACTGGCGTCCTGTCCAGGGTGTACCCCGCCTTACGCCCGATGTCAGCTGGGATCGGCTCCAGCACCCCCGCGACCCCGACCCCGGGATAAGCGGTTGAAGATGAATGAATGATGACCATCTAAAGACCTTAGTGTTCAAAGTTCCTGTAAATCTTTAGTGTTCGTTGGAACATGTAGCCTTCGTGTGGCGGTGAATATTGGCATCATGTTATAAAACAAGAAGTTGCTGTGACTTGAGCATACATTGTCTGATCTTCAAGCCTGAATACACCAACATCTCAATATTAACTCATGGTCACAGCGCCACTCACTGGCAGAAGGAAGTCAGCCTAAAATGCCAAACTTCATCCGATTTACATCAAATTTTCAATGTGTGTTCTTCAGTTCAGTTCAGTTCAGTTTATTTTCAGACATTTCAGACAAAGACATTTCATGACAAACACAAAAAAAATTCATAAGGTCTGAAAAAAGGAAATAGGCAGAAGTTAAAGCTTATAACGCCTACCCTTTAAAAAACATAAACTTAGGTAGCTGCTACACACAGGTCAAAAAGAAAATGTCTGATAATTAATTTATTGCTGCTATAAGCATACACAATCAACATATGTTTGAATAATGTTCCTCTTGAGAACGGGTTCTTTAACCTTACTAATGACTGCTAATGATTTGCAAACTTGATACACAGCAAAGTAAAGCATATTTAGTATGGGAGAGGACAGGGAGTGTTGCAAAACTTCCAATAGATTGCTGGCGACCCACACCCTTCACATAGTGTCAGAGACACGCGCCTGTGCCCCCTGAGTCTGGCCAGCTCCTGCGAGCCGGCTTTTGACCCGGAAATAGAATAAACCAGTAAGCAATGGCGCCAAAAACAAAAAACAACATAAAAAAAAAACACAACAACACAAACACAAGCTTTACCTTTAACCAAGGGAGGACTTTGTCATGGCAAGTAGCATTATTACTAAGAAGACCCGTTTCTTTCTTAATTCTGTCCAAAAGTCTGCGACCCCCCCCCCCCCCCCCTTGTGAAGGTTGTGAGGTGTGAATCAGGTGATAAAGCCGTATTCTGACCAGCTGTATGTTGGCAAAGCGCCACTATACCGGAGGTCGAGTTACTCCTTAATTTTGACATTCCCTTTCATGTGTATGTGGGGAACTTCAATAATCCAATTATTCCCTTAACTGGGGTAAGACCATTTTCGGGTTATTGATGCATGTAGATGCACTGATTGCGACCTTTCGCTCAAAACCACAGCTGTCATGGTTGTGCTAGACAAAAAGTAGGGGATCTGTGAAGTCCATCAGTCTAAAGGAACATCAATGTCCGTACACAATTACATCACAATAGTTCAGATATTTCAAACTGGATCGACCAACATTTCCATCCATAGATTCCATAGAGTGGCTGTCTGCTTGCCAGTGCTCCTAGATGGTAGAATACAACTCTGCCAGAGTGCTTTTATATTTGTATTTGTTTGGAAAGTTATTCTCCCTTAGGACATAATGTGGTTTCTTTATAATAAATACAAGATAAACTGGGCAGTTGGCATGAACTCCAACTTCATCAACAGAAAATCCAAGGAAAACAAACCAGCCAGATGAATCACCCAGAGGAAGACATTCAAAAATGGATGGTCTTCAGAGAAAAATGAAATCAGATATGGATAGATCTACAGTATGTCTCATTTTTATCATTAGGAACAGTCCAAGGTGAGACGTGGCTGCTTTGGTCTGCATTGATAGGTCTTGCTATCCTTTATCCTTGGGCTACACTCAGTGGTAAACACTTCTTAAGCTTGAGCACTCTAGAAGGGCCAGTTATTATAGACAACAAATGTTCATATTTCCCCTCCTAACAAAATACAACTATGACAAGAGTCTTTATTTAATGGCATATAGAGAATTTAGAAAGACCAATAACATTCCTCCTTTTTCAGGGTTTAAATGGCAATGTTACATAATTGTCCTTTCTTTCTTTATGTTGCTGGAAGGTTACAGTATGAGGAGGCTATGTGTTTTGTACCATTTAATCCTGGATCTTCAACTACCGTTTTAGTAAAAAGGACACATTAAATAAGATACTTTATATCGTCATGATGTAGCTTCCTGGAGGGGAAATTGTAGCCAACCAAAGCCAAAACCAAGCCTCCGTCTGACAAATCAATACAATGTATTGCTTTAATAAATGAAAAGTGATTGCTACCTGGGGAGAAAGAGAGGCAGACATAGAGAAGGAAGACTGTTTGGTTTGATCCATTACATACTAAATGTTTTCTTCATTCACTTTTATATAAATTATATTGTACTATGGTTCAGTGGTTAGAACCTAAATGGGAGGAAATTCTCATTTCCTGTTTGTATCATTGCTGTGTTTAGTTGTTGAACTTTGGCCACTTGAGTGCAACCAGACAAGCTAGACACTACAACACAAATATGTTAAACCCTTATAGAGTTAGTCAAGATGCCTGTAAATCAGACGATTCTGCCAAACTCATGTTTCATCTGTTCTTTCAGATAGTTCTGGCCACTCTCCTATACAGACAGATTTCCAGCTGGTCTGGCCCTGTGCGGACCAATCCCAACCATTCAACTGGTAACTCACAGCATCACAGTCCAGTCTGCTGTTAATCACAGTTTTTCAGACTCACTATACTCAGATCAAACTGTCAAATTAGACAGTGCTGATCACATGGGACTTGATTATTTCTCACTTTTGCAAAACACATTTTAGTGTGAAGGCGGCATGGTGGTGTGGTACCGTCGCCTCACAGCAAGAGGGTTCCTGGCTCAAATCCCAGCTGGGGCCCTTCTGTGTGGAGTTTGTTCTCTCCGTGTCTGCGTGGGTGTTCTCCGGCTTCCTCCCAAAGATGACATGTAGGTGTTGGGTTAATTGACAACTCTAAATTGTCCGTAGGTGTGAATGGTTTTCTATCTCTATTTGTCTCTATGTGCCCTACGATGGACTGGCGTTCTTTCCAGGGTGTACCCCGCCTCGCGCCCGATGTCAGCTTGGATCAGCTCCATTAGGTGTAATTTCAGAAAGTTTTTGACCTGTCCGCTATTTTTTTCCACTGAGCAAGCATGATCATTTCATTGGTGTGATTGGTTGTAAGTCTATCCAATTGCATCAAGAAGCATTTTGCTCTGCGCCATTAATAACGCCTCTTAGAAATTGAGAATGAACTAAGAGGGCCAGACTAATACGCATTTGCAGTCTATCGCCGCTCACCACAGAATTTGACTGAACTCAAACAGTTCTTAATGGAAGAATGGGGAAATGTTTCCCAATCTAGGTGCACAAAGCTGGTAGAGACATATCCAAACAGACTGATGGTTGTAATTAAAGCAAAAGGTGCCTCCACGAAATATTAAATCTGGGGACTCATCACTTTTCCAACCCTGCTACTCTAGTTTTTAAATTTGTATTAATTTTCAGAAATTTTGAAAGAAACTATTTTTTTACTTGAATGTTGTAAGGCAAAATGTGTAAATCTCGCTGAAAAAATCTATATTTTTTATGTATTATCATTTCAGGCTATAAAACCAAAAAGTGACTATTTTGAAAGGGTATCATAACTTTTTATAGGCACTGTGTGACATGAGCTCTTGGATTCAGTCTCAAGTAAAATGTAAAAGAAAACCAAAAGAGAACTTTCTTACATCAGTTGAAGCTTTATTTAGAAGACTGCTGCTTTTACACAATTAACTTTGCACAAAGCACGGTTGATAATTGAAGTCTTAAATGAAACACATACATCCACAAAGTTGTG